>NC_092631.1:62579462-63779462 GCF_039555335.1 Amphiura filiformis | reverse complement strand
ATAAGATGGAGGTACGGCTGAGAGCAAAGTTGCTAAAACAAATCATATCCACAACTTCTCACCCGCAGAACTAAATGTAAGCATGTAAATGACATAACAAATTAAATTGATTGAAAATAAAATATAAACAAACACGAGTATATCATCGTGTAGAATACATTTGATTAAGAAAACAATTTACCTGTTTTATGTGACATATTTAAAAGTATTGGCAACCATCATTTGGACCCGTTGTCAATATGGTTTCCCCCTTCGCATGGGGATTGTTGAAAATATTCTTATTTCTGGCGTTATCATTATGGTTTTCCCGATGAATTGATATATCATTTAACGCTTTTGTACATAAAAATAGCTGAAACATCGTGTTTTTAGGTAAAAATGATTAGTGCTTGTTTAAATCCCCAATATTTTTAGAACATTTACATAAATTTTCAATTTGTTTTTCCATGTAATATTTTCATCATGTGATTCCCAACAGCTTGGCTTTGTGTGCATTGTTTAGCCTACATCCATCTGGTATATATCTCTAATATAGGTGATAATCTTAATTTATTCGTTTGAACCAGTTACAATCTTTCCTTAACTTATTATTCATCTAAGTGTTACATATTATAGTATAGAATCATAAGTTAAATATTGTAGTGTTGTCAGCAAATAAAATTATATTTTAATCCATAAAAATACCAAAAGTGTTCACATATCTTTGCTAAAGACCACTGAAGACAGCGTAGAATTTAATTTGCATGTTTCTATACTTCTATCGGTCTTTTTGTTTTATACAATATATTTTTTCTCATTATGCTTTTCAAAAGACCATGAGATATCTACGGTGACTTGGGTGTATTTTTAGATTAAAGGACATTTTTTCATCTTCTTTTGGGACACATTTGTCGTATATATCATTATTTTTTCCAGAAAGATTCAATTATTACATTTGTTTGAGTTATACATATAGGCCCTACAGCTATATAAATTAAGCTACTCAACTATCTCTTTAAACATTCCATATTGTAGATTGTCATAGGCCTACTTCAATGCCATTTTTAACATGCAAATTAACTTACAATTTTCTGATTGTTTTCATGAAGGACGTCGATTTAAGCTTTTTATTTTAGGTATCGGCCTACGTACTTATTTCTTTTCGTTTCCTCCTGCTTTTCTTTTCTCCTCACTTTTTTCTCTTCCTTTTCTAGCTTCTTAAATTTTATCTCCTCATCTCCCGTTGTTGCTTCCTCCATTCATTTTTGTATAACGTTCTTATACTCCAGGTGTACAAATTGCCTACCCGGGGAAGCACTGACTAGTATAGGCTACTCGGTCCGCTGATGTGGAGCTTCAGGTTCAGTCAAGTTCAGGTTCTTAGAGTCAGAAATGATAAACGGCCGCAGTTTGGCACTCTTTTGGAATTTGACATGTCAACATTTACAACGTAATACAATGTAATATCTATTCATAACTACACTCTTTCTTTCTATGATCTAAGATAGAACCAAATGTTTTCTATAAGTCTTCTACATTTTTCAAAGAATTTACTGATTCCACACTTCTCTTTTCAAGGGAATTTTTATTCAAAAAGTTGAATAATCATTTGGCAAACATCCAGGTAGTACAGGGGCAGTCTCCAGCGGCTCCTATAGCAAAACCATGCGATGTTATTAACTTGAAACCAAATTCTTTGCATATATATTTAAATAGCTCGTTTTCTTGATTCTCAGTAAGTACACCATCCTGTCCCTTTCCGATTATCTCCAAACTTCCACCGTTGTCTTTCAATTTCACTTCGCGTTTGACAAGCCTCTGTTCTGCATAGGTCTTTAAACTGGCCACAACCTGAAGCAAAAGGAAACACAGTGAATGGTTTTAACAGTTTTCGTTAACATTTCATTATTTTGTCAACTATCAAAGTCTGACTGTTTCGGAATAGAGAACCTTCGTAATAGAGAACCTTTTTAGTTTTCGGAATAGTGAACCTTCGGAATAGCGAACCTTCGGAAAAGCGAAGTTCGCCCATTATACGACATAGTTCCTAGGTGAACAAATCCATTTCAGTGTGAAGTTACACATTAAGGGCTGGGGTATGGATGTTCGCTCAGCATTTTTTTTTTGTGGGACATGAGAGCACATGAGACATACAGAATTGCATTCTGAATGCGAAGAATGTCCTGATATCAAATAATTTTGATTTTTTTGAAATTCGCAATATAATACACATTTTATGGCAAATGATGAAAAATTGATATTTTTGATATTTAACAGTCCTCGAAGTAAACTTTATAAATCTAATGATATGTACTTAAAATGTATGTAGCTGGGATGAAAAGCCGACGATCAATTGAAAATGTTGACCTATCGTAATGAAGATATGGATTTTTTCTCAAAAACAACAACAAATTTAGGTCTTTTTGGGAAAAAAATGTATATCTTCAATATGAAAGGTGGGGTGAACATTTTCAATTGATCGTCGGCTTTTCGTCTCAGCTACACACACTTTATGCTATAGGCCCTACATATCATTAGATTTATAAAGTTTACTTTGAGGACTGTTAAATATCAAAAAATTTAAAATATTGTCATGAAATTTGTATTAAATTTTTTTTAATCCAAATTATTTGACATCAAAGGGGTATTCATCGTATTCAGAATGCAATTCGAATATTCGATAGGTCTGGTGCACTCTCAGCTCCCACAAAAAATACTGTGCAAACTCGTAAAACGTCAATATCCAATCCCTTAAAAGAACATTAATTTCACATAGGCCTAAGTGACATGTCAGTAGGCCTACAGCACATGGTGTATTCTGGGATGCTGTGAAAATTTTCTTTTGTATTATTATGGACATAAACCATAGGCTAGTCTTACTTCTGATTTAATATGAAACTACATGCATGTACGACGTATGTTCGATTTCACTTACATTTCTTTCGGCGAAGATGCAAATATGCTGGGTGATTGTAACGGAGAAGCCTGAAGCTTTCTTGTTATTGGTAATCTTTACTTGGCAAAACTCGCTCTGAAATATAGTGATAAAATAATGATCGTAGAGTTGATAGGACATTTTACTATTATTGAGTAGGCCTATGTAACTTTATCACGGTGGTGAGGTGACCTTGCACCTCGGAATCATTGCAGATGTGATCTCTGTAAGTGTAACACTACCCCCACACTACGAGTTAGGTGCGAGATTGTAACTTTTTTTTTTAATTTTTAGATAATTTGGATAATTTGTGTGTTGTAGTATAGGGTGAAAAATCTGCTATTTTAGATAGTTACAAGGTTGTTTTTGGCTATTTTTGTGGATCATAATATCTCATATTATCTAAAATATCTGATATTTGTATATTAGGGACTTAGCAAATTTTTTGTGCAATTTTTTACTTAGTAAGTGATGGATATTAAGATATTATCGGCTATTTAGCTATTATCTAAATTGGCCAAAATATCTGCTAATTTGGATATTAGCTACAATATCCGATATTTCAGATATTTGTAGGCCTATATTAGGAACTTATAAAATTTTAATTGAATTTTTTTACTTAGTAAGTGATGGATATTAAGATATTATCAGCTATTTAGCTATTATCTAAATTAGCCAAAATATCTGCTAATTTGGATATTAGCTACAATATCCGCTATATCAGATATTTGTATATTAGGAACTTATAACATTTTAATTGAATTTTTTTTTACTTAGTAAGTGATGGATATTAATATATTATCAGCTATTTAGCTATTATCTAAATTAGCCAAAATATCTGCTAATTTGGATATTAGCTACAATATCCGCTATATCAGATATTTGTATATTAGGAATTTATAAAATTATAATTGAAATTTTTGACTTAGTAAGTGATGGATATCAAGATATTAGCAGCTATTTAGCTATTATCTAAATTAGCCAAAATATCTGCTAATTTGGATATTAGCTACAATATCCGCTATATCAGATATTTGTATATTAGGAACTTATAAAATTGTTATTGAAATTTTTTGACTTACTAAGTGATGGATATTAAGATATTATCGGCTATTTAGCTATTATCTAAATTAGCCAAAATATCTGCTAATTTGGATATTAGCTAAAATATCCGCTATATCAGATATTTGTATATTAGGGACTTACAAAAAAAAAAAAATTTGAAATTTTTGTACTTAGTAAGTGATGGATATTAAGCTATTAGCGGCTATTTAGCTATTATCTAAATTAGCCAAAATATCTGCTAATTTGGATAGGCCTATTAGCTAAAATATCCGCTATATCAGATATTTGTATATTAGGAACTTATAAAATTGTTATTGAAATTTTTTGACTTACTAAGTGATGGATATTAAGATATTATCGGCTATTTAGCTATTATCTAAATTAGCCAAAATATCTGCTAATTTGGATATTAGCTAAAATATCCGCTATATCAGATATTTGGATATTAGGAACTTGTAAAAAAATTTTATTGCATTTTTTTACTTAGTAAGTGATGGATATTAAGATATTATCAGATATTTAGCTATTATCTAAATTAGCCAAAATATCTGCTAATAATATTTAGATATTATCTCAAATATCCGATATATCAGATATTTGGATATTAGGAACTTATAAAATTTTTATTGAATTTTTTTACTTAGTAAGTGATGGATATTAAGATATTATCAGATATTTAGCTATTATCTAAATTAGCCAAAATATCTGCTAATTAATATTAGCTCAAGAACGACGCATACATCATGCATGTTGTGTTAGTTCATAAAAGATGTGAAATTAATATGCCTGAGAACCATTTAATGAACAGCCTAGAATGATGGATCATGCATGTTGTCTTCTAGTTCATAATACATGTAGTATAATCCTAAACGATGGATATAGTTGAAAAAGACTTTTAAAGAACGACGCATATTGTATGTGAATGTATTAATGTAGTTATATATACATATACAGCCTGTCTCAAAACAAATTGTGTAAGTGAAAAGCGCCCTCTTTGGCAATTACAAAATTACTGTTGTGATATAAGGCCGTGTAAAATTAATATTTTGGTTCTCGTCCCTCCCTCCTCAATTTCTGGGATTTGTCAGATTTTTTTTTTTTTTTTATAGATTTTTCAATTTTTTTAGACTTTGGAATGATTTATGAAATCTTCATACATATGAATAAGTTTATTAGAGAACAAGCATCACTTCCAAGTCTTTTTGTGGTACTCTAGGGGGTTTATCCCTCAGAATCTCACATTTGAAAAAAAAAAAAAAAAAAGGCCTCATCGTTTCCTCGAGCACTGTTGGAGAAGACCGAAAACTACTGACAATGCTAATTTTACATTGAAAAAAAAAAAAAAAAAAAAAACACCTCCTCCTCATCAATTCATGAAAATCTTCTGGACGAGAACCAAAACATTAATTTTATACGGCCTAATGTTTACATCAGTGTCACGGGCGCAGTCATAGCTCTCAAATGCCGTTTGTTCTGTTCAATTTGCTTGTTCCAATTTCGAGATATGTTTATTTAACAACGAAATCCTAATTAGCCATAATAATATCCAAAATATCTCAAATATCCAAAATAGCCCTAATAATATCCAAATTATCTATCCAAATATCTGAAATATCCAAATTATCCTAATTAGCCATAATAATATCCAAAATATCTCAAATATCCAAAATAGCCCTAATAATATCCAAATTATCTAAAATATCCAAATATCTGAAATATCCAAATTATCCTAATGACCCATAATAATATGAAAAATATCAGAAATATGCAAATTATCCTAATTAGCCATAATAATATCCAAAATATCTCAAATATCCAAAATAGCCCTAATAATATCCAAATTATCTAAAATATCCAAAATATCCAAATTATCCTATAATGACCCATAATATGAAAAATATCAGAAATATCCAAATTATCCTAATTAGCCATAATAATATCCAAAATATCTCAATATCCAAAATAGCCCTAATAATATCCAAATTATCTAAAATATCCAAATATCTGAAATATCCAAATTATCCTAATGACCCATAATATGAAAAATATCAGAAATATCCAAATTATCCTAATTAGCCATAATAATATCTAAAATATCCAAATTATCCAAAATAGCCCTAATAATATCCAAATTATCTAAAATATCCAAATAGCTGAAATATCCAAATTATCCTAATGACCCATAATATGAAAAATATCAGAAATATCCAAATTATCCTAATTAGCCATAATAATATCCAAAATATCTGAAATATCCAAATTATCCAAAATAGCCCTAATAATATCCAAATTATCTAAAATATCCAAATTATCCTAATGACCCATAATAATATGAAAAATATCAGAAATATCCAAATTATCCTAATTAGCCATAATAATATCCAAAATATCTAAAATATATAAATTATCCAAAATAGCCCTAATAATATCCAAATTATCTAAAATATCCAAATAGCTGAAATATCCAAATTATCCTAATGACTCATAATAATATGAAAAATATCAGAAATATCCAAATTATCCTAATTAGGCATAATAATATCCAAAATATCCAAATTATCCAAAATAGCCCTAATAATATCCAAATTATCTAAAATATCTGAAATATCCAAATTATCCTAATGACCCATAATAATATGAAAAATATCAGAAATATCCAAATTATCCTAATTAGCCATAATAATATCTAAAATATCCAAATGATCCAAAATAGCCCTAATAATATCCAAATTATCTAAAATATCCAAATAGCTGAAATATCCAAATTATCCTAATGACCCATAATATGAAAAATATCAGAAATATCCAAATTATCCTTATTAGCCATAATAATATCCAAAATATCTAAAATATCCAAATTATCCAAAATGGCCCTAATAATATCCAAATTATCTAAAATATCCAAATAGCTGAAATATCCATATTATCCTAATGACCCATAATAATATGAAAAATATCAGAAATATCCAAATTATCCATAATTATATCCAAAATATCCAAATTATCCAAAATAGCCCTAATAATATCCATAATAATATGAAAAATATCAGAAATATCCAAATTATCCTAATTAGCCATAATAATATCCAAAATATCCTAAATAGCCCTAATAATATACAAAATATCTAAAATATCAAAATTATCCTAAATAGCCATAATAATATCCAAAATATCCAAATTATCCAAAATAGCCATTAATAGTAGGTATATCACCCCAAAAATAAGCGCAGCAGAAACATGTTATTTGACGCTTTTAATTGAATCATCGTTATGAATGCTTCAAAAAACAAAAAACAGAATTGAAATCGGATAATGCAAAGCATAGGGCCTGCACTTTGGCTCGTTTTTTCCAGGTTTACATGGTCCAATAATCACAAGATGACTGACATGTGGTAACAAAGGAAGCAGTCACTGCAATTTGATTATGTCCCATATGATTGGCCATTCAAGACACCCCTGTGAATATACTATAGCGGCCTTTTCAAAATATAATACCTGTTTGCTTGACTGCATTGACAATACCCGGGAACAATACACACAGTATATGCATTGGACAAACTTTTTACAATAAGCATAAGTGATAATGTGACCTCCAGATTTATACATCGTTCGTCTCGCACACTGACAACATTTGATTGAATGGACTGTAGGCTACTGCGCCGTGATTACGGTGAAGGACACCGGTTCAAATCCTTTGTTTGGAGCCAATCGATAAAAGCATGCAGGGCCTCTATACCCATGTACAGTTTATCGGCCCTACATAACCTATGTCTTGAATACGCTGGCAAAGTTATGTAATAATCGGATTAATACTATATAGGCCTAGCAGTAGGTAAAAACAAGTTTTGAATAATCCGCGCTATAAAGTCCCATTCAGTGATCCCAGCGAAAGTGAAAAAAAAATCAAATTGTTACGTTTATAAATTTTTTTAACGAAAAACAAATGGCAAACAAACAAAACGGAAAACGACAGTATTGACGAAGTTGAAGCCCCATTCAAATACATGTAGCTAATTTATATACTGTCAGTACCGGTATATAAATTACAGACTCACGTAAATGCATTATTTTTTGTCTTACAGCTCAACTTACCGTACTTTGCCTAACCAGATAAATATTCAAAGAAAATATAGGTCATGCCAAAATTGTTACTACACCTTTACATTTCATCGAATCTCTTTTTGATGTCTGTCATTTTGAACATCATACTTGAAAGATGTATGCTATGTAGAAACTTTATTTTGCAATTTCATAATTTGCATATTATTAGCATATTTGCAAGAAAAAACATGAAAATCAATAAATACCTATATTTTTCACAATTTCAATATTTTATTAGAAATTAAGCATGTAGGCCGTTTGTTATGACTTGATGAATGAAAGTGTTAGACAGATTTTGATATTTTTGCTTATTTTTCCTTTTTTGCCCCAAAATGTGTAAAAATCACAATTTTTTGGATGACCTATATTTTCTTTGAATGTTTATCAAATTTCTTAATTTAGGTATAATACAGTGCAGAAAAAGATGTCAAAAAAATCTGTTAAAACAGATTTCCAATAAATTGTTCCATTTTCATTTTTGGGTTAAATACTCAATTTTCATGCGCGGGATATTTGAAACATAAAATGAAAACATGTCCATTGCACTTTTTCCTCGAGATGTACTATAATATCAAGGTTACGGATATATTATAATCCCTTCTTATCTTCACTGATCCATCAGATACCTATTGTTATGAATGATCAATGAAAAGGTTCAGAACTGGGCTACTAATGGTCTTGTCAAGTATCTATAGTTATTTTCATGACTGTGTCAACTCAAAAATCATGCAAGGTCGAATGTAGGAAAAGTATGATCAGTTGAGCTGTAGACACACGGCTTTCGGCTGAACCACTGCACTAGCAAGCTATGTTAGCACATCTATGACAATGACGAAAGGTACAAAATCAGCCATAGGCCTTTAGATAGCAGAAGACACCAAAGTGGTGTTTTATGACCTTTGACATTCTTTTGTGGCGAGTGACATGGTCTTTCAATTCACGCCGAGTGTCCTTGACAGGTTTGACTATGCTTCAGTGGTCATGAAAGAATTCAAAAGATAACCTCTGCCCCAATAATCCCAAGCAATTGTCTGAAACTGCTCCTCGGATCGGATCATAAGAACTCAGTCCTCAAATGATAGTCATAATAATGTCCAAAATATAAAAATTACTGACTATCATTGAAGACTGAGTTCCGCAGTCTAGTATCCAAAATCTGAATTTTGATGATTTTTACGATCGCCGGGATGAAAAAAAATCTAAAAATCACTGAATGGGCCTTTAGTTCCCTCCTCTCCTTACCCTGGCAATATAAATCAAAGAAAAATAAAGAAAAAAATAAATAAAACAAGAAAAGAAAAAAAAAACAAAAAAATTAACCAAATTAAGGGATCTGGAATGAGCGTTTTGAGCGTTTCGATAGTATTTTTGTGGGACATGAGAGCACATCAGACATATCGAATTGCATTCTGAATACGAAGAATGTCTTTCTGATATCAAATAAATTTCATTGTTTGAAATTAACGATATAATACAAATTTTATGACAAATTATTAAAATTTGATATTTTTCACATTTGTGATGCGATCAAGCCAAATCAGTCGGAACTCGGAAATATTGATTTTGAGATATAGCCAAACAAAGAAAGTTTTTCCTTTTGTTTCCTCTTGTTTTGGAAACTCTTAAATTGCTCATATCTTTGAAACTGGTTGTTCAATTTTAATGGGGTTTTCTGCAAAATCCAGCTGTGTAAATGCGTTTTACTATTCTATAGGAAACTGAAAATTTATTATGGCCGAGTTCCGACTGATTTTGCTTGATCGCATCACATTTTTGATATATAACAGTCCTCGAAGTAAATATCATAAATCTAATGTTATATTCTTAAACAGTCCTTGGCATACCATACATGTATAGGCCTATGTATAGTAAATTTGTCTGATTTATCTGTTTTGTGCTGTTTAAGCAAAAAGTTAAACATAATTTCCATAAAATGTAAGCTTTTACTGTCAGATATGTCCCCTTTTAATTTTGAGCAGAACAAGTGAAGTAAAGCAAAGAAAATTGGAATTTACTACTACTAGCGCCAATGAATGTTATACGATTGTAAAACGGTACGATCCTCTGGGGTGGGGGGTGGGTGTGTGTGTGTGTGTGTGTGAGTCCTGCACGCGTATTTTTTTTTCTGCAACTATAACGGGACGCAATACGATACCGGTATGTTATAAGAATCAAACTTACAAGAAAGATGGCTCTTATCAAATCCTACAATTCTGTCAGAGAAATATGCATATTTGCATTAAATTTTTTAATTAATTGACATAATTGATTAATTAATAAATATTTTATTTAATGATTTACCATAATTCCAAATATGTCAAACAATATGTCGAATTAAAGCTAATGAAATGCTTTATAAATTGGTCGGAGCGCATTTTGCAGAATGCATTTAGTACTTTAGTTACATGATTTTTGCTATACACGCATAGGAGCTGTACTTTTAAAATCCGCGCCTAATCAATAATAATAGTCTTTCACTCCATTGTCAAAGTACTGTGCTCCCTGTAGCATTATGGAGTGACCAGGTCCTAGAGTGTGATGGTTTTGTAGCAGATGACAGTGCTCATTCAAGCCTGTCAAGGTCAGTTAGTAGCCACTTGCTGAATGGATGGCCATTATCAACTATCAAAGAGATGCCTTGTGCAGCTGCCAATCACAGTAGAGGTTTGATAACATTTTGTTAAAACCCAAATGTGATATAAGGACAATGCTGTGCATGTTGGTACTTAATTGTTTGGATTCTTACGTTGAAATTCCCTTGTATTAGTATTTTTATGTGTAGTGTATAGTGGTCATAAATTATATAGCTTTTAAATTTTGGGCATTTTTGCTCTGTTGCACTGTACCATTATGGAATTTAAGTAAATCAATTACCGACACAAGCAGGTATACAGTGTATTATTTTATTTTTATTTCGTATCTCAGGAGCACAGCTCACTTGGTAAGGCATCAGAATTTGGTACACTAGCGCTTCGAACTTTAAATCGGAAGGTGGTGAGTTCGAGCCTCATCACGGTCACATTAATTTTATAAACCAAATATTGTTCGAACTTTTCATATTTGTTTTTCTTTTATTGTTTCTTTTCTTTGTCTTTTTTTTTTTCTTGTTTTATTTATTTTTTCTTTATTTTTCTTTGATTCATATTGCCAGTGCAAGGAGAGGAGGGAACTAACGGCCCATTCAGTGATTTTTTTTTCATCCGGACGATCGTAAAAATCATCAAAATTCAGATTTTGTACAAGACTGCGGAACTCAGTCTTGTACAAAATCATTTGACGACTGAGTTCTTATGATACATCATCCGAAGAGCAGTTTCAGACAATTGCTTGGGATTGTTGGGGCAGAGCTTATCTTTTGAATTCTTTCATGACCACTGAAGCAGAGTTAAACCTGTCAAGGACACTCGGCGTGAATTGAACTGACCATGTCACTCGCCACAAAAGAATGTCAAAGGTCATAAAACATCAACTTGGTGTCTTCTGCTAGTGGTTCAGCCCTAAGCCGTGTAGGCCTATTTAAGACAAAAATAATGCATTTACGTGAATCTGTAATTTATATACTGACAGTATATATAAATTAGCTACATGTATTTGAATGGGGCTTCAACTTCGTCAATACTGCCGTTTTCTTGGGTTTTTTGCCAATTGTTTTCATTAAATTTTTTTATAAAAGTAACAATTTGATATTTTTTTTCACTTTCGCTGGGATCACTGAATGGGGCTTTGCAACGCGATATATTCAAAACTTGTATTCACCTACTGTTATAGCATTAATCCGATTATTACACAACCTCGCCAGCGTATTCAAGACATCCAATGCAAATAATCACCTAGATTATGACGTATCATACCGTAAATATGGCGGAGTACTCAAATTCATTCAACAAAAGCATGATTACAAGCTATTGCAATCTACCGCGACAGCTCGTCTCACACACATAACAAATGCACTATACGATCAAATAGGTTGACGACAACGTTTGATTGAATGCACTGCATTGCGCCATGATTACGGTGAAGGACACCGGTTCAATTCCTTTGTATGGAGCCAATCAATAATTTCACGCACATCCTCTATTATTGCCCAATTATTTCCCGGGATGATTGCACACTGTAAAAGAGCTATTGTTATAATGTTTGATGAAATCGTGTTTAACTACCGTATTTGCTTAAGAACGGCACAATACAGATAAAGCAGGCAGATTTACTACATGTGGTACATGTACTATGTATATACATATAGGGAATGTGTGTGAGTCGCGTATTACCTAATTATAATAGGGGCGTATCCAAAAATGAATTCACGCCCCTTTCAAATGTCGAGCCAAAGTGCAGGCCCTATGTGATGTAACGTCAACTTGAAGATACCCGGAAATCGGGTGAAAACCTGCCACAAATTGCTATAAATGGCAAAATGGTAATTTTTGGGATTTGTAATGCTTATTCGGACACTTACTTGAAAAGGTAGCATTGATTTAAGTATCACAGATTAATTGCATATCTTTCCGGACTTCGTTAAAGAAAACAAGATTAAAAAATCTCTCCTCGAATAAATGTAATAAATCCACCAAATATACAATTTTAGCCATTTTGACCAATCTGCAGACAAATAAAAGCTTAAAAAATGACTAAGTCCAGCTAATTAATATGCAAAAATAATGCCAACCGAGAACCGTACATGATATGAGGATGCGGTTTTTTTTGCACACATAAGTACCCAAAGTTCTTTCATTTGGTAACAAAAAATACACAAAAAGTCATTAATTATGCAAATTAGCTAATTACATCTAATTATATATTTATGCCATTCTTATGTTAATTAGGCATATGTAATTTTACTTTTTCAATGTTTTATTTATGTTTTATTCATACAGCATGATTTTGTCAAATATGAACCTGCTGTGATGTTGAATAAAGAAACTGCAGTTAATTGCCAAAGTGCACCGAGTTTTCAATTGGTATAGGGAAGTGTTTCACTCATTGTCCAAGGAAAAAAAATACATGATAACAAACACTGGTATTTCAGACCGGTGGTACTAGGTCCTCTATTTCGAGAGACCTATATTTATTGATTTATGGACGATCTAAAAAAATTCATAAAACAGGTCCTAACTCTTAAACTAGGCAGTGTTTAATTTCGGCGGAGTTGATAGTGATTTAGGAAATGTTTCACCTACCATATATTAAAAAGACAAATTATTGTGATCAATGAAACATAACGAGGAAATCGTTTTTTGACATGTATGTTTTCAAAAATTGGCCAACTTTGATCCGCGCGCTTTTTGATTCACTGTTATGTATGCGTGCACAGTATGACCGAATTATTGTGCAGCCACTGTGACATACCTATTAATAGCCAAATTATCTAAAATATCCAAATATCTGAAATATCCAAATGACCCATAATAATATGAAAAATATAACAAATATCCAAATTATCCTAATTAGCCATAATAATATCCAAAATATCTAAAATATCTTAATTAGCCATAATATCTAAAATATCCAAATATCTGAAATATATAAATATCCATAATATCCTTGATAATATCCAAATTATCTAAAATATCCAAATAGGCCTATCCAAAATATCAGTAGGTGCAACTATTATCCAAATTATCCATAATATCCTTTAATAATATCCAAATATCTTAATAGCTAATAGCTGAAGCTAATTGGATATTTGTCAGGATATTTTAGGGTAAGTCCATATGATATCAAGGAGGTCCCCACCTGACCCCCTCAGATTTGCTTTATATTTTAGTCATATGTTGTACCTGTAAAATATTAAAACCTGCAAATTTGAGGTCTGTAGCTCTTACGGATTTTCTGTGGCAGCCATTTAAAGTTGGAGTATGGGGTCTAAATTTGGATTCAAAAGTTGCCCTTTAAATAAATGTCATCTTTGGGAGTCTGTGACTTCTTTACAAAATAAGAGAGAGGTCTGAAACCTTGTATACACACTAACTGCATGCCCAATTTGTCAAAAAGTGAAAAAAAAAATCTGTAATTGCGTGTTGTGTCACGGGGTCATTAAATATGCAAGAAAAAATGTAATGTTTTGTAAACTGGCAAGTTTAGCCCTCTAAATTCACATTTTTGTCAGATTAATTATTTTTGTTGTCACTGATGCTAAATATAGGATAAATACAATACATATCCAAAAAATTGAGGTCACAACTCATTTACATTTCGAACAGCGCCCTCACGAAGATGAAATTTATTGCAAATTCAACATTTTCAGGGGTCCAAAGTCGATGTGGTCCACCTTCAAAATTTATAAAACTTTTTTTTTATATGACTACTAGTCTTAAATTACAACTTTGCAAAGTCCCAGTAATTGTCTAGGTTGACTTCATATAAAACGACAAGCCCAAAGTTGACCATTTTCTTATGATTGCATGTACTGCAAATATGTGCCGAATTTGGAAGGGTTAAAGTCAAATTGGCCCCAATATTGAAAATAAAATAAAAATTAAAGTAAATAGGGCCAATAACTACGCATCTAGTCATTTATTTTCAATATTGTGGCCATTTTGACTTTTAAACCTTCCGAATTTTGGGCATGCAGTTAGTGTGTATACAAGGTTTCAGACCTCTCTCTTATTTTGTAAAGAAGTCACAGACTCCCAAAGATGACATTTATTTAAAGGGCAACTTTTGAGTCCAAATTTAGACCCCCATACTTCAACTTTAAATGGCTGCCACAGAAAATCCGTAAGAGCTACAGACCTCAAATTTGCAGGTTTTTAATATTTTTACAGGTACAACATATGACTAAAATATAAAGCAAATCTGAGGGGGTCAGGTGGGGACCTCCTTGATATCATATGGACTTACCCTTTAGATAGTTACAATCCCGCACCTTAATGGAGCACACTACATGCTGATGATTACCTCCCAGCCTATCCCCCACACCCACATAGGTAATCCGACGTAACACTCCGATCGCCATGCAATCTACGTTTGGTGTAGTAGGCCGGCCAGTGGGACAACGGAACCGCTACGTGAACGAGCTACCACATAGGCTATAGCTTCTATGGACGTACTATCGTGGCATTTTATCCGATATTTTTATACAATAAAACCAGCTACTTGTACAGCCAGCATGCATACTTATTATATCGTCGTCCCGGGATCGTCGTACTTACGTGACCACCTTCCGCCATTATTGCTACCGGTCCCGCTACCGGTATTGCTATTATGATTGATCTTTACATCTGGGTTACTAATCAACTGTCCCTGGTTTTTGTGCATTATTTACACTTACACTTAGGCCCTACATTTTAATATTTACACATGACGTATCAAGCATGGTAGACTGCTATGTAGAAAACCAGCATGCTAGGGACCGTTCACAAACACTTGTTTAGGGGGGCCTGATGCAAAATGGGGGGATCCTCCTAAGGGGGACCCTGAAAAATTGACCACAAATTTTCCAGGGAAAATTGAGTTTATATGCTTTTCTATGGGGTTGACCCATAATTTTCATGTCAAAAAGGGGGACCCTGAAATTTTAGAGATCTAAAAGGGGGTGGCGAAAAAAAAATTCGCCATGAACTATTTTTGCATCAGGTCCCTCACCCCAAGTGTTTGTGAACGGTCCCCTAAGCCCGCTGTATACTTTTTATTTATTCTCATTCTATTTCCAGTCATGTTTACCTTAAGCCTAATTTACATGGGGACTTTACCCTTGCCTACATAATAACCATAAATTTTATTTTGATGGATTACTTGCCCTGGCGATGCAATTTACATGGGGACATAGAGTCCAGCAATTATGACCTCAATCAACTATATCTGGGGCCCCTATGTGACCTATAAAACCATAACCAGGTAAATACATAACAAAAAGTGTGCATATGTCATCAACATACCAGAGAAAACTCTCTGGAGAGTGTATACTGTCCTGAAAAAATAGCCCCGGTTCTATTTTGAGGAAACTATGAAAGGTCAGAGGTCCAGGAGCCTTGCCTGGCAAAATTACCAATATACACGGCCCGATACACGGGGACTCTCCCTTGCTGGAACTAAATTTCAAGCAATAGAGTCTCCATGTAAATAAGGCTTTACGCATTTTTGTTGACGTAAAATCCCCTGGGTAAAATCGATAATATATTTCTAGCAGAATCAAATAGGCCTAATTGATTTTCCGTCAAAAAACAAACATCGAATGTTTGGCGACCCTTTAACGATTGCTATTTGTTGAAACACTCTAAAATGGATAACGAGGGCGCTAGATAAATCCATGATAAATCCATGAACGATCAAGTCAGGCGGCGAATGGCATGATCGAGCCGGCAACTTGTGAAACCGCCCGGCCGTATGGCATTTTCCATATACTTGGTTAGTTTTGTGGGGTTCATTCCTATCGAACCCCAACGGTTTTAGCTTGTATTTATATTATTTATTAACATAGACCTATTTGTTTGTGATATTTCAAGCGTTTTAAAATTTCAAAATAATCCCATTCAATTACACGGTTGACGATGACAATTTACTGAATTTAGAGAATGCACGCCGACCACCACCTGGGTCAAGTTGTGAAAAGGCCCTGTGAACGGTCTCACCATGAACCGTCTTCATCATAATGAGCTGAAAAAACCCCGCAAAATAGGTAGGGTCGTATAGCATGTAGCCGGGGGGGCTAACGGTTACAAGATAAATTGATGAATGTTTTCAGTCATCCAGTTGTAGTATATGAAGTTTGGAATTAAATCAAAATACTGGACTTACTATTTTTAGCAAAGCTACGTTGCGTGTGACCAGTCCAGCGGATCAGTTGCCTGATGAAGTGTGATGGTATCACACGCAACGTAGCTTTGCTAAAAATAGTAAGTCCAGTATTTTGATTTAATTCCAAACTTCGGTTACAAGATAACATATTGCAGTAATTTCATGCAGTCTACTCTACTATATAGTGTCATGTAACACTGCCTGCTATACCATAATTATTGAAGATTATACTGTAGATAGCACATTGAAGCCACTTTCCATGCTTTTTACAGAATATTGATTATTGAAGGCATATAGGCCTACTGTAGATAGCACATTGAGGTCATTTAATGCTATCTATACTGCAGATAGCATATAATTCATTAGTACTGTATTTAGCACATTGAAGTTATTAATGCTGTCTAATGTAGATAGCATATTTTAATATGTTATCTACAGTAGACAGCATTAACGACTTAATGTTGTTTAATGTAGAGCATATTGAAGTCATTTAATGCTGTCTACTGTAGATAGCATGGGGGAGGAGTCGGCGACCTTCACGTGGTCTCCCCTGTTAACTCGCTAAAACGAGAACCAACGTCGACAATGAGTCAAGGAAGAAAGCGACATATCGCTAGTCAACGCAGTGTTACCCAGGAGCAGCGCCGTGACCCTGAGCCCTGCTTCGCGTCCTTCTCAGGACGGACAGCTACTGCTGTCGAAGGCTACGGTGTAACGACGTTGCAACTGAACGTAGAAGGCCTCACCCCTGCCAAGATGAATATCATTGAGCAGCTGGCAGTCAACAACAAAGCCATTGTGATCCTTCTCCAAGAAACACACCGTGAAACCAATGAAAAGCTATCTCTACCTAACTTCTCACTGGCAGGCTACATCCCAAGCAAACACCATGGACTAGCAACCTTCATCAGCCAAGACACAGATGACTGGTCTCTTGAGGCCCAGTCCTCACCCGACTCCGATACTGAATGGATCGCTGTGAAAGTGCTTGGCATCAACATCATCAATGTGTACAAACCACCTCCAGTACGCCTGACCAACGCATCTCTACCTCATTATCCAGCACCATGTGTATACGCAGGAGACTTCAACTGCCAGCACACTGACTGGGGCTACTCTCGCTGCAATAGTGATGGGACTATGCTCGCGGAATGGGCTTCTACCAACAACCTGACCCTCTTGTTCAATCCTAAGGAACCTGACAGCTTCTTCTCAGGACGGTGGAATACTGGCACCAACCCAGACCTGGCATTTGCTGAACCCAGCCAAGGAAACCAACTCCCTGTGCGTAAAATCCTGGACAAGTTCCCAAGATCTCAGCACCGACCATCTCTGATAACCCAACCTGCTCTAGTGTCTCCAACAGCTAGTAAACCAGTAAAGCGGTGGAACTTCCGGAAAGCAAAGTGGGACAAGTTCTCTGCCGAGGTCGACCAGCGTATTACCAAACTACCACCACCAGAGAGTGATGATATTAACACCACATACTCAGCCTACTGTAACTTGCTCATAGATGCAGCCAAGCTGTCGATCCCAAGGGGGTACCAGAAGAGCTACATCCCATGCTGGGACGATGAGTGCCAAGCTCTGTATGAAGACTTTACCTCAGCCCCATCGAAGGAAGAATCTGACTCCTGCGCTTCCACTCTCCTCACAAGACTGGATAAGAAACGAAAAGAACGCTGGATTGAGACTGTGGAATCAATCGACTTCACCTACTCAAGCAGAAGGGCCTGGCAAACCGTCAACCGCCTGACAGGCAGATCAACACCAAACGCCGGAAAGTGTCCAGTAACTGCGAACGCCATCGCCAGCGTACTTGTGAACAACGGTCGCTTCACCAACCCTGACCGTGATCACTCCAGGCGGGTTAAGAAGGAAATGTCCAATCTTTGGAAGATGCCATCCACCTCCGATCTCTGCAGCGATTACACCATGCAGGAAGTAGAAGATGCTTTGAAACTACTCAAAGCAGGTAAGGCACCTGGACCAGACAGTATCCACCCAGAATTCCTCCATCATGCTGGCTCTGCTGCAACCAACTGGCTATGCAAGTTCCTGTCATCCTGTATGAAACGATGCAAGATACCAAAGATTTGGCGCAAGGCAACTGTCATCGCACTGCCCAAACCTAATAAGCCAAAGGATGACCCTAAGAGCTACCGTCCAATCTCTCTACTCTGCATTCCCTACAAGCTACTGGAGCGCCTGATCCATAGCCGTATCAACCCGATTGTAGACCCACAACTTCCTCACGAGCAGGCCGGTTTTCGTCAGGGCAGATCAACAGTGGACCAGGTCACCCTCCTCACCCAAGACAAAATAGGTAGGGTCGTATAGCATGTAGCCGGGGGGGCTAACGGTTACAAGATAAATTGATGAATGTTTTCAGTCATCCAGTTGTAGTATATGAAGTTTGGAATTAAATCAAAATACTGGACTTACTATTTTTAGCAAAGCTACGTTGCGTGTGACCAGTCCAGCGGGTCAGTTGCCTGATGAAGTGTGATGGTATCACACGCAACGTAGCTTTGCTAAAAATAGTAAGTCCAGTATTTTGATTTAATTCCAAACTTCGGTTACAAGATAACATATTGCAGTAATTTCATGCAGTCTACTCTACTATATAGTGTCATGTAACACTGCCTGCTATACCATAATTATTGAAGATTATACTGTAGATAGCACATTGAAGCCACTTTCCATGCTTTTTACAGAACATTGATTATTGAAGGCATATAGGCCTACTGTAGATAGCACATTGAGGTCATTTAATGCTATCTATACTGCAGATAGCATAGAATTCATTAGTACTGTATTTAGCACATTGAAGTTATTAATGCTGTCTAATGTAGATAGCATATTTTAATATGTTATCTACAGTAGACAGCATTAACGACTTAATGTTGTTTAATGTAGAGCATATTGAAGTCATTTAATGCTGTCTACTGTAAATAGCATGGGGGAGGAGTCGGCGACCTTCACGTGGTCTCCCCTGTTAACTCGCTAAAACGAGAAACAACGTCGACAATGAGTCAAGGAAGAAAGCGACATATCGCTAGTCAACGCAGTGTTACCCAGGAGCAGCGCCGTGACCCTGAGCCCTGCTTCGCGTCCTTCTCAGGACGGACAGCTACTGCTGTCGAAGGCTACGGTGTAACGACGTTGCAACTGAACGTAGAAGGCCTCACCCCTGCCAAGATGAATATCATTGAGCAGCTGGCAGTCAACAACAAAGCCATTGTGATCCTTCTCCAAGAAACACACCGTGAAACCAATGAAAAGCTATCTCTACCTAACTTCTCACTGGCAGGCTACATCCCAAGCAAACACCATGGACTAGCAACCTTCATCAGCCAAGACACAGATGACTGGTCTCTTGAGGCCCAGTCCTCACCCGACTCCGATACTGAATGGATCGCTGTGAAAGTGCTTGGCATCAACATCATCAATGTGTACAAACCACCTCCAGTACGCCTGACCAACGCATCTCTACCTCATTATCCAGCACCATGTGTATACGCAGGAGACTTCAACTGCCAGCACACTGACTGGGGCTACTCTCGCTGCAATAGTGATGGGACTATGCTCGCGGAATGGGCTTCTACCAACAACCTGACCCTCTTGTTCAATCCTAAGGAACCTGACAGCTTCTTCTCAGGACGGTGGAATACTGGCACCAACCCAGACCTGGCATTTGCTGAACCCAGCCAAGGAAACCAACTCCCTGTGCGTAAAATCCTGGACAAGTTCCCAAGATCTCAGCACCGACCATCTCTGATAACCCAACCTGCTCTAGTGTCTCCAACAGCTAGTAAACCAGTAAAGCGGTGGAACTTCCGGAAAGCAAAGTGGGACAAGTTCTCTGCCGAGGTCGACCAGCGTATTACCAAACTACCACCACCAGAGAGTGATGATATTAACACCACATACTCAGCCTACTGTAACTTGCTCATAGATGCAGCCAAGCTGTCGATCCCAAGGGGGTACCAGAAGAGCTACATCCCATGCTGGGACGATGAGTGCCAAGCTCTGTATGAAGACTTTACCTCAGCCCCATCGAAGGAAGAATCTGACTCCTGCGCTTCCACTCTCCTCACAAGACTGGATAAGAAACGAAAAGAACGCTGGATTGAGACTGTGGAATCAATCGACTTCACCTACTCAAGCAGAAGGGCCTGGCAAACCGTCAACCGCCTGACAGGCAGATCAACACCAAACGCCGGAAAGTGTCCAGTAACTGCGAACGCCATCGCCAGCGTACTTGTGAACAACGGTCGCTTCACCAACCCTGACCGTGATCACTCCAGGCGGGTTAAGAAGGAAATGCCCAATCTTTGGAAGATGCCATCCACCTCCGATCTCTGCAGCGATTACACCATGCAGGAAGTAGAAGATGCTTTGAAACTACTCAAAGCAGGTAAGGCACCTGGACCAGACAGTATCCACCCAGAATTCCTCCATCATGCTGGCTCTGCTGCAACCAACTGGCTATGCAAGTTCCTGTCATCCTGTATGAAACGATGCAAGATACCAAAGATTTGGCGCAAGGCAACTGTCATCGCACTGCCCAAACCTAATAAGCCAAAGGATGACCCTAAGAGCTACCGTCCAATCTCTCTACTCTGCATTCCCTACAAGCTACTGGAGCGCCTGATCCATAGCCGTATCAACCCGATTGTAGACCCACAGCTTCCTCACGAGCAGGCCGGTTTTCGTCAGGGCAGATCAACAGTGGACCAGGTCACCCTCCTCACCCAAGACATCGAAGACAGCTTTGAAGGGAACCAGAAGGCTGGTGCTGTATTTGTAGATCTGACAGCAGCATACGACACTGTGTGGCATAGAGGCCTGATATGCAAACTCCTCAAGCTCATACCAGACAGAGGGATGGTGTCCTTCATCGTGCAGCTAATCTCGAACCGCAACTTCATTCTTAAGACCAGCAACGGCCAAGCTAGTAGACCACGCAGTCTGAGGAACGGTGTGCCACAGGGCTCCGTCCTAGCACCTCTCTTATTCAACATCTACATCCATGACCTGCCCAATACCATTGCTAAGAAGTATGGATACGCAGATGACCTGGCAATCCTGAAGTCTGGCAAATCTTGGGACACAATTGAGAGAGCGCTCAGCCTAGACATGGACACCCTAGATACTTACCTCCACCAATGGCGGCTCAAGCTGAGTGTTGCTAAGACTGTCTCCTCTGCCTTCCATCTCAACAACAGGGAAGCCAACAGAGAACTCAATGTTACCATCAAGTCCAAGCGACTGAACTTCGAGGCTTGCCCCACGTACCTAGGAGTGAAACTGGACAGAGCCCTCACCTACCGGCAGCACTTGGTTAACCTAAGGGACAAGGTCACAGCAAGATGCGCATTGATTCGTCACCTAGCCGGCACCAGCTGGGGAGCAAGCGCCAAGACCCTCAGAACATCAACCCTGGCCTTGGTATATGCACCAGCAGAATACTGTGCACCAGTATGGAGCAGGAGCTACCACACCCACCAGGTAGACACGGGTCTAAATGAAGCTATGCGCACTGTGTCAGGATGTCTGCGACCAACTCCTACTGAACAGCTTCCGGTTTTAGCAGGAATCCCTCCGCCGGACATCAGAAGGAAAGCAGCCTCCGTAGCTATAGCACTCCGGTCTGAAGAACCAGGACACCTCCTTCATGACACCATGTCAAGAGCTAGGAACAGTGAGGGTGAAAGCAGGAGATTGGTATCTAGGAAGCCGTTTGCTCAACAAGCAATAGACTTGATGAAGACAACACAGTCTAACCAGACAGCCAAGGACTGGACAGCTAAGACGTGGAAAGACCAATGGCAGCAGACTTCCTCACCACTCCAGCGCTTTGTCACAGACCCAACAGACACCATCCCAGGCTTCAATCTACCCAGGTCTGCTTGGACAAAATTAAACCGCCTGAGAAGTGGAGTTGGACGCTTCAATGCCAACCTGTTCCAATGGGGCTTAAAAGAAAGCCCAGCATGCGAGTGCGGTAGTGAGGAACAAACAGCCGACCACATCATCTCATCCTGTCATCTCCATAGACCACCGAATGGTATATCCGGCCTGATTGAAGTCGACGAAGCCACCAGGGACTGGTTGATGCGTACTGGGCTTGAAATTTAATGAAATTTATTGTTTTGGCTTTTATATCTTGTTTCTTCCTGACATACGCAAGAAGAAGAAGCATATCGGAGTCATTTAATGCTGTCTACTGTAGATAGCATATCGGAGTCATTTAATGCTGTCTACTGTAGATAGCATATCGGAGTCATTTAATGCTGTCTACTGTAGATAACATATTGAAGTCATTTAATGTTATCTACTGTAGATAGCACATTGACGTCATTTAATGCTGTCTACTGTAGATAGCATATCGGAGTCATTTAATGTTATCTACTGTAAACTAGCACATTGAAGTCATATAATGCTGTCTATACTGTAGATAGCAGATTGAAGTCATTTAATACTGTAGATAGCACATTGAAGTCATTTAATGCTGTCTACTGTAGATAGCATATCGGAGTAATTTAATGCTGTCTACTGTAGATAGCATATCGGAGTCATTTAATGCTGTCTACTGTAGATAGCATATCGGAGTCATTTAATGCTGTCTACTGTAGATAGCATATCGGAGTCATTTAATGCTGTCTACTGTAGATAGCATATCGGAGTCATTTAATGCTGTCTACTGTAGATAACATATTGAAGTCATTTAATGTTATCTACTGTAGATAGCACATTGAAGTCATTTAATGCTGTCTATACTGTAGATAGCAGATTGAAGTCATTTAATACTGTAAATAGCACATTGAAGTCATTTAATGCTGTCTACTGTAGATAGCATATCGGAGTCATTTAATGCTGTCTACTGTAGATAACATATTGAAGTCATTTAATGTTATCTACTGTAGATAACACATTGATGTCATTTAAAGCTGTCTACTGTAGATAACACATTGATGTCGTTTAATGCTGTCTATTGTATACAGCGTATTTAATACTGTAGAATTAGATAGAAGTGATTTAATGCTGTCTGCTGTGGATAGAACATTGAAGCAATTTAATGCTGTCTACGGAAGATAGAACAATTAAGTCATTTAATGCTGGCGACTCTAGATAGCACATTGAAGTCATGTAATGCTTTCTACTGTAGATATCATATTGAAGTCATTTTATACTGTCTGTATACTGTAGATAGAACATTGAATTCATTTAATGCTAGCCACTGTAGATAGCATATTAAAGTCATTTAATACTATGTATATAGCATATTGAAGGCATTTAATGCTCGCTACTGTAGATAACACATTGGGGTCATTTAATGCTGTTTACTGCAGATGGCATATTGCATAATTTTCATTTAAAGTTATTATGTATACTGTATAGATAGAACATTGAAGTCATGTAATGCTGTCTACTGTAGATAGCACATTGAAGTCATTTAATGCTGTCTACTAGCTGTAGATAGCATATTATTTTTTTATCTTTATTTTATTCTCATTCTATTTCTAGTCATGTTTTATACCTTACGCATGTTTGATGACGTAGAACCGATAATATATTTCTACCAGACATTCGACATCAAATATGTGACGTGTCATGTCAAAAGGAGACACTTTTCGTTAATGGAGATATAGCCAAAAATCTGCCCGGGGTCATTTTCTCAAAATTTGGGTTTGTTGCGAATTTGTGATGTTATTAATGTTTAAAATATTGTCTGATAGTTTCAGACCGGAATGTAAACTGGCATCTGGTATTTTTTGAGACATTTTTCAAGGTAATTCCTACTCTCAACATTGTCATCAATAATATTTTCAAAGACCGATCTCAATTTCCAATTTTATAATACCATAACTTACGAACTCAATATCTTCGCTTAGGATAGACTTCTCCGTAGTCCACTTGCCCATTTTGCATACTCTGGCTATTACATTTGAGCATAAAACTCTGATTTATATTGATTTGTGTGCAACTGATGGAATTTCACATCTGTATCTGATCTTTTCAGTCACCGCACTCCCTCTGTTTGTTAGCTTCCCAAGTGGGGGATTTTCGGGGTTCGCTATCAATAAACTGGTAGATTCCAAAATCAGAATTGTTCAGTATAAAAGTGAGCCATTATAATTATGCAAGATAATGTTGGATTCAATTACTTTTATTGTCACTAATCATCTGATATTTTAAACTCTTTATGACCATTTTACTATTGAATACTTAAATTTTAATAAACATCAGTATAATTTTTGAGTTCAACGAAATGGGTTCATCATGACTAATAATAACATATTTTAAATAAAATTCGACTATGGCATAGTCTACGCTTAGGAATGACCGATTTTATTTATCTCTATATTTAAGATAATGTAAAAACCTCAAAATTGATAACCTGCCCAAAAGTGTCTCCTTTTGACATGACACGTCACATATAATTGATTTTCCGTCAAAAAACATACATCGAATGTTTGGAGTATAGGGACCCTTTATAACGATTGCTATTTCATTTGTTGAAACACTCTCAAATGGATAACGAGGGCGCTAGATAAATCCATGAACGGTCAAGTTGTGAAAAGGCCCTGTGAACGGTGTCACCATGAACCGTCTTCATCATGAGCTGAACAAAAAACACAAAATAAGTAGGGTCGTATAGCATGTAGGGGGGGGGGGGCTAACGGTGAAAATACAAGATAACATATTGCAGTAATTTCATGCAGTCTACTCTACTATAGTGCCATGTAACACTGCCTGCTATACCATATTGAAGACTCTACTGTAGATAGCACATTGAAGGCAATTTCCATGCTTTTTACAGAATATTGATTATTGAAGGCATATACTGTAGATAGCATATTGAAGTCAGTAATGCTATCTAATGTAGATAGCATATTTTAATATGTTATCTACAGTAGACAGCATTAACGACTTAAAGTCATTTAATGCTGTCTACTGTAGATAGCACATTGAAGTCATTTAATGCTGTCTATACTGTAGATAGCAGATTGAAGTCATTTAATACTGTAGATAGCACATTGAAGTCATTTAATGCTGTCTACTGTAGATAGCACATTGAAGTCATTTAATGATGTCTATACTGTAGATAGCAGATTGAAGTCATTTAATACTGTAGATAGCACATTGAAGTCATTTAATGCTGTCTACTGTAGATAGCATATCGGAGTCATTTAATGCTGTCTACTGTAGATAGCACATTGAAGTCATTTAATGCTGTCTATACTGTAGATAGCAGATTTAAGTCATTTAATACTGTAGATAGCACATTGAAGTCATTTAATGCTGTCGATACTGTAGATAGCATATCGGGAGTCATTTAATGCTGTCTACTGTAGATAACATATTGAAGTCATTTAATGTTATCTACTGTAGATAGCATATTGATGTCCTTTAATGCTGTCTATTGTAGATAGAACATCGATGTCGTTTAATGCTGTCTATTGTATATAGCGAATTTAATACTGTAGATAGAAGTGATTTAATGCTGTCTGCTGTGGATAGCATATTGAAGGCAACTAATGCTGGCTATTGTAGATAGCATATTGAAGTCATTTAATGCTGTCTACTGTTTATAGCACATTGAAGTCATTTAATGCTGTCTACTGTAGATAACACATTGATGTCATTTAAAGCTGTCTACTGTAGATAACACACTGATGTCGTTTAATGCTGTCTATATTGTATACATTATGCTGTTATGCATTTGAGCACAGCAAAAGAGCCCTTGATGATGCATATGAAGAGGCAAATTCTGATTATCTAGAGAAGAAGCTCAATGACTTTGAAGAGGCCAACCTCAGTCATAAGCACCGGATGGCATGGGACCTTGTAAACGAGATCAGTGGTAGAAAAAAGTCAAGAAATTGAAGGTTAAAGGGGGATACTAAAGAAGACAGGATCCAAAGCTGGTTCAATCACTTTCAGCAACTTCTTGGAGATCCTCCAGTTGTGACTGATGAAGATGAAGATATACCCACAATATTCGAAGAACTACCAATCAGAACTGATCCCTTTGACAAAGTAGAATATCAAAAGGCAAAGGAGGTCATTAAGGAAGGAAAAGTTTTGGTGAAGACGGAATTCTCCAGAAGTCATAAAAAGATGCAACCTGGATGAAATTATCCTTGACTTCTGCAACAAAGCATTTGTTACCAACGAAAAACCTGATCAGTGGTCTATAATGAACCTTATCCCTGTACCAAAATGTGGGGATCTCAGCAACACTGCAAACTACAGAGGTATAAGCCTTAGCTCTATTGTAGCAAAAACCTACAACCGCATGCTGCTTGAAAGGATAAGACCACATATGGACACCAAACTCAGACCAAACCAATGCGGATTTAGAGAAAACAGATCTACTGTATGCCAGATTCTTGCACTTAGAAGAATAATAGAAGGAATGCAGGACAAAAATCTCACTGCAGTAATGACATTTATTGATTTTAAGAAAGCATTCGATACAATACATAGAGGGAAAATGGTCAAAATACTCAAGGCATATGGACTACCCACCATAATTGTGAAAGCCATAGAAGACACCTACCAGAACACAAGAGCAAAAGTTGTGACTCCTGATGGAGAAACAGAGGAATTCAACATCCTTGCAGGAGTTCTTCAAGGGGACACTCTTGCTCCTTATCTTTTTATAACTGTGTTAGACTATTGCATGAGATCTGCTATAGATGGTAGAGAAGAGAATCTAGGCTTTACAGCAAATCCCAGACGCAGTAGAAGGGTTGGACCGCTATGTGTTACTGACTTGGACTTTGCTGACGATATAGCATTAATATCTGATACTGCCAGTCAAGCTCAGGAGCTACTGGAAAGTATAGAGAAAGCTGCTTTACGTGTAGGTCTGCACATGAATGCCAAAAAGACAAAATGCATGGTATTCAATCAACAGACTGAAGTGGATGTAAGAACTGCAGATGGAACCAGTTTGGAAGTTGTAAAAGACTTCAAATATCTTGGAGCTTGGATCAAAAGCAGCGAGCAGGACATCAAAACGAGGAAAGCACTGGCATGGAGGGCATGTAATAAGCTCACCAAAATCTGGAAATCCCATCTTCCAAGGCAGATTAAAGTCAAGCTATTCCAAGCAACAGTAGAAAGCATCCTGCTCTATGGTTCAGAAACATGGACAGTGACAACAAAGATCCGCAAGTTGTTGGATGGTTGTTACACCAGGCTACTTAGATCAGCTCTTGATATAAGTTGGAGGACACATACCACAAATAAAGAACTGTATGGAGAACTCCCAAAGGTAACTGATAAAATCAGGAAAAGGAGACTACAATTTGCTGGTCACTGTTTACGAAGTACAGGGCAGGTGGTGTCAGACCTAGTGTTGTGGAAACCCAGTCACGGCAAAAGAAGTGTGGGCGGCCGAGCAAGACCTATGTAGATCTTCTGTGTGAGGACACTGGACAGGAACCAAACGAAATCCGGAGCTGCATGCAGGACAGACACATCTGGAGAGCCATCGTAGGAGTCCGACAGAAGTCGTCCGAGTGAGTGAGTGAGTGAGTGATTGTATACAGTATAAAGTGATTTAATGCTGTCTACTGAAGATAGAACATGGAAGTCATTTAATACGGGCTACTCTAGATAGCACATTGAAGTCATGTAATGCTGTCTACTGTAGATAGCATATTGAAGTCATGTAATGCTATGCTGTAGATAGCACAATGAAGTCATTTTATACTGTCTGTATACTGTAGATAGAACATTGAATTCATTTAATGCTAGCCACTGTATATAGCATATTAAAGTCATTTAATGCTATCTTCTGTAGATAGCATAATGAAGGCATTTAATGCTCGCTACTGTAGATAACACATTGGGGTCATTTAATGCTGTTTACTGCAGATGGCATATTGAAGTCATTTAAAGTTGTCTACTGTATATAACACATTGAAGTCATTTTAAACTATCTGTATACTGTAGATAGAACATTGAAGTCATTTAATGCTGTCTACTGTAGATAGCACATTGAAGTCATTTAATGCTGTTGCTGTCTACTGTAGATAGCACATTGGGGTCATTTAATGCTAGCTACTGTAGATTGCATATTGAAGTCATTTAATACTGTCTATATACTGCAGATAGCATATTGAATTCATTTAATACTGTCTACTGTAGATTGCACATTGAAGTCATTTAATACTGTCTATATACTGCAGATAGCATATTGAATTCATTTAATACTGTCTACTGTAGAGAGCACATTGAAGTCATTTAATGCTGTCTACAGTAGATAGCATATTGATGTCATTTAATGCTGTCTGCTGTAGATATCATATTGAATGAATTTAAATGCTGTCTACTGTAGATAGCATATTGAAGTCATTAAATACTGTCTATTGTAGATTGTAATTCAAATCATTTAATGCTGTCTACTGTATATATCATATTGAAGGCAGTTAAATGCTGTCTACTGTAGATAGTATATTGAAGTCATTAAATACTGTCTATTGTAGATTGTAATTCAAATCATTTAATGCTGTCTACTGTATATATCATATTGAAGGCAGTTAAATGCTGTCTACTGTAGATAGCATATTGAAGTCATTTAATGTTGTCTACTGTAGATAGCATATTGAAGTCATTTAATACTGTCTACTGTAGATAGCATATTGGAGTCATTTAATGCTGTCTACTGAAGATAGCATATTGAAATCATTTAATGCTGTCTACTGTAGATAGCATATTGAAGTCATGTGTACTGTGGATAGCATATTGAAGTTGTAGATGTCAAAATTACATTGCCTACTATATTATGTAGGCCTAGATATCATTTACTGCTATCTACTGTGGATAGCATATTGAAGCCGTTTCATTAAATATCCACTGTAAAGAGAATACCGAAGTCCTCTAACATCATGACACAAGTGTGTATCCACACGGAGCGACAAACAAAGAAGCAGACAAACAAACAAACAAAATACTTCTTCTTTCTTTTTTTAAATCTATAACCTTAATCTATAACCTTATTTTGAGCATGTAGAGGTAAGAATTGTTCATCATCCGGGACATGACCTCTGGGACATGACACGCCACTGATAATTTGTTGATATCGATGCGGTCCATTGATCACAATCATGCGCCAATCGACTCGTTGGTAATCAGGCGGAATGATCAGTACAAAAATACGACGGGGTTTACGATCGGCAGTATGCAATATGCACTGCTGTAACAAAGCAGGATGCCGTGGTTTTTAACAATTCGTCACCTTTCCTGAAAAACAACAACAGCGATAATACTTTTTATGAAAGTTACATGACAGTCCAGCTGTGTGATGAGTAAGGCTACTTCTTTTGTTCTAGAGTTTCTGTAAAACAATGTGAAGCAGTACGTCCCGGCTGTGTGCTGCGAATTACCAGTGTACGGTGGTGTCAAAACTTCATCTGATGCTCCAAACATTCTGAACGTCAGCTGCAGTGATCATGGATAATAAAAATTTACTGCAAGTTCCAGGATCTGGCGGTATGCTACAGGGAGCATACCAGCCGAAATGCTCCGGGATAAATATGCTTACAGACCCAAGGATTTTAGCACATTTGGAAGATTTGCATAAAAATGCCCAAAATACTGGGAAGAGACCTCAAAGTCCAGAAAGTGACGTGGTTGAGGATCTGCGTGATCAACTGAAACGGAATATTGCAGCCTACAATATGCGGAACCAATTTGGCAAATTTACAGTGCTACATACAGAGGTAAATAAGCTTAATTTACAAAGAATATGGGAGACATTGAATGGAATGCGTTTATTAAGCTTTTTAAGTTTTACTTGATTGCTCATTCAGAAAATAGTAAAAAGCTTTAAAATTCAATATTTATAGCACCTTTGATATTTATAGCATAGATGTGATAAGGCCAAAAAAAAAAGGTTTGTCTCAAAGCTCACGAGAAATTTAAAAACAAATGCGAAATGCAATTTTTTTTTAAAATTTTTTATTCCCGACTTTTTACATGGTATTTTGAGAAAAAAGTCTATTTTGAGAAAAAACTTTAAAAAATTTTTTTTTTTGAAATAAAAACATTTCCGCATTTGCTTTTTGTCAAATCGTGGGATTTTTGGCCTAACAACATAGCCTGCTAGTGGTTAAGCTTAAAGTTATGTATTCAAGACAAAATTAGGACATTTTACCGGATATTTTACCTAAAATTGTAAAAGAAAATTAGCTATACATGTAGGGGACTACAAACTTTTTCTATACTGCTATTTTCCCTGGGGTTTGCCAAATTTTTCCATTTCAAAAATACCTAATGACAATTTTAATGACTTATCCTCCACTTTTAAGCAATTTATACACAATATTAATTTATTTACACTTTCACTGGGATCACTGAATGGGCCTTTAATTTAATTTATAAGTAAATTGACAATTACTTAGGATCCAACCAGGACACTGAAAAGCACCTGTTGAAAAACAAAATAGAAAGTAAAATCAAGTTTGTCAGACTCTGATCCTTAAAATTTTGTTGAGTTTACACACAATATTCAATGTTGATTGCACAAAAATGCTTAGCATTGTTAGTGCTGTTTACTAGTTTGTTTTCTACTCAGTTTTCTAAGTACAAATTGAAAACTCTACTATCTTGAAAAAGATGAAGAGGAAAATATTACATTATTCACTGGTTTTAATTTGATGATAAAGAATCTTACTGCTTCAATTCAGCCCAAGGACAATCCCGGGCGGTCAGACTACAATTGCTAAATCAAGTGGGAAGCTATTTCTGAATGTGAGAATACTTGATGAGCAGGCATAATATCCTGTCAGAAATGTCACTGACATTGACATTGTGTAAATGTCAACTGCAAGTGTTTTTATTACAGAGTGATTCAATCAAAACTGAACCCAATTCACACCAAGCCCTGTACACAGGATTTGTCGGGGGTGCAGATTTTGAAAAAGTGGACCTTTTTCCCAGAGGGGAGTTTTCCCAAAATGTGGACCTTTTTTGACAAAAAAAAAGCTGATATTTCTTTTGCTCACAAATTGGGCTTTTTGGGGCTTTTTTATACTTTCGCAAATTCAGGGGGTGCGACTGCACCCCTGCAAGAGTAAATGTGTTACGCCATCCCCCTACAAATAAAATTTTATTAAAAATGGGGAGGACAAGGAAAGAGGAAGAAAAAGCAAAGAAAGAATAATGAATAAAATTAAGAACTAAAAAAAATTGCAGAACCCCAGCCAAAAGACTTCTCCCAGTTTCCAAACTTTTATGAACTTTGTGAGAATGAAACTAAATACAGAATATAGGATTGCCGAAGGTAAAGGTAAAGTGGGCAAACATTTCAAGAAATTTACTGTTTACTTTTTATGAGGATTGAAGTCGCTTTGCCTCCCGTTCTGTTTTTATTTGCATTTCCTCTTTTTTATTTATTTTTTCTCATTCTGCACCTGATGAAAATAAAATGGGAAACTTGTCCTTTTGTCTGTGTCAGTGTTGTTTGTGTTCATTTTGTTTTGTCCTTTTTGGTGTTAAAAATAAAAAAATGTATATCATAAAATCAGCGGTCTTTTATATTGTGAAATTTGTTAATAAATCATAGAGAGTAACACTATGGCTGTCGAAAGATTTAAAAAAAAGCCTATAAAACTAACAATAATCAAGGAAATCTTTGAATAACTTTACAACATAATAATCAAACAATCCATGTTGACTTGGTAATTTCAAATGTTGCATTTTGTGTTTAAATTAAAGTTATTTTTGGAGGAAAAACATATGAATTGATACAAATATAGATAGAATGTAATTGCAAGCAGCATACAAGTACACATGCAGCAGGCCTATAGCAAGATCGGGTGGTTCTATATTGAAAGTGGATCTTTATTGAATTTTGGCTTTCATAAAGTATTAATTTTATAGCATGTTTTTTACCACAAAAAACAATACTTTTTTCGGATTGGCATTTTGGGGGTACATGCTTATAGATGAATAGCTTAAGGGCTGGGCTTAGGGGTATTTTCCTGGTCTAGGGTGAAACTTGCTTTATATGGGGTGTTGTGGCCAAATTTGGAACCACATTCTGAGTGCAGTGACCAGATTGTTTTCCTCTCAGCATGCAGAGGCTGGTTACATGTCTGATATGATTCCAAACTTGATTATAATATATCAGAACATCAAAATATACTTGTACAAAAACATGCAAATGATAATATTGAAGAGGCTACCATCCCAACTAAATGTTACAAAACATAAAATCAAGTAACAAGTCACATCTACAAGTACAAGACAGGGCATATCTTAGCTTTAGAATTGACTGAAACAAAACAATTTAATTTACTTGAATAACAAACTTAGGCTTATAGGACTGAAAGATACAAGTAGGCCTAAGCTTACCAATTTTACATAGCGACATATTTTTTGAGAAAATAGCATAAAATTCTGAATTATCAGAAGATTTCAAAATAAAAAGTCAGTATATTTTGGAATTGTGTCAAATTTTCATCAGTAGGACTTCAAAATACATTGCAAATACATTTCACTCCAAAAAGTTGTTCTTACGCTAATTCTAAATTGAGTCAAATGAAACATTTTGAAATAATGATTCTGAATGATGTGACCTCCAATAGGTAACCTTTTATACTAAAATGTCAAAAATGTATAGCTGTATGCTCACACAATATGTTATTTGTACCATGAAAATAATAGCATAATTTGCTGTGCAAACTTGTTTCCAACAATCACAAGTAGGAGTACAATTAAGTTCATGTTTCTAAACTTTTTTGACAGCTTATAATATTTAAAATAATAGAGCCCTTGAAAGAACCCATTTATTATGATAAATAAACTATATTGTATTTTTTTTTTGTATATTGTATTTTTATTTGTCTTCCATATTTGTTCTGTATAAATGAAGCAGTATTAGTTACAAAGTGCAGCAGGCAAATAGTAGTGTGTTTACATACTGCACTCTTTACATGTAGTATCAAAAGTGTGCTGAATTACACAATAAGTATCTAATTCACTGCACATACACAATCATGTTACACCTGTGCTGTTCCCTAAACTCTATTATTAGCTCCCTATGTGCAATGGGTACAAAAATGCAGATCATAAAAATTGGTAACAATTGATCAACAAATTGAAGTCAATCAATAACTGATAAAAAATGAAGAATTAATAAATTGTTATAAGACTAAGAGATCATCTCGAAGGTGTCTCTGCCTTCCCAAATAAATATGCAGTAGCTCAGTGGTAAATTAACTGAATGGTACTGCTTTCTACAGGTAGTTGTTTTTCAACACAAAGATGTAGAATGCTGGGGGTACTGAAGTTTGGTTTGGGTTGGGGTGTGCTGCTCAGTGATAAGAATATGAAAGTGGACTCATCAATTTATACAACTTTTCCCCCAATTTTGGGAATATTTCAAAAAGACAGAAATGATTCAATGCAAGATATTTCTTAACAACATTTGTATTTTAATTTTAAACTAATTGAAGGAAGAACAAATCATTTTGTTACTTTTGAAGCAATTAATTTTTGTTTACAACTGTAGTGTAAAGATTTGTAGGCAAATTAAAGGTCAAATTTATTTGAATGCTTAATTTCCATAACTGTGCATTAACTGCATTTAATGACATCATTATTATGAACAAAGGAAAAGTTAGGAACCAGGAAAAGTGTGATTCAGTAAAGATGTTATCACGTCATTGGTATTATTTTGCTTTATTATGTTACATGAAGTTCTACAAAAAGTATATTTCAGACAATGCTACATGTAAGCTGCAATGCATAATAAAAAATTAATTACTATATGCATTTCATTTACCAGCAACCTGTAGTGCAGCCAGGATTTTCTATGGGGAAAGACCCGCAAGGTGATCAAATATAGGCAAAAAATGCCTACATGTATAAATTATAGAAAACAAGAAATGTCTTTAAAAAGACAACGCCATGGATGAAGATCCCCGTGAAGATCACGTTTCATAATTTTACATTGACAAGTACTTGGAATGCGAGTAATTTTTTGTGTGTAGCACATGCACAACCAACCGGGTGGGAAATATCGCTACCACCAATGACATATACTAGGTAATTCTCAAGAACTTTCATGTTGAAAGCTAGATCTACACTAATTCATACTTATAACAAAGGGATCAATGGAAATCACATCCACCGAGTTTCGCAACAATCCAACAATCTATATTCAGACGACCTTAAGAATGTTTGCTGCCTGAGGGTGATCATAAACAATTCATGACAATCCAAATATCTGTTCGCCAGCAAAGTGGTTTCATAACTCCCTGGTAACTGGATCATGCACCTTTGACATTGGTACTACAGGTTCCCATTTGCACCCTGGCTATGCCACCTGCCAGTAACTCAGTTCAAATGGGATACTAATGCAAAGATTTTCATGAGAGAAAACTTTCTGCCAATTTTCACAAGAATTTGAAATCAAGAAAATCAAGCTACATTTTTCAAAACACTTTGATTTTTTGCTTGTCTTTGGAAATGAATTGGCTGTGATCCTAACTTATCAAAAATAGCAAAAACAAATGGAACCAAATAAATTCAAATATGTAAAAAATAAGTAGCGTAACTACAAGGCTGTCAGAAGTTTACAACAACAGTCTATTGAATATGTGCAAAGCTAACAATTATGATTTCATATAATGCAGTTAACCTACAAAGTACAAAAATGTAAGACCTTCCAATATCATGAGTGTCAGTTCCACTTTGCATCACTTTTGTCATAGAAATTCAGTTGTTTATATAACATTAATGTCAAAGAGAAAACAATTTGCCATATTTCCTTAACCATTCCTTTCCATTTTCCTCTCAGTAAAGAAAAGAAAGAAATGCAGAGAAAACTATTAAAATTTTTCATAAATTTAGTGATTTCTGTCTCTATAACAGTGGGGTAGCCAGCACTTTTTCAGGGGGCAAGGGGGTAAGATATCTTTTTAGGGGGAAACTTTGACGAAAATGTTAAAAAAAGTTGGCTAAAAAGTACCAAAAGGGCTTAATATCTTACATATCAGGGAGGGCAAGACTTCTCTCAAGGGACAGCTTCTCCCTTTGCCTACCCCTGTCTATTCCACTGCTCTAGAAACCCCTTGTCCATCTCACCCCCAGACAAACCCATTCTGGTTTACCACTGTTTTGCAACATTTGCCAATGAAAACTCTTATACTTGCATACTTTCATAACTGTTGGCCAGATTTGGTAAAAACGGGGGTACAGGTTGATTGTCTGAAAACCCAGTGACTCAGTACACCGGTCGATCTTACCGCTTCCGATGTTGATTAAGATACTTCTTGCATCGATCCCGAGATGCGGAAAAACCAATAGTCATTTTGTCCCACATAAATGAATAAATAACAAAAACCCCCCGATCCCCCGAGTGGACTCACCCATTCGGTGACGTCACACACGATAATCACCCCTTATCCTCCTTGGTTTCTAGATGAGATAGACGTGTGGATTTTTCTTTACCAACGCTAAGTATCATTACGAACCAAAGGACGAGATATACAGTTTGTTTGTTACACTGAGGTAAAAACCAACCAGTATAGTCGCTAGGGAGATAGTTTTGACGACATTTTTCGCTAGAAAAGTGACAAAACGATCCAAAAACTTAGCTTGTATGTGTGTTTCCGCTCATATACGGGACACACGTTTTCAAAATGGCCGCCTTAGGACGCCATTTTATTTTTTTTGTTCTCACGTAAAACAACTATAACAGACTAGTAAGTTACAATAGATGTTTGTACAGTACTGTGTATACATGTATGGTGAGTGATTATCGCTATGTTTATGGTGTGCTCTATCGTTATATCTTTCAGTACGCGTCTGATGACGAGTTACTGCTAAGAGTTCGGTGGGTTTCCGAAGGGACCAGCCTGACAAATCTTCCCCAAAAGGTTTTCAGTTTTCATCCCTTTGTATATATATTTTTATATCATACCACTACATCAGCGTCAGCCTCTGTGCGTGTGGGTCTGTTTATTGGGCTTGAGCTTGTGTTCGGGGGTAGTGCTGCACGCCCCCGATTACTACAATGTCTAGGCCTTGTCAATCATGCCCTTCCCTTGTGCCAGAGTGGGACCCGCATCCACTCTGCTACTCCCACAGGGATTGCTCTAAATCAAATAAGTGTGCTTCCTTTTGCATAGGCTTATCGGACATCCACTTCGAGGATTTAGAAAGTAGCGCTCGTATAGGTCTTCGACACAGACAGAAGACGAAGACTAAGAAACAGAAGCCTACAGGTAAGATTGATATGGTAGGTACTAGCGAGGCGGCAAGGGCCACGCTAAGGTAACCTCTGGGGCTCCGGTCCCGGCAAGCAGGCGGACCCTCCGGGACTGCTAGCGAGCCCGAAGGCCTAGCAGCCAGCGAAAGCACTGACTTTACGCCTAAGCTAGTAGCAGGCAGCAGGGCGGTACTTGCCCTAACAGGCGAGTACCAGTCTACCAGTGAGATCTCTAGCGAGCTTCTTGCAGGTGGACACCCGTCTATTGCTGGCGAACGAGCGGTCTAGCACCCGCGAAGTAGCCGGCGACGGACAGTATGCCAAGGGTACCCGGGCTTGCCTGGGTTGAATCCTAGCATACAGCGTGCAGCGGACTTGCCTCGGCCGGTCTGTAGCACGCAGCGTGCCAGTGGCACCCCGCGCTTGCCTGGGTTGATCCACGGCACGCAGCACGCCTTTCGCTCCCCGCAAGGGTCGAATGAAAACGTGCATGGGTTTAGCAGAGACGATACCGGGGCTAGCGCTTCAGGTGTAGTCTTAGCAGAACCAACTGGGGTTGTCACACGGCAGCGTTCCATGGTGGGACCGCCGAGTGATTCCCTGGGCCTTGGAATGGCTGCCGGCTGTCCTCCGGGACTGGCTAGCGGCTATACGGGTTGGGCTCGCAGTCTCTCACGGGACAGCGACCCAAGTGCAAACAGTGGCAGCTACCGAGACGAAGCTACGGCTTGACTTCAGTGGTAGCCACTATGCACGCAGCGCTTCATAGCTGCCGTGAGTGGTCCGCCACACACAGCGACCTTGGGCGAGGCTCAAGAGGTTAGGGTAGGTAGTTTGAACAGCCTGGCTGATCAACAACCCACTTATGTCCTCGAGAGCCAGCAGAGCGTGGTGATCCATTACAGTCAATGGGTCAATTACCCTCTTATGATCGATCACTATCTATTCAGCGGAGCATGGCTCCATTGATTGATACTGCCTATTCAGGTAGCGAGGTGACTGATCGAGGGTATACACGCTCAGCTACCCGTGATACTAGGCAAGCTCCTTTTAGCCAAGGGACAGCCAGTATAGCGGGGTACCCATACACACGGCTTGATCCTCTAGCGGGGAACTGTGAGGCATGGGTACAGTGGTACGCAGGCCGGGAGCCCTACCGGGCACCTACGCTACAACCACGCAGGTACCGCAGTATTGTCCTGGTTACCACAGTCTCTGTGGCAACAGGGGGAGGCGGTACTGGTACTGCTCCATGGGGTTTCCCTGGTGGCGGATCCTTTCAGGGTCAGCTACCAACAGGGTATGCCCCGTGGTATCCGCCGCAGGGTGGTTTCTTCCACGGTCTTCCACCGTGGCAAGTGCCGCCTAGCGTTGGGCAAGCAGTACCACCAGTTGTTACCCAACCCGGGCGGCGAGCGGCTAACCCTGATACAGCTCAGGCTAGGCCGCACACTGCTATGGCTAGGGCGACAGCAGCGAGAGCGTCATGGATCCCGGGTGCTATAGCTAGCATCTCGGGGTCTAGCGGAGTACTCCCTCTTCTGCTGGTGTTCAGTTGGCTAGCCACACGGTGGCGACACCTCCCTGTCCACCTTCAGATGCCCGTCGTCAGATCTCTTCCTCATCAGAGAGTGAGTCAGAGTCTGAAGGCGAGGGAAAGGAGTCGGAAGATGAAACCAGTAGCGACTCACAGTCTGATGAGACTGTGCAGCTAGCTTCAGGTATCCTTCCCCCGCTTCCCCGTGAGGAACTCGCTAGCAATGGTCTGCCTGCGGACACCGCTGAGGTGATGAGCCGTGTGGCCCAAGGTTTGGGCCTGGCTTTCTCTCAGGAGGAGTCCGTTCAGGAGGACCAGGGCATCTTTTCAGTAGGATGCCCAGCTAGCGCGTCCACACAAGGGACGCCCGCACATGCATTCCCGGCGGACCTCAAGGGTAGGTTCCGTAGGGCTGTCAGGCTCGCTGGCGCTTCGACGCCGCGTGCTTGCACGCTTCCACTGCGTGTTTCGCAGGAGGACTACGAAACCTACCTCAGGGTCCCTGACATGGATCCAGACGCGTTGCTGCGCCTGCCGCTGGCGGCCAAGGCGCACGGGTCGCTTCTCCCCCAGTGGGAGGAGGAGCTAAAGCTCATCGATAAGCGAGCACGCCGCTTATCAGAGTCTCTAGCGCCGCTACCACGCTTGCCGAGCACCCGGTAGGAAGGTAGCGAACGACCACGGGGCAACGTCGAACTCTTCCGCGAGGTTAATCTGTTAGCGGTGCTAACAGCTAACCTCAACGAGAGTTCTATGGGCCTAGCCCATAGGATGTCATCTCGCCGCCGGAGAATGCCTGTCTGTCCCTCCAGTCAACTTACGGCTCCGACTTTGCTGATGCAATGAAGAAGTCAGACTCGGTGGGACAGGGGCTACTTTTGGACAGGCCTTTTAGCGCCACGGTTGAGGACCGGGCAAAGAAGGCCACCAATGAGAGCACTCTGAAGAAGTCGGAGGCTGCCCTGACCAAGGGAAGGGCAGTAAGGCGAAGAAGAAGCACAAGAAGAAGAAGTCTTCTAAGCGTTCTTCAGCGCCAGCTCCGCTTCAGCAGGACGCTGCACCACAGACTACACCCGAGCCCGAGGCTACTCCAGCACCTCCCAAAAAAACTGGGAAGCGCAAGAGTAGTGCTGGACCGATGGCAAGCCCCCCTAAGAAGAGCCGTTCTTCTAAGGGTGGCAAACCAGATCGGTCCTGAGGGCACGGCGGTCGACAGTCCATGCCGGCAGGTTTGGACTTCCCACAGGGATTCCCCTGTGGGCGGCACGCTGTGCATTACGCCCAGAGATGGCATGCCATCTCACCGGCGCCTGGGTATTGTCAGTGGTCAGTGGGGTTACAGGCTGGAATTTACCAGCCACCCTCGTGGCGCCTGCACGATTCAGAGGTCCACGGTAGTGCCGCCAGACGGCCCCCAGCGTCGGGCACTACTGTCAGAGGTCACTCAGCTTCTCACGAAGCAAGCGATTGTCCCGGTCTACCCCCTTTCACCAAGGGGTTTTGGAGCACGCTTTTTCTGGCTCCAAAGAAGACCGGCGACGATTGAGGTTCATTCTGAACCTCAAGCCGCTGAACGAGTTCATCAGGCCCAAGAGGTTCAGAATGGAGACTCTCGCTTGGTGCTAGCCTGCCCCATCAAGGGTATGTGGGCGGCATCGCTAGATCTCTCGGACGCATATCTGCATGTTCCGATCGCACCTCAAGATCAGAGGTTTCTACGCTTCAAGGTACAGGGTCAAACTTACCAGTTTCGATGCCTGCCATTCGCTTGTCCACCTCCCCAGAGTGTTTACACTCCTGGTCAGGGCGGTGGCAGCGCATCTGAAGCGCAGGGGAGTCAACATGTGTTGCTACCTGGACGATTGGTTCATTTACGGACGCACCCGCTGGAGACACAGTGTCTCGTGGAGTTAGTAGTCCAGACGGTGCGGGACCTGGGATTTCTGATCAACGCCAAGAAATCCAATTTGGTCCCGACGCAGACACCACTATTCTTAGGGGCCCAGATCAACCTCAAGGAGGGGATCATGCGGTGCCCTCACCGAGAGGGTGACGAACATGGCGAGGTGTGCCCGACTCTTGGCCGAGTCAGAGGGGCACCCGCTGTGGCATGGATGAAGGTTTTGGGCCTTATGGCCAGTATGGTAGACCTCGCACCGCACTGCCGCTTTCACATGAGGCCTATACAACTACACCTTCTAGCCTTTTACAGGCCCAGTCGTCACCAATATCCTCGCGGTTCCGATGTCGGAGATCGCGCGAGAGGAACTCTGGTGGTGGACCCATCAGCCCAATTTGACTCAAGGTGTCAGGTTTCCTGCACCAGCGGTGCGCCACGTAGTGACGACCGACGTCAAAAGCTGGGCTGGGGGGCTACATCCACGGGACTCAGTCTCGGCCCTATGGTCGGCCACGGAGACGGAGTTCCATATCAACCTTCTCGAACTTTGGGCAGTGGAGAGAACTCTCCAGCATTTCGAGAAGGTGATCGTGGGATCTCATATCGTTGTCCAAACAGACAACACAACCGTGGTGGCCTACCTCAACAGACAAGGGGGCACCAGGTCACCACGGTTATGCCTGCACGCACTACGCCTGATAGGGTGGTGCAAGGCCAGGCAGATTACGTGAGAGCGATGCACATAGCGGGAGTCACCAACATCCTCGCGGACGATCTGTCACGAGGAAAGGTGTCGGGACCTACAGAATGGTCCCTTGCTCCGCAGGTCGCCCAGGCGATCTTCGAGGTGATGTACCACCCCGCGATAGATTTGGTCGCATCTCATCGAAATCATCAGCGGCCGGTGTATTGCTCAAGGGTCGCAGACCCACAGGCATTCGCCGTGGACGCTCTGGCCGGAGACTGGGGAGGAATGACTGCTTACGCCTTCCCCCCGATCTCACTGCTCGCAAGGGTGGTGACCAAGATCGGGAGGAGGATTGCAACGCATTCTGATAGCACCGTTCTGGCGAAACACCTGTGGTTTCGACCGATGGTGGATCTACTAGCGGCTCAGCCGCGAGTACTCCCCGAGTTACCAAATCTACTCCGGATGCCCGGAGGAGAGGTACCAAGTCTACCACTAGAGCACCTGCAGTTAGCTGCATGGCCCTTATCAGGAACGTCGCGGCGGAGGGAGGCTTTTCATCAGAAGCTGCTCCCCTCAGCGCCGGGGGTAGACGAGAGGCGACCCTCCGTACGTATAGTCCGCGTTTGGCTCCCTACTACGCATGGTGCGATGAGAGAAATACATCTCCCACTAGAGCCCCTGTGCCTCTAGTGGCAGATTTTCTGACAGAAAAGTTCAGGTCAGGACTTCAGCAGGCAACGATAGCCAACTATAAGTCAGCCATTCTCTCGATTCATCGGGATTTGAAGACGGGTCGACTATCAATTCAGATGGGTCCCTAAGTCTTCTTCTCGACGGTATGTTCAACGAGCGCCCGCCGAAAGGAAGGTGGTCCCTCCATGGGACCTCAACACAGTCTTGGAGTATATTAAGGGTCCCCTTTTGAGCCCCCTGTCAAAAGCGACCCTTAAATACGCCACTCTTAAGGCGGCCTTTCTTCTGGCGTTGGCTTCGGGACGGCGCTGCTCAGAGTTGCACGCAGTCTCAAGTCAGCCTCCGTGATTTACTAACAACGGAGCGACGCTGTTTCTTCGCCCGGATTTCCTTGCAAAAATGAGCGAAGTACATTCCGACACTTCGCCCTCTTCCTCCCCAATATTGGGCAGGGTTCGTCAATAGTCAAGACAGGTTGTGGTGCCCGTGAGGGCGCTACAGCACTACCTTGGCCGAACACAAACCTTAAGAGGGGCTCATGACCGCTTATTTATCACTCACGCAGAACCGCACGGTCCAGCCGCTAAACAGACTCTGGCACGGTGGCTGGTCCAGGTGTTGAGTGGACTCGGGCGGCAAAAGACGCCGCCCCAAGGCCCACTCAACCAGATCTATCTCATCTTCGTGGGCCTACCATAGGGGGTCCCCATAGAAGAGATTTGTCAGGCTGTGTCTTGGAAGAACCCGTCGTCCTTTTCCACGGTTTACTACAAAAACGTAAACCAACGACCAGGCGATAAGTTCTCCAGGGCTATTCTGCGGAGATAATATGGTGGTTGGGTATCAGGTGTTTTGCGGGCAATCAGAATTCCAACATGGTAAGAACCAGTGTTTCTATTCTTAACCACTGAACTTTCAGTTCAGGGGTTTTTGTCTGTTCACGTAGTCTTTCTGTTTCCCGGCCGTGAGGGGGGGAAATAGTTTGACCTCGCGATTACCATGCTACCCACTCTCCCGATCCTTATCAGATGCTGGCCAATCTTGTACCTCCATCCGGGGCGGCCGGGGTCCGGGATAATCAACATCGGAAAGGTAAGATCGACCGGTGTACTGAGTCTAGTCCCAAACAAAAATGTTTGGTAGACTCAGAACCGTGCGATCTTACCTTTCCGATGTTGATTATCTCGACCCGACCGCCCCTACAAGTTTGGCGAGTAGGGGCTGCCCAAGTCGGATAAGGGGTGATTATCGTAGGTGACGTCACCGAATGGGTGAGTCCACTTTCGGGGATCGGGGTTTTGTTATTTATTCATTTATGTGGGACAAAATGACTATTGGTTTTTTCCGCATCTCGGGATCGATGCAAGAAGTATCTTAATCAACATCGGAAAGGTAAGATCGCACCGGTTATGAGTCTACCAAACATTTTTGTTTGGGACTAAACCTAGTTAGAAACCCTAACCTTTAATAAATCTAACCATTAACCTAAGTTCTAATCCTAATCCTAAACATGACCCTAACCATAGCCTGAACCCAAAACCTAATTATAACTCTAATCCAAACCCTTACATAAAATGCCCTAAGGCAACAAAAAAACCCAAACCTGTTCTACGGGCCCGACCGATCTCATATTTTGCATTTTTGAAGATTTTTTTATCCCCCAGTTGTTTTGGGGCCAAAATCTAATAATTTTGACTGAAGATTTTAGAAAATATGTTGCAAAAAATCTCACTGGTGAAATTTTGGGGTAATTTTATCCTCCGGGAAAAAAACTGACCGACTGACCCTACTTGATCGGTCTGTCCATTCGTAGAACGTTTTTTGTCACATAGACACTAACTGTACCCCGTTTCGGAGTTAATATGGGCTGTTAAAAAAAAGATGTTTGTTTCAGCAACTACATTTCAGTCCTTTCCCCTGTTTTCAAAAAATATATTTTCTTGTTTTCAGAAAAAAAGAAATGTCATAAAGTGGGTTAAAAAGATAATGAAAAACAGTGATTTCAGAATTCATTCCTTTTTCAACAACAACAACAACAAAATACAAGATGCTTAGGGACTCGCTCAAAAGTAGCAGCTCTAGACTAGAGTGGCAAGTTTTCTGTGTCACGGAAAAACAGACAAATTCACAGAATTTAAGAAAAAAAACGGAAAACACAGAAATTCACGGAAAACATGTTTTTTTCCTGAGAAAAATAAAAATGAAGAAAAAATAATGAGATGTGAGGTTGAAATAATGAAAATGAAGTCTGTCTTCAAAGATATCAGGCTTAAAACAACTAAAAAGATAATGCAAGTAACTTCTTTTTACCCCGAATGTGAACAAGGAATTGAAATTAAATCACAGAATTTAGTATTTAAAACCATGCATGGAAAATCGCGGAATTCGGTGTTTTAAATCACGGAAAACTTGCCACTTTACTCTAGACCATAGAATGGAATGTCTAGACCAACTGTTTTAACATGGAAATATTCTGATTTTATTGTTATTAAATTTGACATTATATCAAAGTAATCAAACAATACAGAAATTAGGTTACCTTGAACTTTGATCAAATCACAGTTACTTATCTATTTGACACTTGTGTCAAAGTTAATATCACTCAGCCTCATCATTACATGCAGTATTATTTGATCACTATATCTATATTATGACAATATCTGATTAATTGGTAGTAGATTAGTTCTTTAATGACGTAAATATAGTATTATACAGCTATTTTGGTGAGTTTGGTAGATATGCAGCTTTGCTTGTCTACCTACTTTATTCATGCTATATGGGTATACATGTGATTTCATTATTTCAAAAGTAACCATAGCCGGGATCAGTGGCATAGCCAAGGGGGAGCAAAAGGGGGCAGCTGACCCCCTGGGAGAAATCTTGCCCGCTTTTCCCCCTATGGGATGCTGGCCAGTGGTGTGTGCAGGGGGACTTTGGGTGCTGAAGCTCCCTGCATATTGTTAAAAATCATGTAAAATCAGCCGTTTTTTGGTGATTTTAGGCATTAATCCCCCCGCATAACTTTGAAAGCCCCTCTGAGCCCCCCACAGGGAAAGATCCTGGACATGCCGGTGCTGGCTGCCCTGATATTTCAGATTTTTATACCTTTTTCTGTACTTTTTTGACCATTTTCATCAAAAGTTTGCCCGTAAAAGTTGTCTCTCCCCCTGCCCCTTTGCCACCCTCTGAAAAAAGTGCTGGCCAGGATTTATTTGTTTTGTGGGTGTAGGCTTATAAATTTTATTTTAGTGTACTTTCATGAGAAAAATAAGGATTAAAAATGAAACTGTTAACAAAATTTGAGGCATTTAATTGCCCTGGTGAAGGTAATTTTGGAATGGATGAATGCGACAACTTTGCCAGTGTATTTCTATGTCATCTGTATGTGCAAAAAACAGCCTATTTCACCTAATTTTATCCATAAAGTAATGTGACTATTTTTCTGCAATCCCGGATCTGCTGCTAATATGCCAGAGGATCGATCATAATTTTTTGGTAGCTATGCTCCCTGCAGAACTAGTGTTTTTGGGAGCTGATGGCGTATCAGCTAAAAGAGGTATTTCAGAGCTGCAACCTGTCAAAAAGCAAGCATCTTTGTTGCCTTTCTAATTGAAAATTGCCTAGAAAAAGCCCAGAAAATTAAATTATAGAATAATGAGCAATTTGGGTCTTTTACAGCTGAAACAATCAAAATCAAGGGTCTGACAGTGCTGATTAACTGTATTAAGTGCCCTCAACCTCGTGCCCGTTCTAACCAAAACTACAACATGTTTAAAAAGTTTTAAAAACATTAATGTGTGTTTGCTGGGGAACTAATCTGTTCTTTCACCATCAATACTAATTGAAACCTAAAACCAAATCCCCATTGAAACCTAAAACCAACTTTTTGTTCACAGAGTGAACATTTCCCCCACTTGAACCCATATCTCATATGCACAATTTATCCCTTACATGCACTGTGTCTTGAATAATGTAGCCCATCAACCCCTGTGGTTAAGAGGCTAGGAAATAATTCCTAATGTCTCATACCCAGGTTTGTATCCCTTTATCTAATCTTGCTCCACATGACAAGGACTTTTTAGCACATCTTATCTTGTATTGAGACAATGGCAGCCAGGACTATTTTTTTGCCTTTTTTCTAAGCATGTTTACTATTGGATTGAGCCATCACATGATTATAATAGGCTTTACTGATTGGTGGGTAAGGTCAACGCTATTGTTTATTTTGGGATAAGGGCTGAGCATATTACTGCATACATGAAAAATACACTGTTATTTTGATACAGGCGATTTACTCAATTTAATACTTCCAACTGACACCATTTAGTTCCTGTTATCTACCCAGTAATGTTTGCTTATCTTAATTGGAACCTAAATAATTATTGGGCCATGGTTATTATCTACATGGTATATTAATTGAATTCCATGATAGTGATAGGCCTATTGATTTGAAAGTTTGTATTTCAATGAGTTTCTTGCTGGATGGAGAGTTATAAACCAGAGTCAGAATGTAGGTATCATTATGCCTCAAATCACTAATTCATTGTAAGATCAGTGCACAGTAGGTTAGATATGAAAATGGAAAGTTAGAACAAATTACTATACACCTGATCGTGAACTGTGTCTTTTTGAAAGACTCTTCTTGTTTATATCTCAATTGATTTCTTACTATTCCTGCAATATCAATATCAAAACATTTTGATCGAATTTGATGAGTTGGAGGTGATCAATGTGTGATACAATTCATTTGCTGTGTTAAATTGGGTGTGTATAATGAGTATTTTCATTATTTATCAGCGATCCATGTAGGGGGTAGTGGTTCCATCTTTTCAAAGTCCATACAAATTAAAGCTATAATCTGGTAATGCGTGATTTGCTCCACAGCAACATCCTCAATTTTTCTTGAATTTCTACTTTTTGCATGATTGTAATGCCCAGTGGTGTAAATAAAGTGTGAAAGAGCCTGAAGTGCTTGAATTACAATAAAATTTAAGTTTTATATTAAATCCGGAGATCTCGGGTTTAATCAGATTTCGCCGATCCAGTGCTTGCTAACACTTCTCATGAATGTTAGGTCATGTGTAATTGTATCATTGAATCAGTGAGATATAAATTGTGTGCATATCGCTTTTCGCTATAGACCTTTTTCTGATGACGTCACTTAATCGATATTGGGGTCTCAGATGTAAACAAACAACACGTGCGTTTCCCACATGCCCACAGTGTGAAAACACCAAATACTGAGTATTTTCTCCTCTGTTCTGTCATCTTTCACTATAGCTTCCATAAAATAAATGTTTTTTAAGGGAACTGTATACTGGTTACCTTTGTTTCTGATTGTTTTGATACCACAAAATACAAAAAGATACGGAAAACCCGTCATGCTATAATGTTTGTTTTGTTTCACATTTTTGTTTACTTTTACACCGTGACAAATGAACCGCGTACTGCGAGCTGGCAATTCAGCATGGGGCGCCTAAGCGTGGCTCAAAGTTGATCGCAGCACCGGCGCCGTATTTGCGCTTGGGTGCTGATGACTCGAATGCTGGACCCCAATATCGATTGATTGGTGACGTCTGAGAAAAAGGTCTATAGGTTCGAAATTAAAAGAGAGCAATGTGATCAGTGAAAAATAACATTTAAATAGGAATCTATTCTTTATGCAAATCATACATTATTGCTTTAAGTGTTACCAAATGACGAGTGCCAATGCAAGAAAAAATTATCCTTATATATTTCATGGGTATAAAATTAAACTTGACATTTTACTTCAAAAGAAAATTCCTTGATACCTTGCCATTGGGTTGCCTGTATATAAAATCAAGCCTTGACTTTCAGAAAGAATACTAATAATACTTCATCAGAAAATCTGACATGCTGTTACCTTGGTTACAGCATATGGCAATTTAACATCATGAATTGTAAAAAATAGTGATTACAAAAGACATTATTGGTTACACAAGATAAAACAGAAATACTAATGTAGATACCCAGCTTTTGCTCTGAAAACAATATACAGAAGATATTCTTGTAAACAAATGAAACAAATAAAGTGCATTCCTATTTTGAAAAGAGAAATGATTGTAGTCCAAACAAAACAACCAAACAATCAAAGGAAACAAATAAACAAAAATTGACTGTTTGTTTTGATATACTTTCGCTTCCTTCCTTCATCAGACAGCAGTGGCGTGCGCAGCACATTGGAAGTGGGGGCCAGGTTGTTCAGTTCCCCCGAATGGAGTCTGATTAGGAGTGTAACATTGACACATTGACGCCCTTGTTTGAACCCCCTCTAACCCAATGAGCAGTGGATGTTTGTTTTGCTGTTACCCAATGACCATTTTTTTCTCTAAAATTACCAGAATTATGTTATATTTACTACATTTAGTCCCTGGATTTAGAATCCTTTTTGACATTTTCATACAAAAATGTGCCTGCACTGCACCCAAAATTGTCTCTTTATTATGGGCTTCTCACATGTGACCTTTTCCAAGTTAGATGTCAGTCCAAGTTAGATGTCAGTTCAAGTCAGTTCCTAAGAACCCAAGTTCAACAAGAATTCTATATCGGGGGCTGCCATTTTCTTTGAAGTGGGGGTGGGGAAGGGGTGTAGAATTTGTATGCCAAAATGGCTGCCATTTTCTTTGAAATGGGGGTGGGGTGGGGAAGGGGTGTAGAATTTGTATGCCAAAATAGGGGGTCATATTTTTTTACACTAGTGACTCAAATTTTTCATGTGCTATGTGCACATTCTTACAATTTGTGTGCACAATCTTTAGTTATGTAATCTAAATTTGTACACACGGGCATTCCTTACTCTTACAATCAACCTTTTTGCATGTTCCGCACACATTTGTTACATTCACAAGAAATATTTAGTTCCAACAAGATTTTTTTTAAATCTGTGTGGATAGAAGGGGGGTCATACAAAATTTTAGTCTGAGATAGGGGATCATACAAAAATTTCAGCCTGCAATAGGGGGGTCATAAAAACCCACATATTCATAACCCCCACTCTGACATTTTTTTAATCAAAGATTTACAAAAATACAAAAATGTACAACACAAATGGTGCCTACTATTTATAAGCCCCAAACTTGGCATTATTTTCAGTTCCCATTAGCCCCCACATAATCAAGCACTGAACAGAGTGACAAACACCTATAAGCATAAATAGGTCAACCTAATGTGAGTGTCTCACAGTGGCTCTAGAACAAGGGGGAAGCCCCCCAATAATTGGTGCCTATGGGCAAGTACCATAGGGACCTCTAATAACTTGGGCCAGGTGCCATTGCCCCCCCCCACCCCCATATTTAAAATCTTTTGGAGCCTCTGCATCATGACTGGCACTAAAAGTAAAAGGAAACACTTACACACAATGTTATCCTTTGATATAAAAATGGTATAACTCAGGGGCGGCGCCACAGGGGGGGCAAGGGGGGCAATTGCCCCCCCCCTATGATTTTCAAAAAAGAGGTAAAAGGAAGGAAAAAGAGAAAAAGAAGAAGGAGAGAGAAACGGGAGGGGAGAAAAGAGAGGAGGAAGAAGAAAGGAGCAATTCCCTCCCTGGCCATGGTTAGAAGGAGGAAACTCCCCCTTCGGACATCTTGCCCCTTGTGGAATGCTGACCTATAGGCCCTACGCGGTTTTAAAGTTGTTGGTTTTTATATTTTGGGCCCATTTTCGGCAAATTTTCCCCCATAATAGTCACATAGCCTCTCTTGCCTTCTCCCAACTACTTTCGCTCGCTACACTCGCGAATGGGCAAATTTTGTCCCTTTTATGAAAAGCATAAAAACTGTTTTTCCCTCGCTACGCTCACAAAGTGGACCTTTTCGGCTTTTAGTGATCATAGGGGGTGACAACCTCCCGCCTATACTTTTGATTGCGGCTTTCAACTTGATATATTTCCAACCTCAAGACCCCCCCCCCCCATTCATATCATTATATCGTGCCAATTTATTAAAAAACCCGGCATATCATATACAATGTAGGCCTACCTGACTTAACATACACCACGTTATGACCAGAGGCGTAGTTCCGACCGGGGTGTGGGGTATAGGCCTAAATCCCCAATATTTTGATAGGGTAGATGGTCCATACAATCATTCCCCAATGTTGACGCCTGTATGTGGGTTTCTGACCAAAGTAACCTCATATTTGGTCATTTTAGCCTAAAAAGTGCCAAATTTTTTCGCGCTTCGCGCGACATGTTTAACGTTTCCACCATATTTCACTTCGTGCACATTTGTACCATGAACTTATTTTGTTGCCAAAAGGTGCTGGATTTACTAATTGAGTAGGTCCATGCCTAATACCAGCGGGCTGAAAGCCGGGCACGTTACTGAAATCCATAAAAATATGCGGTTGGAAAATAATTAAATAACCCTAAAAAGGGTGAAAATGGTGCATCAAATGGCTTCATTTGTGCTTTCATTTAGAAAAAATTCTAAATTCTGAGGGGGCACATCCCCTCAGACACCCTGCGTCACAAGAAGCGCTGACGGGCAACGCTTTTCAGCTGCATACACATTTTAAACAATTGTTTTGCCCCCTATCAAAATACCCTGGCGCCGCCCCTGGTATAACTTGATGAGAAAGGTCAAGGTGTGGCAAGCTTGATTAAATGTATAATTACCCAACAAATTATGGAATTCCTGACATGTCAACTCCTATTAAAGCAATAATAAATGATTTGCATTTAAAGAACAGATTCCTAAATGTTAATTTTCACTGATCGTATTGTCCCCTTTTGATTTCGAGCCAAACAAATAAGGTAAAACAAAGAAAAATGAAACTAGCCTTGGGGACCAACTATAGCGCACCTTTAGCGTGTTTCTATTGAGTCCCCTGCATTTTACCGGTAAAACTGTTCGCCGTCAAATAGCGGCGAAAGGCGGATAACGGTCAGTTTCCATTGCACGTTGTTTACCGGTAAACACTTTCGATGAACAGCGCCAATTGACACACCTTTAAAGTTTGCCGGCGAAAGGTCGTGCACTGGGGTCAATCCCCGGGTCAATCGCAAAGCATTGTGGATTTAATATTGTAGTATTTTCTTAATTGTTTGGCTAAAAATGAAGTAGCAAACACGAGAAAAGAAGACTGAAGAATAATGTTTTTTTATTAGCGTTTTCATTCGTTCTCGTACATCAAATTACGCCATTGGGAAATCCCCCTCGGTGATATCGACGTGAGTACTCAGTATTGTTGAGCGCAAAAAAAATAGGTCTTAGAATTTAATCTTTCACAGTTTAATTTCAATTAATATTCTTTTTAGCGAATAGTAATTTAACATCAACAACATAATATTAAATTCATGAAATCTTTCTAATTTTCTGAAGCACACACCGCCGCGGAATTCCGATTTGATTTCTATTTATTTCGCATGCACAGCTGGATTCATCCGCTGATGTTGTTCTTGTTGTTTTATTTCATGGCTTTTACTAGGGTCATAAATCATAACTCATGTTAAATATTTAGCATAATATGTATAATGCAAGGATAATGCATTATGAATATTTCTTCCATTTACTTTATTTATAGCACGCGAGTCAAATATTTGTATGTGATTAGGCCTAAGAATTTTGGCGAACGGAATGGTATAATCATATGGTATAATACATAAACAAGCTAGCTCATTGATGATACAGAGGTCAATTTCATGACTCAACTTCCGCTTTTCTTCCCTGTATGCGCATTCAATCGGAACGGAGTGAGTTTCTATTGACGTTATCGGTAAGCGTCCCGCTATTTTCCTTCCTCAAGAAGGAAAACGCGTTACCGTAAAAACTCGCCTCTGTTTACCGGTAAATAGCGGGAAGGTCAGTTTCTATTGAGCAGAATTAATCCCTTTACCGTCTTTTTACCGGTAAACGGTCCCAATAGAAACACGCCTCTTGAAGACTTCTTGTATAATCTCTGTAGTATTCACCATTTTAACTCACCTTTTTCTAACTCTCCAATTTTAACTAACTGTTTACCTGTGCTTTATTTTCTTGCAGGGTTTTGACTTTAAAGGTGCCATGCAATTTCACTTTGAAGACACAGCAAAAAAGAAATCAATAAGTAAAGATGTGAAATTGACCAACCAAACCAATGTTGGGGATTTGCTTACTGTACTGACAGAGAAATTCAACATCTCAAAACATGACAAGAGGAAGAAAGTGATATATCAAATTGATGGACAATGTAAGTAAATAAAGGGCTTTGTTTAAATTAAGAAGACAGCCTAAATGTCTTACCTTAAAGTTTGTTTGGTTTATATAAGGCGGAATAAATAAGACTCGTAACACCGGGTATTAATATAGAATGGCATACACACAGTTGGGCGCAATGCTTAGTGCTTACGCTAGTTGTGCGCTGCGTAATGCGTGACGGGCGCACACTTAGGTGAATTTACGCGAGCATGAGTTGGGACTTTATTGACGCGCGCAGTAACAAAAGCCGAATAATTTCTGCCTTATATAAGCTGAACAAACTTTAGCAGGTGTAAGACAAATTATGTAAGATACAAACACTATATTGGAGAGTTTCAATATAATAATGCAGGCCACGTGTCAGTCCGCCCATGCTTTCCTTTCTATATAAAAGGGGTTGTTTCATGAACAAGAATATTGAATTTCATACTGGAAAAGTTGTAATCACTTTACATAATGTTTTTGCGCTGGAAATTCTTACAAAGTGTTCATAGTGGCTTAGCTCAGTTGGTAAGTTGCTAAGACTCCTGTACATGAGTGTTTGACCAAGGGTGTCCTCCTGTGTGTGACTGTTTGAGCCCCCACAGTGTCTATTTTCTGTACTCATGGAAACAAATTGAACCAAGTTGAAATGCCCCATACAAGGAAGTTACTGCTATTGTACAGGTAATCCTGGCTGCAATGGTTCATATATATGTAGGCTGACTAGGATATGTGCTTATATAGAGCTGCATCTTTGAAAGATGCTAAATGGTTTAGAAGGTGTGTTTTAGGCCGAAATGGCCAGTGACTTTCTGTACAGCACAGTGATTGCAATTACCTTAAAAGTAATGTAGGTCTAAAGCTTATGTATCTGTGGCTTTTTTACGACATAGGCTTGTAAAAAGCATTGCTCATCAATGCTACTTAATGTTCACCTCAAAGAGAATAATGAAACTGTATTTTCAGTCAATTAATCCAAAAGAATGCTTAAATTTCTCACGATGGATCCGGAAATGATGATATCATGCCGATTAGAAGCAGATAAATATAGAATATAAGTTCAAAAAAGAAAAAAGAAGTAGTTGATGTGTTTGTTTCCTGCTGTTATTAAAGTGTAAGCTAGTAATGCTATACCAAGTGTCTTAAGTGGGGCGTCTTAACTAGTCTTATGGTGACATGGGCGGTAACAGCCAATTTTAAGTTTGTTCAGTTTGGGGGTTTTATATGCTTAGGGCAACTGTGTGACATTTAGAGTCAAATTCTACAAGATTTCTTCATGGGGTTTGTTTGGATAGCACTGTCATTGTTGTTCAAGATGTTTTCCTATAGAATTTCAAATAGGCCTACACCTACTAACATGAAAATAGTAGATTTACTTTGGCCTCGGGAAACTGACATTACCTGAGAACCATGTCACTGATGAACCGCTCCGCCCAGGACTTTTTTCTGGGTAGGTTGGCCCTTTGGCAGTTCTTGGATGATATTGGTTTTCAGAGCCAACAGTATTATAAGAACCTATCCACAGGGTGACACTCGACTTGGAAGTGACAGGGATGTGTGAACACCAGTTCGAAACTAGGTCTTTTGGTGACAGACTTGACACCAAAAAAGGGGGTCATTTGGTAAGAAGGCCCAAAGAGGGGGGTCTTTCTGTGAGACTGGAAAATCTTACCAAAAAAGGGTCTTTCCATGAGACTAGGAAGATTTTGAGTCAAAATATAAAAGTTGACAAATTTAAAATACAAAATTTTCAAAAAATCTGAAATTTGTTCTAAATACTTGAAAAATGGGGTCTTTTGGTGACACTAAAATTCTTTGAGAGGGACATCACTAAAACAAAAAGGGGGTTCTTTGGTGAGACAGAGTTAAAGAATGTGGGTCAATGTAGCCGCACATCCCTGTCGCCCAGTTTGTAGAAAATCCCCCGCATGTTATAAATATTTTGCAGACCAAATCATTTTGAGGCAAACAAATCAAATTAGATGAAAGCACAGATCCTGGAAAGATCTGTGATGAAAGTAATTTAACTAATATAGGGATGCTCAGAAATAACAGGAAATCACATTTTTTTGCCAAAATTCCATTGATTTAGCAGGATATTCAAGAGTAGAGTGCAGAATTCAACTGTACAAAATGTTGCTACTACTTAGCAGACTTTAATGTGATTTAAGATGATTTTAGGGATTGATCAGAATTTGATAAAATTTCCTGACATTTATCACAATTTTGTACAATCTCCTGTTATTGATCAAGAGTGAGCACGATTTGCTGTGACAGTGTAATCTAATAGGATTTAACACAATTTGAAGCTATTTTGCACTATATACAGTTTGATCTGCTCATAATAGGCGGGGCCTTATAACATCAGAGATTAATATTAATATATTTTATTTTGAGAATTGCCTTGTGACATCTCGTCAGAAGCATCACAATTTATGAATTGAAATCCTATACTTTGTCTACTTTCTTTAACATGCAAAATATAGACCAAACAGGTCAACTATGTCACTCTTAACGTCTGTCTACTTTTCGGCATTAGTGGAAAAAAGCCTAACAATTCCTGCCGATTACAAGCTGATCAAAGTATATATATAATGTGTGTGGGGGATTTCAGGAGGAGAAAATGACTATCCACTCTTTCACAGTTTCATCTTATGTATTACGTATTACAGGGGGCAGGTCAGCAGCCCATATGCATAGGGGGACAACAAATGGGGAGGAGGCAGCAATATGTCCCACCAGGGGGCTGTGCACTCTCTGTATGCATGTAGTATTGCCACAGCTTTTTTAATTATTCACCCATGACACACAAAAATATACATTAATTTTGAGGCTAAATTTGGCCATATTGAAATATTGACCAAATAAGGCAACAACATTTTTTTTTTAATTCAATCATGTAAATCTGCTTAAAATGATGCATAAAATTGCAATTAGACCAAAAAACTTTTTAAATAAGAAAAAAATGTTCCGCGAGTCAATTGTGCTCTTACAATCAGCAAAATTACCTACCTCTAGATGCTGTATTTTTGGAGTTATTATGTTTGAAAAATTACCTTTTCCCTCAAAAACATACAGAGAATATCATTATTGAAAGTCGATTGAAGTTATTAATGTGTCATATTTTGCACTTTGATTGAGGATCACCTGAGAATGTGACAACCCTTGTTACGCATACATTGAGTAAATCCACAGCCCCTTGAGAAGTTTGATCAAAATCCATTTATAGCTTGATATTAAAATCAAAAGAAATAATTTGAAAAAAAAAGTTTTTATCAGCACAAACAGAGTCATTTTGACCATTAGAGGTTGCTGTGAGATCAGTCCTTCTTACCTTGCATGAACCATTGCACTTGGTGTGCAGATCCAACAAAGAGTTTAATTGAAGTGAAATAGTAAATAAAATCAATCAAAACATGCAGTTGAAGTTTCCAAATCTAGATTTTCTTTACTTGTATTTATATAAAACTTTACAAAGCACAAGTTCTATGAAAAACATAACTGCAAGAGAGGACAGCAACTTTTTTAGATGTTATCTATCTATTTTAAACTGCTTTACATGTTAAATGATCCATTTATCTAATTATTTCTGCTCGTTAGTGCACATAAAAGACTTTGCAGAGCTCATCATTATAAAGATCAATGACTCATGGAGACTAATTAGAATTTTATGATGGTTAATTTGTGTTACATCACTAGGAAACAATGAAGGCTCTTCATGAATGAGATAAAACATTTATTATTTCCCCATCTATGTAATTTAATTATCCACAGATATCTTTGAAAATGTCAATTTTAAGCCATTATTTTGTTTAAATGAAATTGGCTACTTTTGAAATGAAAGTTTGTAATAGCCAATATTTATTTGTTGCTTTGCCCCTGTGAATAAAATCTTGGGAGATGTGAATAAAATTGTCAACCATGTAGGACTCCCCAAGAATACATGTAAATAAGTATGCCAACAAAGGTGTAACTTTACTTAGAGTAGTCTGCTTTATATGGACAAGTTTTGAAGTCACTACTCCCCATTCCAGAAAAATACAGAACTAATTTTTTTTGAATAAAAAAGTATTATCCTGTTTTGCCAAATGAAACATAGCTAAATCTTAATCCTTTATTTAGTCCTAACTGGCAATAAAAGTTAAATCTCACTATTTGGTCAAATGTACGAATTAAGGGCCAAAAATGAGCATTTTTAGGGTGTTTTTCACATGCTGTGACAATAAAGTCTAAAGACTTGTACAAAGTCTAATTTGAATTTATGCATGCTAATTTTTGGAAAAGACATGTTTCATTCTTATAACCAATAATTTAATTTAATTTACACAAAAAAGTGAAAATTAAAGCAAAATTTTGGTATATATTCAAGATTTTGAAAGCTTAGACTTGTTCCAAGTCTTTTATTTTTGTGACTTGGTCGTCAGAAAACATGCCGAAAAAAGCATGTTTTTGGCTCTTTTTTGAAGAAATTAGTAAAATAGCGAACATGTTCTTTTATCTCCAGTTAGTACTAAATGAATGATTAGGATTGAGCTATGTTTCATTTGGCAGAACTTTTAATACCAAAAAATTAGTGGTGTATTTGTCTGGAATAGTAGGTCAAGAAAATAGCAGTGCAGTCCGGGAGTGTGGCTGCAGTGGTATGATAATTGGAACATGGATGTTAAACTGTTCAAGGAATTCAAATATAATTCAGTTACAGCTCATGAAATGTTGAGATATAGGCCTAGATCAAAATGTTAAGAACTAAGGGACCGTATGGGGTACCCCCAATTTGGAAAAGTATACAAAAAGGTCCAAATTTTGTCCACTTTTTCAAAATCAGCACCCCCCTTCCCCAATGAAATCCTGCGTACGGGCTTGAGAACTAAAGTGCACATTGCCATTGGGCTTAATCAGGAAACATTTTCACTCACAAAAAAGATCAATTGTTCTAGGAATTGTTTGTACAAGCAAACATGTATACAAGCAAATTGTTTACAACTAACGAAAGTTCAGAACCCTGACTTAGTTATACTGTAAGAGGCATCAAACATCTTATTAATCATAATTAATTTGATTCTCAGATAATTATCACATTATTGGTACCAAGGGTTGACACATACAGTATTGCCTTCCTTATATTAAGATGGAGGAAATGGTCCCTGTAAGTGGGACTAAGTTTGACGGAAACGCACTAGGGTAGTTAAGTGGTAATGTGTTTGGAATGCTATTGGTCTAGTTAGTTTATGTCCTGTGTCTTGTCAGACTGTAGGCAGAGACCATAGATGCTGCAGGCAGCCAGTAACCTGTTGAGCATGTTCACAAGGGATCATACCTCTAAAAAGTGGATATTTTTTCTTTTTCGTATGTGGAAGTGTCAACTTGTTGATGAATGCTTGTGAGATATATGTTTGGTTCGTTTAGATAGGTAAGTGGTGTTAGATTAATTAATGTAAAGATAGCAGAGGACACTGAGAGAAGATTCTAGTAGTACCATTTCCAGACTATTTTCAAATATGTTGAAACTTTTTGAGCAGTGACAACCTTGGTTTCATGATTAAAATTAAATTAAAATTTCATGGTTATACAGATATTATATTCTTGATCTTAATAAAATCTACTTCGTGTAAAACTTCCAATAGATAGGATTTGTTAGAGAAGAACTTTATTATTGCAATCTTTGTGAATGACTGAGGAGGAATTTTTCCCAGAGGAATATATATTTTCTGAAATTTGATTTTTTTTGCTCCAAGTATTAATTAATATATCTATGAGATATAATATTGTTAATTGTTATAATAATTACTTCTAACATTGAAAGATGCAGTATATTTTACAGAAAGAGCTGAACTTTATATGTAAGACAATGAATAGATATATTTAAAAAAATCAAATTATCATCAAATGAAATAGTGGCATGGCATTCTGATTGTCATTTGGAAGAAGTTCATTGTTGTGAGTAAATAGTGTATAGGAATCAAGGGTGTGATTGGGAGTGGGCAAATCCTGGGGGTAAATCTCCAATTGGCTAAGTTTAAAAAAACTTGTGAACAAAAATTGGCTCACATATGGACAGTGCCTTATTATCAAATCAAAGCAGAAAGACCAAAATCATGGGTCACATCTGTAATCCTAACCTTTCATGTGTTTTAACAGTGGCGTAGCATCATAGGGCCCCCAATCAGACCCGGTGCCCCCATCATGGTCGGTGCCCCTCCCAATATGATGTCCCAACTGTGTTTTAACCAGTTAATATCACAATAACCAAGCCCTATTGTGCTATTGGCTGGTAAAAACAGGTGAACAAGTTTACGATGACGAATATACATGATATAGGTGACACGGTTTCCATGGGGGCCAAAGGAGACATTTTTGATTAATTATTACTTATATAAACATTATTGGTTGGTTGGTGGGTTGGTTGGTTGGTGGGTGGGTGGGTTGGTTGGTGGGTGGGTTGGTTGGTGGTTGGTTAGGTTTTTTTTTAGTTTAGTTTAGTTTAGTTTAGTTTATTTTATTTTTATTTTATTTTATTTTACCGGGTATTTTATTTTATTTTATTTTTTTTTATTTTATTTTATTTTATTTTTTTTTTTTTTTTTTATTTTTTTTTTATTTTTTTTTTTTTTTTAATTATTTTTTTTTTATATTTATTTATTCATTTTTTTTTTAAATTTCATTTCATTTCATTTCATTTCATTTTTTTTTCTTTAACCAGGGTAGCCCTTCAGTAACTACATGTAGTACTGATCTCCAAGGGGGCCCTGAGTAATAATTTACAACATTATAATAACAGAAGTTCATATAAATTCAAAGCAAAGCATGGAAGCAAAAGTATGAAAAGTCTTGATATTCAAAGTGAGATAAACTGTAAACACTCAAGGTATATTGCATACATGGTTCTAAAGTTTTGTGATGTCTATTTTCTTATGTATTTTATCATTTTTCACTCCATATTTTTGCCTTTATCTGAGTTTCAAATTTACCACCTTTGGCCCCCATGGACCAGATCATGTCACATACATGTATGACCTTATTGACCTATGATTTTTTTTTCACAATTCTTTCTGGGTGATGGGAGATACATATAGGGGATGACGCTGAACTAGCTGGGGATTTAGTCAGCATCATCATTGACTTTTTGGTTCACAACTATACTTTATATAATAAAAAAAAAATGAGAAAATAACTTCTCAAATAAAAATGCTCCAATCAGAAGTAATTCTGGCATCCCCAACCTTTAGAATACTGAGAGTCTTAGCTTCAATTTAATAATAATATATAATTTGTACTTTTCGTTTCTGATGGATTTACTTGAAAAATAAAGTGCTTATGGCATGTTTGTTCCGCCTCTCATCAACTTAACAGAACTGCTTTTTTTTAAATAACATCGTACAGATTTATGCCAGATGTAGACTTTTTATGTGACAAATGTAAATTTCAAATTCCTTATTATTTCATTTATTTTGTCGTATATATTTTATTTATTATATGTGTGGATTTCCGACACCTGTCATGTGCAGTGTGATGGATCAAAAATGGAAACTGATTTTAATTGTGAAATGACTTATTTTGTTTGGTTGCATCATGTATGCATCACATTAATGCAGAGCTGTCAACTCTCACGCATTGGCGGTGAGTCTCACACATTGGGTCACTTTCTCACAGTCTCACGCCAAGGTAGTATGATCTCACGCATAGGTAGTAAATCTCACACAAAAAGCTGGAAAATGAGTAAAATCTCACGCATCATCAAAATAATTTGTTGTCCCTACCCCCCCCACCCCCACCGCTTTCCAGATTCTCGAGGGCTGTGGCTCAAATAATCAAGGGTCAAAATGAACATTATAGTCCGCAAATCCCGGTACGCCTCTGTCTCACGCCAAGCAATTCCAAAAAGTTGACAGCCCTGCATTAAAGCCATATTATAACATTAGCTGAGGAGAACGCCCTAAAAAAATTTAATTCTGGTTTTACACTCTGCAAAAATCAAGACTTTAGGTGCTGTAGTTTTGTCTAGCTCGACTAATGACTCAACTTGCGTGCTTACATCACATTGTAAACATTTGGATATTTGAATTGACGGTATATATCAACAAATTATTCTAATATCCATGTATGGTGTAATTACTGTCATTGCATTCAAAAATATTTAGAGAGGAAATAGGAAATTCTGGCAATGAGATGATCTCAGGAACGGGTTATTCTGTATATAAATGACTCAACAGTGCAAGGTTTGTGCAGACATAAACATATAATTTTTGTGTAAGTCTGGGCAATTAGATTGAGGATCTACAAGTTTGCCTCTTTATAACAGCCATTTCCAACAGGTTTTGAAACCTAATTTTGCATCCAATTTTAAGCAATGATGTATATCCATACGTAGCAGTAAGCAAATTAGATTTCGACGCAACTAAAATTTCACTCACGGGAGCGCTTTCACTGGGTCAACAGGCATCTTCAGCGGTTGTTATTGCTCTAAAGATTTGTTGTTGCTAGTGATGTTATTGACCTACGATGACGTCACAGGTGTAGATCTCAGTGGACGCCGTCTCACTGAAAGATGTTGTGGTGCCCCCTTGGTTCCAGGGGGTCAGGAGGTTGTCCCATACAGGGTCGATGTCTAACCCATCTTCCAGTTTTATGTCATTGTGCCCCCAGTGCCCCCAAGATATGCTCCATTTAACCTGGCAAGAGCAATAGAAAACAGAGCCTCTTTTACTGATTTTACTTGCAAACTGGATAATGTATTTAATATATCAAAAAAAGCTTATTTTCAAGACAGCTGCCTTGCCATTATCGCATACAAGGTGAAAATGCTGACATACAGCCCATTGATTGTGGTGGATGGTCACAAATACAGACCACAAACTTATATCAGTGACTGTCATCCTCTGAATGACTTTCTAAATTTACAATACTGCCCTCTATCTGAAATCACTAATATAACTGTTAACTGTTGGGATTTGTGATCAATAACTGATTACTAACAGAAAACCATTGTGCTCTGCAAGAGTGGCACCATCCCAGCAAACACAGGGAGTTCCTTTCTAAACATTAAAACATGATTTTTATCAACACGTTTTGATAACATTTAGTGTGTGGTTAACAACATTTCAATGTCGGGTTATTTAATGAAAACATTAATAAAATATTTTCTTATGAAAAAAAACAACAACACAAACGTTTTAAAATGTTGCCAATATTTTATTGTAAAATATTTTTTTACAAATATTACAAAATACTTTATCAGCAGTTTAAAATAGGTTTAAAAAAGTTGTTGTGTTGCCCTCCATGACGGGTCAAAATTCAAAATCTAGGCCGGTTTTTTTTTGGGGTAAATAATTTTTTTAACAAATGATTTTTTTCATCATACCCCAAGCCCTATCTCCACATACCTTAATGTGTAATTTACAATAAATTATAATAGTTTAATGGATTGAATAAATAAATATAACCAGGTAGAGTCACTTACAAATGCACACCGCCCCCACAAGCATAGGATAATCATGTCGGAATCACAATATATTTTGAGTGCATAATCATCAAAGTGGCATATAATTGTGTTCTTTTCTCTAAAATTTCACCAATAATGACATTCCAAGTCATTCAATGGAACCATTCAAAAGAAATAGAAAATAGATCCATATATCCATGGCAACCGCAACAAATTCTAGTAAAAGATATCGTCCTTGACTTAGGCTAGGAGGCAGACAGCAAAACAAAAGCAATGTTGCAGCAATTTTTATTACTAATATTTTCTTTCAATTGCCATTTTGAGACTTTGTCATGTTTTGTGTGGATAGGTGTGGCATTTGATAGGAAGTGAATGTGATTTTATTGACATGTTGATGTAGAGCAGATCAAAATATTCAGTGCATTTTAATATATTTTTCTTAAGCCGTGTTCAGACGGGCTTAGGGTAAGTTAGTGTTAAGCTAACACGAAGCTACCTCTAAGGTAACTTCGTGTTAGCGCCCGTCTGAACAAGTATCGTGTTAACTACCTCGAAGCTTAACATGAAAGATTTACCACAGAGAAATCTATGTGGTAGCACGCTAAACATGAAGCGATCGTTCCGTGTTAGTGCCTGTATGAACAAGATTCCGGGGTAAGCTTGACTTTATGGATACAACACTTGCAATTTCACAGTATTTTAAATATCTTTAGCATAAATTCACAATAATTTATCTCCGTTTCTCACCGAGAATGAACATGATGAAAGAAGCACCACAAAAACAAAAACAAAAAACTAACAAAACAAAACATTAACTGGTCAAAAGAAGAAACGGAAGAGCTGATAAGTGTCTTGAAAGACAAAGAAATTGAGTGGATAAGAAAATAACAGCTAAATAACACGTGTAGGACATAATCGCCCTGAAACTAAGAGACATCGGCTTCCACAGTGTACTTGCAGTATAGCAAACGGCCCTATAACTTCCAGGAAATTCCTATATTTACCACGAAGTAAAGACCGAGTCATGCAGCTAACACGGAGTGCTTAGAGTTAAAGACCACGAGGAAGGACCATGTGGACAAGTATCCGTGTTAAGTCATGACCTTGCACTACTTCCGTATTACGGTAACACGGAGGTAAGCTCCCGTGTGATCATGCCTTTATAAAATTGTATACCCAGCAAACACAATTAATGTGACATTTTCACTGATGCCATTTTAAGTGAGTGCACAAAGGTTCCTGACAGATATTTAAATGTTGGGTTACCCGGCAAAAAAATTAAACAAGTTATATTTTAGGTTTTGGGTTTGGTAAAAACATTTTAATAAACATTAAATGTTGGGTTATATAAAAGTCGTGAAAACACTTTTCAAACGTTTTGTATGAAAATACACTATAACAACATTTTTAACATGTTGAAAAAATGTTATTGTAAATATTTTTGCCCAATGTTCTTTCAACACTTCTTTTCAAAAAATGTTTTTGAATGTTATGAAAACATTTTATACCCTTTATATATCCTTGATATAGCCTGACATTTAAATATTTTCTGGCAACCTTTTAGAATGTTTTGCAGCAACTTGTATAAATGTTTTTAAAATGTTATTAAATACCCTTTATTATGACCAACATATAAACATTTTCTGCCAACACCCATCTGAAAAAGTTAAAATTTCTGACTCAATAATAAAAAGCCACACTTTTAGATGAACCTTTTTTAAAATGTCTATGTACTTTTGAGTGTAAAACATTGAAAAAGCTCCAAAGTCTTTTTATGTTGCTAAAAGTGATTAAATAATACATTCAAGCTGAGTTGTTAGAGGTCCACAAAAACATAGAACTTGATCCTGTATACCCGGCTGCAAAAAAAACACCAAAAAAACACTGATACAAGACTGCTCATCAATGGAAGGTATCTCTGGGAGAGAACCATGGGAAATAAAAAAGAAAAGTTTGAATTTCATTCATTTCTCTTTCCTTGGCACATATCATTACACCAAAGAGGAAAATAAAGAATAAGAAAAATAAGGCAAAGTATTTCCATTGTTTTTCTTGGTCTATGAATTTCTTAGAATTATGCCGGTAGGTACGGACACTGACATGTGAGGGAACATACAGAAATAACAAGTTGTTTCATAGCTGATGTGCTGAAAACCAATAAGCAACAACAATGAAGTATTGAGCCGTCCTTATTGAGCGATGAGCCAGACCTCCCCTTGCTGATTTTACATGACTGGTAATCAATTTGAGAGTTTTCATGAGGGGAGTTATTTTTATTTTTTGCCACCAATTAATAGGGGAAGTGAGTTTGATCCTGTGTGAACTTTTTGTCTATGAAGAGAAACATTTCTAGAACATTTTGATTTAGGCTTAGTTTGATGTTCAATACAATGCGAAACAAGCCACTGAGGTACATGAACATTATTATAATGATTTATAGGTGCACCACACAACAACTATAATTGAACACTAGTGAAATGTTTTGTAACTATTTCTTCCAAGATCCAGTGATCCCATTGTCGCTGATCAATGAGATAGATGGTGTGATTATCAAGCATATCATAATAACTTATAATTCAAAATTGTAAATAAATTATATTATCAAATCTTTGTAAGTATTACAACACATGAATAATATCATGTAGGACACAAAATGGCACTGACCTATGGCAATTTAAGCCATATCCATGACATACCACTTTTAATTGTGACTTTGCATGATTTTTTGTCACTAGCCTTCTTGAATAGACTGAGTTTCAAGACATTCCAACTGTTGAGTTGCTATTCTTTGTTGAAATTGAAGACACCTGTATTGGCAGTGGTATGTCCTTTGTGTAGGGGGACAAACTTGAATACAGAGCACAGCATATTATGTTCCCATTCGCAAAGGACAGGTGTCTGAAGCACACCGGGGGGGAGGGGTCACTCTCACACAAAAGTGCTACCCACCCGTGTCCGACCACCTCTGAAATGCACCCTTAATGGCGAATTTTCACATAACCAAATTGCACCCCTTAATTGTGAAATGCATGCAAAATCCTACCCTAAATGGCGTAGCACATGCAAAAACCATACCCTAAATGGCGTCAACTGAGAAATATCTAATTTATACCTCAAGTGGCGTAAACAGGAAAATGAGGTAATTTGATACCCAAGGTGTCTTTTTGATGTTGCAGACTTATAGATACTAAAGAAAACATGCACAAAGGTAACAAGTGGGAATTTTTATCAAATTAGTGCAAACTTACTCAAACAATAATATTACTAACCCTAAACGTCTAGGGATTTGACTGAAAAAGGACCCCTAAATGGTGATGCCTTCTAAAAAAGTACCCCTTTTTCAAAAAGACGTCGACGACGCTGTGTGGTGAAAAACATACCCTTTTAGGCGTTTTTCTTGGACGCCAGGAGTGTAGCAAGTCAAGTAGTGAGTGACCCCGGAAACACAGAACAGTAACTCAATAATTGGAACGTCTTGAAACTTACGCTTATTTTTAGGGAGAAAGGCCAAAAACTCCCCAGTTACCATCTCACCAAACCATAACCTCCTCCATGTGGGGGCAGTACAACACAACAAACATGATGTGCCTTTGTGAGTACAGTCCTCTCTGTCTCTCATCTTTTCACATGCAAATATTATGAACTCAGACCAAAGCTTGGCATGGCATGGGAGATTGCTCCATAATAACAGATGATACCGGTAACACGCTGGATGGATGGATGGTAGTGGAATATGTTACAATGCTTAATGTATCACTTAAATTTTCACTTAACATCATCTAAGTCATAATCTACGGATCAAAACTAAGACTGTTATATGGACATAAATAGCATCACATTGAAGACGAGGAGCAAAACTTATGTTGGATATTTGATATCACTTAGCAGAGACTATGGAGGAGGGTTAGCGTGGCAGATAAGTTGGATTATTATTTGAAAGATATATTGATGTCTTCTATTGAAAACTGTGAAAAGAGCAAAATTGGGGTAAGTTTAATCTGGAGTTTAATAGCTTATAGCTGTGACAAATAGGGCTGTAAAACTGTATCTATTTATGTTCAAATGATTGGAGGCAGTTGTCATGTATTAAATATTCATATTTCCTCTTAATTATTTTTTACTGATAAAACTATGTTAATGTACTGGTGATAACCATGATAACTTCAAAATGTCCACAGTGAGTACTGTTTTATGGGACAAGAACTATGAAATCTTGTTATAATTAATATTAACGATAACTAGAATGATAACTCTTGTATCCCATCCCTTGCTTATCTAGTCAATAATGATGGGGTCACTGCCATGCCACTGGATCAATTCCTGGTGCATCCGCTTTTGAAAACTAATCTAAACTAATACAATGTCTACAAGCCTCCAAGATATTAGTTTTGGGGTTTGAGGGTTATGTCGTTTACTAATTAAAATTAATGGAAGAATGTCCCTAATTTTGCTTGGAATTATTGATAACTTTGTGACTATTTATTTTGATATTTTGCAGGTGTTTTCTTCAACTTCCAAAATCTATTACTCACTGTGACAATGGGATGTAATGAAATAAACCTTCACATATTGATAAATGAGTTCCTTAAGTGATCATTTTTATAGCATTTTCAATAATTAATGGCAATTTTGTAATTATTGTGATATGCACAGGATACTTGAGGTTAACATTATAATTTTATTATAAAGTGTTTTGACAAGGAACTGCATTTTGCAGTTTCAAGGGGAGGAACAAAACTGCCAGTTTCTTTTATACGATCGCCAAATGAGTTTATTGGGATAAATGTGCACTGAGTGTGTTTTAAAATTAGTCATTTTACAGAAATTTGGCCCACGAGGAAGTGCATTTTGGCCTGTAAATCAAGATGCACCCTTAAGTTTCATTCACATTTTGCCCTAGTATAGTGAGTCGAGGGGAGATACCATTTCTGCCATTGTCAAAAATACATATTATTTAATATATTTTAAATCATGTGTGTATTGTTAATTTCTCATTTTCTCTGCTCAGAAATCTGATTCTTGAAATGTACATAATCAGGCAGGCAGAAATCTTTTTCTCAAGTTTGTCTAATGATGCTGTCTAATGATTATGAATATATTTCTTTATAAAGTAATGAATTCTAAAACTATTTTTAACAGCCAGTATCAAGCTAAAAATGTGTTAAGTGTTAAGAGGGTTCAGAGAAAAATGGTCTTCTTTGGTTCAGAGAAAAATGGTCTTCTTTGGAAAGTGATAAGGCTAGATGTATAATGGGCACTTAATGTCACTATTCTTGAGTGAAATTTATCACCTGGGCTAAAACAATTGTAAGTGTTAAGAAGGTTCAGAGAAAAATGGTCTTCTTTGGTTCAGAGAAAAATGGTCTTCTTTGGAAAGTGATACTGCTAGATGTATAATGCTAATGGGCACTTAATGTCACTATTCTTGAGTGAAATTTATCACCTGGGCTAAAACAATTCTAAGTGCTAAGAATCCTGTAATGTAGGAAATTTGCAAAAAATATATACAGTCTATTGTTCTCAAAATCCAGTGGCAGCACCAGGAATTTTTTTCGGGGGCATGGGGGCAAAGTAAATTTCGGGGAAATCGACAAACTTTGTGCAAAATTACCGCAAAAAGCGTAATTGGGGTTTATCAAAACTGGGGGGCAAGAAAAATATTGGGGGGGGGGGCAAATGGCCCCCTTGCCCCCCTGTAGCGCCGCCACTGTCAAAATCACCATAAAAGTATGCTTGTATGCCAAGGAAAAGACTACTACCACTGAAAGTATGCATGCCATGTTTACTATGGAAATGTATGTGCTGTATCAAAATGATTGGTACCCATCAGTTTCAATGCATACAGGTTGTAACCAAAAAGAAATATACAAATTAGAAAACAGTATTAGGCAAACATGTCACTTATTGATTGTATTAAATTTTACTTGGTCATTAAGGTAATTTCTTAAGCTACTACATAAGCTTTGTTTCAATAAAATTGGTGGTCTACAAGTGAAGATATGGACAATTGTGTAAAGTAGTCCTAAAACAGCTTGGGCCACTTTCGTGTCTTTGTGTAGGAAAAGTGACTGAATTGAGTAGAATCATGAACCATCTGGTCCGTACTCTTAAGGTGGTATTGGATGCATTTTCTAGAAATTAGAAAATGCTTTGAGCATATTTTAAACAGATTAATTGCGTGGGTAAAAGTACACTGATCAATATGCCTTTTGTTTGAGCAAATCGGACATACGGTTTCCAAAATACATCAATTTATATTTTCTTTGTATCCTATTGTTTTTGTCAATAATCAATATAGTTAATGAGCTAAAAGGACTGGAAAGGCTCATTAATATGTCATTTTTGCCAATATTTTGCTAAAAATCAATGCATAAATGTTCAGGTACTTTTATTTTGCATACTTTTGCCCTGAAACTTGGTCAAAGTGTTTCTAATATGTTCTAATGTATTATATAGTGAAGCCGCCCTCTAATTTGCATATTTGCATAATTAATGAGCTAATTTGCATAAATGCTAATTAATTATGCAAATATGCAAATTAGGGGGCGGCTTCACTATATAATACATTAGAACATATTAGAAACACTTTGACCAAGTTTCAGGGCAAAATTATGCAAAATAAAAGTACCCTGAACATTTATGCATGGATTTTTAGCAAAATATTGGCAAAATTATATGTAAATGAGCTTCTCCAGTCATTTTAGCTCATTAACTTGATTGATTATTGATAAAAACAATAAGATACAAAGAAAATATAAATTGATATATTTTGAAAACCGTATGTCCGATTGACTCCAAACAAAAGGCATATTGATCAATGTACTTTGCTCTACTCAATTAATCTGTTTAAAACATGTTTAGAGCACTTTTATAATGCCTCCATAACCACCTTAAGATGGGTGATTTTAAACAATGGGGCATTTTAAATGGCATTTTAATTTATGATTTTGAAATAGATATCATATTATTATTAATTTACTAATGTCAATTAAATGAAAAGATTAAGATTAACATATTTGACAATAATAGGCATGAGAGTTCATTTTATGCCGTACAAACTTGATGTGCGAAATTGGCAAAAAGTGGACCAATTATAGCGATTATGTCAAATCGGGCATAGCATTTGAACCTGAACTAGCAAAGACACCCAGTGAAGTTTTTCTGTTAGCCAAGATATTACTCATTCTACTGCATATCACATTTACGCCATGACCCCTTTTTTTTCTGAAAAGCAAAAATGCAGTTGCTAATCATGAAAGTTGATTTTACGCAATGCAAGCATGATATGCATGAAATGTGGCCCAACTCATTTTCTGAATGATCTAGTTAATTGAGCATAGTGTTTGAGCCTGAACTAGTGAAGAAACCAAGTGAAATTTTTCTGTTAGCCAAGATAACTACTAATTCCACTGCTTTTAACATATTTGCCAAGATCTCTTTTATTCTTTGCAGAGAAGCGAAATTGCAATTGTGTAATTTTTGAAATGCATGACTCATGGTGGTGGTACCATGCATGGGATAGATAGGCATTTGCCTCTCCAAACTTGGGCTTTGCTTCCCAGTTGCCCCCCCCCCCCCCCATCATAACGAAACACAGAAAATTCTCCAAAAAGACTTTCCACAGGTTTTCCACCTCCTTGAAATACACCTTTCTTCCGTGGTAGAAGATATCATAATCATAAAGGCAAATTGATGTCCCGGGATTGATGTTTTCAATGAACCAGTGAGTTCTACCCCCATTGAACAACTTACCCCTTTCCCCCTAATTTTAAATATGTTTTAAAACAAAGGCTGGCTACACCACTACATGCACACAAAGGGATCATAATGTATTGAAAAGTCACCTAATTTTATTCAGGAAATGGTAAAAACTTGTGCCGAAAATCTTTAAAATTCACCAACTTAATATGCTACCAAAATATTGCATAGTAACTCTGAGTAGAGTGTCTTTGTGCTGCACATAATGTGTAAGCTTGCGCATTTGGTGAACTAATCAGAAGGAAAAGACAAGTTTACTGCAATAATCAATAGGTAATTACATTGATCACTCTCTTCAATTTCAATGTTAGGTTTGATAGAGTTTTACGGAACAGTTCCAGTAACCTTGTGGGACCAGAAATGTCTGTAAAATTGTGTCACAGGTAGGGAGCAAATGCAATGTACAAGAAGTATTCGGAGGGCAACCCCCCCCCCCCCACCTCCCCAAGTGAAATTGTCAGTGACCTTTGACTAGTGCGAGTGGGGTTGCAGGAACCATATTTTTCCAGTTTTAGTCGAAAAACTGCAGTGTACTTCTTTATATTAATCTTATAAAATAGGAAATGTGTAAAGGAAGCCAAAAATTGCATAAACATAACATAGGTTGAGAATGGCAACACGGACTGGATTGCCGAAACTGTATGGAAAATGTGAGTTTTTTCTTGGAATTTTTACTATGAAAACTTTGAAATCATAGGTCTTACAATTCTTGAATTGATGCCCCAAATGAAAATTTTGGTGTGTTCCCTCTCCCAAGAAAAATTATGCACATGAGGCTGAAATGGCACCCCTTCAGATTTCACACCACCAAATAGTATATATGGTTGTGCGCCCTTGAATTTCACTTCTCAGAAAAACCCATTGATTCTGAATTTAAGCATTAAAATGAGCAGAAATGTGCATAATTTTAGCCAAATTTGGATTGGTCATGATTAGTAATATTAATTCCTGCAAGTGTACCACAGATGGGAGAGATCGAATAACTTTTAATGATTTTAAGCAGCCTTTTCTTTACAGAAACACCGGCATGGTTTTGCCTGAAAAATAGGAAATTCCCAGACATCGTAGACTTTGAGGGCCAGTCGTAAAAAATAATGACGGTCAACCTATATTTTTTCCCAGCCAGAGGGATCAGGCAAGGGCTGATTTCAACCATCATAGCTGTCGCTAAAACTGAGTCGCTCCTGTGAAGAAAAAATGACGTTTTCTTAAGGCAAATTTAGCACATATCTCTATGGGACTCTGATTTGGTGGTGTGAGATCTGAATGGAGCTGTGTGTGTGAGTCTCAACTTTTGATTGAGCAAGTTAGCCCTGTGCCCAATTCGTGTTTGGATTCACCGAAGAAGTGCATTGACTGAATTTATGTAATTAAAGGCTAAAATTGAAGAGAACTGCAACATTTGCTACTAATATACCAGTGATAAGGTGAGTTTATGACCCAAAATGTGTGTTTGAGTGAAAGATTCCATTTCGTAGAGTGACTTAGGCCCATGCAATGTAATCATAATATTTTGTAAGCTTACATCATCAATGGCATGCAATGACTCAGTGCCAGACAGAGAAGACATTGCAGTATGGTACTAGAGTACTGGTCGGAACTCATGAAATAGGCGCCTGGATCAGGTAAGCTTACGGTTTGTGTGTTGGTGGTGGGGGGGGGTAGGCTAAGCTTATGATTCCACTAACTGGTAACCCAGGTAATGTTTACAATCATGATGGTATGCAATGACTCAGTGCCAGATGTAGAAGACATCAGTATATGGTGGCACGTGGGCTAGGGCACTGGTTGGAGCTCATAAAATGTGTCCATGGATCAGGTAAGCTTATGGGGGGTAGACTTAAGATTTCACTAATAGGCCATATAATTCAACACTTATAATTCAGACATTGTGGTCATGTTCTTCTTTGTTTTGTGTGTCTGCCTGGTTACTTGTCTCTCTTGACTGTAAATTGCTGAAAGCCTAAGTCTTGGTGAATTTTTAACATGGTAATCACAATGCTATCTTCAGTAGATAGCAGATGTCACAGACACAATGATTCTGCTTGAAAATTTTTTTAACCAGCTTCTTGCTCAAATTATGCTAAAAATAAGTTAATTAGATTAAAATAGTCTGAAATTAAGGATAATCAGAAACATGTTGCATAATTCAGATTTCACGCCACCAAATGGTCTATATGGTTGTGCGCCTTGAATTTCACTTCTCAGAAAAACCCATTGATTCTGAATTTAAGCATTAAAATGAGCAGAAATGTGCATAATTTTAGCCAAATTTGGATTGGTCATGATTAGTAATATTAATTCCTGCAAGTGTACCACAGATGGGAGAGATCGAATAACTTTTAATGATTTTAAGCAGCCTTTTCTTTACAGAAACACCGGCATGGTTTTGCCTGAAAAATAGGAAATTCCCAGACATCGTAGACTTTGAGGGCCAGTCGTAAAAAATAATGACGGTCAACCTATATTTTTTCCCAGCCAGAGGGATCAGGCAAGGGCTGATTTCAACCATCATAGCTGTCGCTTAAAACTGAGTCGCTCCTGTGAAGAAAAAATGACGTTTTCTTAAGGCAAATTTAGCACATATCTCTATGGGACTCTGATTTGGTGGTGTGAGATCTGAAGCCTTCTCCTTTAGAACCCATACCATTCCTCTTATGTTACAGCTTTATTTAACTCAATATTTGAATGCAAACAACACTAGGTCAATGATGATTCAATAAATAAATTTCAATTAATTCAATTTTGTAAATTTGCAGAAAACCACAAAATACAAAGGTTTGTCCGAATGCCTCAATTGATTTTACTGATTCTTGTGTGCGTCAATTTTGTTGATGACCATCACATGCATACTGGATTTCAGAATTTTTAACATCTGCCCATTAGTCAATTCACCTGTGTTAAGAGTTGACTTAAATATAGCATCAAAATCTAAAATAATAATATCCAGCCCTTTCAATCTCCAATAACTCTGTTCAATTATCTGATGAAATTCTAGTTACACAATAGCAGTAATACCGGTTTGTCAGGGCTGTGACATCTCTGCAACACAAAACACCTGAATGTCAATATTACATCAATTTTCTGTACAATAGAAAACAAAATGGCTGTCCTGTTGACAAATATGACATGTTTCCCCATGGGTGATGTATTACACAATTGAATAACACTGAACAATAGAATATGTGACAAATTTGTCACATAAACTTGGGATTCATTGTTATCCTACTGGTCTCCCTGGGGGTTCAAAACAGGAGGTTGTAACAACGTTCAAGCCTGACCCATCCTCACAAATTAGATTTATAAAAATGTATCAAAAGATGCATTGAAGCTCATATCAAATCATAGATGGTAAAATTGATTTACTATACCTCATATATACAGGGTGAGTCAAAAACGTGCGATAGTGCAATGAGTCCATTTTTACATTATAACCATCTTGAACTTTTTCGGTTTGAAAACGTTATAAGAATAGTTTATTCATTAGTGATTTTGTGTGAAAAAAACAATGTAATTAGCACTTACTGTTCTGTTTTTATGACACATTTTTACAGCAACACCCAATTTTAATGCTTGTCCATGAGACATCTAAATTTTGAATATCAGCACACTCTCTGTAGGTTAATTTGGAACAACTGCCATTTTCTTAACCTCAGTGGCACTGAAAGTAGAATAGAGCACCCAAAGATGTATTGTCCCTGGTCTTATAAAGTAGAAGAAACATTACTTAGTTGTTATTCTCATATTTACCTTTACATTGTTCATTCTCTATAAAAGAAACATACACATTTGTGGGCGGTTTATTCAAATGCATGCAAATTGAAGTGGTGGGAATTACAAAATAGGGAGGGGGAGGACTTCTCCCAGGGGGTGAAATTTCCCCTTTATGCTACTGCAAGGATGGATCTTATGTAATGCAAGGTGAGGAAAAGAGGTTTTTATTCATTTTCATGATTGTAGAATGGCAAGTAAAACTTCATGATATAAACTTAAAACCCAAATACCATGGAAACTGACGCATCATTCTGGGATAGTTCAGGGGTAAATCTTGTCAAATGTAGAAAGTGTGTCATTGTGATGGATCAAACAGTTGGCACTAGTTACCCTTGCAGGAAATTTCAACCGACAGTACCTAGATAAGGTGTGTCCCCTTTACCCCATATAATTATGTGAGGTTATGGGCTGACACCAATAATAGTCTTAAGTGAATTACTCAACTATATTTAAGGGAGGAATATCAATTTAAAGATTACACAGTCATTTATAATATTCTAGAGAGGCGCCTGATATGACACAAATATGGCTTGTCATTTTCCATTGACTTTATTTGAATTCTGCCCCGGAATTCTGCATTAAGTTTAAAATGAAGACTAATATGCCTAGAAATGGCATGATCGCTCTGTTCAAACATACCTCATTATTATGGATATGACACCCACCCCTCGCTACTCAGTACATATGTACAGCAAACATGGGTAGCATTTTCAGCGTTTTAGCCAACATTTTGAAAGTTTTGACTTTTGGTATAACGTTGGGTCCACTTTCAAATTCTCAGCAGCACACCCCTACCCAAACGTGAGTACCCCCTGGGGCTTTGGTTCACAGTTCTTTTAGTGTGGGGTGTGTGTGTGGGGGGGTAGGTGTTGTTTGCATTTTGTTTGTATTAGATAGCTGTTGACCTTGAAATGTATGAGATTTCAATTCTTTGAATATGATTCGGAAACAAGTGAAATCTGTGTTTTTTCCAAAACACTTTGTTAAATATGGAACTACTAGAAAGCGTGTCTTCATTCAGTCAACGTACATATCATTGGTCACAGGACAAAGCTATATCCCTATTACAAATTAGTTTAGCTTTACAACCTGTTGTCAACACTCACCAACACCATACATGTATGGCCACGTGTTGAAGGTGTTCAAGCTGAAAGAGGTGATTGATCTAAGTAAAATGTTATTTCTGAACACAGCCCCGGCCCTGATTAACTGAGGAGGGAAGGTAGCTGTAAATGGGTTATGTCATAAGCTATCCTTTAGAATCCCTGAGTCACTTGCTACTGCAGGAAGACATGTAGAGGAAAGACTTCATGAAACTTCGACAAAGTCTTAATGCTACACTTTACTGCCTACTGAGCATTGATGGCACCAGTCACACAATCTATGCTGGGATCTACTGTCAGTGGATCAGATGACTTTTCGCCAGCTAAGAGCTGGCTATCTAATTCGGAGATCGTCTTTGTTTGCTAAAGAGATTACGGGGTACTAGCATTGGTTTGAATTACTTAGCGGAACTTTTTATGGTGAAAATATATGTAAGACCTGTTATTCGATTTGTAAGAAAAAGAAAGTATGTTTTGCCGTTTCAACGAATAAAAACGAGTGAGAATTTCAAAAGTTATGGTTTGAAGGAAATATAACATTAAAAGTTATATGCCAGGCTTATAATAGTTTCCACAAAAGAAAATGATAGTATCCTTGTTATCAGGCGTTCTTAGATTTACATTTGCAGACCTCCTGGAGATCAGCACAGCATGAGATGTGAGTGTATTGATAACACGATTAAAACCTTTATGGACCTAAAAGTCAAAGTAAAAATATCCTATATCCTGTATCATTTTATGGATAAAAATGACTCAAAATGTCATTTATGAAATAATTGATATCTTAAACATCAGTTTTGTCTTTTCAACAGGAAAAATTCGATGTAATTTCAGGGCCTATTTTTGATATTGGTACAATTGATATACATGTAGGCCTATTGAACAATATCAGTCTTTATACATTTTATAATGTGCTATGTATAAATTGTGAATTAATATATAAATTAATATAAAATTAATGTGCATGTATAAGGCAAGTAGGATGGCAGTTTTTAGCCAATTAACTAAAAACTGCAGTGTATTTCTTTATATTAATAATGAGCTAAGGGTAGCCTAAAAGGCAGAAAAGACAAAAAGACAGATCAATTTGGAGTAATTAATTAAAGAGTTGACAGGAAGTTATAGGAGTTAATGTTTGGTTTTTCTGTGTGCATGTTCTTATCATTGATGGTTTGGCGCAGGCGGCAAATGGCATGATCAAAGTAATACTTTGGCATGATAGAGCCGGCAGCTTGTGAAACCGCCCGGCCGTATGGCATTTTCCAAATACTCGGTTATTGTTTTGTGGGGTTCATTATCGAACGGCCATGGTTTTAGCTTGTATTTATATTATTTACATATAGGCATATTTGTTTGTGAAATTTCAAGCGTTTTAAATTGCAATGCGACCACCACCTGGTTTGGTGGAATGTCATGGATGATGGAACATGATGGATCATAAAAAAGAGTGATCGTAAAAATGCCTTCCACCCAAACTAATTACAAGACCTCTTCTGCATTGAAGCTGGCTTCCCCTTTTAAAGGGAATTTTTATTAAGTGTCTTTCTGTGTGAGATGGTTCTCAACTAAGGAGAATAGTTTTGCTGAAGTAGAGTGTACTTCACTTAATATAAGTTTCTGGTGGATTTGTACTGGGATGTGATATAGTGATTTACTTGGGTGATATGCATTAGAAAAATTCCTGAACCGGACAGGTATCTCTCCAGGCAGTAGGTAAGATGTCATGAAATGTTGACCGTAAGTTGTAGCTTATATGCCTGCATTTAATTTGGGGAATATTGGTACAGGACTTTTGGGGGAAATTGACTTGCATGTAAACAAAAAGTTTGAACATTTTCAATCAAGAAACATGTTTCATCCCTGGTCATATCTTTTACATGTATAGCCTATAGACCACTTGACATCACTGTTTATCAACAAAGGCGAGGGAGTCATCTGTCGATATGGTCGAACGAGCCGCTACACTGTTCAATGGCTTTCCTGTACTATATGAAATGTGGCGGGCGATTTAAAATGCATGTGCCCTTAGCAGACTACGAGTCGTACGCACACTGCAGGGCAAAGAACAATGGAAATTGCCATAATGCGCGCGCATAATGTCGGGCAATGACGTCACATGGCAAGTGGTCTATATGCAATGTATAAATTTCCTCCTCTCCTCTTAAAGCCATGTTGTAACATTTCATAAAAAGTAGATTTGTATTTCTTTTCCACAAAATGTTAGTTTTTGCTGTCAGAAATGTCCATTTTAAATTTTGGCCCAAACAGATTAAGGAAAACAAAGAAAATCGCTCATGAAAGTTCATCAAAGATAATCACTAGGCCTATTTAATACCAGTGCATAATGTCTATCATGACTGAGTTTGGTTCTTTTGATGCATTATGACCTTTGTGCATGCCGTGTATCATTGTATGTACTGTATGGGTATCATTTATGCATTCAACTATTGGATCACAATAATAAACCGGCGGAATACAACGGTTTATTATTAAATCTCAGATTTTGTCAGAAATCAACATATTAGGCTTAGATTTTTGTAGGGTATCTTTAGTTCATCAAAGTACATTATATTAGTGTAAAAATCTAGAGTGCCCAAAGCTCACATGCTTTTGCCACTCATATCACTTATGTCACAACCAATTTATGAGGTTCAACTTATCTGGGCTACACCTTGATTACAAATAGTTACAAATATCAAGTGAACGTAATATTGGGATGCAAATAATCATTATCATACATAATGATCAATGTTTAGTCATTCAACCTTGGAATTTTATAAATTATGATAAATTATGAATGTACATGAATTGCAAATTACAAAGTAATTGAACATAATGATGTAAAATAATTTGAATTCGATCAGTGGTATGATCGAGGTACCATAAAGGAAGAGTTTTATGAAAAAGCAAAATGGTAATCCATATACCCAAAAATATGTTCAAGTTTTAGTTCAGAAGAAGTCCATTTTGGAAACCCCTCCCAAATGAAAGTTTTGTGCCCCTGCCCCACCTAGCCTATATTAACATAGAAATACAATCGAGCTCTGATGTTGTGCATTCTCTTGCTATTTTTTTTTCAGTCTTCATAATCATCAAAGATTTTGAATACAAGAATAACATGATAACATCAAAGCACTAATTATAATAACCTCCGTACATAATGCATCAAATTGTAACCTGTTGCTAGATGAAATAGCCCTGCATCCTTAAGAGATCTATTGTCCCGGAGGGGGGGGAGTCACTCACTATTTGACTTGCTATGCACCCGAAAAGCGCCTAAAAGGGTATGTTTTTCACTACAGAGCGTCGTCTACGTCTTTTTGAAAAAGGGGTACTTTTTCAGAAGGCTTCACCATTTAGGGGTCCTTTTTCAGCCAAATCCTTAGATGTTTAGGGTTAGTAATATTATTGTATGAGTGAGTTTGCACTAATTTGATAAAAATCACCACTTTTTAATTGATTCTTGTTACCTTTGTGCATGTTACCTAGTTCTGCAACATCAAAAAGACACCGTGGGTATAAAATTAGCTTATTTCCCTGTTTACGCCACTAAGGGTATAAATTAGATATTTTTCAGTTGACGCCATTTAGGGTATGGTTTTTGCATGTGTTTTGCCATTAAAGGGTGCAATTTGGTTATGTGAAAATTTGCCATTAAGGATACATTTCAGAGGTGGTCGGATACGGGTGGGTAGCACTTTGGTGTGAGAGTGATCCCCCGGGTCTATTGTATTGTTTAACATTTTCTGTAATTGGGTGAATTTATCATATGCACGCTTAGCTCCAAGTTAGAATCAATTTCAATTTAGAAACCTTCAATTTATATCCAATTAAGAAACCTTCAATTTAGATACATCCAACCAGGGAAGTGCCACTAGTGGCACTTCCCTGATCCAACTAACAGCGTGTTTATACTGAGCGTACGGCTTTTTGACCCGCTATTTTCAGGGCATAAAATACCGATCACAATCCGGCCACTGTTACCCAGCTTGTTTCTACTGAGACCAGAAAGCTGTGTCTCGCATACGATGCACGGCATTTTTTTTCTGTAAACCGAAGTACGGAAAACAGATTTGACGGTTGTATCCTAAATTTAAATGTCTCACGCATGGCAGCTCATGGCATATGACCTACAATCACTTTTTAGTGTTTTCGTAAAATACTAATTGCATTAATTTACCAGTGGATCTAGTAATTGGCTATTATGATAATTAATTTACAGCCAAAATATAACCAACTCATTAACTATAAAGAAGTAGGCCTAGACTAAGTAAAGTCATATCCATTTTACTTCATCAAGTTCATGCGAGTCACACATCATGCCAGTGTATATAATACTAGTATCAGAAAGAAGGGACCTATATTATAGGCCTAGGCTAGACTATACAAGTAGAATATAAATCGCGTTATTTTGGCAACACGAATGACCTCGACCCGGCAACCGATCACCCGGCTCGTTTCTACTGCGCGGATTACACGCTTTGACCGGCATGATCCACCTCAAGAGGTGGATCACGAAAAAGCGAGCACATGACCCGCATGACACGGCAACCGATTACCCAGATCGTTTCTACTGGGCTTGTTACCCGGTATGACATGGCACAGAATTTGGCCCTCAGTAGAAACACGCAGTTAGAAACCTCCAACTTAGAAACCCCTGTATTAGAATCTTTCAAACATTCAATTTAGAAACCTGTATTAGAAATGTTCAGTTTAGAAACCTTCAATGTAAAAACCTGCAATTTAGAAACCTCATTTAGAAAACCTCAATTTAGAAACCTTCAATTTAAAAACTTTCAAATTGGAAAACTTCAATTTAGAAACCTCTAGATTAGAAACATTCAACTTAGAAACCTTCAATTTCAAAACTTTCAAATTAGAAACCTTTAATATCAAAAACTTCAATTTTGAAAGCTTCAAATTAGAAGACTCCAAATTAGAAACCTTTAATTTATAAACATGACAAATCCATTTTTATGCATTTCCAGCTCTATGCAATAATTCAAACAAATCTGCCTTTGTTTGATCTATTAGCAAGAAGTTTACTTAAAAAAGGTTACTTAATCACTGCATAGCCTTGACATTACTATTTTTAATTTCACCTATTTATAACAAAAGATTTGTTCTCCTCCATTTTCACTCAAGTATGCAAAAAGCTATAATGCATGTATTGTTGAAAATGTAATCTGCTGAATAGTGGTGTAGGTGAAATTGGTCGGAAATTCCAGTTGAAATCCATACACCCCAGCCCCTATAGAAAACAGTCCTTAATCTCTCACACAGGAGGTGTAAATTTTAAATAGAGTCACCCATTCAGGTAACTCCATTTGAAATTCACAGTCCCTGTGTGGAAGATTTTAAAAGTTCATGTCTTCCGGGGGGGGGGGATATCAACTAGAATAACCCAATTGCAAAACTGTAACATTGATCCAATGCTAGAAGGTAAAATAAATTGACCCTTGAGACTTTTAATGGACAAAATTTAGTATCATTTTACAGAGGCGGATTTAAGGGGGTGGGGTTCCCCCCGCCCCCTGCTTTTGAAGAGTGCTGCCGCGCCCCCTATTTTATGCAGAGCAGCGCCTGACTTTGTGTGGGTACCGAGCTGGCGGCAGCGGTGGCTCGGCGCCCATGGTGCCCCCTATTGAAAATTCCTGGATCCGCCCCCGTTTTATTTAAATGGTTGTTTGAACGAGCTTCATCCTATAGTATAACTGTCTTTATACATTGGTATGCATCCATTTTAGCAATAGTGAGTGGGTAAAAGTCATATTGCTTGTAAACACTGGCAGAATAAGTGTGTTATCACACTCGTTGGGCGCATTGTGTGATAACATACACTTATTAATAGTATGAAACACCCACACAGTCATGACAGTATAGTTGTTGAAACATAAGAAAATTCAAAATATGTTTTAAAACGTTATTAACCGGTTATAAACATGTTTTGGTTTTGGTCAAACTGTGTTTTAATATAACATTCATATGTACTATGTAGGGTTATATAAAGGTCATGAAAATGTTTTGAAACCTTTTATTACAAAAGGCACTTCAACATTTGAAAGAAATGTTGCCAAAAATTTGAAGAGAATGCAGTTTCCATGGCAAATTTTTGCCATTAATTATCATTTTTAAGCAAATATCTAAGCTGTAAGATAAAGCTAATTTCCTAGTAAAATTCACAAAATATGGGTGTAAATGACTGTTTCCATGGTAACTGTCTTCTCTTTGAATTCTCATAATAGGTTAAAATTAAAGAAGACCTGTATATCAATAATATAAAGTGTAATTCAATTTTTGGTCAAAATAAACAAAATTACTAAAAACATGCATTTTAGGCCTACTTATGAATTCCAAGAGGTCATAGGTCAAAACCATAGGTCACAGAAAAATGTTATGATTGACTTTTTTGATTCAAACATCCATCTTAGTAAATTGATAAACTTTCCATCATGCATAAGTCATTTAAAAACAATTTCCCATGTAAAAATTACATTTTTTGGTCAAAACTGTAACCCGGTACAGGTGGACAACTTCGAATCTCTAAAGTATGGTTGTCCAGTTAGTCTGGCATTTGTTGTGTGTAAATGACCAAAATCTGTAAAGATTTTGCAAATTTTCAATTTGCTTCATTTGCGTTTTTCAGTCCAATATCAATCCACAGTAAAAATGGCTGATTTTTGTTCTGTTGCCTTATCTTTTATATGTAACTAGCGGTCACCCGTCTTTCGCGGTCAGGGTCTTTCGCGGTTGGTAAATTTTGTACATTTTGTGTACATGTAAATGTTTTATTTAATGTGATTAATGGTATGAGAGGAGATGATCATTTAGAACTTGGAAGTATAATATTTAGTATCTTTTCCCGATCCCAAAGAAAATTTAAATCAAACCCTGCGTAAAATAAATCTTAAAGACTTACAAATTTTCAAGTCTCAACTAAGATTTAAATTTTAAGTCTTTCTAATTTAGAGTGTATACTTTAATGTGCGCTTTAACGTGTTTGAGGGAAATCCTTAGAAACAATGCACGTAACTGTTGTTGATTATGAATACGGCTGCAGATTCTGATGGAGTTGACATTTGATGCATTGCAGGGCTATACCAATGAATAGCAAACAAAAATATGTGACTTTTGGACCAAAATGATGAAAGTCTGATGAAGTCGGCTAGTTAGCTTTAGTTAGATATAGGGATGATTGATGACTAGGACGGTAGAATTCACTTACAAAACACAATATACACTTTGGCCTGGTTTGCGAAACTTGGTCGTAAACTTACACCAGTCGTATGTCCTACGCAATGAACGTATCATGTGATGTACGTTGAAATAAGATTAATGGTCTTTTCATATATATGAGATAATACTGTCGAAGTTTATGACTGAGTTTCAGGCTCTTATTTTGTTATTTTGTATCAATGTTACCGGGCATTTATAGTTGCAGCTTATATCTAGAAGCACATTTCTTTTTGAACATATAATAATTTTAATGACACATGCATTAATTGCATTAACACCATAATCAGTGCCCCTCCCTAAATATAAGCATCATAAAACTCAATACTCATATTGCATAACTAACAAATGATATAACAATAAATAAAGCAGCTTTTGGACATAAATCCCATTTTACATCTGAACTGATGAAATGATAAAGAAGATGTTATTTCAATATAGCTTTTATATTACACAATCCATTTGTTTTGTTTATATATGTATGTTGGGCCCTAAGGCTCTTCTTGACATATTCTATGAAAAGTACAGAATTTGATTAAAAATAGGATCTGAAAATTAATTCAAATATTGCACTCACAGATCTGTAGAAAGTGCTTATATAACAGCTAGCTTATTTATTAATACATTATTTACGTATCTATGAATATAATATGTCTCGTTTTAGCCAGGCAGCGAGTGGCATGATAGAGCCGATAGAGCCGGCAACTTATTTTAAAACCGCCCGGCAACTTATTTTAAAACCGCCCGGCGCCCTGGCCGTATGGCATTTTCCATATACTCGGTTAGTTTTGTGGGGTTCATTATCGAACCCCAACGGTAATTTTAGCTTGTATTTATATTATTTATTAACATAGGCCTATTTGTTTGTGATATTTCAAGCGTTTTAAAATTTCAAAATAATCCCATTCAATTACACGGTTGACGATGGAATTTTACTGACTTTAGAGAATGCACGGCGCATGCCACCTGGTTTTAGCCATGTCATCATCATTTGACTGTGGAGCAGGCAACCACAAGTTTCCCCTAGCTACATCGGTCTTGAACCATATAACTAAAATAAAAACTTCAGTGGAATTTTTAATATTAATACATTGATCATATAGGAAATAGAGGTAGTCATTGTGACGTCAACGCCACCATCTTGTGGGTACGGAGTGCCCTGTTGCTAAGATCACCGCGTTGATGCTTGACTGAAGAGGTACGCCGCGCGCTGTGACTTCCGCGTAATCGGGCGTAATGTCTAACGCTTGACATGCAGAACGGCAGTACCCACATCATGGTGCATCCTGCGGAAAAGGCTGATGGCCTCTATAAGCCAATACTCCATCCATAGGTTCTGTGGTTCTTGAGTTAAGGCCAATAATATATCAAAACAAAAGTTTCGGGTATTTCCCCCTCTTGAGAAAAATCATGGACATGGGGCAGAAATGACTTGGGATCTCCTATATAGGACCCATGCGATTCCTCTTGTGTGTCAGCTTTATTTGTCTCAATAATTGAGTGTCAGCTTTTGGGTCAAGAGATTGATTCTTAATAATTATCTCAACTGCCATGCACTGAGGCTTCTCATACTCATTGATTTTAATTTATTTCCTAAATCTTCATCCCTCCCAAAATTGGTGAAATGAACTTCCTCATGAAATTTACATAAAGACATGAAGACAAACTTGACCTAAGGAAAACAAACTTGAGCTAAGAAACTATACTTCTGATCAAAATTTTAAAAAAACACCTCCTGCTCACTGCAGAGCGGACAAGAGGAAAATGTTGATGAGCAATGCCATCATTAGCCGCAGTTTGTGGCCCTCGTGGACTTAGCGAGCGCATAGTGTGTGCGCGAGCAGCTGTATGTGTGAGGCATTCAATCAAGCGTGTATATTAATTAATAGCTGATACTATTACTAACTCTGAAAAAGGTTGCTTCTTGTTTTTCTTGGTAAGTTGCAGAAACGTGTCTTGTTAAACATACATACTCTTTTTAGAGGTGACGAGGAGAGTGGATGTTATAACAACATTATTCTTCTACTAAAAGCCCTAGAATAGTGTTCACCTTTTCTTTCCTCCTCGATCATGTCGATGTATTCTTTACTCTGAAGTATAAGTAAAAGATTGAATTTCACCATATTATGGAACATTCAAAAGAACATTCAAATGATATGTTCTTGATTGTTCCATCACGTTCAAAAAATAAAAAGTTGTAATTTTAAAAAGTTTCTGTACTTATTTATGACATATTACATTCAAAGGTGCTATTTATTGGCAAGACTACTCTTGACGGAGATGATGATGATTGAAGTTTGACAAATTAAGAGAATAATTGCATGAATTGTAGCAAATTATAAGGAGAATAATACAAAAACAGGAATATTTTACTTCGTACTTCGACATGATCGAGGAGGAAAGAAAAGGTGAACACTATTCTATGGCTTTTAGTAGAAAAGGATTTTTTTTGTATTTCAAAAGATTAATATTTACAGATTTTGGCGATATTTAAGGTGATTGTAAACAAAAGCCCCACCGAACAACAATACTTAAAAAGGTCCGTTCACCTGTAGAACGGTGGGTTTCCTTACAGAGAAGAGTTCAGTTGCAAAAACTGATATATAGGCCCTATCCACTTGTCTCAATTTGGGATATTGTCCTAGGTCCAATAACTGGTCAATATATTACTTTTGATCATTGTACTTCCACAATTTTTTTATTAAAGGATGTCAATTTAAAGCCATCATATTTATAGGGCAGGTGATGGTCTGGTGGCCCTCATTCAAAAAGGTTGAAATTGGTGTTCATTGGCTCTTGCATCTGAACTCTTCCCCATGCTCATTATGTGTGTTTACTTTGTTACAAATTCTGATATGTTTTTCTAACTCACTGATTTTGCACTCCGTAAAACATTATGGTTGACAGAGCATGTGCTGGTAATGGGGTCTTTGGGTGACTGACTGCGATGATGAAAAAGGGATCTTAACAGCCCTACATATGTGTCACCTCCAAAGTGGGAGTGCCCACCCCAATTTCAGCACATCACATCAAAGCTCCCATTGGGCGCCCCATTCCTTTTTTAAAGGAATTTTTATTAAGTTTATGAGTACTACAGGCATGATTTAAATTGTTAGAAGTTGAAGATAATTGTCTTCTCAACTAGATGTTAAATTTGTGCTTTGTGAAGGGCTTTAGTGTGGGCATGCTAAGTGCTCTTAACATATTTTACTGGAATACTTCATCAAGGTACCAATTGAACCACCTTAAAGACAAGGTATAGAGCTAGATAGGTCCCTTTTACAATAGCCTCCAAAATGTAATTCGTAAACTATCCTACCCAGGAATTACTTCTCAGATGGTATTCAGTTTTTGGAGGCCATTGTAACATTTTTCCATGGGAAGACATCCCTCTAAAAATTCTAATAGAAGAAAAGATAAAACAATCTTGTGTTTCATGCAGCAATAGGATAAAATTGCTAAATGTTTTATAGTGTTCCCTGCCTAAATTTTAATGCTTGCACTGCCACTGAGGGTGCAGCTATGTGTTTCTAAGATATATCGGCTCGGGTTACTGATAGGCTATATATGGCATGGGCGTCAATCCTGGGGGACAGGGTAGATGTATCCCCCACCTTTCGGCAAAATGACCTATTTTTTGTTCTTTTCAGCCAATTTTTGACAATCCAGGTGATTGCCCCCCCCCCACATTTCAAGCCAGATTGGCACTAATGATGTCAGTGTAGTACATCTCTGTGATACCCCAATCACAGGATTGCCAGCCCCAGTGTGTTTGTCATAAGGTAGTACTCAATACAAATTATTGCTGACGGCGTGTTTGATTGTGAAATCACATTGTAAATACTTACAAACTTCTAAGATGTCATTTCTAGTGTTTCCTGAATCAGTATTGATATTTGTGCAAATTTGCTTTTGATGTTGTAGTGCTTTTTTTTTGTCATAACTGGTCATACCCTTGATTTTTCATGTGATGATGGGTGTTTGTGTAAGTAAATACCCCGGGGTAATGTGATTGTATCTACATTGACAAAGATGAATAAAATACTAGCAAGTTATAAAACAAATATGTTTAGATAGTGAAATTGTGTGCATTTTTGTATTGATATATTTTATTTTTAGCTATTGCTTTTTTTTCAATGATTATATAAACAATATGGTACTATTTATAGGCACTGCACGTTTCTGCCATCACGTAATGTAACATATTCCGGATTGATGTGCCCCTCCACTTTTAGAGGGGACACCAGGGCATAACTAAAATGAGAACTGTGTGGATTGTATCAAACCTTCTCCAAATGGGACAAACTATTCAATCTGTGTGTTTCCACTGAGCACATAACGATATTTCTTACCGGGTAACACCCGCCAAACAGACCAACAACCCCCGGGGGGAGGGGCACTTCAATATGAAATGGATATGGGTGTAGAGCTGGCACTTACGCACTAAGGGGCATTTGGTGAGAGCAAAATGTGAAAAATATGGGGTCATTGGGTGAGAGCATGATTTTTGGCATTCGGTGAGAGCAAAATGTAAAAACATGGGGTCATTGGGTGAGAACATGACCTTTTTTTTAATGGAATCTTTGGGTGAGAGCCGAAGCAGCGCCACAAAAACCTTGAAAATCTAATTATTAGTTCTAAATGGTTTCAAATTTCATTGTTTTTTCAAAATAAGTAACAAAATCAGTAATAAATGAAAGTTGCTGTTCAAATTGAACTTGGAAGGGTCTTTGGGTGACAGATCAACTGGAAAAATAAGGGGTCTTTGGGTGACAGAGCGTGTGTTCTTAAAAAAAATATGGGGTCTTTGGGTGACAGCGATGCTGAAAAAGGGGTCTTAACAGCCCTACATACGCGTCACCTCCAAAGTTGGAGTGCCCCCGGCAACAACCACGCTTCCACTGATGCTCTACCCTGTAAATGATCGTGTGATCTGGTGTAGGGCAGAAGTACTGTATGATGTTCTCATGACCTTGGGTCGTCCTGTGTCACACGCATTGCATCTTGGTGGGAAAAGTTTGTCAAAAATTGGCAATTGTACAAATGTAGATAGAAGAACAATTCTGACTGGAGAGTTACTCACAAAATATTCAACTATTACAAGTACTTTGTCAGGCAGGCTGGCCTGGTCAAAACAAGCACAATAAGTGGTCAATGCCCTCAAGTTGTACTTTACATCAATTATCTTTATTTGCAAAGACTCTTCAATTAGTAGGCAGTTGAAAAGTTTGTTAACAAAGTAAATATGCAAATAAGGAAATAGAAGTTGTTGAGTTCGTTTTGAAAATGTTTATGTCATTAGCATTTTTGTAGTCAGTAGATCAAAAGGAAGGGAAGAAAGGCCCAGGGTAGAAGGAGGATGTGCCCCATGACAAGGAGTGGGAGATGACCCATTCCCCATCCCTCTAATGTTGTGCAGGAATGTAAACATGGTAACCTGATCAAAGAATACTACAACTTTTTTACTGAGTATATTTTGTAATCAGTCAAACATTCATTTTGAGAGAAAATTCAACCAAAAATTGCCTCACATCACAGCATCTGTGGTAGTTATAAAAAAATACCTCAAAAATCTTTGAGGGCCTGGGCCCTGGCTGTAAGCTAGACCATGGACTCTTTATACAAGGCGGTTCTCGAACCACGAGTCTCGCCTGCTTTCGCGATTACTTTTGGTAGAGGTAAATGAATTTGGTGGTTATCGGCTGGGCACGATTATCTGGCTGATGGTGACCGTACCCATCAAGTTTCATGCCCATGCAACAGGTTTTACTAATTTGACCTCAGATTACCCTGGTGACCCTGAAATGACCTGCCGAAAATTTGGCTTTAAATGTTGACTGTACCCACCGAATTTCATGCCCATCTGAAAGTTTTTACTAATTTGACCTCAGATGACCCTGGTGGCCTGGAAATGACCTTCCAAAAATTTGGCTTTAAATGTTGACTGTACCCACCAAGTTTCATGCCCGTGCATAACAGTTTTTACTAATTTGACCTCAGATGACCCCTGGTGACCTCAAAATGACCTTCCAAAAATTTGGCTTTAAATGTTGACTGTACCCACCAAGATTCATGCCCGACCAACAGTTTTGACTAATTTGACCTCAGATGACCCCTGGTGACCTCGAAATGACCTTCCAAAATTGGGCTTTAAATGTTGACTGTACCCACTAAGTTTCATGCCCTGCACAACAGTTTGTACTAAATTTGACCTGAGATGACCCCTGGTGACCTTGAAATGACCTTCCAAAAATTTGGCTTTAAATGTTGACTGTACCCACCAAGTTTCATGTCCGTACAACAGTTTTTACTTAATTTGACCTCAGATGACCCCTGGTGACCTTGAAATGACCTTCCAAAAATTTGGCTTTAAATGTTGACTATACCCACCAAGTTTCATGCCTGTACAACAGTTTTACTAAGTTGACCTCAGATGACCCCTGGTGACCTTGAAATGACCTTCCAAAAATTTGGCTTTAAATGTTGACTGTACCCCTCAAGTTTCATGCCCATACGACAGTTTTTACCAATTTGACCTCAGATGACCCCTGGTGACCTTGAAATGACCTTCCAAAAATTTGGCTTTAAATGTTGACTGTACCAACTAAGTTTCATGCCCATACGACAGTTTTACTAATTTGACCTCAGATGACCCCTGGTGACCTTGAAATGACCTTCCAAAATTTGGCTTTAAATGTTGACTGTACCAACCAAGTTTCATGCCCATACGACAGTTTTTACTAATTTGACCTCAGATGACCCCTACATGACCTCAGTGACCTTGACGCACTAACCAATACAAACCGGTTCTGTCTCGGGTCAAGATGCACCCACCCACCAAGTTTGAGGAATGTGCGACTCATAGTCTCCGAGAAAATAGGCGGAAGGCAAACTTTAACCAAAACTTTAACCAAATTTGTCACATACACACACACACACACACACACACACACACATACGCACGGAAAAGTGATTATATAGTCTCCTGCCTTATCAGGCGAGACAATAACTGCTTGCTATGTTTCCCAGATTGTACATTGACCCCATACATCTCCCCATACCAAACAGAAAAATATGACACTGATTGGACCCAGGCCATGGACCAAAGGAAACCCGGTAAACTGAAAATGTGTTCAAATCACTGTCTTCAGGCAGATCTGCCAGGAATTCTAAAGTAAGCAGAAGCTTATTCCACATAATACTCTGTATGTGCAAATATAAATAATAGACCTATGTTTTTATGTTACCATGGGAGTCAAAGAAAACCTTCATTTCTATGTAGACAGATTATGTTGTTTTCAGGGCAAAGTCTTTGTAAAGAAAGATATGATGAGGTATGCTCTTGAGGGGAATGTAAATAAATATTAGAATTCCATGGAATTCTAATGTCTGTTCATTGTAGTAACATTGGGTAAAGAAAGAGAAGACTAGGATTGAGGAATGAGGATGAAGGAAGGAAAACAATGGGTGTGGGGGTGTATTTACTTGATTGATGCAACCTATTGACAATGATTGAGTCCACAAGCAACCAATCACAGACTGAATAGATAGCTATCGCTTCAGGTCACACTATTTGATGTTTTTTTGACATATTCTTGGAAAGATAAAGATTTAGATAATTATGAACGATAACAAGTCAATGGACTACTAGTACTATTGGCGACTGTCCTGCAACTCTAATTATTATAAATTTATATAAAGGTTAGGAAATAGTTTGCAACTAATGTTATCTCAATATTGATATATCTGTTTTAAAAAGAAAAAGAGCGCCCAAAAAGTGACTGACTTAAGTGCCTGAGGCTTGGGTGAAAACAGTGCATGTATTTGAAATTCTTGTAAACCTGTAAAAACATTGTTACTTTTTGGAGGAAAAATCCAAATGCTTCCAAATGGGACAATGGAGGAAATCCAAATGGGGCAGTACCATCTCCTAATAATAACCTTGAATAAATCAGAATATAGACACAGACAAAAAACACAAAGGTACCCATGTTGACTTCCAGGTGAGAAAGATTTCTTTGCCATGCTTCTTGGATTAATTTCTTCAATTTTTCCTGTGTTTTGTAAGGAAAATGCAAAACAAATAATATACTAGTGCGATATTTAAATAAATGCAAACATGTGTCATTGTTAATTGTGTAATATTTCTATTGCTTTCAAGCAGCCTCTTCCTTGTTAATAGTGTGATACTACCGAATATATCCTTCCTTCCTTCCTTAGATATATTTTTATTTGATGATAATATTACGATGCGAGTCAAAATGCTTGATAGATAGATATAAGTTATCGCTTCATTTCTTGTTGTCATGGTTTCTCAATGCACCTGAACATAAAAAATGCTTCAACATCAAATCCTCAATGTAGTACTGTTATTTATCCTGTAGACAGTGGTGCCACCAGGGGGGGGGACATGGGCAAATTCCCCAGTTAGAACTCCCCCACCCATAGTAAAAACCCAAAATTATTAAAAATTTCACTTTTTGTGACAATTTTGCACAAAATTTGTTGATTTATACCTAGACTATGCCATAGTCGAATTTTATTAAAAATATGTTATTATTAGTCATGATGAACCCATTTCGTTGAACTCAAAATTATACTGATGTTTATTCAAATTAAAGTATTCAAGAGTAAAATGGTCATAAAGAGTTAAAAATATCAGACGATAAGTGACAATAAAAGTAATTGAATGCAACATTATCTTGCATAATTATAACGGCTCACTTTAATACTGAACAATTCTGATTTTGGAATCTACCAGTTTATTGATAGCGAACCCAGAAAATTCGACTGTGAACTTTGAATTGTAAGCAGAACTTTACCCCCTGGACTTTGCTCTCTAAAAACACACTGTCAAGCATACTTGTTTATCAGTCCATTAACCACAAGTACGCTAGATGTTTGATGAGAGATTAACTTTCAGCGTCAACACAAAAGCGCCATAAATACCACAGACAGTTATGTACGGTATAGTTAATGGTAATGGCGCGGGCCCAGAAGATTTAAACCATAGTGAGATATGGGCGCCCAATCACAAGGCAGATCCATTTAAAGATGCATTACATCATGGCCAATTTTAGTTAGGCCAGAAATTGGCCTAACTCTCCATAGAGTCCCGTGTTAAAAATCTTAACCGCAAGGCAAAGTCAGTAGTCTACTTGGGAAGCTAACAAACAGAGGGAGTAGGGTGACTGATCAGATGTGAAAATCTATCAATTGTGCACACATTAATTAAATCAGAGTTTTAAGCTTAAATACAATATCCAGAGTATGCACAATGGGCAAGTGGACTACGGGGTAGTCTAATCTATACCCGGGTACCCCGCCCCAAAAACAATTCTGGTGCTGCCATTGGCAGTAGAAAAAACACTCCTGTGTGAATCTTTTTCTTCACTTCCCAAGGAGTAGGCCTATGTGAAAGTTATATGACATCATAATATTTTGTCTTACTAAGTTTTTGGGTGTTTTTGTCATCCAAATATTATTAAGGGGGTACTACACCCCTGCCAAATTTTTTGCCTATTTTTGCATTTTTCTCAAAAATTATAGCACATTGGTGACAAGTAAGATTGTATATTTATAGGGGCAAGGACTACAACTACTGTACTGGAAATTTTATTTCAGCACAGACAACAGTTGTGGAGTTACAGTCAAAAATGAGGGAAAACCAATATTTGGTCAATAAATCAATAACTACTTGCCTTGAGTTGATGAATTTTCAGTACAGTAGTTGTAGTCCTTGCCCCTATAATATACATATCTTACTTGTCACCAATGCACTATAATTGTTGAGAAAAATGCGAAAATAAGCACAAAATTTGCTAGGGGTGTAGTACCCCCTTAAGTGTGATTACATGAGATTGTATTTAATTCACAGTGGCACACCAGAACTGGTTTTGGGTGTACAGTCAAATGGAAGGCAAAAAGGGATAAACCTTTTTTTTTTCAGGGCCTATGGATAAACAGTAAAAGTGATATTGTTTTGGACTGGTACATTTTAGAAAGGTGGTAATAGCATTGTTATAATTGCTAAATTGTAATTCCTGATTGGGAAAAAAATCACAAACCATCAAAATTGATATTGGTTGAGTTACTTCCTGGTGAAGCTCTATTTTGTTAACTTTTTATTTTTGTATTAGCTAAATGTTATGCTTTAATTTGAATGAATTACCAAGTGAATTGTTTGAACAATATTCTTTCCCATGAATATGATGTAGTGGTAATGTAGTACTTTGGATTGTGTAAGTTGGTACATATGTCCACATGGGCAAACATTACAAACATGTCAGAAAATCAGGTTTGAAAAAATTAACCAAATTTATTTTAAAAAATCATACATTGTCAACTTAAATATTAATGAAAGAGTAGTAAGGCCAAAAAAAACAAATTTGTTTCCTGAAGCGCGCATTTTGTTTTTGACGGTTTATTGTGCGCAGTTGATTTTTTTTTCACTTACAAAGAAAAAAACGGAAAAACCACAAAAAAATAATATAAAACACTACTGGAGTAAACATTTACACATTACACAACAAACGAGCATAGTGAAAAACAACTGCAGGTTGAAAGGGGGTCATAAATATTCTTGAATATGAAGAAATATGATTTTTTTTGTGTGTGTGTCGGAGAAACTCACTGTAAATTCCCATTCCAATTTGCAGCGAAAAGGGTATTTTTTTCCATTTTAAGACGTGGATTAAAAAAAATGCATTTCGCATTTGACTTTTTAGACCTGCTACAGGAAACAAACATTTTTTTTGTGCCTAATATTGATATTGCGTGACAAATGCATATTGCTTGGTCACGGCACATTTAGTAGGTTGCTTGTACTATCAGAAAACATAACCTTGGACATAAAATGTAATTATAATCAAAAATAAATCCACTACGTGATTAAATAAAAGAGTCATCATCATATTTGAGATGGATTGATAAACAAATGCAAGAAGAAAGTGCACTCATGTATAATGTGCAAAGAAATAGAAAACAATTGATTTATAATGGACAGTGTTATCAGTTATACACTCTAAGAAACCTGATCAATGGTTTTGGATTAAAGTCCAGACCACTTTTGTATGTGACACGATCTGCTAGGCCAAAGGAGGCGTTTTTGAAAATTGAGTTACTATATTACCTTAAACATAAGGCTATCATAAATACTGAAAACACCACTGGTCTAGAATAGCAATGCTTTGTCACTGAAGGATCTACCCTGTATAATGAAAGCGCAAATAAATAAATAAATAAATAAATAAATAAATAGCTACTCATTCTAAAGTTGAGAAATTTGTGTTGTCTATTTTCTTATTTGTTTTATTGTTTGTTTATTCCATACTTTTGCCTTTATCTCAATATCCACCTTTGGCTTCCATGGACCAGATTATGTCTCATATGAAATCATGCTCAAATATGATCTTAACTTGCATACTCTTTTGACTTTGAATATAATCAAATTGATTTGCAATTATGGAAATGGGATTCCAGACCATATGTGACACAATCTGGTCCATGGGGGCTAAAGGCAGCAAATTTGAAACTGAGATAAAGGTAACAATATGGAGTAAAAAACAATGATATACATAAGAAAATAGGCATCAAAAAACTTTAGAATCAAGTATGCTAGACCTTTGGTGTTTTCAGTAAATTATAGCCTATTGTATGTATAATGTAATAATTACAGTAACTCAATTTTCAAAAATGCCTCCTTTGGCCCCCATGGACCAGATCGTGTCTGTCTCTCTCAAATTTGATCTAAACTTGGATCATACTGGTCTTAAACCAGATCAAATTTAATCCTTACTTTCTAAGAGTGTATTGAAAGTATGCTTCATTTGTGTTATCAAATTACATTAATGTCTTTGTTCTTGCTATTAATGCACTGTTCATGAGTCTTGTATGGGATATGGAAACATAATTGATATTTTATATATCTTTAGACTTACAGGCACTACACTACATGATATACAAGTCACACATTACTGAGCAACTGCACAATAAAATGCCTAGGAACTCACAACAATAAACATAATAATTTTGTTTTCTTTGTACTCTTTTTCCGTTTCCAGATGAGATTCTCTTGGCCCCTGAAGAATGCCCCCTGGACATCGCAGTCAACAGTAAACGCAACGTACGATTTGTAATGAGACTACAGAAAATGGAGCCTCCGTTGAAAGAACAATCTGATATCGGGGATGTTCCCCAGCAAAGAAAGGCCCTGTCTAAATTCTTTGGTGTGGATAACAGTGACCTCAAATCACCATTTGCATCAACATCATCGCTTCCTCCAGGGAGGTCTTTGGACCAGGTGCCATCATCACCTTTAAAAAGACAAGGGACTTTGGATAGTATCAGCAGTAATAGTAGCAGTGGTAGCATGCCAAGGTCTGATAGACCTCTGAGTGGATTGCTTCTGAAGACACAAACTCCGAGATACAGAAGGCGTGTTCAGTCTCATGAAGACACAAATAGCGACTCTGGTACACCTAATTTAAAGAGGAAATCCATGAAAGAACGGTTTCGAACGACGTCGTTGACTAATATGGTAATTAGAAGTATGAGTTTTAGAAATGAGGGGAAGACCTCTAAAGAACTTTCTACCGAAGAAGCAACTCCTGGGCTTTTGAAAATATTTGGCTCACATATAAGCCCTGAAGCGCAATATAAAAGCGTGCTTGCTACACGACAATCTTGCGCAGTGGAACTCATCAAAGAAGTTCTTGAACGTTATTCGTTACCTCGCGATTCCTACCAGGACTATGTCCTGTGTGACGTGATTGGAAATTTCCACAATGCGGCCAGTCAATCAAGAAGGTCATCAGTCGCACTTACGAACATGCGAGATGAAAGGGTGTGGGTGACGGAATGTTTAAGAGCCCTCAAAGAAAACGAACATCCGATAGAACTGAGTCAATTCTGGAAACCTGAGGATGGTTACTTGAGAAGATTCGAGATTCGCAAAAGAGCTACAGTTGAATCCAATGATGTTGTAGACAATATTACGCATGGAATCAATGTGAATGCGAAGCGTATTCAAATGTCGCATAGGCATGCATATTCAGTAGATATACCTGATTCACATCAATCAGGACAAGACATTGATTTATTTGGCAGTAACGAAGATGTAAAGAAACATCCTCTTAAGAAAGCACACTCTGCTACAGAAATTTTTGATACCCGCAGTAGCACACCAGACACAAAGCGAAGGGTCAGCGAGAGGGAAGAAACTGAAAGCAGTGATGAACCAACTGCAGTGTATAATTTAGCTCCTCCTAGGGATTGCCCATATTTGTTAACTCTAAAAGGGAGAGATCCTGAAAGAGATCTCATCCTATATCTCCTTCACCAACAGGTGTGCCTCATTGGCAGTGGTAGTCATGACGACAAGGAATCTGCTGAACATCTTGTAGTTGATATCACATTAGAAGCCCAGGATATCTTGCCTCATCACTGCTGGATTTTCCAGCGTCAAGTATCAACTCACCCATGAATGTTGACGAGTGTGTGTATAGAATAAGCATTGAGCCTATTAACGAGGCGCCGGTGACAGTCAACGGTAGTTTGATTACTACCAACACACAGATAACCTCAGGAGATATCATCTGTGTTGGTAACAATTACATGTTCATGTTTAAAGACCCTGCAACAGAGCAAAGAGACATTGATATCCGCTATTTTGATTCCAATCAACAAACTCAGGAAAGAACGGAATCAGAACCGGAGATCAAAAAAGAAGAGACTCTAGTGATCAACTCAGAATGCCCAAAGGAATGGGTCCCGCCTAACGCATTCATCGATAAGAAAGCACAACAATACTATGCAGATTTGAATCGGCTTAAAATTGCATACCAGATAGATCGAGAGGATGCTGTGTTGGATTATATCGGGTCCATGCAACCTGGCCGAGATGGTAGAGGCTTTGGTTTAGCACCTGCGTATGTGTTGGTGATGTGCTTGGAGCATGCTGCATATAACTACAGTGAGGAACACACCAAGGCATTGGTCATCAGAGCTGTATCTTTGGTGCATAGCCTAGCTTGGGTAAGTAGCCATTTAACATTTCTAATAATGTACACTACTCATAAATGTAAAAGATCAGAATTGAACTATTTTGATTTTACCCTCTTTCTTTTTTGTTCTGATGGTGCTAACCAAGGTGTTTTTCAGTGTCACAGGACATCAGTACTCGGTAGTGCAAGTGTTCTGTTGCCTGAAACATTGCTGAATAAAATGATACTCAGCTGATTTACAGTGTTAATGCTGTTTTTGAAAAATGCTAATAAAGAAGTCTGATCCTTAAGTTTTGTTGAGTAGTGTATTTTTAGGTCCTCTTTTGAACAGTTTTTTTCACTCTAGAAAGTAGACAACCCTACATGATTTTTTTCTTCATACAAATTTGGAGATGTTTGGGCACATTTCAATTAATATTAACAAACAAGTGGAACTTTCATGTTTTTGATGCACTTTGCAGTGGCGGAGCCACAGGGGGCATGGGGGAAATTCCCCAGTCAGAACTCTTGCCCCTGTTTCCCCAGTGGCAATATATATCACTTTTATATCCCATTGGCATATATGCTCATATAATAGACATTGCTTCTGAATTTGACTGCCCGTTAATCATACTCTTTTTCATACAATATTTTTTGCCAGGAAAGCAATCTCACACCTACTAAGATACACAAATGTACCTAATTTCCATCAGGTTGTTTTGCTTATTCATTGCAGCAGGAAATTAAGTCACTCACAAACCTTGTAAACATGAAAACAAATAAACAAACTGAAAAGTGTGAACAAAATACGAGTTTATATTTCAGTTCATGGTGCATATACTGTGTCTGTCCCAATAATGATGATTCAATATGATAAAGTGATTACAAGTTCTAGGTTTCCCCAATTTACAATGTCACACAGTGTTGCATTCGGTCACATTGGCTCATTACAAAATGTAGGTAGTCACAAGATGACCACAGATAGTGTGTTTAATTTATTTGATTCAAAGACTGATTTTAATACAATTTTAGCCTATTTAGGGGGTAAGGTGTATCAGTGGTGGTGGGGGGGGGTCATAAAATTTTTGTTGCAGAAATAGGGGGGGTCACAATTTTATTGATGCAAACTTTTTGTAAATTAAAATTAAAATAATATTCTGTACATTTTTCTGAGGGGGCAGTCTACCCCTATCCCCTCTGATTTATGCCCCTGTCCACTTGAATGTGTATCATGTGAGGTCCTCAAAAGTTAACATTTTAAGGTGACTACAAGAACTTTAGTTTGAACTCAAATTACTCCGATTTATAATTTCATTTTCCTGTCTATGTCTAGTAAAACAACATAATCCTTTGTGTGGAAATTAAATAATCCATGCAACACCCTTTATTAGTTTCTATACTTATTTAAGACTAATGACAAGTCAGTACCGATAGCTAACTTGTTAACTGATGTTAGCCAGAATTTTTCCTGGATAAATTTATCCAATTTAGGAAATAATAATACCGTATTCGTCCGAGTATAGTCCCACTTTCGAGTATAGTCGAGTTTTAGGTCAACCATGAACCATTTAAAAAAAAAATTTGTGTATAATCCCACCCCCCAATTGTGAAAAAATTTCACCTAAAAAACGGGTGGGACTATACTCGGACCAATACGGTATGTTAATTTTTAGTTGTTTGAAACTTAGGAACCGAAAGTGGTGTGTTGGTGCAAAGGGTTTTACAATATTCTATCAAAAATGTTATAGTCAAAGGTTATGATATATTGAGTATTGGGAGAGGAAAATAACTGAGATAATATCAATTGAAAGTTTGTATTAATTAAGCCTAAATAAAAGATATAGTTACCAAAGATCAGGCCCGTACGCAGGATTTTTTTGGGGGGGTGCTGATTTTGAAAAAGTGGACTTTTTCCAAAGGGGGGGGGGCAATTTTGTGAAAAGTGGATTTTCCCCAAAATTTGGACCTTTTTGACCAAAAAACTGTTAAAAAACAGATTTTTTTTGATCGCTACGCTCGCAAATTCTTAAATTTTGGGACTTTTTGTATACTTTTGCAAATTTGGGGAGATGCGGTCGCACCCCCCTGCGTACGGGCCTGCCAAAGATGTTGCTAAAGAAATAGCTAACAAAGACATTACTAAAACAAAGTCCTGCATTTATTATCATACAGATTGTAATTTATTTTCATTTGTTTTAATTAAAGAAATAGTTCATTTTTTCCACAAATTTCACTGAACATCTCCAAATTTGGATGAAGAAAAAAAAATTCATGTTGGGTCAACTTTAATTCTAGAATGAAAATACTGTTCAAAAGAGGGCCTTTAGTTTTGTTGAGTAGTGTATTTTAGGTCCTCTTTTGAACAGTTTTTTTCACTCTAGAAAGTAGACAACCCTACTTCATGTTGGGTCAACTTTAATTCTAGAATGAAAAACTGTTCAAAAGAGGGCCTAAAAATACACTACTCAACAAAATTAAAGGATTAGGCTTATTTAGTAAGCATTTTTCAAAATACTGCTGTAACACAATACAGAGTGTGTTGAAATTATAAAAAAATATGTTTACACAATGAAATATCAATTTCGATGTGAATCAGAATAATATTTTGTAATCAAAATGTCTCTGTGAAATTGGGCTCCATTGAAACAAATATATTAAAAACATTCAGCATTGGATTGTAAACTCTTCTAATTCTCAGCTTTGAAACAAAATTTGTTTCGTATTTTATAATTTTAAATTTCATGTGACCTAAGATCCTCCAGTATATAAGGTTCCTTCAATGTAAGAGAGAACAGTATGGGACACATCTTTTGTAATAATAGTTCAATTAACAATCCTTTATGATTATCAGCATTGTATATGACTATTATTGGCCAAATAGACAAACTGTCAACATATATTTAACATGTAATTTCATAGCTACATACACATACACAAAATGTAAAATTGATTTTTCTTCTATAAATATTGTCTTCTTTTTGCATGGTCAGATCTCATTTATTATACCTCCCACACCTTTGAAATGAAACAAAAAACATAATGGAAAAGATATAACCTAATCTATATGACTTCCCCTTTATTCTATACCTATTTAATGCAATAACATGGAGGTAATCATAATAAATATAATAGGACTATTTGGAAAAGGGCATCTTCGCCTATACCAAAGTACCATATAAATTTACTTTTGCATGAGTTGTTATCAATTCAAATGGGATTATATCCTAAAATGTTTAGATTAATTAATTGTATTTGCTTAGGGTAGCATTAAAAAGCATCCCCCTCCTACTCTCATTGTTTAACCCCTTCTAGGTAATTTGGGGTAAATTTTCAACATATTTCTAAATTGAGTTGTGTAAGCCCCCAGAAGTGAAAATATTTCTACATACAATCATGTGCGTAATATAATCATTAGTGTCCCCCTCCACCATCTCCTCCCCAAGATAGTCTAGATGTTAACCCCATGAGAACTACCTGCCGATTGGCCAAAATAAATATTGTGTCCAATTTTGAACCAATCAAGGAGGGTATTGATAAGATCATCTGCAAATGCGAATTTGCTGGCTCGTTCGAAGTGAAATTTATTTCTAATGCAGCAGACTGATGACATACATTTATGAACAGTTCGTGAGCAGTACACATGAGCTCTCGGAGAGCTCTTTTGATGTACCTTGATGTATGTAATGCGCGACAAGTTTTTTTCTGATAACAAAAACAGTATACGTTTTGTGCATTGAGAGTGTTGACAGTCCATTCTCTCAAAGCTGACCATGTTCATATTTATACGTCACTAGTTTCTAGGTCAAATCTGCCTCGTTCGAAGGAACTCGCCACTTACAGTTGGTTTTTGCGGTATATCAATTTTAAACGACTTATTTTCTCAAAAAAGGAGTCATTTTCATTTTCCTCATATATTTAGCTTACCAATGATATGATGTTGTCCGAGCAATATATATGCCCTTTAATGAAATTGACTTTTTGATGTGAAACCAGCAACTGTCTCCCTGATTAAAGGTATACAGGCCAGGATATGCCATGGTTTTGAAGTGTACCTAATTTCAGCCATTTCAGTATATCAATAGGTGGATTTTCAGTGGACGATATGCCCATTTTGGCAAAAGTGCCCTTAAAAGCACCCATTTTTGGCAAATTTGGGTGCTCTTTGTGAACAATTGGCAAGAGTCGCAAAAAACACAAAAAGTAGGTATAGAGAAAGTCAGCATTCAAAAGTCTGCGGCACATCCCATACAAACATTTTTGAAGACCCCAAGCTATATCTATAGTTTTCTAGTTGGTTGAAAGGACAATCAGTGATTTGTTAAACCGAAACACTCTAACAACTGAGCAAATGGCAACGTAAAATCCTGAGATGAAAATATCAATCTGCAGATATATATAATCTGACATAATCGTCACCCTGCTACAATAATTACCCAAGTCATTTGTGTAATTTTGAGGGCAAGTACAAATATTGCTTCAAACATGCATTTAAATATAATTATTTGTTCACAATCTTTTCACAAGAACAAATGATAATGAGACAAATTAACAGGAATAATCAGAAATGAATAGGCCAGGGTGATTATGTAACTGATGCATGCTTGAAACATATTTTGTACTTTGTTTACACAAAAAAAATGATTTAGGCAATTATCGTAGCAGGGTAATACCATGAAGGTTTGTTCAAGGTAGGCTGTTGAATTTGGAACCTATGCTCAACATTTTGATTACATGCAGTCGATATTGGGAATAGCTATTAACACTTAAATAACAAGTTATTGGCAGTGTTTTATCAAATCAAAGAGACCTATTTGTTGTCAATTATGGTGCATGCAATTACACAAGATATTTCAGTTGCACAGGTAATCACACATTTTGTTAGTATTTTTTCCAATTTTTGAAGGACACTGAAATTTAAAATTATTGGGAAACAATCATCCAAAATCACTTATTAGATACATCACATAAAGTAATTACCCCCTTTCATTATGAGATAATAAATCTATGCATCAAATATATAACTGAGCACAAAAACCAGTGTTGTTCCGCAATTTTTTAGGATTCGTTGCCTTATATAATACTAGTACAAAATGTGTTGCCATGGTTACCCTTTGAATGAAAAAAGATGCAGATTGAACCCATTGAAAATGTAGCTTTTGTTGCTGGTCACTGTGGGTCATCATTTATGAGTTATGAAGAGAATGTAAATGGTACACTGACATGAGCAGGTTTTATTGTAACTTTATAGAATCTTTTTTTTTATTCAATGTGTCGCCATGGCTACCAATTTTGAGCTATCCAGACAAATGAGGTATCAAAATTGGCAGAACTAAAATTTGTTTCTTTTTGCTATTTCATTTTCAAAATTAAGGTTATTCCTTCATGTTATTTTACACAAAATTAGGGTTAGGTTTAGTTTAGGGTTAGGATTAGGGTTAGGGTTAGGGATAGGGTTAGGATTAGTTTACATAAATTAATACATGGAAGGATCAACAAAAATTTAATGCATAGAGTTATTGTCTCATTATAAAGGGGGGTAATAACTTTTTGTGATGTATTTATTACATCAAACACATTTGTTAAAATATTTTTATGCCTGACCAGTGACCATTAATGTCTCCTCTTTTTAATGAAATTATCATTTTGTTTAATGTCTTAATTAAACGACACTGTATTATGAGACTCAAAAAGTATTTTGAGACTCAAAAAAAACCCTCTAAAATGTAACAAGCACTAATTGCTCATTAACAAGCGAACACACTTTTTTATGTTACACATATATACATGTACATATTCATATGTACCTAGTGAAAATGCTGCTTTTCGAGGACATTTTATATATAGATCTGAAACTGATATCTTAAAACATTTTAATATTTTAAGTAATTGTAAAGTAACATCATGTTTTACAAGAAAATAAATCTATATCCTATCTCAGAACTGGTCTGATATTGTCTGCAAAGACCTTTAACCCATTGTATTATTATGATCATGAAAGGTATCATCATAATTTAGTCATGTTTATCGACTCATTGAAACTTTTTCTATAGTACCGGGTATATAATTGATCACAAGTGAAGGTCACAGATCATGCACTTAAAATATGTTTAAAAAATTGTAAATGTATAAGCTTGTTTTATAATACTTTCTACCAAATATACCAGTTGTAAATAGGTTTTCAGTACTTTCATCTTGTTTGTTTGCTTTTTGATGTTATTACATTTTATTTTAAAAGATCCATACATGAAAAGTGTTTCATCAAACACGATTTGCAACTTTTTTTGCGACAACATTTATTTAGTAAATAACAGAACAAACACTCGCTATTCATGAAGCACGCTTTGGCTGATCTATAATAGATTAGGTTCTTTATACCACATTTGATTTCTCCGACCCCCAGAGCACTTGTTCCATTGACCCATATTGATTAAAGATCAATACGAGTCGTGTAAGTCTAAAGACCATCATCTATTCCATACCACTTTTCACTATAGGCGTGATCGGTATAGAAAAAACAAACGTGGTACATCCCATGGGACCTGTATAAGTGTCCGTCCAACCCCTGCAGTTCAAACTTTGTATTATTGTCTGTAACAGATATCGATGAATGCTGGGATGAAATGAAAGAAAAAAAGGGATGTGTAAGCTCCGAGACATTTTAGTCTCAGGTAAATTCAGGAAATTGTTGTGATGTGCATTCAACTTTACAATTTTGTTTGCAGGCTTGGAAATAAGGATTTTGGGGCAAGGGGTTACTTGAAAAGGACTAAACAAAAGAAATTAACATAAACTTGCACCATGCTCATAATGTAAGATAACAAAGCAAGTATAGGCAACAATCAAAATATATCAAATAATGCAACATAAATTAATCAATGAGGAAAATTAAAACATTGGGATTATGTAGCCAGTCTTTTTCCAGCGTAAAACAATAGCCCCTAGTGGCTAGATTTACATTGGAAAAAGGGGCTTTTTCATATTCTACAGGTGCTAAATAGCTTCCAGCTCCCACTTATCATGCTTATTTAAAAGTATTAATGTTTGTCAAAAATGCATGGTTGTAAACACATTGTGAATATCCCTGGTATAAAAAAGAAAAAAGCACAGTGATTTATAGTGCGCTACGCACAGGCACAACGCCTAGACGTTGATCCACAAGCCTCGGCACACTTTACAGATTGTCGCTGACCACTACGGTCCCACATCATTCCATAAACCATTAAACAACAATTCAGGGACTTTGCTGCTTCAAGAGCGCACACCCTTGACATTCCACAACCAGGATCAGCTCTCCGAGTTTCGTACGGGTTACAACGAGACAAATTAGCAGTAAGTTCCTTGTCCAGGGGAATTTCAAGCTAACTCAATTTTCTCCACGAGAGCAACTAGACACCACCAGGGTTCGAACCCGCAACCTCTCGCACCATAGTCGAACGCCTTATCGATTGAGCTAATTTGACTGCTAAACCTGAATCAGAATTATTTCTAATAATTGTATAGTTGATTGAAAAGATTTTAAATTAAAATTGTATCCATGTTAAAATGAACAGTTCAGCCTTTGAAGAGGGAGTTTTTCAATTAATATTAGAAGCAATACTATAAAATAAAAATTGATTAACTGCTGATTTTGAAGTCTTTTCATAATTTGTTATCAAAAATAATTAAAACTTATAACAGCATCTTACATCACACAGACCAACCTCAAAGTAAGTGTGATGTAAGCAACTGTATAAGTATATGATTTAAAATTCAAGAAATACAATACTTACAGCTTAAAATGTTTAATATAAAACAATGACGTAAAGCAAGTACACCTTGCATAACACAAGGAATGAACAGCAACACAAGAGAACAATCAACAAAAGTAAGAGTTTCTGTGTACATATAAAATACTATCAAAACTCTGTACATTTACTATAAACACACTTATATACACTGTAAATTGGCCACAACACATGGAACGCGTTCATTAATGTAACAGTTTTTTAACACATGACACGTGTTCAACTTATTTAGAGAACACTAGTGTGAACACCTGAGACGTGTTCATAAGATACAGTTGAACACATGACACATGTGTAATAAGGGTTCTCAAATATTTCAGAACATCAGTGTTCAAACTACAAGAACACCAGTGTTCAAATGAAACAAAGAAACACATAAGGAAATTTTGAACATGTGTCAAGTGTTCAAAAGGTGTTAATGTGTTCTAAGTTTTGAAAATGTTGTCTTATTTTTCAAAATCAAATATTAATGTAACAATGTTTCCTTTTTGTGATAGTGCTAGGTAAGGAGACACTATTTTAGTATGGATATGCAGACATCTTTTCATAACTAATCTTGGAAACAGAGACAGAACACTAGTGTCAAGTGTTCTATGACTTTTACAGTGTAGACAAGTGGAATATGCAAATTGGCTCAAAGATAATATATGACAAGATAAATTAAGATACACATATATTGCAGACCATAAACTAAGACTAATGGAAACCAGACACAAAATATTAACACTAAAAGGAAGATGGAAACAGAAAAAGATCAAGGCTTCCTGCAATTAACTTCCTTTCATAGACCTATACACAAAAGTAATGCTTTTGATATTCTCACAAGATCTGTTTGGAGAATGAAAAGTAAGAAAACAAAACTAACACAAAAATATCAATTTTTACTATATATTTTTACTGCTGCTGATTTTGGCGTGGAGTAGTCAATGACTTTAATAGTAGGATGCACATGGGTGGTTGACTGCATGCCTGATATGCAAGAATCTTATCCGGTTGACAATAGTTTAATTTGATTCCTTGCTTCCAATAATTCAACATGCAGCTATCTACTGAAGATGTAGAATCTAAATTAATATTTCCTATGAGTTATTAATAGTGTAAGGACTCCATATTAAAAATAAGGGGTATAGATTTCTGGATTTATTTATATAAATTAGGATTAATTGTGTAAGGGTTAGCAACATTATAGATATAGATTTCTGGATTTATGTTTATAAATTTGGGATATATGGATTCTGGCATATATTGATCTGTGATAGGCCTTGTGGTTTTTATTCCTTCATCCTGTATACATTCAAACATCAATGACCCACATCCACATGATAGTTACTCTGGCTGTCAATATTGAGTTGTAATTTTATTATACCATCATTTTGTGGGTTATCGATACAACTTGAGGTACAAATTATACTATAGGAGTAGATATTCATTTGAATGCATATAACCTAGATTTCAAATTATATGATTTAATCAAAAAAATACCCTGAGGTTAAATGTCAGCATTGCCAATCAAAAGACAACTTTTACCACTGTTTTTATCTGTATATATGTAGTGGAAATTTTAATTGAATGAACATAGCTTTCATCAATAGCTGTACTCGATCCAACCGCGTTTGTATATTATGTAATTCAAATTATAACACAAACGTACAACCTTGGATACAATACTAACCAATCACAAGTACGTAGGAATCATTGGACTCACTTTCGTGTTACGCATGCACAGTCGCACATGCTGGCATACATCGCGCAGTGTACGCAAAAAATTGTCATGTTATGTCAGGCTGTGTTCATTCAATTGAAATTTCTACTATAGTATAGGCATGTTCAGACGGTCATAGAATTCTTCAGGATCAGTGTATGCAAGAATAACAATTCCTAAGTCAATGTCCGACTGTGTGTCATGGATACGACAATAATGAAAACAGGAATCCTTGAGTTTTGTGATGCTGGATTATGTCAGCTTTGGAATTACCACTGGAAGCTTACTGTGACCTCTTTATATTGGCACGCTGAATTAAACCATATTAAATATAATATAATCCTAGGTCATAGGTTAAACTCAGCACTCCAGAATTGCAAAATGTCTCTGTCAATGTGAGTGTTATGCCGGTTAGTGAATGGCACATTAGCTGCGCACACAATACATCTGCGCACACAATACATGGGGCAATCTTCAGTGAATGGCTCTTTTCAGAGCCACCAGTTATTTACTTTTCTCTGTTGACAAGGGACAGTCTTCAGTAAATGGCTCTTTCCAGTGCCACCAAAAATGTTTACATAAGCAGTTAAGCAAGGTCTGCTTGTTCACTGTTCACAAAGGGCAGTCTTCAGTGAACAGCTCTTTTTAGAGCCATCAGTAGGCATGGGGTGGCCTACATGTTTCATACTTAGGTACTTTGCCCAGAAGAAGTCAGGCTACTCATGATGAAAGCTTGACAGTTCTAAACTTGTCAAATAGTGAACCTGCTAAAAAAATTGCTAATTGTTATGAACTCGCGCTGTAAAAGCCTATTTAATAATGATATTGTATGGCTTTTTTTGTGTGTGATAAATTTAAAGAAATAATATTACACTAGATACAATCTTGTGCAATATATTCTTGTATCACACTCAAATTAAAAAGCGAATGTAAAGTTTTGAAAACACCAAGTGCGTGAAAGTTGTTACATTTCTGTGTTCTCTGTTTTGCTTTCACCTCAAAACCTACTTGCTCTTTGCAATAACCAGTGTATGATCCCAATACCAATTTCTGTTATTAATGGCCTATTAGAACCACAGATACTGAGTTGAGTATCTGTACACTGATTTACCATTTATTTTTTTCCACTACAGGACAAAACCAAAGAACTTGCCAGTAAACAGCCAAAAAAGTAAGTAACAACATCTTAAGGTTTCATTTTATATCTCGTCTCAATTGCATTCAGGAGCTTCTCAACAATAGCCTCAATAAACAAAAGTAGTTTTGAACTAAAGCCATAATATACAATCTTATGACATCAGTTTATTTTTTTCAAACCTGATTTTTTGATTGTAATGTTTAGACCAAAAATGGAAATGGCCAAAAAAAAAAAAAAAAAAAAATTCTGGTCAATAGAGCAATTTTGACATGTTTTATACTGATACATTAAGTCCACCATAGAACTCCATTTTCATTTTAGCTCAAAATGGACGGAAACCTTTCCTGACAGTTATTACTAATATTATCTCAGCATTTTGAGTAAAGAATAGCCAAATTAAAATTTGATTGAAATCATACATTATGGCTTAAGCTTTAAACAACTTAATTGGGCTATTCCTCTTTAATTGTTGCCGTCCATGACAACACCAACTGGTTTCTATGGCGATTGACATTGAATGTCTCATGCTTCTTTTATTAGAATCTTATTCATAAAATATTTAGTTTCTGATGAAAAGCTACAGTTAACTAATAATAATAGAATGCTATGAATCCCCAACATTTTTGTTTTATAATTGTCGGCCAAATAAAAAATGCAGACAATCATGATTTTCTATTTTTCTTGTCTATTTTAACTACACTTTTGTGCAAAATGTGACCTCTAAGGGCTGGTTTCTCGAACTATGGCTAGTGGTCAGGCTTCTTAAGCCATCAGGCTTAAGCCATCAGGCTTCTTAAGCCATCAGGCTTAAGCCCAGTTAGTCGTATATACCATGCTTACAATTGCACATCATACATCATCTAGAAAGATAAATCAATAAAATGGATCCACATTGGTAGGGCTAGCCTGCTGGCTTACGAAGCCTGTCCACTAGCCACGCATCGAGAAATCGGACCTAAAACGCTTCTGTTTTTGGTTATGTGTGGCTAATTGACGTTCTTCACAGAAAAAGGAAGTACTTTCTGGGCTTCATTAAGGTTCATCTGGACTTCTATTAACATGTCAGGGTGGGAGGAAGTTCATGGACCGTCTGAACAGTAATTGGAACAAGTTGCTCAATATAAGCTGACAGTTTACTTCACTGCATTACACTGAAGTGTTTGTGATGAAGGGCAGGGCATCAACCTCATCATTCACAGGTGTATTGAAATGACTGTGGGATGGGATGTGATGCAGACTGCCGCTAAGATTAAGAATCTTACCAATATGTTTTCCACTAAAAGACCAGTGGCATTAGATTTCATTATAACATTGGGGGGGGGGGATGGAGGTTGATGTAAATTCTGTCAAGCAATGTAGTGTGTCTTTCACTCTCAAAATAGATATCTTGGAGCAAATAGGTATGAAGGGGGTACAAATTTGCCATTTTAAAGCTAAAATGGTCAAATATGATGTTTAACTACAACATAATAATTATAGTCATCTGAAATACACACAAATTTGTCATTCTTAAAGCTAAAGGGGTCAAATATGAGATTAATTTTGTTTAAAAAAACCACAGGCATTTACATAACATGAGAGGTGATTACATGGACCATCCCCTCATTGGGCATTCCTCCCCCCATCCCCCAGGATCTAAGCCTATCGAAAACACACATAATTTAGATTCCCCTGAAGTGGGTGTGGCTTCCGGGTCTTGGGTCTTGCTTCAGGCCTGTTGGAAAGATAGGTTTGTTTGTACTTGCACTTCACATCCAACATGTAAACTTATTTGTATGTTACAGCTTTAACTTAGCCGAAATGGCAGAGCCAAAGTGGCAGTAATGATTGGATGATAATGTCTTCCTAGACCAATTCAAGGCTAGCATTGACTTGCTCACTTGAATCTTTATTTGTTTCTGTTCCTCATATCAATGGAGCATTCCATATAGGAGTGGAGATCTGCATCGATCCACATCAATCATGTCAATATGTACTTCTGTGGTCTGCATTACTGGGTGTAACATAATACTGATGCACTGCATCGTGAACGAATTAATACATATTCACTAGTGAAGTGTTACGTGTAATCCGATTATCACTATGTCAACTAGATCACACTTTTGAGTTCTGCACCACAATCAAAATGATCGTAACACAAAATCTATGGCATGTACTACCGATTCCAAAAGATGTGTGATCCAGTTTACCAGGGAGTTATGTAACCACTTTGCTGGTGAATAGCACTACATACTCTCAGTGCAACATTTACTGCATCTCAGGGCAAGGTTGAAAAATGTGGGCGGCCATCACAAATATAGGCGGCCAAATTACAAATATATGCCCAAATTGAAATAGAGATATAAAAGAAACATAACAAATTTCTCAAAAGTGGGCGACCATGGCACCTCGGCCGCCCACTTCTTACGGCCCTGCTGCATCTAACGCTTTTAAGTGTTAAAACACATGCTTCCATATTACATGACATGCATTTATGCGGTAAAGTTGCTTTCAAATATTGCAACCCTGTCCTGTTAACCGTGTAGACAGGTGCACATTGATCTGGATTTCTGAAGTCCATATTGATTCAGATTGAGTGTCCTGTGTGGCATACCCCATTGTTTCATGGTCACCATGTTCTCTCTCGTTATTGCAATTTCATCCTGAAATAGAGAAAATTCAACATCGGATGTGCAGACAAGGTTCCATCAAGGTTCTTCCCCATCCCCACATCAACCTTGCTTTGGGAAAGTCTGTCGATGCTCTGTCCTGGACCTGGAGGGTTTTTGACAAAGACTATAAATAGCAGCCAATCAAAAGCCAGAGGTTTTTGTGTGACTTTTGTGTGACTTTCGCTTTTGCACTTGGGTACTGCACTAAATTTTTTTATGTTTTGGCTTTGTTCTTTTCCCAGTAAAGTTTGTCCACTTTGAAGTATAAAGTATGCAGTAAATTATGTAGTTTCTGCGTGCCGTAATGTCAAAAGGAATTAACACACTGCTAGATGCACACAAATGCATAAGCGTCTTAAAGGAGGATTTCGTGATCCTAGCATCCTCTTTTTATGACATTTTTCAGTAGATATCCACGAAAAAGCTTATTTCCGAAATTTCAGTTGATTCCGATTTTGCGTTTGCGAGTTATGCATGATTATGTGTATTACACTGCTCCATAGACAATGTGTTGTAATTTCATTCTGGTGCACCAGAACGAAATTCAAATTTGGCGATATTTTTGCTAAACGAATTAATCTGCAAGAAATATTTGGTACATAAACATTATGTAGCCAGAGGTATCCAGTGATGTAAAAATCTCAACTTTTTTTGGGAAAAGTGGGGGGATGAGGCTGTGGATCACGAAATGCCCCTTTAATACGTGATGCATGATACGCTTGCGCAAAATGTTAGGACGGGAGAGGAGGGATTGAGGGTTGATATCGGTTCTTTGAAATAATTACAATAAAATGAGGTCATAATTATCATGATTATGTCCCTCTCAAAAGTGTAGTATAACTCCAGGAGGGGATCCATAATACAGGGATGGGCCAACAATCATTGTTGAGAAGAATTATTCTTCTCCTTTCTTTTACATGGAATAACCATAAGTTTTTTATGTTAATTCGTGATTATGCAAATAGATTGACAACATTTTCTTATTTGAAATATTCAGACTCACAGATGTGCACAAAGTTTTGAGGCTGCTCCTCCCCCATCTCCGCGCCATAGTATTCTGGATGGCCAATGCACTTGAACTGCTGCATTACTTCCATAACTACATGAACTGTTACATCGCTCAGATGGAGACAGAGGAAGAGGCTGCTGAAGGATCCACTGCATCAGCAACTTTTCAGGATGAGATTACGGCAGAGTTGGAAGAAGTTGTCATGTATACATTTCAACAGAGTGTATACTATCTCACAAAGGTAAGATTACAACTAGTTCTAGTTCCTCGAGCGCCCAAAGAGACGCGCCAGCGCCGATAGGACTGGTGGATTTTGTAATGTCAGAGAGGGGTTGTTATGGTCCCATATAGGCACTGAACAAGTGCTAAGGTAAGATCATTAATAACATTACTGATGATCATTTGAGAAGAGGATTGTTTAAAACACTTCCCAGCCCTGACCCCCCCCCTCCCCAACTCAACACAAAAGTTGGTAACCATGAGAGTTACCAAATCTTTCAAAGACCCCCTTTGCAATGATTTTTCATCAAATTTACCCCCCTTTTTCATGCAAATTCGAGGACAAAATTAGGCCAAAAACACCTTTTTTACTGGCACTAAATATTGACATAAAATTACTGGATTTTCCCAAGTACCCCTTTTATCCAAATTTCGCAGACAGTGCAAATTAAATACCCCCTATTTTGCTGATTTCACAGTCAAATTTCGCGGACAGTACAAATTACATACCCCCTATTTTGCCAATTTTGGGGTCCTCGCTACTGGTAAAAAATACCCCTTTTCTACGCTATTTGATAACTCTTATGGTTACCAACTTTTGTGTTGAGTTGGGGGCCGGGTTCCCAACACCTCTGGCAGACTGGATGAACTATGTTGTGAACACAAGCCAATATCATTGCATATAGGTTTGTGTGGTCAAATTTGGCATCATTTGCTGTTATGAGTTGCAATTCACAAATGCTGTTGAGTATGTAGGATATGAATTTTTAAGCTATTGGGGCATTTGAAACCATCTTGATATCACTTTTGCAACACATTTATGGGAAATACTAAAATCATACTCTGTAATAGCGTAAATGTAAATGGTGTGATTTGCATCGGCAAAATGGTTCACTTTTTGTGACAAAAAAGCACAGGTGTAAAGACTAGAGAAGCTGCGATCAGTGTCAGCACCACGGAGGGGGCATGGTGGTGGGGTCAAATGCCCCCAGTCAGAACTCTTTCCCCTGTCCCCCGTAAAAAACCTAAAATTATGAAAATTTCCACTTTTTGCAGTAATTTTGTTGATTTTTTCCCCCTGAAATTCACTTTACCCCCTATTGCCCCCCAAAAAAAAAAAAAAAAAAAATTCTGATGGTGCCGCCACTGGCTGCGATGCCACCCTATTGCTCTGGCTGTTATAACACAATTAAACTTGACACTCAGAGGTTTATTTTGTGGTTGGTTTAAGTTACAGGATGTCCTTATAGGCCTATCATGATTTAATGATATGGTACTAGGGTGGTTGCCTCATGACTGGCTAGCTTCTATTAGGAGCTATATGATTTTGGATGTAAATTATTGCAAAATTGTGCAAAAATGTGTATAAAAATATCACTTTGTAGATTCTGCTACATTTGTCTCATAAATATGTGTAGTGCATAATGGACATAATAAATGTGATGAAAATCCGATTCTCAACGACCGTGCCAACAATGTTCAATAACGATTGAATAGAGACGCCTTGTGCATCAGCAATAATTACTTGAAGATTTCTTTTCATATAAATTGTCTGAAATTTCAAGGTTGTGGGTCAACAACCAGCCAGTTAGGGATTTGTGGAAAATTATGTTCAAAGAAAGGGTTTCTCTTGAAATTTGAAATGCAGGAGAAAGAAATAACCTGAAAAAATTTGAATAAGAAAGAAAAATGCCACAGATTTATATAGCGCAATTACATACGATCATTGCACTTTACAGAAAGTCGCTGACCTCTTTGGCCAAAGACACACCTTATCAACCATTTAGCATCATTCAGGGATACATCTCTATACAGGTGCAGAACCCTAGTCAGCCAACATTATAATATAACCGTCACAGCCAGGATCAGGTCCCTGAGTTTTATATGGGGTAGAGCGGGACAATTAGCTGAAAGTTCCTTGCACAGGGGAATTTAAAGCTAGCTCATTTTTCCCATGTAAGCAGAAATAGACACTGTGGGGGATCAAACTGTATAAAACTTAAAATTAGACTTCAACACTTCTTGTTTATTTTGATTATGGTAGCACTTTTCAGAGCTAACAAAATCGCCTAATGATGAGGAAGTTCCCAAATGCACTCCTGGTAAGCAAGTAAGTATTGAAGTCTTAATTTTTAATTGCTCTCACACTTAACATGATTTCTATTTTGAATATTTTCTACAGACCTTGTACATTGCACTTCCCAATATCTTGGACACCAACCCTTTTCTAGATGAAGACAAAGGTCAGGATGAAAGGTCACAGGGCATGGAAGAAGTCATCCATGTTTTCCAGACGACCTTTGACATGCTGTACAGTCTGGATGTTCATCCCCAAATCACATCCCAGTTGTTTGCGTATCTGCTGTTCTTCACCAATGCTTCATTGTTTAACATGTTCATGGAGAGAGGTGAGTTTGCAGTTATCTAAACTGTCCAATCAGATGTATACCTGGTCCTGGTGCTCCAGACATGTATCCTTAGGTATGCATACTTGTGAGTAAACTCATGAAAACACCCCTTTTGGCATCTTTTTTGAGTTCAAAAACATCCCCTGTTTTAGCAATTTAGAATGATATATTCAAAGATACCCCTTTTTAATGAAATTGTGTGCATACAATACATCAACATTCTATGCATTGTATTCATGGTATTATTGTGGTGACAACTTCTTTGAGGGCAGCCTTCTACAGGTGGATCTGCAGGTTAGATTGTCCTTAATTAAGCTGAATTCACTCGATTTGTTGGCTTTTCCAGAAAAGCGAATCAAACACATGTTTTGATTGACTGTTGACTTGAAACCATCATTTTGTGGTGAAGTTTTACTGCATCCTTCCCTCCTTCCCCCTAGCTTAAAGCAATGTTAGGGAATACATAGCACAATCTGCCACTCAGTGGCATAGCCAAGGGTGGGGGAAGTTACCCCCATGTGATTATTGATCGCAACAGCCCGAGTAATAAAATCAACTATGTAATTTGGGTTTTGAGCCGGGACTTTGACCTGGGACTTTGTCCCTAACACACACTGTCAATCAAACTTTTTTTATCAACATCAACATGATCAATCCAATTTAACCGCAAGCGCAAAGCATGGAAGTTCAAGACGTGCTATAGACGTATATCATGCAACTAGTGAGAGTTTAACTTTCGCGCAACACAAAGCGCCATAAATTCCACAGATCATAGGCCTAGTTGTGTACAATGTAGTTAATGGTAATGGCACGTGCCCGGAGGATTTAAACCATAACAAGATCTGGGCGACCAATCACAAGCCAGATCCATTTAAAGATGCATTACGTCATGGCAAATTTTAGTAGGCCAGAAATTGGACTAACTTTCCATAGACAACAGTGTTAAGCATGTTAACCGCAACAAACAGATGGAGTACAGTAACTGAAAAGATCAGATGTGAAAATCTATCACAAATTAATACAAAACATGCTTTATAAATGCCAGCGTATGCATAATTGGCCCCGGGTAATTGGCAAGTGGACTATGGAGAAGTACATTGTTGCGTAAGGGATGTATAAAGTGTTCCACACATTATTGTGGGTTGTGATTCTTCTGACAGACAAACAAAGGTAGAAGATGGAGTACTCTGTCCCCTTTTACCATAGACAGTAAAATAGCTAACTGTCAATGCCTTTTGCACACAACACTGCCAACCGGACAATTTGGTGTGGGTGGCATAACATTTTATTAAAGGAGGATTTCGTGATCCTAGCATCCTCTTTTTATGACATTTTTCAGTACATATCCACAAAAAAAGCTTATTTCCAAAAGTTCAGTTGATTCCGATTTTGCGTTTGCGAGTTATGCATGATTATGTGTATTACACTGCTCCATAGACAATGTGTTGTAATTTCGTTCTGGTGCACCAGAATGAAATTCAAATTTGGCGATATTTTTGCTAAACGGATTAATCTGCAAGAAATATTTGGTACATAAACATTATGTAGTCAGAGGTATCCAGTGGTGTAAAAATCTCAACTTTTTTTGGAAAAGTGGGGGGATGAGGCTGTGGATCACAAAATGCCCCTTTAAGTCAGGAAATATTATAATGTCATCAGTCCTCATGGTTGTCAAAAATGTTTAATTTCCATAGCTGTTCACAAGTGACAAGTTGTGCTTAAAAATGATTTGGCAAAATTATGTACACACTATACTAGCCAAGCAAAGTCATTTCCGTAGTAGCAAAATATAGCCCACTCAATGTCCTAATTTGAATAACCTAAACTTCTCTAATAAACCAGATAAGCTGGGTTTTAAGGCACAGTGAAGAACTAAAATTCTATTTTTGATAAACAAATATTTTCAAATGGAAAATTTTTGGTTTATTGGTTGTAAACCAAGATTTTCAAAAGAAAATCTAGGTTGTTTTAAAATTAAAAGTTAAAAACTGAATTTTCATCTTTTTACCACATAAGGCTTATATAAATTCAATTTTGAGTTTCCCGTCGGCCCCACACTTTAGTTTGAATTCATTGTTGTGATTTTTCAAAAATAAAAATAGCACCTTAATTGTCATTTTTGCAAAACAAACATGTAGGGCGTATTTTTTGAGGAAAAATCTAAATCAAAACATCAATTTCGCTACAAGCGTTTCAGTCAACTCATTGTGATAGATCATGCATCTGATAGCACATTTTACACTCACAATTGGTCATGTAATGAAAGTCACAAAAATAATGAAAAAAGTTACATTGCTTGTTTTCAAACTTATTATGTGACGGGCAACTCAAGATCGATTGTCAGTAAACTAAAGCAAGATTTTCAATATAAAATCTCATTGTTTTTACCTTGCTTTATTTCGATTTACTTCTTATTTGTTCACCAATAAACTATGCTTGCACATGTATTGCATATGTTACCTACAGAGTAGACAGCAAATTGTAATAACACAGAAACGAAAATCATGGATTTGTCTGCAATAAAGCAGGATTTTCTGATTATTTCACATTTCAAAGAGAAATAGGTTATTCTATATTGCAATAAACAATGATAAAAGAAACAGGTTTTTGCAAACAAAAAATTTGGGTTTTCAAATGACAAATGATTTGTTGGTTATCAATAAAAAACCAGTTTGTTTTGTTACAAACACAAAAAAACAATGATGAAAAATTTGATGAAAAATCTTGATTTTTATGCCCAAAATATCATAAATACATCAGTCTATATTGGCACATTTGAGCTACCCCACTCCCTCAGTTGAAGATTTCTAGTAACACCCCTGCATGTGTGCTAATGCAATTAACTTCTTGGACACTATACTCGATTTTCACTCCCAATATTTTATCACTATCACACTTTATTTGGACCGCCCAAAATAATTGATTTGATCAATTCTAGCGGAAGGAAGAACTAATATTTAACTGATGCATGAAAAGGATTCAAGGTTTTATTTTATTTATTACTTTGAACTGCCTTGAACATATAAGTAAATAATTGGTTTAAGGCTAATAAGCTATCAGTGAATGCAAGCAAGACTAATTATATGGTGCTTGGTACACATCACAAAACATCACACGTATTGTACAATGTTACTAAAAATATTATATTAGATAATGTAATCCTGGAAAGGTTGAATAAGACCAAATTTCTTGGAGTGACAATTGATGAGAATTTAACTTGGAAATGTCATATTACCAACATCTCAAAGAATATATCTAGAGGTGTTGGTGTAATAAACCAACTGAAACATTTTGTCCCCGAGCGAATAATGTATTCACTATATTGTACTTTAATACTTCCTTACATAAACTATGGTATCTTAGCATGGGGAAATACTTGTCAAAAATATTTGGAAAAGATTTTCAAACTTCAAAAAAAGCCCTTAGAATGATATCGAATAGTCACTTTTTAAGTCACTCAGCCCCTATTTTCAAGAATTACAATTTGCTTAATGTTTATGATAGTTATGATCTCGAACTAAGCACTTTTATGTACAAGTATAATACCAATCAGTTACCAAAGGCCTTCAATAGTTATTTTGTTGAGCAGAGGAATCACCTCAGGTATCACACAAGAAACGCTGAAGATTACAAGATCTGTCTTACAAAAACAGAGTTTGCTAACAAAACAATAAGAACCGGCCAAGAAAATGGCATTCGATTGACAGATGCGCCAAAACGGCTACATCAGTAAAACTCTTTAGATCCCAAATTAAAACAAACCTTATAGAAATGTACACTTAATACCTCTTAGTTTGGATTTACTTATTTTTATTTTTCTCCCTTTTAAAACAAAAAAATCGATTAAAATTAACTGATCTCTTAGCATTTATACTATATTCACAAAATGTCAGCTTTCTTGTGCGATATAATGCACGTGAGCAAATGTTATGAAATCCTAATTTATATTCTGCATGTTCTTTATTCATCATTTTTTCCTGCTTAGTTCGTTTCTACATGAATGTATGAAAGAGGGTGGGGTGTTTGTATGTATGTAATTGTATTTTAATAGATAAATTAGGAAACTTAGGCTAAGGTTAAGGGGGTGTTTGTTCAGGCCTTTTTGGCCTTCTGAGCATCTCCTCATTCAAATGTGTTGTTTTGCTGTTATTGTATTGTTGTATTTTGAATGAAATAAAGATTGATTGATTGATTGATTGATTGATATTGAAGATTCATTATATTTTCTGTCTAGAGGTAGAATATAACAATTTACAATAGCTTTTAAAAAAGCCATGCGAAATGTAATTCCATCTTTAAATTTTTTATAGAAATTATATCAATTGCTACCTTCCTTCCTTCTATTCTTTCTTTTGTTAATTTGTTTTTTGACCAACAGAAAGGTTAACATGGTTAAAGCTCTAGAAACTGGGGGTATAGTAAGAGCCTCAGGGCCTGTCTACAAAGAGCAGTAGGGGCCTTTTAACATCTCATTTATCAGCCCTTATTTCATATTTTCTTTTGCTCGGGCCCGTGGATTTCATCCACCCAGTCCACCCGCTTGCTACGCCTCTGTCTAGAAAGTATGACAAGGGGGAGGGTTAAGAATGTGATTTTAAGAATAGGGTATATGTGATGTTACATCTCAAAATCAATATTTCTGACTTCCGGCTGATTTTGCTTGATCACATCACTATTATATATGCTCATATAATTATGCTTCTTGTGTGTTTCCATGCATTTAGGGTTGGCCGGTAACTTCTTCAAGTGGTCTAAGGGTGCACAGATCCGAGGCAATCTGGATATCCTAGAGAGTTGGCTACAAGACCATGGATTGACAGAACAATTACATTTCATCAATCATGTTTCCATGGCAGCTGATCTCCTAGCAACACCTAAACTACAATTGTTGCAGGTAATATGAAAACAAGAAGAGCTGTACAAATAGTGTGAGGTATTTTAAGCTTATTTAATGCAATGTTTTAAGTTCAAATAACATTGGTGTATTTTAATGTGTGTGTTCCTCTCCAATCATTCAGTTTCTTATTATTTTCTCAATGCCATTCTTATTCACTGGTCATGCTTCCCGGTCATGCATATGATGAGAATTTGAAAAAAAGGGATGCTTTTATGACCAGGCTATTTTGTGTAGGGATTAACAGCGCAAATTTTAAAATTTTTAATTTGAAAGAAAAATGGTAGTTTTTAAATGGCCTCATACTTGTTTTTCACCAAGGTTTATTTTTCCTTGTTAAGGTGCAGGTGACGAATAAAAGAAACCCTGTTCTACGGGCGGACTGACCTTTCAAGTATGGTCGGTCAGTCAGCCTTTTTTTAAGTGGAAATTTTTCAGAATTGGGGGGTGGGATTATACTCAATTTTTTTTTTTTTTTAAGTTTTTTTTTCCGGTTTTGGAGTTTCAAGATGTTTTTAGGTTTAGGTCCAGGGACACTCCAAAACCAAAAAAAAAACTTTTAAAAAAAAATTCGTTTTTTAATTTTTACAATTTCTGGAATTTTTCGAAAAATGGGGGGTGGGACTATACTCGAACGTGAGACTATACTCGGACGAATAAGGTAATAAAAATGGATTAAAATCACTGAAAATGGACACATTTCTCCACAATGGATTCCATGAGCAGAGCTTCAATACAACAAGTGATGACATTTGAACAAAGCAAGAAAATGGAGCAGCTAATGCATATTTTGCATCACAATTTATTTCCATTATTCCCAGTATGGCTAAATTATAGAACAAATATAAAATGTCCATCAAAGTAGTGGCTGATTTAAGTGTGTGGGTGTGAGCTGTTTTAAACCTATTCATTTTGATCTATTGTAGTTTGATTGTGATTTTAAGCTTGCGTGATAAAAGCTAAATTTAATTTCCTGGGGATGAAAACAATAGTGGGTGAAGCCCTGTAAGAATCACATGATTATGATGCAATTTTGGATTTATTGAAATTATCGTCAATTTCTTAACCAAATTGGAGCGTCTGCATTTAATCGGTCATTTATTATGTGAATTTAACAGCACAACACAAATACAAAATAAATTTGGGCTATTTCAGTTGAAATCCATACACCCCTATGGAAGACATGACCTTAATCTTCCACAAAGGGAGTGTGAATTTTAAATGGTGTTACCTGATTGAATGATTCCATTAGAAATCTACACTCCCCCTGTGTGGGAGATAAATGGTCATGACTTCCATATAGTAGAATTGCATTTCCAAACGTAGCATCGAAGGCACGTAGAATCTATTCAAAATCTTGTCACAGGAGAGTGGTTTTGAATAAATTCCATGTACGTTTGATACGTACGTTTGGAAATCACAATCTCTCTACAAATGTACTTAGATAATAATCTATGATTGAAGTCTTGGTAGCTCTTGGTTGTAATAATATTCAACATTTCACTATGTCTACTTACTTGCTCATTTCATTTTTTCATTTCATTTGGCCATGTTCAGAAGTATAATTAGATTGTATATTGCAGAAGAATCTAATAACTGATTGATCATTGCCATTGCAAACATTGTGGCCATTATTATTAATGTAATTATATTCATGAAAATATTTGAATAGACTTAAGTTCTTTTAATATCAATTCAGGTGCAACTATTGCATCTTGTCAATATCATATCATTTTATCCTTGGCATTACATTCTATGATCAATTATTAAAAAGGCTAACATACTATTGGAATTGACAACAATTAGAATTGATTCATAGGCATATTTGTGGGCCTAATGGCATGTAGGAACCAATTGCCTATTGTGTTAGAGACAATCATGGAACAAATGGGCCAAATATGCCAATCCTATTGTTTACTTGTGTGCATGATACACTCCGAGAAAAACAGTTCTAGGGCCACTACATACAGGCCAGCTCAACTTCCAGGAAATTGCAAGAACTCCAAAATGGTTCTTTCTGGCATTTACAGAAAATTGTCCATGTAAAAATGATTCTTTCTGGCCCTTGCTGAAACCTTTGTAGTTACAAGTACTTTGCAAAATCACAAGGTTCTACATATAGGACAGCTTAAGAACCCTTTTTTTTCCACTTGGTATCATTTATTCTAAGAGGATAACAGCATAAAACATGCAATGTTTCCAATATTTAGTTAAATATTTGCAAACCTCAGTACTTTTTTGTTTGGAAAAGACAAAACAAATATATTGAAAAAAAAAAGAATTTCCAACTACTTTTACAAATCTCCAAAATAAAAAAAGTGGTCAGGATACTTGGAAATATGGACATGCTTTTCTTTCATTGGTGTTACATTTAAAAAGGATGATACAACGTTCAGCATGTTTACTTCTGTAGTTCACGCATACAAATATAGGCGATATGGCTAATGATTAACACTATGACACATTTACAAGGGTATGTTTTCATAGCAATTATTAACACTCCAACATGCTTTTTTCAGCAAAATAAACATGTTAGTGTGTTTATATTTGTTATGAAAAATATCCCTGTAAACACGTTGAAATGTTAATCATAAGCAAATGCTTCCTATACTTTTAACATGTAAAATACAGAAATAAACATGATGAAGTGTTAAAAAAGTGTTATGCAGGAATTTTTACAGGTTTCAATGTGTCTGTCAGTTGTTTGTTTGCTTTTAATTTTAATTTGAGAAGACTTAGGCAAGGGTTTGAAATCATAATGTTATTAATATTGTAGCATCATTAACATTAGGTTAGGCTGGTATAATTATCTTGCAGCAGCCAAGGTAATTAGTGAAGTCATTAAAGCTTGTCTTTATCATTAACACATTAATATTTCAAATCAATTTGAAATGAGACCCAAAACCGATAGCAAAAAATGAAAGGGTCAATAACTTTAATCAATCAAGCAATCAATCAATCCTTATTTTTTATAGCACCTAAAACTATAAGCAAACTTGCACTTAGGTGCTGGTGGGGACGCTGGAGACGTATACATCTTGGTGGGCCACTTTTATTTCAAGTTTCAAAAAGTACCCAAAGCAAGTATTTTTTGTAAAATGGACCCAAAGCAAGTACTATGCCATTGTTTTACCACCCTAAGTATTTTGCTGATTATGAGTCATGATGAACACACCTCACGTACAACTGCAGTGGTAGCGATCAGTCAAGAGGCCTGATGAAAAACTAATGCAAACACACACATTTTGAGGAATTTTACCTTTATTTCAACTGATTTTTGTTGGCATATTGGTGCAGAATTTAGCTATCCTTTTTGAGTATCATCTGTGCGATTAAGGTACTCTTTCCCAGGTTTTGCTATTTTTAATGCCCTAAACGAGATACTCTGTTATATCTTGCCTGGCCATGAAAAAAATACCCTTTTTACTTGTTTTATTGGTATGCGGGTGATATACAATTTAAAATCAAGCTGTCCCCCGGGACATATATGTGCAATGAAAATAATATGCGAATAAATGAAAAGAAAGTACACTGGCCATCTGCTTTCAAAGAAGATAAGAAAGGTGAGCTGTTTTCACTACACAGTGTTGATAAACATTTTTCACCATCTTTTCTTTCCAATAAGTGCAATGACTTTTGTTATTGTTGCTTAGAAGGAATTGGGCTGTTCCAGCTAAAATCCACACTACCCCTGTGGACGATTTTGGAAATGTCTTCCACAGGGGGAGTATGTTTTTCAAATGTAATTGGTCAGGGTTAATCATTTTGAAACCCAAACTCCCCCTGTATTATGGCTTTACCTATATCTTCCACACCTGGAGTGAGGATTTCAAATGGAAGTTACCCAACTGTCTATTCTATTTGAAACTCATACTCCCTCTGTGAAAGACTTTAGCTAAATCTTCCACAAGGTTAGTGTGGATTTTAAATGGAAAAGCCCATTGCACATCTATCAGCTGAATACCTTGACATTTTGGATTGATTTATTTTTACTATAGAATGTAAAATGTGAAATATCTGCCTGTTTTGTGTATGCAAATAGTATTTTGTTGTCTTCACATGGTTTCAGCATTGCCATTGGGTGTACATCTTGAGTTATGTGCATGCACGATGTCATTATTACAAAATTGTCTTTCTTCAATAAGCTTCAATACACCATTAAATCCATATTTGCCAAGGATCGATGCTGCCATCAAATATTTTCAAAATTCAGATTTTTTACATGATTGTAATGTACTTTAGTAAACTAACATTCCCTCCAAAAATCAAGGCTTTGTAGGCTATAGCAGTGACAAAATCCAAGATTTTGAATAAAACGACAGAATATGTCAGTTAATTATTTGAATGCATACACAATACCCATATAACACTGTATATACACTGTGTGCGGGAAAGTCATAACACATCAAAAGGACCGGGCTCGGTCATGATAGACAGAGTGATGCGCATTGGCGACATTATGCGCTGGTATTAAATAGTGATTTCTTTGTTTTGCCTAATCTGTTTAGGTCAAAATTAAAAATAGACATGTCTGATGAAGAAAACTAACATTTTGTGGAAAAGAAATAAAAGTTTTTCATGGAAATGATACAGCATGGCTTTAAATGTGCATTTATAGGTTGGCCGAGGCAGCTTGTAGGAGTCCTTGTCTTCCAGCAAAAAAGGCTACAAGTCAATATAATGTATTTTTATAATGAAATGTATTGTTCTCAAATTGGTGTTCTTTTTTATTATCAAATCTTAAACCTGTTTTTTCTGTGACAATGCACACTGTAATCAAATAAAGCTGACTTTTTTTTATTCCATTATTTTAAATTGACCAAGAAAAATATGTAACCTGAAATGAAAAATATAAATTTGATTATATAATTATACCGTTATTGTTTTTTGGTTCCAGGCTGATTGGAGCTCTATTCGTCGAGATTTCCCATCGCTAAACGCAGCACAAGTGCAGCAGATATTGAGTAAATATCAGCTGGGAACCAACCAGACCAGACCAAAAGGTTGGTTCCCTCCCCATGACCAAGTGGAATTGGCTTTGAGATCAGGTTGGTAATATTATATACTTATTTGTCTTTCTGTGTCTGATTCATTGTCTTTTTTTATCTGCCTGTCAATTTCTTTGATATAGACAGCTCACCTCCTTTTTCGCCAGCCCATTCGGGCTGGTACCTGTTTCAGGTTTGGGGTCAGTTTACTCAAGAGATTATATTTTAGTGGTATTGGAATGATTTTTTTTTTACTTTTTGTGGTTAAATTTTTTAAAAATATTTTAATTCGATTTGTTAGGAAAAGTAAGTATGTTTTGCCGTTTCAACGAACTAAAACGAGTGAGTATTACCAAAGTTATGTTTGAACTAATTAATTATGACTTTAAAAGTTTAAAGGCCTAAATGTAACAATATTAATAGTTAATATATAGCATCATATGGTCAGCAGAAGAAAATCTGACATCACCTATGATGTCATATCAGTGTCCTTGACCGGGGTCCTTACTCCTTGACCACTGAACAGCGTGATATCATGTTGATAACAGATCTATAGAATCAAAGAATCAAAATCTTCATCATATCCTCGATCATATCACAGATTCTCAACAATCTGTGATCATATGGACCATATTGATGTGAAAGTAGTTATCTATCATATCCTGTGACGTTGTATGGATAAAAATGACTCAAAATGTTATTGATGAAATGGTTGCTATCATAAACATCAGTTTTGTCTTTTCAACGGGAAAATCCGATGCAAAATAAAGTTTTTAGGGCCTAGCTATAATATGGGCATAATTTATGCATATAGTATTGAACAATGTACCCCATTTGACATGCACTTATAGATAAATAAATTGTCTTACTTTATTAATTTAATAACTTCTTTATTATAAATAAAATGACACATAACTATTTGATTCATAAAATTACATTCAACAAAATGATTGAAGAGAAAACACACAAGGCACTAGGCAGACTGTTATAGAATGGAGTATGTAAGATGCCATGTCCATAGCTTCAAGAGGAGTTTCCGACTAGCAATCAACATGATCAGCACATTCAGAAAAACACAGTTTAAGAGTGAAGATTGTAGTGAGTAACCAGTCCTTTATAAATGTGCTGGCCACTATCTATTATAATATAGTAGGCTTAAACTATACATTGCGAATTAATTAAGTTATTTTAAAATAAAATGTACATGTAAGTTAACTCAAACCGGCAGTGTATATATCGAAAGCAGTGAAATCGGACATTCCTAAGCGAAGATATTGAGTTCGTAAGTTCTGGTATTACAAAATTGGAAATTGAGATATCGTGGGTAAAAAGCTGAAAAGACAAAAAACCAACGACAACAACAACAACAACAACAACAAAACAAACAGACCAGAACAATTTGGAGTACATGTAATGAATTAAAAGAGTTGACATGAGATTAGGAATTAATGTTTTCTGCTGTTTCAGTGTGCATGTTCTCATCGTTGATGGTTTGGTGGACTGTCATGTAGATGTAAGCGTGATCCTAAAAATGCCTTTCACATTGACCAAAACTAATTACAAGACCTCTTCTACATTGAGGCTGGCTTTCCCTTTTAAAGGGAATTTTTATTAATAGATATTTTATCTAAGATTTAACTCCACAATTGCTGGCTTTACTGGTCTAGCCAAATGTTGATGCAAAGATATTACCTGGTGTTCGAAACCTCTTACTTCCTCGGCCCTCCCCATTTGAACTTGAATCAAGATGTTACAATATTGTGAACTGTTTTTATGTTCTGAAGAATTTTTTGTAGGCAGCGGCGGCGGAACGATTTTGAAAGTGGGGGCCAGTCAGGGTGATGTAAAAAATCGAAATTATGGCTGCGAAGCAGGGGGGTGTCTGAAGTGAGAAACTTTTGCAAACTTTTTGAAAAAGCCGAAAATTGGTGAAATGAAGCTATTAAAGCCATTCGTGAACAAGTTCTCACTATTAATAAATGTATAAATTATTACTTTAAACATTAAGTGTCGGGTGTCCAAAGTAGAAAAGGGCGAAAGCAGGGGGGTGTCTGAGGGGGATGTGCCCCCCTCATAAGTGAGAAACTTTTGCAAACTGAAGGCCCAATTGAAGTCATTTGGTGGATAAGTTTTCACTATTATTGTATAAATTATTGCTTTTAGTGTTGGGTGTCCAAAGCAGAAGTGAAAAGTGGAATTTGTTTATCCATAGGCATACACACTTAACGCAGGAGAGTTTCGTGCATCATTTCTTTAAGCAGGTTAAGGGTCTAGAATAGAGATTATTTATGTTCACCCAGACAATTTTTACACACAGCACATTATTGGGGGGACAGGCCCCCCTGGTCAAAAAAGTGGAGGGGCCACAGGCCCCACCGTTTCCGCCGCCGATGTTTGTAGGGACTTGCAGTGGCATTCATGGGATTTTTGTCAAAGGGACACATGATACTTAACTGATAATCGACACAAAAATAAAGAAAAAGAAAAGGTTGGTACGCCACTTGGGGATTATTTTACTGTTAAACTTGTTTAGTTAGAAGTTGAAATAAAATTAAATAATTGGAAAATAGGTCAAGCTGTTGTATTTGTTCCGACTTTCATACTTATTAGGAAGCTTAGAAATAATACAGGTATCATTATTATATAAAGGGGGAAATGCCTGCCATTCTCTTTGCAAGATTTAGGTTAAAAACAAAACAGAACTGTCATATTTAAAAGTTTAGAAATAATACAGTTTTACAATAGGAAGTGGCCTATCGGATGGATGAACTTGTTGCTAGAGTTGGAAATACTGCAGGGGTTAGTTTTAAAATAGGAAATAGTTTTAAAATAGGAAACTAAGGCTACTTACTTGACCAAAACAAACACCTGTTTAGTGTTGATAGTCAAGTACTTCGTGAGCGGCCATAGACCTATGTCCACTGCCTGGTCAAATACGCATTCAATTAGCTGAAGATTGATTGATTTGATTTGATTTGTCCAGGTTTGACAACTTTGGACAACCTATGAAAGTCTCTTGTGAAGCTTATTTCCACTGGGGTCCATTTGAACAGTGGGATGGGTTGGGAACAGTCAGGGGTTAACACCCTACACTTCTCAAAACTGACTGTGAGATACATGTACAGGTATGGCTCTTCTGTACATGGGACTGATGGCTTAACGGATGGAATGATTCATTTACCCAACTTTAAATGCACCATAGAGAGAATGGAAGTCTGAATTTAAGCTGCAGATGTTGCCAATTAAATTTAGACTCTTTCCCTAGTCAATATCCCAGCAAGTTTTTCTACCCCTGAGAATCGAACTCAGGACCTCATGCACCAGAAGTGAGAATGTTAACCACTGAAACATGCTCTGGTGGCAGCATAATACTTTTCTGAAACTTATTAGCATGGCAAAGATTCTCCCTTCAGCTCCCTTCTTAACATTTTATGTCACCAAAGGGAGGTAGGCATTTTAGGCAGGTGCTATTTTGGCACCCTACATCAGCTTAATGTCTTCCATGGCCTTTACCTTCTGGACATCTACATGTAGGTTTTCCCTGTGACAAGGTCTTACATTGGCCCATTGGACCTCATCTAATTACTGCTGTGATCTTTGCATTCCAAGTCTCCATACTCCATAACAATATCATACTCTATAACAATATCATGTCTGCATTCACTTTTCAACAGGGCCGCAGCAAGCGGGCGGGCGGGGATGCCATGGCCGCTCCACTTTTTGAGAAATTTATTATGTTTTTCTTTTATATCTCTATTTTAATTTTGGCATATATTTGTAATTTGGCCACCCCACATTTGTGATGGCCGCCCCACATTTTTCAACCTTGCTACAGCCCTGCTTTTCAAATACATGTAATGAGCCTGGTTTATAATAGACTGCTTTGCATTCCCTTTTTGATAAATAATTCACACCAGCTATGCCATTCCATAAAACAGAACACACCCCCAGTGACCGCTCTGCCCTTTTTTCTCTGGCATCGAGGTTTTTGGATGGGAGGGGCTCTCGTTCTAAACTTGCAATCATTGTGAGATGAGTTGATATGATTTTCCAAAAGGGACTATGAAGTAGACTAGGTTTATGATGATGAGTTGTAGCATGTTCTTGCTTTGCTCTCCCCACCCAAACTTCTGCTTAATCCCACTTTCCCACACACTTTATAAATGCTGAATGCACTCCTGGTGTTACTTCTGACCCTCTCATGCTTGAACTTTTCATGTTAGTGTGTTCATAGACTCTGAATCAGAGTCTATGGTGTGTTCTGGTTTTGGTTGGTCATTAATTTGGAGGAAACATCTGGAAGGATGGAGATAGGTTATACAAGTATTAAATGTTCTGAAGGGATCAATCAGATTGAGAATTATACTGATCTTTTGAGTCCCTACTGCTCTGGCCAGACATGATTTCTTGTGGTTTTCATGAGGATAAAGGATTTAAACAATTTAGAGATTCTCCCAAGGGAGGGGGAAACTTAAGTGTATTTTGATACATATGCATGTCCAAATTTTTTCAAGACACCCTAAACATTTGGAGTCAATTTACAAACTTGCTGAAAAACTACCCACAAATTATCAGAAAAAAGACCGCTTTTCCCCTACACACATCACACAAGGTGCTTGCCTTTTTCACTTGTTTATTTATCATGGTGTCACCCCCAGAGATTCTATGGAATTCAAATATTGTATTGTCAGCTCAACAGGTCTTGTGTTTTTTGAGACATGTGTTCAAATATGGACACTAAACACTCCGTTCCAGCCTTTTCTGGCCATAATAACTCCTATATAAACAGAAGATCTATCGCATGAATGGGGGACTGGGCATTGGCCTTTCAACTGCTGTCTATAATTGTTGTTTTGTATGATTGTAATTTTGTATCAATTTGATTATGGAAATAAGTCTATTGATTGAAAATCTTAAATGCGATGATCGGTTCCTATAAGATGCACATTGCTCTCATAAAAGTCTTCTTTTTCTTCTAAGATCAAAATACTCCGTAGAGCGTGATGACCTTTGCATTTATAACATGTCACAACTTCATTGGGCTATTTATAGTGTTTGCATTTATAATCAAATTTTGTGTGTCCGTTGCAAATGTGTGATTTTGCAAATTAAATTCTAAATTTCATCACTGACCATGCACATGTTAACAAGGCGCTAGGTCTGAAATAGCTAGTTTGATATTAAGGTGAAACAAGACTTAATTATAGCATCCTTCAGCTGTGTGTATGTGATGTGATTGTCACTTACATGTGTTTGGGGAAATTGCTTTCAAATAGAACAATCCTATAAAGGGCAGTGTTCTCTTAACTTAAACACTACAAGATTCCTATTGAGGCTGCTTGCACAGGTACACTAACTTAGGTACCAGATTGGTACACACAGAGTACCTACACAGTACCTGCAATGCTGCTGCTGCACAGGACCCAGTAACAGTGGTGCTTCACTGGTACTCCACTGCACAGTACCAGCCAAGTACCTTGGTGATGGTAGTGTATGTATGTGTGATGCTATGGAAAGTCAAAACATTGAAAGAGTATGTAAGATATAAAGGGTAATGCAGTATCCTTTACACCCAAATAATGTGTCTGAGGCAGAAAAAACATGAATACCCAAACCCATTATTTAAACGTTCTTACTGCCCCAAAAAGGAAAATATTACTTTTTGCACAATAACCTATTTTAGGGAGTGCATGTATAAAGCCACAGCATAAGTGACATCGCGTGTCATAAAAAATGATGTGTAATGCTCTGTGTAGAATATGTGATGCTTTACAGACACAATCATTGCTAATGAATGTGAACACATTGTGATGTGATGCATTTGGTCAAATCACTGTGTGCGATTTTGAATAATAAACACTGGAGGTACAGTAATAGAATTGTATTTAAGAAGCAAATTTATGGAATAGAAGCATAGTGCAGAGATCAATTGATAATTCACTAATCAGAGGTTCCGGAAGATGTTAAATATTGGGGGGGGGGGGGGGCAATGGTACTTTTCCATAACCACCAAAATTATTGGGGGCCAGCCCCCCTGGTTCTGGAGCCATTGCTAATGAATTCAGAACAGCTTCAAATTGATTCAGGATATGAAATTAATGTGGCATATTATTCTTGATTCTACAAGGGGCAGATATAGAGGTCCAATCAGCCTATTTCTGGGTACTGGTAGCTAATCCCCAGTAATTAAATCATCTGTTTAATCCGGGATTAGGCCTTGCGATATCTGCTTCATTTGATGATTTGAAGGATATATCCGCACACTTAGACTAAAAATGTAAGGCTTTATCCATTTTTAGGTTTTCTTCTGGGCTCTTTTGCGGATGCAGCTTGGAGTTTCAACAGGGTATTGATGTATGGCTTCAAGACCAATTTTGTAGTGTACTCGTTGTAATGGACCAGTTCACACCTGCAGTTCAATTAATTTACAGGTGCATATTCATGAGTCATCCTTAGGAATAGGATGGAAGATCTTTACCACTCATCAGAAAGGAGAGGTCAGGTCTAAGAAGGAAAAAAATATAGATCTATCAGTCTATTGTTGTATATTCTTCCCGGGTATATTCTATTTAGCATGCATGCATTTCTGGTCATATCATAGATATTATGCCCAATGATTACAGGCTCAACATTGCCCCATTCATAACGCTATGGTAAATTCTCCATGTTGGTTTGCTGCTGTCTCAAGGAAGCCATCCAGTCAGTCCATGCAGACTCATGCTTGGGTCCTGATGTAACAAGGCTCAAGAAGCCACCCAGTCAGTCCATGCAGACTCATGCTTGGGTCCTGATGTAACAAGGCTCAAGAAGCCACCCAGTCAGTCCATGCGGACTCATGCTTGGGTCCTGATGTAACAAGGCTCAAGAAGCCACCCAGTCAGTCCATGCGGACTCATGCTTGGGTCCTGATGTAACATGGCTCAAGAAGCCACCCAGTCAGTCCATGCGGACTCATGCTTGGGTCCTGATGTAACAAGGCTCAAGAAGCCACCCAGTCAGTCCATGCGGACTCATGCTTGGGTCCTGATGTAACAAGGCTCAAGCGAAGTGTTGGTCGATCCTTCATGTAATTATTTCGTGTAATCTAATCCTAACTCTAACCCTAATCCTAAGCCTAATCCTAATCATAACCCTAATCCTAACCCTAATCCTAACCCTAAACTAACCCTAACCCTAACCTTAACCCTAACCCTAATTTTGTGTAAAATTACATGAAGGAATAACCCAGTGTTGGTTGATTGATTTTTATCTGGTACACTTACAACTACCAAACTTATATTCCTTAATTCAGTTGAGTTTGGATGTGACATAAGTCCCAGGCCTAATTTCAATAATGCATAAAGCTTAAAGCAGTTTGTGCAATACAACCAAGTCAGTAAAGGCACATAAGGGGCTGTGCAATAATTATGAGCCCTGGGGAGGGTAAAATTGGGGGGGGCAAGAAATTTTTAGCGAGCCAAAAGGAGGGGTACAAGCAATTTTGGCAAGCCGAGAGGGGGGGAAGCAATTTTGGCACGCATTCATGGGGCGACTTTTTAATAAATTGCTCTAAAAAGGCTTTGGAAAACAGTACGGAAACGTTTAAATATGCAAATTGGCATGTTTGGGGGGGGCAAAGAATTTTTGGCGGGCGAGAGGAGGGGGGCAAGCGATTTTTGGCGAGCCGTTTGAAATTTTACCCCACTGGGGCTCATAATTATTGCACAGCCCCTAACGTCCCAACCAAACTCAAGGAGAATACTTTGTACTTCTACTATTATTGTTCACCTATGGGGGCATTTGTTTTTGCAGATGACATATTGGAGAGCTTTGCCAATCATCCACCTTTGGTGCTACCGATTTCAGACTTCAAGCTTAATCTCCAGCACACTCCTAGTGACCCTAGCTTCAGATTACAGGTTCAGAGGCTATGTAAAGCTGTGACGGAGGTTACTGTTCACCTTGGACAACCAGCAGGTAAATGAAGATATAACTTTTAAGCTTTTACTCTGAGACCCAATATATATGACCTACTACCAGTGTCTTAGCTAGCCACCCGTCTGCCCGTCATTTTAGACAGGGAGTTTGCTCCTGGGACGGGCAAAATTGATGCTACATTATAGTTGTAGGTGTTGAGAGAGGCTATTGACCTATTTACAATGACCAAATTTGTAAAACAAGGCCATAGCAACACATATTTGAATTCTTTGAAGCCCCAATGAGCTGAGCTGTAGAAGTCTGGTAAATGTTTGAAAGGTCAAATTAGGACAGGCAATTCTATTCAAATGACGGGCAAACCTTAATTTCTAGCTAAGACCCTGCCCACTACCATTAGCAGATACTGGGAGGGGGCTCGAGTGCAAAATGCCCCTTCCCAGTAATAATTATCTGGTATCCACAAAACCATTCATAATCATTTGTCAACTACTATAGTTGACAACATCTATGTTGACAGCAACTACTAGTCCATATTTGCTTAAAACAAGGTTTTCAAAATTAACCAATGTTTCATTTTGTCTTCACAGAGAGTAAATGCCCCTTCCTAGTAATATCTGTGGTATCTACAAAACCATGCATAATACTTTGTCAATTACTAGTTGACAGCAACTACTAGTCCATATATGCTTACAACAAGTTATTCAAAACTAACTAATGTTTCATTTTATCTTCACAGAGAGTAAAGTATTTTCACCACGTATCAAAGCCTCATCACTTGATGAAAGTCTCATCATATCCCGAAGTGATAGCGCCCCTTCACACCTCTCAAATATCGACAAACAAGATGTTGAACCATCTTATTACAGTGCTCCAAGCAGTCCAACCTATGACCATACATACCATCATAGACAAAGAAAACTAAGCAGAGTCCTTGAAGCGGAGGCAATCATAGAAAATGCTGAATCTGATGATCAGGATATGAGAACAATCACCATGATGATGACACCAACACCAAGCCAGGCACCAGCCATATCAGTGACTCCTCCTAATCGGGATGATGAGGTTTCGCTTATGGAGTCTCAAACACAGCTCCTAGAGCCTCCGTCAGAGTTTGCCAATGGTCATGAGGAGGAGGAGGAACAGGGTGGTGGAGAGGTTGAGGCAGAGATGTACACTATCCCTGCCAGACCGGAAGATGTGAAACATGATGAGTGGGAAGAAGAATCACAACAAGCTGATGTCAAAGATGAAAATGAAAGTAAGTATTTTTTTTTCGGAATCATAGTGAGTCACAGTTTAAGCAAAATTCTCTATGGTTTTTTATCATTTTCAGAATTATTTATATTGGAACGCACAGTTCAAGAGATCTTAAGATACTTTTTCACATTGCTAAAACGGTACATGGATCCTGAGTTTCTCAACCAAAATTAATACCCGCAATACAATATGTATATTGCATAACAAAGGAGATGGATTACTGCCTCCAAGCTGAATCTATTGTTATACAATACTATGCATCTATTAAAGCGCAGTGATTTATAGTGCACCACAAGCCTCAGCACACTTGATTACCTTGAGGGAGGAAATTTTGGTCCCTGGATCCATGTATTAAACAGTGTTTCTTTTGGCTGGCTGGCTGGCAATATTAGAATCCATTTTACCAATATCCGATTCATTTTACATGTTCACATACATAATATCCACAGTATCTATTAATAAATCAGGAACTGATCATATGAGAAATAAATCTATATTAAAGCTATTAAATATAAAAATGATGACAAAAAGATGATCCTAATGACAATTGTTTTTATTTTGCAAACATTAACAGGAAACTTATAATTATATATGACCGACTATTGTCACCACACATCAAAATAAGTTTCGCCCTTACAGTAAAATACCCTTAGAACAAGAATCCTCATTACTGAATGCCATATACATAATACAGTGATGGCATCAAAACACTGGCCCCCCACCTTTGTTCCATAACCATTAATTGGACATTTTTTGTTTTTACTATAGCCCCCGAATGAAATGTATTTAATTATGTTTGTACTCACTCAGGTAGCATTGTGTGTGAATTTTACATCCGAACTAAGTGCTATTCTTTTTTTATGGGCATTTTTGTGTTTAAAATGGCCCAAAATGAGGGTTTTTCAATATTGCCGTCCATTTCTAATTGTCACACCCATAGACTTAACATGTAAAATAAAAAGGCTCGTAAAAATTTAATAGCACTTAGTAAAATTCACACAAAATTCTTTTTGAGTGATTATAAAGATAATTAAATACTTTTCATTCGGGGGCTATGTGGAATTTTTTTTAATGTATTCTTTGTACAATGACATTTCACAATAAAATGTCCATAGGAAACAAAGGTGCCCCCCCCCACCCCGGTCCCAAACTTTGGCTTCCCCTAGAAAGGAAAAACAATCACAGAAAAATGTTATCCTGAAGCAAGTTTAACATGATCAAAAATATTTGTTGAAACTTTTGCAAATCCTAAAAGTGTTAATGCACATAACAATAATGGTGGATGGGGACACAGAACTTTCATTTTAGAACTGATGTTGACAATTTTCAATGTTTTCAGGATATGGTGATTTAAAATGAGCACAACAATGGTCTTTGGAAGTAAAACTGGGTCATATTACACATTAATTTTGTGAAGTTGAAGCTTTAATTCCACAGACTTTTTGCTATGGAGCAAAATATGTCAGTATTTTTTGTATGAATAAAAACGGATCAGAAAAAAAAGGCATGAACTGGAAAGAACGGTCAGAGTCTCAGAGAGTTCCCAACTGGAGATTGTGCAGCCATACTTATCTTGTGAATATTATACCCAGCCTCACCCATTTGCAAACTTTCAAATTTTTAGTGGAAATTGTATTTGGCAGCTAGGGCCTATTACATTTATCTCCCAGAATATCTTTTTATTTTGCACTCACTGGAAGAAGCAATTTTGACAAATAGCAAGTGTTAGTTCAAAGGAAGTGCTTATCATAAACCTAAACCTACTTAATATAAATAACTGATTAAGTTGGGTGGGTTTACAGTGTGTATGACAGCTGGAAATAAGTGTGAGCTGGCGTGATCCTGAACTAATTTAATATCTTGAAAAGTTACGGAAACTACTTTTTTTTTATTAATTGTTAGTTATAAACTTTATTCCTAATAATATGTGGCATGATCTAATCCGCTCAGACTAAAGTCAGATATTTTGTCAATTTAATTATTACCGTAAATTTACTGGCTCAGTATCTAAGCTTACTGGTGTTGAAATCCACAAATCCCTGGAATACATTGTACTTGGTTGCAAAGTTAAAACCTCTTATTCATATGTCCATGTTCTTACGGCTTTTGATCCTTATTGTATTATTACCGACTTTGGCCTAATAAGAGTAAATCGTGTCACATATTGGTACAAATTCTGATAATATTTATCTTTAATCTACAGCATACACCATGTCCCATGGGGACTCAAGTATGATAGTGTACGCATGCGTGACCAAATTTTCTTTAAACACCCCCTAAACAAGTTTTACCCTACCAGCAAATTTAGGCCCTTAATAAAGTAATTTAAAATATACCCCAAAATGAGTTTTTTGGCTAGTAAAAATGAAAAATGTACCCTTTTTGGACTCGTAATTTACCAACATTTTGAAAAGGTACCCTAAACAAGTTGTTCAGTTTCAGAAAACTACCCTTATTCTTGAAAATCAGTGTTTTTGAGACCCTAAATGCATCACTCGCGTAACTTGCTTTTCCTAAAAAACACCCCCCTTTTCCTTGTTTTTTTTGGTCACACATGCGATTGCGTACATACAATTTATGTGAGTGCCCCCACGCCACCATGTGAAGAACCACCGGGGAGAACCAGTGAAAATGGGAAAGGAAAATGGCAAAATATTACATTTATATAATAAAAAAAATAATGATATTTATCTTGCAGATCACGAGCCCCATCACCCAAATCTGAGCAGTAGAACTGACTCTATCTTCTTGGAGGAAACAACTGATGAGCAGTATATTAGAGTGAATGATAGGAAGGACTCCCTGGATGATGTCTTTGTTGTGGATTTAGAGAAATGTGGCGAAGGGCTAGGTTTAGGACTCATTGATGGCATGGTAAGTCATGTCATACTTTCATAAAGTAGCTAGGCCTATATGATATGCACAAGTGTTTTGCATATGGCATCTTATGATCCCTATTATTCACATGTAATGTGACCAAAGAGAATACCTAATGCCATTTGCTTGGGCATAATCCCGGGGGGATGGGTGGACGTGTCGCCTTCACCTTTCGACAAAATGACCCATTTTTTAGTTCTTTTCAGCCACTTTTTGACAATTCAGCCCAACTGTCCCACCCCCATGTTTCAAGCTGGATTGGTCCCCATGCATGGCAATTCAATATGGCAGATTTGGCATAGTGTAGCCTCCTCATATTAACCCTAACAGTACCAGGTACTACAAAATACTACTATTATGCGCTGTTTGTGCATGCATCCCACATGACGCAATCGTCCCAAGTGATATATAGGCACTTGCGGCAACGTGTCGCCGACCCAGTGCTTGGCATGCAAAGGGTCTCGGATTCTAATCCCACCCAGAGCAAACAACTTCTTTCTTGTTTTCTCTCTTTATTCCTTCCTTCTTTCCCTTCCCGTTGCCAAAAAAGCCCTTGGGCCATTAGGGTTAAGCAAATCTTACCCAAGTATGGAATGTTGACACACAGTTAAAGACTCTGAAATGTAGACTTGGTTGTCTGGCAACATCTATTTAGCAAGTGCCTTTATATAATGAAAAATGTAATCATTTAGAAAGAAATTAAAACTGTTAGCTATTTATCATCATTAAATGTTGATAACATTTGTGCTTCATTCCACAGTTCACAGCACTTCGTTCCCCTGGTATATATGTCCGGAAACTTGTAGCTGATGGTGCAGCAGTCAAAGATGGCCGCCTCAAATTGGGTGATAGGATCTTAGCTGTGAATGGTACAAGTCTAGTAGGGGCAGATTATCAAAGGTAGGTTAAAAGAGGGACTATCAGTGGGGTCAAATGTCTTACAGGATACCACAGATGGGAATGGGTGCACATTTGTACCATAAACTTATTTTGTCACCAAAAGGTGCTGGATTCACATACTTCAAAAGAAATTATTTTTCAACCCCGTCCCCCCAATGTCAAAAGAAGTCTACACCACTGAATGTGATTTGGCACAGAAGAGGTTTTGCATTTGTCTAAGGTTTGACTCTGAGATTAGGGTTTCAAAACTACCAGTGGCATAGCGTCATAGGGGCACATGCCGCCCCATCGATTGCAAAATTTAGAAAATCCCATACTTGCCAAAAAATGGCTTGTTCCCCCCAATCAGACCCGGTGCCCCCCCAATAATGGTCGGTGCCCCAATCGGATGACCCACACTATGCCACTGAAAAACTACCATCATAGCTGTCTACCATCATATAATAAAGACATATTATCTGTCAAAATTGATCACTTAAAGATGAACTACAATGTGATTGTGCCAGAGAAGTATTGAAACTTTTTGTTTAAAATCAGTAATGATGTCAATGTTAATTGGTTTCATTTTTTCTCTCAATAGTGCAATGCATCTTATTAAAACATCAGGAGAAAAGCTGCGGTTCTTGGTTGCTAAGTCAGAAACAACGGTTACTATGAAGATAACATCATCAAGCTGTTGACAACAGTTACCATGGAGATGACATCATCAAGCTGTTGAGACAGATAGTTTGGAGCTATTCCTGAAAAGAGGTCTTAATTGGACATTTTTGTAATTTCCGTGTCATACATTTCTGCAAAAATGGTTTGGAAATTTATCTTTTAAGACTTGTTAAGAAAATTTCCATCCAGGTTATGAAAAAACACACAATGATTTTAAAGCTCTCCTGACCGGTTTATATGCTGCATGATAAAATTAATGTGAATTTACCAAAATGAAAAACAAAATATGTGACCCATAACGTTAAAACCAACCACGTCTTCAGAATCAAAAATGGAGATATAAAAACTAGGATAAACTGCTATTTTAAAATAACACCTTGGTGAAATCAGAAACAAAAAATAGTTTAGTGAGGCACAACAAGCTCAAAATTTCTTTTATTATTTTCTCATCTTTTTTCATTGTTATCTGTAAATGAAGCCAGCCGACAAGCGGTCGGGTTTGATGTGATGGGTCACATATTTCCAAAAAGTATTTTCATCATCTTTATAGAAATCTTATTACCTTTTTCACAGGTGTTGATTATTTCTTAATGCAAACATCAGTTTGAAGCTTGAACCTACCCTCCTCAAGCCTTCGACACTACATCGGCGTCTATTCGACGCCAACGTGTGGGGTGTCGTGTTACATCATGTGTCTCATTTTGTTTGCTGCTGGGACCAGATATCATATAGTCATAATGGGGCGCCTACTTTAAAACATCATCAAGTCAACATGGTTCAGGAATATCCCCTCATTGTTAATACCCAATAGATACTTCATAAAATACAATGCTTTATAATCCACACATGGTCTCATAAAATCAAACAAAGAATAGAGCTGTACAATAACAATTGTACAGACATAATTGCAAGCTTATTATACTCTTAGTAACAATAGGATTACTGATTACTTTGACACAAGTGTTTAACTGGCAATGAGAAACATGTAGGGCAATACCGGCATGGCTTTGGCGTTGAATCTACACCGATGTAGCTTCGAAGGCTTGAGGAGGGTAGGTTCAAGCTTCAAACTGACGCTTTCATAAGTATCACACCACATATCAAATATGCTGTAAATTCTCAATATAATTACAGGATTTACAATTTATGAATCTATTTTATGACAATTTTTATTTGCGACTAAAGCAAAGATATTTTTATCATATTTGTGCTTTTAAAAATTATATATTTATTGGAACTATTTCAATTTTTAATATATAGTATATTACCCTTTTAATTGTATTCAATGTTTACATATTCATGAATAAGAATAATTATAGTTATTATATATATTGTAAATAGGAGAGTTTGACAAACAGTATTTAGATCGGCAAATGGCATTTTAACTGTGCAATTATGTGTTTGCTGCAAAACTGATGAATTTATTGATTTGTATTCATATTCTTGTATATTTCTATGCCAAATTAGTCTTTAATATATATTACATAATAATTATCAAAGGTATGTAAAGAAAATTAAAACATTTGGCATGGCAAAGCCAAACTGATGGTCATATAAGGCTATACTTTGATCAGCTCGTAATCGGCGGGCCTTATAACATCGCGGATTAATATCAATATATTTTATTTTGAGGATTGTCTTGTGGTATCTTGCCAGAAGCATCATAAGTTATTCATTGAAGTCATAATATTTCACCAATTCTTTAACACACAAAATATAGACCATTCAGGTCAACTATATCACTTTTAACGGCGGTAAAAACCTAACAATTACCGCCGATAACGAGCTGATGAAAGTATAGATGTGGTTGATTCCTTGCCAGAAATTACAATTTTTCCCATGATGCCTTAAATATTAAACTGCTACCTCTAAGTCATCATGTGCCATATTAGGGTTGTTATAAACTTAGGCCAAGAAAAATAAAAGGTTTTGCCTCTCAAACATTTGGTAAATTAAGCTATAGTTTGATCAACTCGTAATCGGCGGGCCTTATCACCGTGTGGATTAATATCAACATATTTTATTTTGAAAATTGTCTTGTGACATCTTGCCAAAAGCATCACAAATTATCAATTCAAGTCCTAAACAAGTCTAATTTCTTTCACAAGCACAATATATACCAAACAGGTAAACTATATCACTCTTAACGTCGGTTTACTTTTGGGCGTAGTGGTAAAAGCCTGACAATTCCCGCCGATTACGAGCTGATCAAACTATATATGCTATGCTTTATTTTAGTGTGCAATTTTTCTTTAAATATTTGGTTGTTTTTTCTGAAAACTAAGAAAAGGGGTCTATAATGGGATAGTTCTGTAGACCTTTGCAATAAAACTGATTTTACATAGCTACTCAAACTTTTTTGTTTTTGGCCTTTGCGATTTTCATTCCAAACAGGAATGTATAATAATTTAAACATAATTTTTCACCAGGTTTGACATCCCAAATAATAAAAGAGACAAGCATGAAAAAGTGATCCCGCCTGGGACTGGGAATAAAACCCAGGACCTTAGATTTACAAGACCTGTACCTTAACCACTTGGCCACGGGAGCTTTGTGATTAAGCTGGTTTAAATTTGAACCTATAAGCGGTCACTTAAATTATTATTATTTGCGACAGCGAACCTGGTGAAAAAATTATGTTTATCTGTATAAATCCCATCTATCATGCCACTGTTTTTCCATGGTATAATAATTTGTCCATAATGTCAAATAACAGATAATTATATAACGTCCCTATAATATAACTGTGAAGTGCCTTACGTGATTTGCTGAGTGCGAGTAGTGACCAAGGCAAAAACTGCTTTGCACTGTTCAAAAAACTGGAAATATTGCCCTCTGCAGTATCATTATGATACAAAGGGATGATTTATTGTTGGATGATATTTGCCATTACAATTATATAAATATGATGTAAATCTATAATTAGCAGTTAAATCATTCAAACCTTCTATTCTATTGTTCGATATTGTGGAATCTTCATTTATACTTTACATGTTCATGCACAGGATAATGAATTGGTGAAATTGAATTTTTCAAATAATGTGACCGTATTTAGTGAATTTGAATTTTTCAAATGTGCCTGTATTTTGTGACAGGCTTATGAACCTATACAATTTTATACTGATTAGTTCTTTTTCATATAGCCTATAGAGTTCAAATCCGTGTATAAATACATTTGAACCATGAAATTTATCTTTGAAAATGGAGTGTACATAGGTTTATTCTCATATCGGATACAGAATACACCTGCACATACAGTTTGCCCACTCTGAAGTACAAAGTGAAAACGCGCGCGTATACAGCGTGTAAACAGTGCGTAGTGCTACATCTCTGCTGCAGGAATGCATACCTTCAAAGTCGGCACAATGCGTACGTCCACGTCGGTACTTTGTACTTCAGAGTAGACTGACTGTAGGACATATAATTCTGTTCATGCTAGGAGCTTGGCCAAATAGAATGCAAAAACAGTTTACCATCATTGATTATCTTAATTATCTTGTGTACAAAGTATATTGTTTACTATATACAAAGTATATTGTTTACTATAAGTATATAAATTTAAAAGCGGCTTTTAAATTTTAAAAGCCGCATCTTCACTGATGCCCTCTACTGTCGCTTCCCTGGTTGTATCGTAATGTGGGCGTGATCCCTGGTCACACGACAGCACTGTACCTGAGCAAAGATCTTGCTAGAGTTTGTTCAGCTTATATAAGACAAAAAAATAAGACACCATGTATTTATAAAGAATGGCATGCACACAGTTGGGCGTAATGCTTACGTTTAATAGGTGTGCATTGCGTAATATGCGATTATATTATGTGAAATTATGTGAATGTGAGTTATAAGCTGAACAAACTTTAATTGAGATCACCGTCCATCATAGGCCTGGAAAGCTCAAATGGTATAGAGCACTGGTCTCGCAAACCAGTGGTTGCCGGTTTGATTCCTGCTTCGACCAAATTTTCTTTGCTCGCCCCTTCTTCATTAAAAAAAGAAAAGAAAAAAGAAGCCATTTTATTAATTATCAGGTCATTTTGTTCATGTATGTAATGTATCTTATTGAATATTACCCTACATGGTTGCTGGCCATGTCTTGCATAATACTTTTTTATAGAGTATACTGTGAATGGCCTACTGTCTACAGAAGGGTATGATTAAGCACTACTGGATCAAGGGACAGGCTTTATAATATGGGATGTGAACTTCTTGTAAAGATGTGTACAAAATTGGGCATTAAAAACTTCCTTGGTGGAACAGTCAATTAGAATCCTTTCAGTTGCACATCACCCCTCCCCCCCACATTAATTTGACCACAACATTGGGCATTAAAAACTTCCTTGGTGGAACAGTCAATTAGAATCCTTTCAGTTGCACATCACCCCTCCCCCCCCCAAAAAAAAAAAATTTGACCACAAAATTGGGCATTAAAAATTTTCTTGGTGGAACAGTCAATTAGAATCCTTTCAGTTGCACATCACCCCTCCCCCACATTAATTTGACCACAACATTGGGCATTAAAAACTTTCTTGGTGGAACAGTCAATTAGAATCCTTTCAGTTGCACATCACCCTCCCCCAAAAAAAAAAAAAAATTTTGACCACAAAATTGGCCATTAAAAATTTTCTTGGTGGAACAGTCAATTAGAATCCTTTCAGTTGCACATCACCCTCCCCCCACATTAATTTGACCACAAAATTGGGCATTAAAAACTTTCTTGGTGGAACAGTCAATTAGAATCCTTTCAGTTGCACATCACCCTCCCCCACATTAATTTGACCACAAAATTGGGCATTAAAAACTTTCTTGGTGGAACAGTCAATTAGAATCCTTTCAGTTGCACATCACCCCTCCCCCACATTAATTTGACCACAAAATTGGGCAATAAAAACTTTCTTGGTGGAACAGTCAATTACAATTCAGTTGCACATCATCCCTCCCCCAAATTAATTTGACCTCAAAAATGATAGATCTCCCATTTATAGAAAAATTGAAATTATTATTGTGAACAGAGATGAATTATATTTTAAAGATAAGTTTATTTTCATTGTTGATTAATATCATGAAATGTTTGTAATGATGATTCAGGTAATAATAGTGATACAGTGTTGATTTAATATTTTATATTCAGGTTCTCAATTTACAGATGAAATGTATTTGATGAATCAAGTTATTGTGACTGTTGATGCAATTTTTCTATTTTCAGATATGAGCTTATTAAATTTGTACAGAATACCACACATTTTGACACGTGATGTGATCTCAAGAATAAATGCACACCTGTGTATTGATGTAATTCTCAATGCTATAGGTATTAATCATACCACTGGATTGGCACCCAAGCTTGGAAGAACCAAGTGTGCCAATTATGTTCATTTTTAATTTATCATGTGATCATTTCGATGATGTCATAACATTTACTGTGAAATTTCTTACAAGCTACCAAAAATGCACAAATTGTCAGCTATCATTATCAGTCCAGCTTTTATCTTCCTACTATATAAATCAGTTGCAGTAATTATATTGGCAAAAACAACAAATATAAAGGTATTTTTTACTGTTCTATTAATCTTAAGCAGCCTAAAAACTGATAAAACTGTTGTGTATTTCACCATTTTATTTTCAAAATGCATACATTGCGTATCATTGGGTATTTTTAAATGTGGCACTGATCCAATTTTTATTTTGTCAAGTTAGTGTTTTTAGTTGCTACATCCGGCGATGATATAAAATTGGATTGATTGAGCCCATATTTATTGGTCGAGCTATGAGTTTTAAGTCCAATATTTTAAAACCTCATAGCGAGACCAATAAATATTGGGCGTAAAGCATCCAATTTTATCATTATTATGTGTTGGATCCAATATTTTCACACACTTGGATTCATCAAAACATAATAATGACAAACCCTAGCTGTTATATGGTGGACAGACCTTAAGTAAGAATACATTCCTTGGATCTCAATATAGGGCAATAACACTGAAAGCCTGGGACTGAAAGATGGTATCCGAGTATTGCATGCAACATAGGCCCTTTTAAATGCTTCAGCGCATGAAATTAAGGTATCATAGCATTAAAAACATGCCTCCTAGGAAGATCACTTGTCCGGATATACGATAACATAAAGATCCGTATATATCTCATATTGAGTGTACCTGTTTAAAATGCAAACTTACAAAGTATATTGCGTTTTCATTTATTATACTGTATCTTACTTATGCACATACTATTATATTGTTATCATGTGCCTTGTTGCTATGTAAGATGGATAAGCATATACCGTATTTCGTCAAATACTAGTAGTCGCCCCCCTCAAATAAACGCCCCACCACTTTTTTCAACCAAGATGTTTAAAAAATGCCGATATTTCCATGCTATCTTGGCGAACATCTGGATTGGAAACCCGGAAGTGTTTCTAGTTCATAGTTCGTCATTTTAGCGTGAGTTTTAAGTTTACCTAATGATTTTAACGGGAATTATCGTTCTAAAATTGACCTTGAATAAACGCCCCCCCCCTTGGGAAAATGTAACGCCCCCGGGGGCATTTATTTGAAGAAATACGGTATTATGTGAATTGAATTGAAAAAAAGTGGTCCAGATATGGGAGGTTGGACTGTTTAGGGCTATAAGAAAGAAAATGGGTTCTGTGAAAACTATGCAAGACCTACTGTTCTAACACAGTTGATGAAGTGCAAGAAGAATGCCTTGATTTGTTTATCTATGATACTGTTTTATTTTGTTTTTATATCAAGGACTAGTATAGATATACAGGTTGATCAGTCTGAACATGACCTTATTTCATTATAACTCAAAAACCGCAAGAGCTGATTAGGGGCTGTGCAATAATTATGAGCCCTGGGGAGGGTAAAATTGGGGGGGCAAGAAATTTTGGCAAGCCGAAAGGGGGGGGGCAAGCAATTTTGGCCAGCCGAGAGGGGGGGAAGCGATTTTGGCACACATTCATGGGGCGATTTTAAATAAAAAGCTCTAAAAGGCTTAGGAAAACAGTAAGGAAACACTTTAATATGCAAATTTTCCTGCTCACTGCGCCCGCAACATATATCTAGACCATTTAAGGTTTGAAAATTGGGATCCTAAAATTTGGCATGTGTAAAGGGGAGGCAAAGATTTTTGGCGGGCCAAGAGGGGGGTGCGATTTTTTTGGCAGGCTGAGAGGGGGGGCATGCAATTTTTGGCGGGCCGTTCAGAAATTCCAGGGGGCTGATAATTATTGCACAGCCCCTTAGTGAGATCGATATTTGACTTTCCTTGAACAATTTCCATCAGGTGCACAAGACTTTTTATTACCTTTTTTTAATCAATAAAAACCAAATTCATAGTTTTACTTTCTTTGAACATTTTCCTTAAGATGCACATCAGGTTTTTTACCTTTGTTTTTTAATCAACAATTTTTGTTTGGTGTCACCCAATAACAATTTACAAGACAATCAGGAAAGCAGTACTAATAGTATAATAGGTGATTCCAGTTGAAATCCATACACCCTCTATGAAAGACATGACCTTAATCTTCCACAAAGGGAGTGTGAATTTCAAATGGGATTACTTGAATGGGCGATTCCATTTGAAATCTTCACCCAGTGTGTGGAAGATAACTTGAGTTCGTGTCTTTCATTACTGGGTGTATGGATTTCAACAGGAATTATTTAATTCTAACATTGACATAATATGACCTAATATCATGAATATGAGTAAATGAGTCAAATTTTGTTGTATTACAAAATGTACATATCACAATGTAACAGTTTAAATTTGTTAAGATTGCATGATACTGTATTCTGTAACATTACTATAAAGACTAATTACTTCATTTCAAAATAGAGGCAAAAAACATTGAAGAAAAGATTGTTCAGCAAATAGTTGGGACAGTGTTTTTAATACAGAAAGGTGCAAATTGTTTATAAAAGGTACAAGTATTTATACTAGACATTTAAATGCCTTATTACTGTATGACAAATTAATTCTGAATCATATATTATTGATTTTTAATTCCAAGATCTAATTTTTTTAAGATGTTCAAAATTGTGTTACTTTATTGCAAAAGTAACACAATTTGTGATCTTTGCCTTCGACAAAATCATTTTCTAATTATTAAACATATCACAATGCAAATTGTAGCCAAATATAGCAAATATATTGTGAATAATTGTATGAAATTTTACTTTTTATAATGTAATAATGACCTGTGTCATATTTGTTTTACAAGAATAACTTGTTATTTCTTTAATATTTGGACAAACAAAACTTTGATTATTTCAAGTCTTTTGAGCCAACAAGTGCATTATTGATATGATGCAATGCCATTATAGACTGGAAGGACAGACTTTTAATGCATTTGGGCAGTAATTGTCATCAAAGTTTAGTGCAGGGGTGGCCATACTGGCCAACCTTTTAGGACATGAGGGCCACATTGTGACGTTCATTTGGAGGACTGCATACAGCATTATTATTACCAACCTTTGTTTTATATAGGCCTATATCATAATGTTATTTTTTGTAAGAAATGTTACAGGTCGCATTGGATAGTTGGATATGACTGTTATGTTAGATACTGCAGATGTTATTATTGAACAAACCATAAGTTCGATGATGTGATATAAACAAATGTGCTTTTATCAGGAGGCTGACTCCCTCCCTCCCTTCCTGAAAATGTATGTGTGAAATGTTGGATTGCAACCAGAAATGTCAACATTGACAAATATGTTAACTAGTTTTATACCATGTAATCAGACTGTTTGTTCCCTTTCCCCCACAAGTCATCAAACTTTTAGTTTGTTCCCTTGTTATAAAGACAATTTCTTGGGATCTGTTATCCATCAGTCTGATGAAACCAAGAGTGATTATTCACTGGATGATTTTGTTTATACATGTATATGCTTGCCTATGTACATAGGTTTGGATTATACAATATTAAAAATATATATTATTGCAAACTTATAAAAGAAATTTTGCTGTTGTGTTATTTTTTGTTTCTACTAATTGACCAAGAGCAGCTTAGAACAGGGCTGTAGTGCAGGAAGTTTTGAACATTTCTAGGGTGGCCATTGGGAATTAAGCCAGCTAAAATAAAGTTGTTTGATTGCTTTTGCAATATTGAGCTGTGCCAGGCCTATGGGCCAAATGGTATAAATAAAGAAATAAAAAGAAAGTCCACACTGCTTTGAGGGGTCATAAATTTAATACATCTCAAGTTGAGAGTAAAGCCATGTTGGCTTTCACAGTGGCAGATTCAATCGTACATGCTAACCTAATCCCACGTACAGGGTGTATACATATGAGTAGAAGGGTGATTTGCCCATACGCTGTCGCTGCAACCACAAAAACTCAACAATTCAAATCTGTCACCGTGAAATCCAACATGAGACAAGACATACTATTTGCTCTTTGCATGGATCGGCCCTCTTGCAACCAAAACAAGGTTCTACCTGCAAGCGCATTCACAAAATATGCATTTTTGTTTCTTGCGCAACGCAACGCACCAGAAGGCTTTTGCAATGCATACGCAGTAATTAAAGCATGCGTTTGAGAGGCATACGCACACACAGCACGCACTTTGCGGTTAGAACCTCATTTTGAGATGACCATGCGAATGGTTAGGTTGATATGCCATTAATGCGAGTGGTTAGGTTGATATGCCAATAATCTTTTGGGTTGGTCCTTTATGGGATCAGGGATTAATTTCACCAGTAGCTGTGATTCATTGATAGTCCAAAATTTATTGTAACTCTCCATAGGATTTATATTATAGATGGGTCTAGACTTACAATGGGTAAAAGGTCTTGTAACTTGTCCTTATGGTACCTTCAAAACTCTCTGTATATTTTGGTTTTAAAAACCCCCCGATTGTAATTCTCTAAAATAGCTATAGCAATAATATCCGCTGAAGACACCAGGTTGACGCGGTGAAAGCGCTCCGCAGAGGTGTAACAAATTTGAGTAGTGTAGGAGTTTAATTTTGCTTTCTAGCTATAGCATTATTTCGAAAGTGAAAAAAAAAAATGAAACTTTGGTATTCATACAATCAAACAAGCAGAAATAACTAGACGACAATGTGAGACTCATAATTACGGTGGACATAGTTTATTTGTCTTCCATTCATTGCAAGTAGAGTCGCATCAAAACAATGCAAATTAAATGCAGTTCTTGGTGTGACATAAGTAGCCCTTCCTACCAAACTTAAGATTATCTTGATTTAGCTCAGCAGTGCCCAATTGCCCATACTTTCAAAATTGATGAGCGATGAGACAAAATTCATTCAAACACTTCATCAGAAAAGATATCTTACACTTCCCACAATGCATTTCTTCCCTAATTTGTGATTCAACATGGTTATATAATGACAAAAAATGCCTCAATTAGTAGAGCTCATCCAGATCTTGCAATCTTGGAATTTTGTCTTGTCAGTATCGACCCATGTTGCAGCAGATAGCAAATTAGTACATGGAAGAAATGCATTGTGGGACGTGTTGTATGATATCTTCTTCGACTTTCCATAGTCTAGTTTATGAAGACAAAGGTATAGCATATGCAAATAGATGGTTTCAAAGCAGTAAAACACTTTTCCTCTATTATATTTGGTCAAGTTTGTGTCACAAACACACCCATCATCGTGCTAAGTACACCTTCAGTATCCATTTTGTATTTGTAGCTTCAATTAATCAAACCAATATTGCATTATTTTGATGTGCACTACACATACTGATATAACTAACATTCATTTCACATAACACAAACTATCATCAATGTATGCTGTCAACTATTTGATAATAGAGGGTTCACAATTCCCCAAAAAACTTTTCAGAATAACTCAGCAGTTTTTATACAAAATTAACACATTATGAAGGTATTTGGTAAAACATTTTGTTTGACACAAATAGCCCAATTTACAATGTCACACATTGTTGCATTTGGTCACAATAGCTCCATTATGCATGGAAATATACAGCAGTTTTGAAAGTTGCGCTTTGGTCCATTCAACATTCAAACAATGAGTAGGCCTGACCTACTGCATAATGCATGCTTTGTGAGATTGTACCTTGGACCAGGTGTGTAAAACAATACAGGCTACCAATAGTTAATTTTGTGAATAACTTTTCCGAGTTATTTTGACAAGTGTTGGGGGAACTTGTGAACCCTTTATTATTTTTACTTTTATTCACTTGCACTTTTAAATCAAATATATTGCATTATACCAATACTCATTCAGTGTACACTATATGAAATAATACTGCATGTTTGTTTTAGTAACTGGAAGAAACCTATGCAGTATGCATGCCTGTATGCATGTTTTTTAAAAGCAGTGTGCAGGATTTCTTTTCCTTTTTTGATGCATTTTTAACCGTATTAATTTGTCTGTTTAGAATAGCTTTACAGCTTACTTCATGCACTGCTTCATGTTATACCCTGTGAGACCAAAATATTTTTATAAACTTTTTTAATTTAATTGCAAAAAGCATGAAACTGAAATCTCACAAATTATATAATAGTACAATACTATTAGCAAATAAAAATTTGAATCAGTTTTCCTGGATCTACATTTTCAGTCTTGTGGCTATACTGTAACTCATGCTTCATCATGCTGACTGTTTGTCTTTGGCGACTGAGGAAGAATATTGGTTCAGAAGCACAGAATTGTTTTCTAAATAGAGATTATCCATGTTTTCAAATCCCATCAATGCCTTGTATTATTAAGTTAAATAATGAGGGCAACTTTATCACATTCTTTGCAGAGCAAACCTGTTTTGTTATTGTCATTGGCACCACTGTGTGCTTTCTATAAGGTACTTCAGATGGGTTATACAGGAATTGTATTGGTCTCTTTAAAAAATGTTAACACTTTTTTGTAAGTTGGAGCTTACCTGCTTCTTATTTCTTCTTTACAAATGTATATTACAAACTTGAGTGGTTCTTCAACAACAGGACAAATTCAGCAAGCTCCATTAGAAGTTGGCTTCAATTAGTTCATTAGCTACTTGTTCTTATATCACACATCATAGCTCACATATCACACATTATAGCAAGTGCTATAATAGGGTTACATGGTTTGCAGCATTACCCAGAAATAAATGCCTTTTGTGCTTTTTGCAATTCACACTTCATGGAGTACACAGACAAATTGGGCACAAGCAAATTACAATCACTATTGAGATTCAAATACTGATGTTTAAAATACCACAAATTTGGTAATATTTTTGGAGGTTACAATCACACATAAAGCAGTTTATACTTGTTTTTGTTTGGTATTAGTTTTCTTTAGATGATAGTCATCTGATGTAATCACAGTACCGTATCATATTGCTTACTATTATGTTAATGTCTAAGACACACATTTCTGCAAGATACTAATACACAACACACTTTGTAATCAGATAATATATTGACATTTCATATATAATAAATACTCATATATAAACATTGTTGTAATGTGATTATTATCAATACTGATGAGTGGGAGGCTATTCTATCTGATATACTTACTCCCACTGATAATACCTACTAATGACACAATGCGTTTCCATCCTTTACTTGATAACATTAATGGGACAGTTAGTTCTAGCTACAGTGAGTAACAAGCTTTTCCCCGACACAGATATGATATATTCCCAATAAATTTAAATTCCCATTTCACAAAACTATGAGATTTTAGAGTACTATTTATGTTTGGTCATAGGTGCACATTAATTTTGCTCCATTGCCATGGCTGATATCAGGAGGAAATGTTACAAGTAATAATACTGATATTACATTATTGTGTGGTTGAGTGGTACAATAGAGAGATTGCGATTTCCAAACGTAGTATCAACCGTACATGGAATCTATTCAAAATTCTGTCAAAGGAGAGTGGTTTTGAATAGATTCCATGTACGTTCGATCGTTTGGAAATCGCAATCTCTCTAATATATCCATATTGACATATATGTAACCTGTTGTTACAAAACCTGGAACATGTCTGCAAACATAATTTTGAGATAAAGGACATACCATAAAATGTGTCAAATTACCGATTAAGTCATTGGTGCTGATATCTGGATTTTTATCAAAAACAAAAGTTTTTCAGAAGTAGATGATTTAATCAATAACTGACTCTTAAAAATAACATTTGACTATTCTCATGCATTGCTGTGTTTAACTGGACAAATTCATTACTATTACTTTATTTCTCAGACATTCATTTACAATAACATCTGAAGGGTTGGTTGTGGGCTCATATAATAGTCCCAATATGCAAATGACTACCCTAAACCTAACCCTAACTTCATTTGCATATTTGGGACTATCGGCTTACCCAAAGAGTCTTGACAAATCGTACTCATAATTTGTCAATGGTATACATGATACAAGGTATCATCATTAGCCAATTTATAAGTCTTTACAATCATTTTGACAAAATTTCAAAATCTCATGTTGCAGGTTTTGTAGTAATGTGTTTCATATGCATCACATCACAACAAAGGAAAGCACACTTTAACGAACAGCTGCCACAGATATGCACCACATATGCCAGCAATAAACAAGGGCAAGCACACCTTAACAACTGGCTAGCATTTTCCACTATTACCCTTTGAAATTGTTACCTTTTTATACACAGGTTAAACAATTTCAGGACTTTTAAAATAAAAAAGCAATATTAATATTTTTTTATCTTTGGCCCAATAAGGTGCAGTGAATTAGCAGTATTGAAAAATAAAAATTAGTTTAAGCTAAACACAATATTCCTAAATCATACCCATTGCAAAAACAGACATTTTGTCAATGTAAAGCACTCTAGAAGCTTAAACTGATTTTGAATCCTAACAGTTCTTTTTAATGACAGCCCTGCTATAAATAATCTTGTGCCCATGGAGTGCTTTACGTTGACATTATCCCCAATGAGCACTACAATGCTGGTGGGTTATACTACAGGTATCATATTAAGAAGGTAGCATACAAATAAAGATTCAAGGTGCAAATGTTGTTTCTTATAAATATATATAATACATAGAATTCATACATACATTTTCTAGTATGATGGGTATGACCTGTTTTTTCTTAGTTACCATATACTCACACTCTGATCATTCAAGAAAGATTAACAGTCAAAGTTCACTAACCGCCCCCCCCCCCCCAAAAAAAAACCCTATAAAAACATTGCTTGTGAAGCGGATGTGTTTTTTTTTGCGGGCGGGTGGTCAATGGACTTCACCCGATTTGTTTTTCTTGTGCCATTAGAGATAAACTAAAAAAAACAGATCTTACTTATTGGACTAGTAAGGTTTGCTAGAGCTTATTATACCCCTGATGGCTGAAGTGTTAGTTCAGTTTCAAAATTAGACAAATTCAATTCAGCCATGCCAAACCACCATCATTGGCATTTGTTACAAATATAATGTGAGTTATTAGTTGGCTTTGCAATTTAGTTACTACTGAATTATGCAGTGTAAGTTGACATTAAACAGTCATATGTGTACAATAAATCCATACATCCCATGGAAGACATGACCTTAATCTTCCACACAGGTAGTGTGAATTTCAAATGGGGTTACCTAAATGAGTAATTCCAATTGAAATCTATACTCCTTGTGTGGGAGATTGAGGTCACATCTTCCATTAGGGATGTATGCAATAGAATACCCATTTTATCACCTTGTGATGGTTTCATTATTATGGAACTCACTGTTTGATCCAACAAATTCCACTGTCTCACAAAACACATCTACAAATATTCCTCAAGATAGCTTACAATGGCAATAAAAAAATCTTATAACACCATCATTTCCAAATGACTGTAAATACAATTCTCCTGTAAAAGGTCATAACTGCAGGCTATAGCATTTTTAATCTCAGCAAGTCGGAGACATCAGTGTACATATCATTGGGTGCAGCTTCAAATAGTAAGCCATAGCTCAAATGCTGGCATTCATGTATGCACATAGACACCACACAGGTAAGCTGCTGCAACACGTTGATGTCACCAAATCGCTACAAGTAAATATACTATATTAAAATAATTGTCAATCACTTTGAATTGATTGAAAGCGTGCTTCTTCCAAAATCAACACTGAATCATCTTGAAATGACTAAAATGTAATTTTGTGACACATAACATTTACCTACAAATTAAATATTGGTTATTTCAACTGAAATCAATACACCCCCTATGGAAGACATGACCTTCATCTCCCACACAGACAGGCCTGGAAAAATGTGGGAAGCTCCTTCCTGGGAAATTTGGAAGATTAGAGGGATATTAAGGTCCTTAAACAAAGAAATACATAAAAATTTGGAGGGAAATTTGTCTTTTTGAAGGGAAATTTTGATCATCTTCCAGGGAAATTTTCATTTTTTTCCAGCCCTGCACACAGGGGGTGTAGATTCAAATGTAGTCATTCATTTAGGTAACACCATTTGAAAGGTCATGTCTTCCAATGTCAACTGTAATAGGGCAGACCTGTTCATAGTCAATTACACAACTCATTGACCACAAACTTTATATAAATTTGATCGTTCACTTCAATATATTCTGATAAATTGTTTCAATTGCACACCACATTAAATATACTATTAATCATTCTTTGCTTACATATTGTACACATAAAACCTAGTACAGATATTCTACATCCAAACAAAAGTATATACATAATATAAAGGTGGTACTGCTTGCATTAAGAAAACAACAATAGTGACGTGTCATGTCAAAAGGAGACACTTTTGGGCAGGTTGTCAATTTTGAGGTTTTTATATATCTTAAATATAGAGATATTTTGCTCCACAATGCCGTTTCCCCCAATGTAATCGGATATTCCTAAGCGAAGATATTGAGTTCGTAAGTTATAGTATTATAAAATTGGAAATTGAGATATCGGCCTTCAAAAATATTATTGACAATGTTGAGAGTAACAATTACCTTGAAAAATGTCTCAAAAAATACAAGATGCCAGTTATATTCGGGTCTGAAACTATCAGACAATATTTTTAACATTAATAACATCACAAATTCGCAACAAACCGAAATTGTGAAAAAAATCACCCGGGCAGATTTTTGGCTATTTCTCCATTTACGATCCTGCCCAAAAGTGTCTCCTTTTGACATGACACGTCACAATAATTTAATATAAACATTTTAACATAACATAACACACAACATAACATAAGCATTTCTAAAGCGTCTTTGCATTCCTGAACAAAGAGCTTTGCAGGAAGAATAAAAACATCACATATAACAATAAAAAATATCAAACAAATGTGAGCCTATATGCATGAAGCGATAAATAGTTCACACTGCTAAACCCAGTCTTTTTGAGGTGATTTTGAAAAGTGCTTTAAAATATATATATATACATGAAATTATTATTAATTGCATTTACTGCAAAATATGAATTAATAAGGTCCAGCAAAATATATCCAAAGCAAGTGTTTTATAGATTAATATCACACCTACTCAACGGGAAGTTGGGTATCACACATGTCTGCAAGGCAAGCAACAATTACTAAGGTTTCCTTGTACTACCTGAGTTAACATAAAACATACAATATATATATACACACGTGTGTATTCAGTACTTTCATATGCAATAAGAAAAATAGTTGGATGTTTACCGCATTCAGGTTTGATTCCTAATTTCAGGTATATGTTAGTAAACACTAAATTTTAATGATAATTGCATTAAACTCTTTAAAAAGCAGCCGTTTTTGAAATATGTGACTCGTTGAGGCAAAATATACCCCAAGTCTGGGAAGTTTTGAGAATTACGGTAAACAATTTGAAATATAGAAAATCACAAGAAAATAGTCCCACAATTCATCATAACTTCATATTCAGAACTTAATACCCATATCAATTGCAAGGCATCATCAAAATCGCTTATTCAATTCAATAAGTAATAAATAATTCTCACTTCCTTGAAAAAAAATCACCACTTATGTTATATTTTGCTTAAACACCTAATTATATATAGTACCTTATAACACTAGCTAAAGCTGCTGTATGTACAATTTTAAGGGGGTACTACACCCCTGGCCAATTTTGTGCCTATTTTTGCATCTTTCTCAAAAATTATAGTGCATTGGTGACAAGTAAGATATGTATATTATAGGGGCAAGGACTACAACTTCTGCACTGGAAATTTTATTTCAGCACAGACAACAGTTGTGGAGTTACAGTAAAAAAATGAGGGAAACCAGTATTTGATCAATAAATCAATAACTACCCAGCAAACACAAAAACGTTTTAAAAACGTTTTAAATAAGTTATATTTTGGCTTTTGGTTTAGGTAAAAACGTTTTAATAACATTAAAATGTCGGGCTATATAAAGGTCATGATAACATTTTAAAAAGTTTTGTATGAAAACACCCTACAACAATATTTTTAAATGTTTTCAAAAAATGTTATTTTAAACTATTTTGGCAAACGTTTTTGCCAAATATTGTGTCAATACTTAAATAACATTATGTTAAAACATTTGAACCCAGCAAACACAGAAATGTTCTTAAAATGTTTTTTCAAAACCTTTTAATAACATTTAAATGTCGGGTTATATAAAGGTCATGAAAACGTTTTTAAACGTTATTGAAAATATTTTGGGCAAACATTTTTCGCAAAATATTTTTTAACTCCCAAAATAACATTCTGTTTAGAATGTTTTGTATCAAGTTTTCAAGAATGTTTTTGGAATGTTATTAAAACGTTTTTATACCCTTTATATAACCCGACTTTTAAACGTTTTCGGTAAAACATTTTTGTTTGCTGAGCAGTAGATTATCAAAAAATGTTTCTTAAGATTATGAAAACGTTTTATACTTTAAAACGTTTTTATACCCTTTATATAACCCGACATTTAAACGTTTTCCGACAACCTTTTATAACCTTTTGCGAATGATGTCGAAAACGTTTTGTGTTTGCTGGGTACTTGCCTCGAGTTGCTGAATTTTCAGTGCAGTAGTTGTAGTCCTTGCCCCTATAATATACATATCTTACTTGTATCAAATGCTATAATTTTTGAGAAAAATGCAAAAATAGGCACCAAATTGGCCAGGGGTGTAGTACCCCCTTAACAACATCCTGCTATATAAGCAGACATGAAATTAGCCTATTGTTAATAAGACTTCATTGAGTGATTACACAGCTTTATTCCATAAGCTGTGAGATCCCTGTCTTGATACTAGGCAAACTATGAGTATTCTTTTACTTGATAACATTAAATTATATTCAGTACTTTTCACAATGTTTAGTGTTTTACTATCTTATAATATGCTTCATTATATTAATACAAAATTGTATTTAGAACCAGGTACTGTATCTTATTAGTAGCAGGATGCATCAATATGCTGCAAAAATTAATACAAAATTATATTTAGTGCATGGTACTGAATTTTATTAGTACTAGAGTACATCAACATGCTGCCAATATTAATACAAAATTCTAATTAGTACCAGGTACTGTATCTTATTAGTAGTACTAGGGTGCATCAATATGCTGCAAAAATTAATACAAAATTCTGTTTAGTGCATGGTACTGAATTTTATTAGTACTAGAGTGTATCAATATGCTGCCAATATTAATACAAAATTCTATTTAGTACCAGGTACTGAATTTTATTAGTACTAGAGTGTATCAACATGCTGCCAATATTAATACAAAATTCTATTTAGTACCAGGTCACAGCAGCAGATAGGTGTATCCCATCATGCTCTGCAGTACCACAGTAGAACTGCATATGCCATAGAAAGTGTACACAAAATCCCTCACTTCAACTTTCAAATACTCGCTTATATTAGGGGAGTTAAGACTTTTGTTTGAAAAAATATGATCTCCAAAGTATTGTGAAACTATCCATAGCTCTCAATATCTAAGCCGCTCTTACTTATGTTTTGTATGTATTTGCTATGGAGCAAGCAGATGCATGATGGGATACTCCCTTCAGCTGCTGTGGTACCAGGTACTGAATTTTATTAGTACTAGAGTGTATCAATATGCTGCCAATATTAATAAATTAATTTATTTAGTACCAGGTACTGTATCTTATTAGTAGTAGGGTACATCAATATGCTGCAAAAATTAATACAAAATTCTATAGTGCATGGTACTGAATTTTATTAGTACAAGGGTGCATCAAATGCTACAAAATTAATCAAAAGTTATATTTGGTACAGTTACTGATTTTTATTAGTACTGGGGTGCTTCAAATTTATTGCAAGCTTTAAACAAAATATGTGCTATTTCGAGTGAGAATAGTATATTTTCCTTGGTCAATTGTAAATACATAATTATGTGAAAGCTTTATTCAAAATATATGCTCAATTGTGTATATGTATTACATAAAATCTTTACTTTAAAATATGTTTGCTTCAAAACAAAATTCAGAATTGATGTAAATATGATCACCTTTGGCCCAAATCTACATTTTTGCAATAAGGGTTTACAAGCTCATGCTGCTGCTCAATTCTCGCGTTTCACAATACGATGCGCCGCCAGCGGTTGCTTTTGGCAGTCAAATTTTCGACTCCAGAGTCGACATCGCCGTTCTAGCTGCTATTGAATTTTCACACGAGTGTGATAATAAATATGTTGAAAACAGCTCTACGAAGGATTCCCTGTGATCAATAGATAGAAAATGGATCTACTATAGTTGTAAATTGTTGTTTGAGTGTGCATTCGCATGTAACATCATTATAATGACATTTAAACCCACAATGATGCATGTTCCTGTATTGTATTCGTATTACGAGGGCTTTGGATGTTGACTCATTTTCCCATGATGCACTGCATATTTTGGCCTCGACCCAGCGACCGCTGGAGGTGCATCGTATTGTGAAACGCGAGAATTGAATAATACTAGTTATAATACTGCAGTTTATTAATATCAGGGCAGTGTGCATGTAAACCATAACCACATCCATAAGGTAATAAGCTCAAACCCCTAGTTGGGTTACTCCTTGCCCTTCATGTGTCCAAGTTGTTAGTAGAGGTTGGAACATTTTTGGCTTCAACACTTTTCTAGCAATTTACCAGAAGGCTTTCGCAAACCATACGCTGTAATTAAAGCATGTGTTTGAAAGGCATATGCACACACAACCAAAAGTGGGCTTATACCCATAAACAAACACGGTTACAGTAATAATAAACTAAACCAAAGGTTTTGGTCCAATTATGTATGATAATGGCATGAGTATATTACTGACCACCTATCTGAAAGCAAGATATACTTCAGCATTATTGATTACAATTCAACTAACACATATCAGGCATGAAAACTGGTCTTGAAAAGACACTGAAAACCGTGTTTTTTTTACCATTTTCTGTGAAAAATACTGAAAACAATAACAAAAAAACACTGAAATCAGCTAAAACATTGAAAATTTGCATGCCTGTATGTATTTGGAAAACAACATTATAACAGAAAAACACTGTCGTGGAAGCTACAAATGTTGGGTTTTGCAAAATCGATTGTTGTGATTGTTGGTAAGTTTACTTGTTAAACTACACATGTTTGTACAGTGCTTTGTTTCCTCAAGACGGTGACATCAATGATTTGGAGAATCTGCAATGCAAGTGTTCCAATGTGCTTTCTTTGTGTGCATGTGGATACGAGATAACACATAAATGATGTTGTCACCACTGGTGTACCCACATTGAGGCAATCCATAGAGTAGAGTAGCTCCCCACATGTACCAAGGCACTTTACATTTATTCAGCTGTCGTTCAATATGTCAGTTGCCATACAATGCCCAAGGCATGCTCATACCTTTGGGTGGCACTCAATGGACAACATTCATAACAGCTCCCATTTCACCCCTAGGTAGAGAGAGGCAAGTAAGGTTACGTGCCTTGCCCAAGAGCACAACACGATGGCACCGCCGGGGCTCAAACCCGCCATCCACTGATTACAAGGCAGAGCCCGCATGCAGCTGCACCACACGTGCCCCAGTTTTCAAATGTCACAACATTAATGTCTAAAATTTGTGTCAGTCCTCTATGATGCAGAGTTAATGTCACATGTAGACTGAGTGCCTGCCCCACTGTCTTGAGGAAGTAAAACACCACAAAACGTTGTGCATACTGGTTGAATTGATTGTATCCTCCTGCTACAGAGGCATGTATCTCAGTATAACTAATACTTACTGGCCTGAGTGGATCACGTCACACATACAACTTTCAAAATATCAAGGATACAATAGCACTAAAGCTGAGCTGCAAAAACTGTAGCATTACAAATTAACACACATTAGCAGCTAAAAATACAACAAAGTTATCACTTCTGCACCACACATTCATCATATTACAAACACAAATACTTCATAAAAAAAAATACAAACACATTTACTTATATACTTAATCAGTAGATTATAGAATCAAGTGCATCAAAATTAGTACTTCATGTGTTTATATAATACCATATATTCACATCATAACATTGGGGTTAAAAGCTATTTTTACATTTATTTATCATATTTTTCATTGGATGCATTAACACCACTGTCAACATTATATCTTCAGTACTCTGTAATTACCATGTACACTGTACAGTGTAATTTGACCCGTTTTTCACATGTACCCCTTCTTAGGATTAGTACTATATTTTCATATGCATTGGTGAGAACTATGAAGTTTATTATTTTTTTACACTCCCAGTATGCAATCAAATAAATGTAGTGTAGATAGATGTCTGGATCTAAAATTCAAAATGATTACTGTTACCCATCATGCTCCTTCACCATCATATATCAGGCCATAAATGGGCTGCAAAGATAAAATAGGCTGTTCGAGTGGAAATACATACACCCTTGTAGAAGACATATCTTAATCTTCCACATAGGTGGGTGATTTCAAATGGGGTTACCTGATTGGGTGATGCCATTTTAAAATCTACACCCTGTGTGGAGATTAAGGTCAAGTCTTCCATAAGGGGTATATGGATTTCAACTGCAATAACCTATGTAACATCTTTGAACAAGTTCATTTAGAATTTTAGATTTAACTGTTAACATTGTTCGTTTTATATAAATCCAAGAAAAATGAAGATGTTAAACTCACACTCTAGACAAGGACGAGGGGGCCTACTCACTCAACAACATCTTTGACCAACTCATCACACGGTTCCTGTTGCCTATAAAAGGAAGCAGTCAGATGTGATGAGTTGCCAGTCTGATGAAACGACTAGTGTAGTGGTGAAACGTCACTAAAATGTGAGTTTTAAAACATCTTTTCTTGAATTTGTATAAAACGAACGATGTTAACAACCTATGTAACACTTTTGACTTGGGTATACTGGATTATTGAATTCTTAAATATACATGTAATAATATGCCATGTATTGCATGTCCCTGTATGTTTATAGCAAGCAAGCTTTATAAAAATACAATCTAAAAAAGTGGTTCAATTTATTCAAGAAAAACTAAAAGAAAAGATAAAACAGCAAGAATAAATTTTGATTCCTCCTCCCCAAACTAAACATATCAGTGAGTATCTGGTGATTCTTTTTAGCCAAGCACAAAGACACCAAAACCGAAACCATATTTGTATATTATGGCATGGCAATAATCAGCTTCCTCGTCTTCACTGAGACATCCCAAGACTGTATCTTACAGATACACAAGGTGGTTTTGGCTGAGTATCCAGCCTATTTGTGTGAATAAGTTACAATTTATGATATTATACCATTACATGGCATAACTTCATAATACAGCTGGCAAATAAAAAATACTAAATGTTTCAAATTGCTATCTAAAAACATTGCACATGTAAAACAAACACAACAGCACAAAATATTGAAATCTCGTGGATTTTCTTGAAAATATGCTCTTAATTTTTTGTATTAACCTATTACAAAAAAGAAGTTTAACTTTGCTAAAGTGGTACCATATCACTTTGGACGATATAGGTGCTGGAATGAAATAGTGATTTTCTCTGTTTTACCTCATTTGTTCACCTAATGCTGTCTAGTTTAAGAATTTTCTACCACTTTGGCAAAGTTATACTAGTACTTCTTTTTTGTATATAATTTGTGAATACAAAAAAAGAGAGTATATTTTTAAGAAAATCAATGACATTTTAATAAATGGAAGTCAATTATTGGGAATTGACCCAATGGACTATATTCCTAATTTCATCATTAGAAAATGACGGTATTCATGTGATATACCATATTCTTTCTATTAACCACCCAGGGTGCTTAAAACAAAGTAATTTTTGGTGGGTGCAATTTTTTTTACATTGTTTACATAATTGCAAATGTAAACAAATGGCCCAAAATATTTATTTTATTTGTAGATGGTTCCATATTTGATGTTGGAAATTGGTTCCTGCACATGATGGGGATTTGCACATAATAATATGGGATCATGTATAGTTGGTTCCTGCATATGTTTGAAGGGGAATCGTGTGTAGTAAAATTGCTGGGTGGGCATTCATAGGCGCATGGGCAGTTAATAGAATGAATATGGTACATGTAATACTAGAACAAAAATACTGACATTATGACACAGTAGATATTCCTGCATGCTTAGTGGCAAAATGTGCATGCCAACGAAGTAACTGATCATACATTTCATTTGTTCCATCACCATTTTTGCTAACTGCCCTGTATCGGGAGATTGCCAACATGTTTAGATCTACATGAAATGGCCACAGCTTTAAAACAGAACACATTACCATTTAAATCAAGTTACTAGAGTACCGTAAAGATTCGCCTAATAGCGCACTTTGGCTCCTTTGCCTTTGGGTAAATTTCATGTGCAAATAAAGAGCTCCCTCTTTTGAAATCCAAACAAGAATTAAGGTTCCATGACCTTATTTTGCTGATGGGAATTTTACAGGAGGGCACTTTCAGGTTGTATCTAAAATTCCACCGGGTCAAGGGGGCCCATAGCACCATTAGGCAAATCTTTACATTATTACAATTTTCTTACAGTTGTTGAATTGCACAAATTCATTGTCACAAAATGTGCATTGCTGTTATAAATCTCACTTGTTAGACTGACTATTCTCTTTATCACCATGTTATAAAACCTTACACTTTACGATTAATTAAATTATAAATAGCAAGTTTGCTACATGCAGCATGGTGGCACCTCTATATTAATTGTGCGTAAGCATTCATCATCAGTATTTCATAAGTTAAGTCTTGTTTAGTTAATTGAAAATAACAGCTTCAAATGACATGCATGGTGTTTGTAGCAAAGAGAACACCTCTTAAGCACCTTTTCTATTACAATATTTGCATAAAAGCACTTTCTGGTGGTGTTTAATACTAGCAACTCACATGTTCACTTTTCTCTCTAAATTGGCTTCCAACTTTTCATATATGCATTCTATACTATAGCAGATTCAACCCATCGTGGGACGTTTTTCCAACAAATCCAGGATACCAGTCAATCACCTGCCATGCAGTCATGTATAGCGTGATATGCATGTTCGCCCAGAAGCCTGAATTTGTTTGAAAAACGTCCCACGGTGGGTTGAATCTGCTATAACTCAGTCTTTGGCCAAGATACACACTCCTGATCAAGGTTGTCATATCAAAATACCTTGTAGTAATACACAGGTAAACAAACAATAATAAAACTTGTGTTTTTGCTATGAAACCTATCAAGGAATAAAAGATTAAAACTAAACATCATCAAAATAAGACCCAATCAAAGAAATGAGGACAATGTCATCAAAATTGTCATTCAAATAAATATCCGTATAAGTGTATGTGTGCTTTTGTGTAAGTGGGGTTGCACAGTGCACAGTTGAATAGTCTGACCCGGCATGTCCACAGTCAGATAGTGCAAGTTGCGTCCCTCTGTATAAGGGTTTTTACCTAACATCCACATTTGATATAATAGGAACATGTATGTGTCTCTATGTGTGTAAATTTTGAACATTCAAAGTTAACTTTTGATAATTCTAAACTAAAATAAAAATTGGTCAATAAAATGACGGTTACATTTGTTGACTGTGTCTTCATTTTGTATGATCAGGTCACAAATACAAAACACAATTACGTTATAAATCTATCAAACCTTCCCATGATGCATTTTGTGCAAGGCACTCTGGGAAGGAAATCTCTCTGTTAATATCTTATTCACAAAATATAACTTTGTTCAGATGAAAAGTATGAAGGACTCAATTTATTAATCACAGAAAACCTCTGAAATTTAACAGAACCCTGTAAACATTATATAATTACTAGACCATTTTTCACCCTGATGTGGCATTGACATCAGTGAACATTTCTTTGAGTGTAGCCTCAAATTGCTAGCGCTTGCTCAATGCTCAAATCGTTGATGTACACACACAGCTGTTTCAACATGTTGATGTCACTGCCACATCAGGGTGAAAAATTGTATAGTCTTGTTACTACATTGACTAGCCCCTGCATTTGTTGTAACAAAACCAAGCATGGGTCAAAAGTGACACTAATTTTTAACCACAGTTGACACTTTACCAACTGTCCCTAAAAAAATCCATCTAGTTTTGATCAGAAGAACTTCATTATCTTTTGGTTTTTCTAATAATTTTAATTTCACTTCATACTTCAAGCTGAACAATGGTTAATGCACAAATTCCCATAATGGTTAAACATAGTGTATTGGGCTATTCCAGTTGAAATCAATACACAACATGACCTTAATCTCCCACAAATGAAATTTCAAATGGGTTACCTGATTGGGTGACTCAATTGAAATCTACACCCCTTGTGTGAGAGAGTAATGTCATGGATGGGTTTCAAACTAAATAGCGCATAAAAAGCAACTATACCTGATGTGCAGAAGGGAGAAAAAGAAACACAAACAGGTTCAGCCTGTTGGCTGTATTGGTAAATGAAAATTCCACCATGTGCCATAAACATCCAATACCAACAACATCACTGTGTTAGTTAAGGTGTACACTATACAACCATATGTTTATATATTTTACAACTGTTTACAATAGACCAGCTACACGTATAACATTATGTAGTATTAATATATCACATATAGCTGCAAATTTGGTCATACACAGGTGTACATAATTGGCTATGTACAATTGATGTAGATTAAATCTGGCTACACTCTAAGCACCATAGATTCATACTTATAATGCAGACTGCACTAAATCACTTGTGTGCTGACCATCATACCCTGCTTGTCCCCTTTGCTCCTTGTATGGCTTTCCTGTTGTCAATGAGAACGAGTCTTCCATTGAAGCTTAAGATCTCTAGTTCTATACGGAAGTATTGTTCTCTTAACTTTCCTCTTACATCCTCGTTATACCCTCACATCAGTGCAGGTGAATTCACTAGTCGCCAAAACAGACGCATCTTCAAAACTTTATCACCTGCATAAAAACCATCATAAAACAAACCTATTGCTAAAATCTTACCTTTGGAAGAGCTGACTCACATTAATGCCAGCTATAATTTTAGATCGGTACAACAACAGACCTGAAACACTTACGGCCATCTCTCTCCAAAATGGTGAACTTGATTGGTGGTATTTGCACTGACCGTTGTGTTGCCCATCAGGTATGTGTTGATAGCATAGAAGTGGAAGCCAGCTCCAGCTACCACAAACATGTGCCAGATTGCATGGGCACAGGGAATGATGCCGTCACTTTTGAAGAAGATCACACCAACAATGTAGATGAGACCACCCAAGGCTAATTCATATATACCATCAAGATCATGCTGCAAATAATATAATGAGAAATAGTGTAGCTATTGATTGAAAAGATTGGTCCAGATCGGTAGGAAAACTCACTTAATAAGTTTAGTGAGAAAATATGAACTTGTTAACTACCTATAGTAGGAATTCCAATTGAATGAACGCAGCTTTCAATAGCGTGACGTTTCTTTGCGTACACTGCGCGATGTACGCCACTTTGTGTGTGAGCAACGCGGAAGTGAATTCAACCATGCCAACGCGCTTGTGATTGGTTATCATTGCATCCAAGGTTGTGCGTTCATGTTGTAGTTTGAAATACGCGATATACGATCGCGGTTGGATTGAATACAGCTGTTGAAAAGCTGCATTCATTCAATTAGAATTCCTACTATAACTTGTGCAGTTACACTTACATTTATAAATACATAAATTTTAACAAAATGAAATATTGTTTATCATCTAAAGGCAAGACACATAACAATACACATCATATGTGTAAATATTGAGGGGTATGGGCAATAAACCCAGCATTCATCTCCCTATGTTATGCAAATAGATTTGTGTATGCCTGACTTGGACCACATCGATATTGATACATTCTTGAACCACAACACAAGTTTCACCTACTTTTGTGATCCCCTGGAACTTGCTATGTGTATTATTATAAAATTAATCTCAAATGACAGTTGAGCTCATGTGGTGACCCGGGGTCACATCACTTCTCTTTTTGTAGAGATAGCTTGTTTTGGCTCTGTATTAGGGCATATGCTTGCTACCTTGGTTATATTATTTGATGATGTGCTTGTCCCTGACAATGGGCAGTATATCAGCGCAATGCATAGGTTCTCTTTTTGTAGAGATAGCTTGTTTTGGCTCTGTATTAGGCCATATGCTTGCTACCTTGGTTATATTATTTGATGATGTGCTTGTCCCTGACAATGGGCAGTATATCAGCGCAATGCATAGGTTCTCTTTTTGTAGAGATAGCTTGTTTTGGCTCTGTATTAGGCCATATGCTTGCTAAATTGGTTATATTATTTGATGATGTGCTTGTCCCTGACATTGGGCAGTATATCAGCGCAATGCATAGGTTCTCTTTTTGTAGAGATAGCTTGTTTTGGCTCTGTATTAGGCCATATGCTTGCTAAATTGGTTATATTATTTGATGATGTGCTTGTCCCTGACAATGGGCAGTATATCAGCGCAATGCATAGGTTCTCTTTTTGTAGAGATAGCTTGTTTTGGCTCTGTATTAGGCCATATGCTTGCTAAATTGGTTATATTATTTGTTTATGTGCTTGTCCCTGACAATGGGCAGTATATCAGCGCAATGCATAGGTTCTCTTTTTGTAGAGATAGCTTGTTTTGGCTCTGTATTAGGCCATATGCTTGCTAAATTGGTTATATTATTTGATGATGTGCTTGTCCCTGACATTGGGCAGTATATCAGCGCAATGCATAGGTTCTCTTTTTGTAGAGATAGCTTGTTTTGGCTCTGTATTAGGCCATATGCTTGCTAAATTGGTTATATTATTTGATGATGTGCTTGTCCCTGACAATGGGCAGTATATCAGCGCAATGCATAGGTTCTCTTTTTGTAGAGATAGCTTGTTTTGGCTCTGTATTAGGCCATATGCTTGCTAAATTGGTTATATTATTTGTTTATGTGCTTGTCCCTGACAATGGGCAGTATATCAGTGCAATGCATAGGATCTCTTTTGTTACACATTTCTAGTTTTCTTTTCTCTTTTATGGTTTGCTGCTTGTTTGTTTTATTTCCTTTGTTTGTTCCCAACATCAAGTTGATACACAAGGCTCAAATGTTTACCTCAATTGATGGGAAGAAATCAAGTCTGGATTGCACTAACATTTCCTTCCTTACTTTCCTTCCTTCCTTTTAAGTGTAAGCTTCACTAGTAAATGTTACCACATTGTGATTTACCACCTATCGTATATGCATTGAAACTAAATGTATCATAAATATGATGGTTTGGTTTTACTAAATGGATGATACAGATTTGTAATACAACCACAGAGGAGAAAGAAAACAGAGAGCGTACCACCAGTCAAAGTCTCCGCATCATCCGATAATGAGAGCCTATTGTTCCATGAAATGTGACAGGCGAAAGCACGCAACCGAAGGCACGCGGCGCTGGCGTGATTGTTAGACACGGCACGATCGAACAAACGGCCCTCATGAATATGCGAAAACTTACATCATATAATACACGGGGACTTTGACTGGTTGTACGCTCTCTGTTTTCTTTCTCCTCTGTGAATACAACCCATTTGAGCAAACCTTCATGTTTGGAAGCTGTGCCCAAAGAAATGTGCAGTGCAATGCGCACTGATAGCGCTAGAGAAAAAGAAGTACCGTATTCATTCCATTAAGTGCCCAGAGCCCTTAACATAGTCATTTTGGGTGAGCACTTATTTTTTACATTGTTTAGGCCTACAATATGTAAAAAAGCCCCAAATTTTCATCCATCATCATCAGTGTGGATGTTTCAAACCATGCTTCTGATTTGCATGGGCAGAATCCCGATTTCACACTTTGCTTGTTGTAAAATCACTGTGTGGGTGCTTATAGGGGCATGAGCGGTTAATGGAATGAATACCATAAGTTTTGTGTTATCCAAATAGACTCATACAAAAATTCTTATCATTTGATTGGTCAATTACTATTAATTATTTTTATTATTTTTAGAAAAAGACTATTGCATTCCATGCTCGTGCAAGAGTCCATTTTCCTTTGCACGCACACGAGGCTACCATAGCAACGCTTACAGACGTGAGCGTATAGCGTACATGGTGACCCAGACCTTGTCTTTTGAAAATTGCTGGCGAGTGACAAATCACTCTCTTCAAAACTTGTCAGGTGAGCTGTAGGTGAGTGATTTTAATCACTTGTATTAGTATTAGTAGGTAGGCGAGTGATAAAAAGCTCTCCTCAGCTTCAGGCGAGTGATCACTCTCACTCACCTCAAAAGACAAGGCCTGGGTGACCACCACCTCGACTCACCAATTATAGGTGTGGGTATCGCTTCTAAAATAAATACAGTTTGTAATATTTATTCAATTTATCTTGTTTTCCTGGTGATTTATAAAATTAAGTGGAAGAAAAAGAATTTTTATATGAGTTATATAAAACAAATATTGAATGTTTTTATTCGTTCAATGGAAATAATATTTTCATTCTGTTATATGACCTGTTCCATTCAATGAAGCTTTGCCAAGAACAGTCCATATTTCACCTCATGAAAAAATTCTTACCATTGTAATCATAAACATTCAATATTTGTATACTATCACTTACCACTTCAAAAACGACAATTGAAGGTCCTAAACCCATAATAATATAGAAAGCAGTTTCCAGACGTTTGTATCTAAATGGAAACAAGAAAAACACTAGGTTAAATTTAACTAAATGATAAACAAAATGCAAAACATAAAAAGAATGAAGGTTTACAAAAAATAGATAAAATATAGCAGGGATCGAGTTTTAAGGCGTGTGAGTAATCCCACACCTTAAATCGCCTGTCCGAGTGCAATTATTTATAGCAAACCTCAATTTCTAAACTTCTTACCTTTACCTAGTACAATTTAATAGCACACCTAACAGCCCGCCTAAACATTTCCAGAAGTGTGATTTGTAGCATGCCTGTTATTTTCAAAACTCAATCCCTGATGTAGGAACATTTATACCAGGGGCCCAAATGACTATCAAATAATTGGCAATACAATTTTGCTTGAAACAATCAAACTGAATTCTGGAATTCTGGAGTACTAATTTTGGGTGGGTGCTTATTTTTACATTGTTTATTTTTTACATTTCAGATTGACACAAGTGCCCTGATAATGAGCAACATAATTAAGCGGTGCTGTGTGTTCCCTTTGTGAGCACCGCTCTGTGCAGACCAACGATTTGATGTGTAATCGGCCAATCAGCTTACCAATCTTGTGTCTTTACGCTTTGTATGCTCTCAAAATGTAAACAAGTGCTGTTCTTTTCTGCCAGCAAGTGTAGTCATAGGGATAGCCCAGCCAGTTCATTTTGTAATAGGTCAAAACAAACATTTTCCAGCATAACTTACTTTTCATAAAAACAGTACGAGTAGATAATTCCTAGGAAAGCTAGTAACCAGACCAGCCACCGTAGACAATAGCCAATGACTCCAACCTTCAGAAGTGTTAACCTATCATCAATATATAAATAATGGTTTCAAATACAATTCAACTATTTCTTTATTGTATACAAAAACTGAAACACATTAGCCAATATACATTGTATATATAGAGAGAGATTGTGTATGTCATGAAAATGCAGTAGGCCCTAACTTGTAGATACAAGGAAACAAAATTGGAGTGAGTTTTCCTAAACTGTCTCAGTCCACCCACCACCACCATTTTCCTCATTTATTAATACTTTATTTGCATCTAAACAGTGAACTGGTGATTGCTTTTGAAGAGGCTACATTAATATTATTTTGACTACAGTCCACAGAGTAATAATGAAAATAAAAGATATTTACTATTAATTAAAATATTGGCTCATTACGGTACCTAATTGACCCAAAAAAGTGAATGGCTAACATGAGAGTTGTGGACTGTGTTGGACTGTGTTAGTTATGGAAAAACATTCTTTAATTGGTGTTGTGACTTCAGGACTTGAGGACAATGAGTTGATGTCATATGCAACACTCAAATTCTACACTTGAATATTCGCATGCCAACCATCTTGCCGCCTTGTAGCTTCATGCACATAAGTGTGTCATCTGCTGCACCCACAAGTCAACTTATGACTGCTTATTTTGCTTTGATCGGATTTGGGTGAGTTGGACAATTTCAGTCAGAAAAAGAGTCCATAAATAACTGATTAGTGAGAGTGTAAGAAGAATGAGATTTAAATTTAATTTCCTGAATATAGATGATTTGCAATATTGGGTTGACCTACATGTATAAAGTACAGTAAGTATGGTGAGTATTTATTATGAAATTTAACAGCCTACCCATGTCAGCACTAATTGTCTGCTTTCTATATTACTTTAATGAAGTCAGTATCAATAATCCATGTGGTACAAATTATGCCGTCTGCACACATTTTATACAGCATGACAATATAAGTTGCAATGGCTTGATATCATTAGAATAATCAGAACACTTCATGGTTTAATTCATTACTTGATCATCTACAGACCAAGATGTAAAAGGATCACCTGAGAATCTCAAAATACACCTTCAAGAAGTGTGGCTCAGTAGTTAAGGTTGATAGCACTGAGGTCTAGCAGTTAAGGTCTTTGACTATGGTGCAAGAGGATCCTGGTTCAAATCCAGGTAGAGGCAAATATCATAAAATGTATTAAGATAAAAAATATTTATATATATAATATGACAAAGATCTTGCAACCAGTTCCAATCAGGGTAACACCTGGATGTCTGTGTCCCTATCCTGGGCATCAAGGAAGAATAGTGTCTGAAATTTAATTATTCACCCAGGTTAAAATAAGTTGTATATATAAGAAGATTGTATTTCATGGTGACCAATGCCTTACCAGGGTGTATAAGATGCTGCTATAAAGAGGTAGATTACAGCCCTGTCACTGATGTGCAGATAAAATCGTAGAGTTCTGTAAAAAATAATTACAACAGACAGCTTATTACCTTTTGCATTCTTTGTCTTTCTATGATTTTTGATTAAATACTAATAACCAAGTGCTGATTAGAACTTAGCATGTTGTCAGTATGCCAAAACAAAGACTTTCATACCAAGACAATTTTCAAGATTTAGTAGGCATGCAACCTAGATATCCTCCAACAAGTTAGAAGAACCAGATCTCAAAAGACACATGCAAGGATCTTCAACAGGCCGAATACCAAGCAAAGAGAGAGGATGACCTGGTAGATGGAAAAGGGTCATCCTGACCTATGCAGGTAAGTCAAAGTAAGTCACTCCTACCAATAAATAATAATTGGTTATATTTTCTACTGCTACGCAAGGCATGCATGCTTCAAATCCTAATCAGCAAAGCTGAGATTCATCAACATATCTGAGAGCTTTATGGAATAAATGCCATGTATACACCACTTAGCGGTTGGCCAACATGCTATGCTCCATGAGCACAACATTTGAAAGATATATCAAACATTCATCCTTATCACATTATTCTGGGTTCATACTCAACTCCCCTATGGATAATGGGATGCAATCCAGTGTGACTATTGCATAAATGTTGTTGCTTTTAATTCTCGGACTGCAGTTCTAACCATTTTTTATTCCCTGTGCTTGGAACTGGTGGAGGGAGAAAAAAATACATAATGAGCCACCAGTTCACAACGATCATGAACGATTACATATAATCAAAACTTAAGAAGAGCAGTTCTAACCTTAGCAACCATCTGTTAAGTAACAACATTGTGTAGCTTGATTGGTTAAATTTTCTGAGTCATGTGTAGTGTACAACATCATGTGCATGTGGAATGCTTGTGGGTGTACTATTTGCTTTTAAATTGTTCATGCCAGTGTCCGAGAATTAAATAAGGCAGCTTCAAATCACCCTGTACCTTAATCTCCTAAACTTACTTTTTTCTTTTTTTCTTTTGTTTTTTTTTTTTTTTTTTTTTTTGACAGCCATGGTGTTACTGTCTATGGTTTATTCCCTGTACTTGAGTCCGGCGGGGAAGAAAACATACAAAATAACCACCGGACCCTTCACAAAACTTTCCTAACAGCAAATACTATAATTGTCATATATTATTATACATTATATAGTTATACTCCTAAACTTACTTGGCTCTGCCACTCCATGATAACCAATGAAAAATAGTAGATACACTGAATAGACTTAGTAGAGCACCACCGAAGATAATTGCATTGAACCACTCTGCCTCTGTACTGGCACGGCCCATCATAACTAGACTACAGTACACACTGGGTGCTATCCAGAGCTGCAGAGAGACAATTAATACAAACAAATGTTCAAGATACATGTGCAATACACCAAGAAAATTCTTACACTTGCAGAATTTAAGTTTCTTCAAATAAATAGAACTTTCCTGACTACTCAGGTCAGATGATGTCAAATATTGAAGGAGAAAAAGCTTTTTAATTTTCTTTCTTGTGTTTTTTGTTGTTGAGTTTTCCAATAAAATGTTAATCAGTATTATACTAAAGTTTAATCTAAATTGTCTTTTATTACAGAATTTTGTTGCAACAAATCAGTGATCATGAATGTCTACAGGATGTTCATTTTAATTTAGACAACCAGAGACTAAGTTCTACAAAAGTCCCCATTTGGAATATTTATGTTTAATTTCATAAAAACATTTGCATTTGTGGATGATTACATGTGCACAAGCACACAGGCATTCGGACATGTTAGATGAGGATATGTTCATTTCCAAATGACTTTGTGTCCTACATTTTCAACAAACAACATTAAATTGTATATGATGACAAATGTTCAAGAAATGTGTGAGAGTGGGAGTTGACCCATTTCCATTAAGTTATTTTCTCACTCCTCCTTGGATACAAAATATATGATGAGAAAAACAAATGGAACAACTTTGAAGTGTGCACCATAATGACTGCTGACCAACCCTAATCCTAAACAGCCACTTTGTTGGCTCTTTGTTAACCCCATTGCAAGATGGATTTTCACTGTTCATGTTCAATATCTTAATATAGGCCATGTAAAGCTGCTATAAAGTAAACTGTGTCCCCACCAGAAGGGCAGTCCTTGTGTTGTTTGTTAAAAACCTAGAGTGGTTACCGCACCATAGCTGAACCATGTGGCTTTGGCTATACATTGTGGTATACCACTGTCCCAGGGGGGGGGGGGGATTAACCTCTTGGGATTTAGAGATATAGACTCAAAATACGAATTTGACCAGTCTTATGATGAGTGTCACCACCGTGGAGAAATCATTTTTTTATTATATTTTGTACTTTTTTCTCTTTCATTTGATATCTCTTGGGTCATAACTTCTTGGCATTTCGCGATATGAAAAGGACCAAAATAGGAAGATCTACACACAGAAATATCACCCCAGTGCAGGGTTTACTTAAACGCACAAAACACGCGTATTTACGCGTTCAGGCACTTTTCTGACTCCTTCATCCCCCTCAGACACCCCCATGCGTATAAACAAGTGACCATTTTCGCTTCTGCTTTCGACATTTGCAAATTTAGGCCCTATGTTTAACACAATTTATAGGTCTAATGGGGAAAACGTGACAACGAAAGGCTTTATGGACCGTCATTTCACAATTTTCGGCTTTTCAACTATTCAAACTTAAATTCTACACAGTAATAGTGCCAAAATGGTCCACCAAATCGCTTCAATTAGGTCTTGATTTTGCACAATTTTCCAAGTTCTAAGGGGGGAACATCACCCTGCGTAGTTGATAAACAAATGGCCACTTTCACTTCTGCTTTCGACATTTGCCAATTTATGTTTAACACAATTTATAGGCCTACCATAATAGGGATACTTGCTGTCCACGAAAGACTCCATGGACTGCTTATTTCACAAATGTTCGGCTTTTTTAAACTAAAATTTTACACATTAATAGTGCCAAAATGATTCACCAAATTGCTTCAATTAGGTCTTCATTTTGCAAAAGTTTCTTTCTCAGGGGGCATTTTTAAATATTATTATTTTCTTCTAAAATTGCCCCCACCCCCTTCTGACTGCTCTAGATCCACAATTTCTTTTTGACTCGGGGGGGGGGGGAGTGAAAAAAATGTCTTGAAGTATAGTGAATCCAGCACCTTTTGGAGAAAGAATAAGTTTATGGTACAAACAATTTTGCCATTTTGAAGTTAAACTGTTGAAATATGGTGCAAAAGTGGAATAAATTCTCGCGAAGCGCGCACAAATTTGCACTTTTGGGGCATACAGGCGTCAACATTGGGGGATGATTGTATGGACCATCCCCCTGGCAAAATATTGGGGGAGATTCCCCCCCCTCCGGATCTACGCCTATGGCTCCAAAAACACACATATTGTTAAAAATGTCTTCAAAAACAATATATTATAAAAATACCCCATGGGCAATGTTTTTGACTCCTTCAGAGGGAAAATTCACAATTGAAAGGGTCAAAAAAATTTGAAAATACCCGTTTAGCAAAATGCTTAAAGAAAACCCTGCCCCAGTGACAAATTACGCATGGGGGTGTTGAATTAAGTGAAAAGATCTACATACATAAACATCACCCCAATGGCAAATTATGCATGGGAGTGTTGAATTAAGTGACCCATTATAGTGCATCTTCTTTTTGGCATGTTTTAGCCCCACAATTAAACTTGACCATGTAATGACTCAAAATAGGAATTTTGAGTCTTATAAATGACCCATTAGAGAGATTGGCAGAAATTAGACCAGATTGCAGAGTGCATCTTCTTTTAGCATGTTATAGCCCAAAAATTAAACTTGACCCTTTGTACAAAAATACTTCTTTGCATTATGTTACCATTAATACAGTCTTGTCTAATAAACGCATGATGATAAAACATAACATACAGCAGCAAACATTCTTATGTTTATTGCTACCTATATACAACAAATGTATCTAATCAGGCATGAGAATGGCTTTTTTAAAAACTTTTGATAAAGGATGTGAATTTGGCCCTAAAAGGGTTAAAACAGGCTGAAAAAATAAAAATGCGTAAATTTGGATAACAAACTACCTGGATTTTACCTGCAGATGTTATATCTCATGTACGATAAAGGACGTATTTCACAACTACATTACACATACAATTGCGGTCATTTGCAGACTTTCTTGAACTGAGGACGGTCCCCCATTGCAGAGAGGTCCACAGTTTAAATGTGAAAAATAAAGTTCAGGCAAGACAGCAGGTGAGACAAAAATTTTTGAATTATTTTACCTACAATACAATCCAACAAAATAATGCTAAAAGAAATGTATCTGTTCTGAATTTCATTTTAAATCTTTTAAAACAAGCATTCTACAAACTTTTAAATGAAACATGCTATAAAGGAGCATAAATCTGTACATTGAAATGCATATGCCATGAGACCCAGTGGTATATAACCAAAATTGGATGAAAATAGTAAAAAAAGGATCAAATCTAAAATTTCACAGAGTGCCAACATCCCATAGGAATGGGAAGATGCTACACAAGTGGGGGAGCTTCCCCCTTGCCTACGCCACTGCCTAGGTAAGAGATTCCAAACCCCTTTATCTCAAAGTCTGTTATAAATAACAAAATAGATAACTGCATGTTGCAAGAAAAACATAATATATAATAAGAATACATTCGAAAAGAGGAAAATTTGAATAAACAAAAACTTACTGCATGTGTTATAGTATTGGCCCCATGTTCTATAGGTGTTGGTTTGTATGGCTCACGCCCATAAGCCGGTTCATTCTTCCATCTGAAAAATCGAAGCTAAAGTTTTTTAGTAAAATTGTAACTGCTACACTAACTACATGTACTAGTATTTAATAGTCTAACACACCTCATCCTAGCCAGCGCTATACGAGGCCGGTCGAGTGCAGATCCGTCGGAACACTCTCCCTAACTCTAACTAGCCCCTAACCTGAACCAGCTAACTAACCTAATCGTGACATCATCCAAGCATCAAAGTTCATTTCCCATTGATAAGCATTATCAGACGGATCTGCAGTCGACCATTCTGATACGGTGCGACTAAATTTATCCCCTTGGCGACTAATATTTTCACGATCTGACCCCAATACATATTCATAACCTCATTTAATATATGCCATGTATGCGATCCAAACATTTTTATTTATTTGCCAAAACGAAAACGCTGATAGCGGTTACTAATATTTGACAGTGGACCTCCGCGCTATCAGCGTAAATATTAGTAACCTCCGCTCGTGCCTTGTTGTGCGTCGAACAAATTGCGAGAGCTCTGGCCGCCGTATTTGGATTGTACGCTACCATATTTGCACAGATTGTGATTCGCACTTCTGTTATTGGTCATCCTGTTTTAGCTAGATCGAGTTTTGGAAAGGCAAAACGTAAAAAAATTTTATTTTTGAGGGAAATTGTGTGTTATTTTGTAAAAAGAGATGTATTCCACAAGTTAATGAAAAATGCAGCTGGAAATTTGATTAATTATGGGTTTATATTACTCAAAAAATCAAAATTGCAAATGAGAAACATGTAAGAATCACTTAGGCAGTTAGCGTAGCAGGCTGACGATATGGCTTTAAAAATGTAATGGTACCTGTACATGTATTTTTAATTTAATACAATGTAGTAAGGATGCCCACTGTCAATACAGTTGCCACTAGAATGGTTTCCCATTTACTGTATGCATGCACTTACCATGTATTGTCTATGGGAAAACAGATCAATACAGGAAATCCCAGGCCTGTTAAATGGTGTACAGTACTTGTTGTGATCCAAATGTAGGCCTATATCAGGGTGTTTCAAGAAATTCCTGATTCCACCAGAAAACATTAACCGAACTCTTTCCTGATTGGTCATTAAATAGAGAGGACCTTCCTTTATCAAGGGATCAACTTTTTTAAAGAAAAATTTAATGAGTCTGAGAACTACAACAGGTTGAAGTGACACCATTCTGTGCATCAGGTGTTGAAATGCAATTATCTCCGAATTTGGATTGATTCAGACAAGCAAACTTACATACATGTACTCATAAAGTTTAACTATTTTTAAAGACAAAATTTACAGGATGTTAAGAAATTAATTAAAGAATGTTTAAGCCTGCCGAAACCCATCTCAAATTATGCACTTCTGACCACCATGTCCATTTTAGATATGCTACATCATGGCTTCCATGCACACACAGTATACAGTAAGCCAAAAAATTAAGGTACCAGTTACGTTCACCCCTGTATATCCTAAACAAAGGCAGATATGTAATAATTGAAACCAACAGCCAATAGCTAATGTATCTTTTAGCTTGAATTTAAGACCTCATTCATTGACATTGTTTAAAAAATAAAGACACGACGACGATCCAAAAACCCAAGGAAGATGCTCATTTAAAAGTTGCAGTTTGACACATTTGCATGCCCTATTGATTTGTACACAAAGCGTTCACGAACAAGATAACTAGTGCTGTGCCTTCATTGATTAGCACGAAAAACTAGCGTCGAGCTTTCATTGATTAGAACACAAATGTGCAACTTTTTATTTCGTATCTTCATCAGGTTTTGGACTACCGTTTCTTTAATTCTCAACCAATTTCAACAAATCAGGTCTTAAATCAGAGCTAAAGAGTACAGGCATCGGCTGCTTGTTTTAAAGGGGTGAACACAACTGGTACCTTAATTTTTCGGCTTACTGTATCAATTGCTCAATTACCCGGGGGGGGGTACTCAAGTTTGGTTTTGGTAAGGACGTGCATTGAGATTTTGGAAGTAGACCCATAAATATACCAATTTTTCAAGAAATTTGGACCCATTGATATACCAAAAGTCAAAATTTTCGCTGAATTTACCCAAAATTGTCTTAGTTTTTACAAATTTTCCCAAAATTTTGGGAAAATTTTGAAAATTTTGGCTAGATTAATGAAAAATTGGACTGTTTTCCGAAAAAATTGAGAAGATTTTGAAAAAAGGATCCATTCATATACGGTACCAAAATAGGCTTTGAAAAAGGGGTCATTGATATACCAGAAGGCTGAAAATGCTACCCATGTTTGCGGCACGTCCCCGTATCCCCATGGTCATTTGTACTGAGTACCCCCCCCCCCCGGAGTAAAGATAACCTTTGAGTTAGTGATTATTACCAAACTTATGTCATGATGAAATGTAATCATTTTTGAAGATAAAATGTGCTGACCTTAAAAGATTGAACAATGTTTAAGACTGCCGCTATTCATTTGAAATAAGGTACGGTACTTATTGTTCAGCTCCTCTATGGAGATATTTTCCATGGCAGCCATCTGTGATCGTACTTGAGGTTCCACCAAACAAACCATGGGTTTTGAGGTCTTGTATTTTTTGTTGTATGTCAACAAAATCGTTTAAATTTTCAGGATGATCTTATTTCATGTGTTTATAAGCAAATATAATGTTCCAGATAATGCTAGTTAATAAATACATTAAAGAAAAAGCCCCTTAAAATTGCACTTTCTGTTAGTATTCCATTTTGGACTTTAACTTTTTAACATGTTCTAGCAGCCCTATAAAAAACCGTGACACTCGAAAGTCCGTATCTCTTGAAATTAAATAAAATGTCCGATTAAAATTATTTAAACTCCAAAATGTTTCTTTCATCAATTCCCGGCCAGCCATTAAATTAGGTCTGAATCAATTTAAAAGTACTTCAATTTTTAGTGAACATGCCTATTTATATAATAGTTACGAGTTTAGGTTTAAAAATAGCTTACCTAACATCACTGCAGCAAAATAGCATGGTTACTTCACTGGTTCTGGTTTCGCTACCTCGTTCACTGCTGCTGTTGATGAACTTGTGTTCATAGATAGATAGGCCTATTCATTAATTTCTTTTTCGCATTAATTAACGGTGGCAAGTCTGTAATATTCTGAAATAATTTCAAGACTTCTAAACTAAAAACTTTGCAGTGACGTGACTTTTGTTGGAGCTCCACACCTGTACCATGCAATCATGTCCAGTAGCCAAATTTTTCACACACTTTATAACTGAATTTTTCACACTCAAAACATCAGTTTCATGGCTAGCTCTGCTGTCAGTGTCATGCAACGACAAGCCGTACCTATGTTCTGCCGTCACCATATGCTACCTTGCAACAGCTGGCCCATAGGCCAGTAGTATACATGCTGAATAGTGAATAGCAGATCATCCAAATCTAATTAATCATAATTTACTTTACAGTCATGACAGTAGTCAGTACTACTATTTGGAATGCAATTTAAGTTAGGCAGGTGAACGTGCAAACAGTGCTGAACATCTACTGATCATAGGCATCAAACATTCATCAGTGCACTCAGAATGATAGTATTCTACAGTCCACATGCATTCTGATATGAGAACCACAGATATAACGTCTGTTTCCTGATTGTTGCTATGCAGTTTTAGTCACATTTGCTTGTCAAATTGTCATCAGCAGTTCAGAGCATGACAGCACCGGCATTTGTTTTCCTTATTACTATCATTTTATCCGGTAGGGGTACTAAATATGTTCTTCGATGCTACGAATCACAACTATTTTGCTTCTTATTAAATTCATTGTAACTTAGACATGTATTTGTTTTTTAGTGCTTCATTATATCATTTATAGTTTTTTTGTTCAGAAACATAGTTAAATTGCTTTAAAATTTGCGCTTTCATTAAAATAGATACAAACAAGATACTACTAACTATGTCAAAGGTCACATTTTAGTCTGACGCCCTCATCGCTTTTCTCTTGGCTGTTGATTCTAAAATTGTCACTCCCTTTGCATTCAGGTGGATCCGTCGACTGCTAGCTTCAGGCGGTGGAACAGGAACTACAGCGGTTTACCTCATAACATTGGACTTCAGGCATACACATGTTAAATGTAAGGCAATGACATAGTTCAATTCAACACGATGAGTTTAAACAAACTCCGCACCTGTCGATGACACAAATTATCTGAATTGAATATTAAAATATAAATTACGAAAGTTTAATATCTAAAATTGAAAATAACTTGAAGTTGAAAGAAAAGCTATATAAGAAAGTTTCAACAAGACAAGATAGCAGAACAACATTCATTGCCCGCTTCATTGGCGGTGGAACCGGGGGGCCAGGGGCCAGTGGCCCCACTTTTTGACCGCACCTCCACGATCATGGACGATCATGTAAAGCCACGATTTCGTGTTACAAAATTTAAAAGCCGTGTTACAAATTGGTTTAAAAGTGTAGGCCTATTTTGTTTTACCTTTTACTGTAGTATGAATCTTGCATCGTAGGCCTAGAATTACTGCTAGAATGGATTGTTTAATGGTTGATTACTGCTAAATAATCACTTTTCTTTGTTTTATTTTGCAAATCAAAACAAAAGTTTTACACAGTTTTTCACCATTTTGTGGTAATTTCAAATTTCCGTGAGCACTGATTTTCAAGAATAAGGGTAGTTTCCTAAAACTGAACAACTTGTTTGGGGTACCTTTTCAAATTTATACTATATACCGGTACTAAAAACTATATTATGTACACCATCAGTTACTGTCCGTTTTCCTATACACAATACACAGTGCTCTCACCATTGACGCGTGACCTCTACAAACAGTGTATGTTATAGGTATATGGGCATTGCCTAGTTAACATCACTGTGTGAAAAATAACCAGCCACTATTTAAACTATTCTCCAAACTTCTAGCAAATATATTTCTCTAACATGACCTAAAATTACAGCTAGGTTAGATGTTCAGAAGGGGTCGCACTTTCGTAGAATATGAGTGAGGGCAAAGCATAGCTAGCTCATAGCTAGCCAACTCCCCGTGTTGAATTGAATGGAGATTTGACCGAAAATATTGAGCTATATTGGTAACGGACCGCTCCGTTCTGAAGGATGCCACAAAAAAACGGTACAAGCTACATTTAAACTATTCTATGAAATTCTAGAAAATATAGTTTTGTAACATATCCTAAATTTTTAGCTAATTGAGGTGTTTGGAGAGGGTCGCACTTTTGTGTTTTAGGAAGGATAATGTAAACGACAAATAACACCAAAAATATGAAGAAATTATTTCCAAACCGTGTTAAGTCAACAATCATTATGTTGCTCATTTTCAAGAATGCTGGTTTACAAAAAGCAGGCCATTGTCTCATTTCGTGAACAAAGGTACACATACCATTGTTTCCTTTCGTTTCCTTTATAATCGGTTACCCAACTGAAGCTATAATACCAGCTTTATTGCGATATCGCACATGTAAAACAGACACTTGTGCACAACCAGAGAAGATCCGATTTAATCAGTTGAGCTGTTTCAATGAGTGTTATCTTGGTTTAATAGCTTTTAATGGGGTTTAAGTCCTGCAAAGGTCGAGATGAATTCTACTGTAGACATGACTGCATCATGCTATCATACTTGAGTGGCCCCCATGGGTATATCCTATATGATACGGTACAGAATCCGTGCAAGTTACTAAGTATTCCTTTAGCTATATGCAGGAACTGATTAATAGGACCGTGCCTATTTTATTAACATTTGTTAATCATTTTTGGTTCGTGTAGGCCTAGTATTAAAATTTTACACCACAAACAGAAATCTGGTCGAGCCCCCTCTTTTTCTTGTTTGTTAGCCTAGGGGCCGCGCCGTCAATAATATTTCGGCATTTTCAATACACACAGAGCCGATGCGTAACTTTTTACCACCCCAAAGTCACTTTTGTTACCTACAAACACTCAGAACTTTAGTCAACCGATGGCTATAATTTTGTTGTTCAAGGTTTTTTGAAGCATGAAAATGAAGCAATACAAACGATAGAATGTTGGTGTTGAAATGAGCAAATTTTTGAGTTATACCTTTTCAATGTAAAATTTTCTCGGCCAAATGAAAAGCAATAAAATTTTCATTTTTTCAGAAAATGTCAGGAAAAAACTATAGGCCTGCTTGGAAAGCAGTGCTGGTCACTGAAGTTGTTACCCTCAATAAAGAAAGAATAAACTAAACTAACAAACAGATCATGTAAAAAAAAGCTTTCGGCTGAACCACTAGCAGGCTATAGGCCTATATGTTAGCACATCTATAACAATGACAAAGGTATATACCAAAATCTGAATTTTGATGATTTTTACAATCGTCCGGATGAGCAAATCACTGAATGGGCCTTTAAACTTAAGGGTGAAATTCGGTCATTTAGTGAACATTTTCGATTTTGATAGGCTTCAAGTTGGCCCGCGAGTTTTTTATTTTTTATTTTTTTAAATCAAAGTAGGGCCTTAAATATATATAGTTCGCTAATTATGCTAATGAAGGATCTCCCCACCCCAACTTTCTAACGCACATCACCGTGAGCTATCTCATAGTTTTGTCAGAATTTCGGTTTTGATTGCACCATTTTTCAATTCCGACTATCAATTTTGTTAAAATCAACTCGCGAATGTACCAATGGATGGATGATTTTGCAAGCCAATAGAAATATCGACTATCTGCTGATTAGAAATGAAGAACTGGTTGGATATTTTGGCAGTCGAAAGCGAAAGTGAAATCACTAAACAGATATTCTGACAAAACTGTAATAATATATTATATAGACCCACACGATGTGCATTACAGAGGTGGGAAATATCTTTCTTTAGCAAACTATCATTAATTTGAAACAGAAAATGAATTCCGAAAAAGCTCGCGGGCGAAGTTTAGGCCTATAAAAATCACAAATCTTATACACTAAAAGACACAGTTTCATGCTTAATTTTTTTAAATGTATATCCAAGCACTATGTTTTTAACTGACAGTTCTGAAGGAAAACAAATCATCATCATCATCAGTCTAGCTTTCTCCAACTAGTGCGATCTTGGGCAAGCGAAACAATTTTGTTTGGCTGCAGGAAAAAAATGTTGCTTTATATTTGACCGAGAAAATTAATTTCATATAGCAAAAAGGTGCGTCTCTGAATTGTGCTGATTTCAACATGTATCGATCGACTTTTATAACAATAGAAGTTGGTGACTAAAGTTCTGAGCAGTGGCAGCACCAGGAATTTTTTTCGGGGGGGGGGCATTGGGGGAAGAGGGAATTTCAGGGGGGGGGGCGCAAAATCGACAAATTTTGAAAATAATTGCCGCAATAATTGGAAATTTATGTAATTTTGGGTTTTTGCCTCAAAAGTGGGGGGGCGGGGGGCGGGGGAGAAAATAGTGGGGGGAATTCCCCCTCCGTAGCGCCACCACTGGTTCTGCAATAAAATGGCTAAGTATTATACAAATATGGAGGTTTTTCTTTTTCGATGTATTAGCATTGTCAGTCATGATAATTTTCGGTCTTTTCCAACAGTGCCCGAGGGAAGGATGAGGCCCTGGTTTTTAGCTGTTTTTTCTTTTTCAAATGTGAGATTCCGAGTAATAAACCCCCGGATAAACCCCTAGAGTACCTTGGAAGTGATCCTTGTTCTCTAATAAATGTAGGCCTATTTATGTATGAAGTTTTCATAAATTATTCCAGAGTCTTAAACAAATTCAAAAATCTACACAAAAAAAAATCTGATGACAAATTAATTTTAAAGCTAGTGTGCTTGTACTTCAATCTTCCTCGTAAAACACCGCTGTTAAACAGCTTTTTATTTTGGCTTAAAATGGGCCTATATCATAGGCCTAATAATTATTTCACAATACTTTTTTATGATCTATTTAATATGATCTAGGCCTAGTAGGCCTATACCAGAACGAATATGACGATATTTTTGCTAAACGAATTAATTTGCAAGAAAATGTTGGTACATAGGCCTAGGCCTTAGCCCTAAACATCATGCGAGTATTTGGGGGGTGGCCTTTGGGGGCGTCAGTCCCCCGGGGTAAAAGCGGGGGCGGCCAAAACGAAGGGGCGGCGGAAGAAGAAGGGGCGGCAAAAACAGGGGCGGCAAAAACGAAGGGGGCGGCAATTAGAATTAGTAAATAAAAAGGGCGAAAAAATTTGATAAGGTATAAAAAAAATTTGAAAAAATGGTAGGCCTTCTATTATATCAAAATGTGTTGCTTTTAGTACGGAAGCACTGAAGGGACATGTCATGTTGTCATGATGTCAAGTTGTCACGATAAATGACGACATAATTGACGACATAATTGCGAGTTGTCACGATAAATGATGACATAATTGACGACATAATTGCGAGTTGTCACGATAATTGACATGATAATTTCGAGTTGTCAAGTTGTCACGATAAATGACGACATAATTGACGACATAATTGCGAGTTGTCACGATAATTGACATGATAATTTCGAGTTGTCATGTTGTCACGATAAATGACGACATAATTGACGACATAATTGCGAGTTGTCATGATAAATGATGACATAATTGACGACATAATTGCGAGTTGTCACGATAATTGACATGATAATTTCGAGTTGTCAAGTTGTCACGATAAATGACGACATAATTGACTGACATAATTGCGAGTTGTCACGATAATTGACATGATAATTTCGAGTTGTCATGTTGTCACGATAAATGACGACATAATTGACGACATAATTGCGAGTTGTCATGATAAATGATGACATAATTGACGACATAATTGCGAGTTGTCACGATAATTGACATGATAATTTCGAGTTGTCAAGTTGTCACGATAAATGACGACATAATTGACGACATAATTGCGAGTTGTCACGATAATTGACATGATAATTTCGAGTTGTCATGTTGTCACGATAAATGACGACATAATTGACGACATAATTGCGAGTTGTCATGATAAATGATGACATAATTGACGACATAATTGCGAGTTGTCACGATAATTGACATGATAATTTCGAGTTGTCAAGTTGTCACGATAAATGACGACATAATTGCGAGTTGTCACGATATATGATGACATAATTGACGACATAATTGCGAGTTGTCACGATAATTGACATGATAATTTCGAGTTGTCGAGTTGTCATGATAAATGACGACATAATTGACGACATAATTGCGAGTTGTCATGATAAATGATGACATAATTGACGACATAATTGCGAGTTGTCACGATAATTGACATGATAATTTCGAGTTGTCGAGTTGTCATGATAAATGACGACATAATTGACGACATAATTGCGAGTTGTCATGATAAATGATGACATAATTGACAACATAATTGCGAGTTGTCACGATAATTGACATGATAATTTCGAGTTGTCAAGTTGTCACGATAAATGACGACATAATTGCGAGTTGTCATGATAAATGATGACATAATTGACGACATAATTGCGAGTTGTCACGATAATTGACATGATAATTTCGAGTTGTCATGTTGTCACGATAAATGACGACATAATTGACGACATAATTGCGAGTTGTCATGATAAATGATGACATAATTGACGACATAATTGCGAGTTGTCACGATAATTGACATGATAATTTCGAGTTGTCAAGTTGTCACGATAAATGACGACATAATTGACGACATAATTGCGAGTTGTCACGATATATGATGACATAATTGACGACATAATTGCGAGTTGTCACGATAATTGACATGATAATTTCGAGTTGTCGAGTTGTCATGATAAATGACGACATAATTGACGACATAATTGCGAGTTGTCATGATAAATGATGACATAATTGACGACATAATTGCGAGTTGTCACGATAATTGACATGATAATTTCGAGTTGTCGAGTTGTCATGATAAATGACGACATAATTGACGACATAATTGCGAGTTGTCATGATAAATGATGACATAATTGACAACATAATTGCGAGTTGTCACGATAATTGACATGATAATTTCGAGTTGTCAAGTTGTCACGATAAATGACAACATAATTGACGACATAATTGCGAGTTGTCATGATAAATGATGACATAATTGACAACATAATTGCGAGTTGTCACGATAATTGACATGATAATTTCGAGTTGTCAAGTTGTCACGATAAATGACAACATAATTGACGACATAATTGCGAGTTGTCATGACATAATTGCGAGTTGTCACGATAATTGACATGATAATTTCGAGTTGTCAAGTTGTCACGATAAATGACGACATAATTGACGACATAATTGCGAGTTGTCATGATAAATGACGACATAATTGACAACATAATTGCGAGTTGTCACGATAATTGACATGATAATTTCGAGTTGTCGAGTTGTCACGATACTTGACGATATAATTGCGAGTTGTATGACGAGTTGTCATGATAATTGACGACATAAAGTCATGATAATTTCGTGTTGTCACGATAATTGACATGATAATTTCGAGTTGTCGAGTTGTCACGATACTTGACGATATAATTGCGAGTTGTATGACGAGTTGTCATGATAATTGAGGACATAAAGTCATGATAATTTCGTGTTGTCACGATAATTGACATGATAATTTCGAGTTGTCGAGTTGTCACGATACTTGACGATATAATTGCGAGTTGTATGACGAGTTGTCATGATAATTGACGACATAAAGTCATGATAATTTCGTGTTGTCACGATAATTGACATGATAATTTCGAGTTGTCGAGTTGTCACGATACTTGACGATATAATTGCGAGTTGTGCGACGAGTTGTCATGATAATTGACGACATAATGTCATGATAATTTCGTGTTGTCACGATAATTGACATGATAATTTCGAGTTGTCGAGTTGTCACGATACTTGACGATATAATTGACGACATAATGTCATGTTGTCATGATAAATGTCATGATAATTTCGAGTTGTCGAGTTGTCACGATAATTGACGACATAATTGCGAGTTGTGCGACGAGTTGTCACGATATATGACGATATAATTGACGACATAATGTCATGTTGTCATGATAAATGTCATGATAATTTCGACTTGTCACCTTGTATACTACATCGCGAGCGATTGGTATGGCCAATGAGGTGGCGCGTTTTTCCCAACGCATCAAAAGGCGCTCTATCCCATTGGTAACATGCTAAAAACAAATCGCTTTTGCTCAGCGTAGATAAGTATAAGTTTCAGATGATCTCAGTACGACGAGCTCTGCATACAGGCTACGGTTTTATTGAAATTGCACAATTTAATATTCAAAATATGCTACTTTTTTCAAACTGCTTGAATGAAAACTGCAATCAGAAGAAATATTGATAGCAAATGATAAGTTGAATGTATGCAGTGTGTAAAACAGCGAGACATAAGTAGGTCTACTTGTAAGAAGAAGAAGTGCCTTGGTACGGACGTATCATACAGTGTCAGAGTGTATGCACTGAGAATTCGACAGGTCAGACGCCATGATCATGTCCATGATGATTAAATCAATATGCCACCATGGTAAGTTGTTCATATTTACGTCGCATTACACATGTACATGGCCTTCTATTATATTGAAATGATATTTTATTTTAAGATAAAATGCAGGCTCTAAGTCAGTGTTCTCCGACTTTGCATGTACGTACGCTCAAGTTCAACATACATTACAGTGTGAATAGAACGAATTCCCAGGGCCAGGCTATACCGTAGTATAGACCTTAGGCTATACTACACCATTCAGCAAAAATCAGCAAATTACTTCAGCGGTGTTCATCTGCTCTGTCTGATTATCGCGTAAAAAGAACTAGGTCATGCGTTTCTACACAGCTTGACCAGCAAATGCCGATCGCGATGTTCGCAGCTCCAAAAGACCCCTTTTACCAGTACGCCGTCAGCTCCCAAATACCCACCACCTCAAAATTCGGGGAACATACCCACCAAAATTTTTTAATGTGCCCCCCACCCGGGTATAGTCCATTTGGCAGGCTGGAGGCAGCAGTGTCTACATGTGTACACAGTACACGCACAATTAAAGGCGATGTATTTCTACGGCACGTTCACTTCGTGAAGCGCATGCTACAGATGCGTACCTTTGGCGCTACTGTCTTGAGGAAATCAAATGGACTTTATTAATATTATATAATATGCACAACACGCTGCACTCAACTGTTGTCGTACTGATATCTCTAAGGGGGGCCTGAAAATAATGACCTCAAATTTTCCTGGGAAAATTGAGTTTATACTTTTCTATGGGGTTGACCCATAATTTTCATGTCAAAAAGGGGGCCCTGAAATGTTTGAGGTCTGAAAAGGGAGGGCCCCGAAAATTTTTCGGGATAAAATTTTTTTGCATTAGGCCCTTCGCACTTGATTATTAGTTTCCTGTTTACCGCCCGCGTCCAAAATTGAAAATCTCAAAATAATTAATTATTTTATTTTTATTTCCAATTTTCTCCTTTAAAATAACTTTCAACTTCTACTTGCCATTTTCTGACTAATATCAACAATAATGATGAATGAACAAAGAGTACAACTCCACCTTCCCTTATTTATAAAATCAAATATTGTTGTGAAATAATTAAATGCCCGCCCTAGTCAAAACGAGTCGATAGTTGCTTGTAATAGTTCAAACCAAATAAAGAAAATAAAAGATAATTAATAATTAATAATTAAAAGTCACCTCGTCCCTTTTCAAAATCTTAAACAGGAAACTAATAATCAAGTGCGAAGGGCCTTAGGCCCCGGCCCCTCTAACAAGTGTTTGTGAACGGTCCCTAATGCGCTCCACTTGCCAAAAGTCATGTGTTACAGTGTGGCAGAGTGTGAGCAGGAATGTTCACTCAGTATTTGTGCACCTTAATTTTGCTTGTAAAATACACTTTCTGGCAGCTCTAGAGGAACGGCACTTGTTTACATTTTTACAAACAGCGTAATCACAGAAGTGGGGTTGTGATTGATGTTCAATCATCTGATATAAAACAGACCAGTTAGCTGATTGGCCGATTACGCGTCAAAGAAGCAATCGATGCAGAGCGGGGCTCAGTATTAAGCCTGGCGTATTTACAGGGTGCGTCGTCAATCAGAGCAAGGGAGTGCCAAGGGGTTCTTCCTGGTTGAAGGTATAGGCCTACAGGAATGTGCCACGGTTTTGGGGTATCTTTTCAGCAAATTTCAGTATCGGTGGTTGGGTTTTCAGTGGAGACCAATTTTTGTCAAAAGGGCACCTGAAAGGACCCATTTAAAATTTGAGTGCATTTTGGGTGTTTTTTATGGAAAATCGGTATACATGTAGTCTGTGTGGCAAATCCCTGTAGAAAATTGTTCAAAGTACCCCCCCCCCCCCACAGGGAGTGCCGTACTTCTCTGGAAGCTAGTGTAAATAGCCAAATTTCCTTATAGACATTTTGTATTTGATACTGATCAATTATTGGCAAGAGAGGAACCATTGGGAAATCCATACACCCCATATATGGAAGACATGACCTTAATCTTCCACACAGGAATGTGAATTTCAAATGGAGTTACCTGAATGGGTGACTCCATTTGATATATCTACACCCTGTGTGCGAGATTGAGTCAGACCTCCATCAAGGGGTGTATGGATTTTAACTGAATAGCCCACTGGCTGCAGGACCGTGGCAGTCGAAATTCACACATCAGCATATAGGCTATATATATGTAATCACATTGAATGCACAGTACGCTGTGGAGTAACTGCAATTTCGATTTAAATTTGCTGCTTTTTTTTTTCCAGGGGTTGAAAATATGGGCAATTTACTCCCCCCCCCCCCTCAACAATTTCATTTTCAGAAGTTGCACTTACATACAGCTACCTACTTGCACTGGATTGTACTTAGGTCTAAAATTCATAAATCAAATGTGTACATTTCAACATAGTCCTATGCATAAATCAAAATGTGCGACTTTCAACTTTACTGGATGATAAATTTTGGATCATAAAAGCATTCAAATTTCATCATTCTTTTTTACCACAGGTTCTTACAGAGCCCCAGAAGTGACATGGAAAGAAAACAATAATCCCAGGAGGCTCGGGGGGCCTTGACTTACATGTACATGTACGGTAATAACTTAAGGCCTCGATTTAGTAACATAGGGCCCTGACTTAGTTACACGGGCCCTGGCTTAGTAATTTGGGGCACCGACTTAGTCACTCAAGGCCCAAACTTAGTAACACAGGTCCCAACCTAATTACTTTGTTGGGGGCCCGTGCTACTCTATCAAGTCAGGGGCCTGTACTACTCTACTAAATTGGGGCCCACGTTACTATCTCGGGCCCGAGTTACTAAGTCGGGCCCAAACTACTAAGTCAGGACCCAAGCTACTAAATCGGGCCCAAGATATTTCTTTCTTTCCATGCCACTTTGTGGGCTCTGTAGGTTGTTCAATTTAATCTTGGTAAGAAAAATGTATTAAATTTAAATATTTTTAATTGATATATATATATTTTGGTTTATTTTACAGATGAAATTTGAACTTGAACTGGAACTGGAAGGAACCACCTGCAGCAACAAGCTAAAAGCAAGATAAAGATCGAGATGATGATAGTGATGACAATGTGTAAATCAAGTTTGAATTTGAGGGAAAAGCAATTGATAGAAAAAGGCAACTTGTCAACAACATGGCAAGTAGGGCCTACATGTGGGCCTACCTTATACCTATCAATTAGGTTTGGAACACTAGTAGACATCACCTGCAGAATTTGATCTTTTATCCCGGCTGGGATCCTTCGAAACATTTTGTACAGGGATGTGCCACTGCCAGTGCCACAGACTTGGATGCTGACTTTCTCTATAGTCTACTTTTTTAGCAACCTAATTTGTCACAAAAAGCACCCAAATTTGCCCAAATTAGGTGTTTTTAAGACATTTTAGCCTAAATGCGCCCAATTGTGCAAATTTGTCTCCATTAAAAAACTACCGTGGTACATCCATGTATACCTTCAATCAGGAAGAACCCCCTCCCACAGATATTACCACAAAATAAAGTAATACTCCACACCTGTGCCACACCCTTACCCTTATTAACTATATACATGTATGTATGTACCTATTACAAACTCTAATTATACCCTCTATTATAGCTCTAGCAGAGATGTAAGTGTTGTTGGTCAGGTATGATGTGCCTATTATGAAGAGTGTACACCATAGGCGTAGATCCCGGGGGATGGGGGTATTTGCCAGTGGGGATGGTCCATACAATCATCCCCCCCCCCCCAATGTTTACGGCTGGTGTATGTGGGTTTCTGACCAAATTAACCTCATTTATGGCCATTTTAGGCCCGAAAGTGCAAATATTAGGCGCTTTAAAATTTATTCCACTTTTGCACCATATTTCAACAGTTTAGCTTCAAAATGGCAAATTTTTTCACACACATTTGTAACATACACTTATTCTGTTGCTAAAAGTGCTGGATTCACTATACTTCAAGAAATGTTTTCAAACCCCATCCCCCCATTGTCAAAAAGAAATCTACGCCACTGGTGTACACTGGACACTGTTAATGGTAAATCAGCACGGTATTGGGCAATTTAATGAAAATGTGCTCAGAATTGTAGATTGTGAAAATGAAATCAAAATTTATAGTAATTGGAAATTAAGAACACACTTTTTTAAGAAATAGGTTTTAAACTAACCAATGCTTTTCACCTTTGTATAGTGGTCAAAAAATTAATATGGTTTAATTTTTTAAATCTTCATTTGTTCCTTTAGTCCTTGAAATTAAAGGAGGATGGTATGATCAACAGCAACATATCCACTTTTCTCCATCAAAATGGAGATTTATTTATCAGTAGCATCAATAGAAAGTCAATAATTTTCTTACTGACCCTGTCAAATATTAGTCAAGAAAAATAATAAATTTTGTTTTAGAATTTATATTTCCTAAATTGGCTAGTAATAGGTTTGTCTACCTTTGCTGAATTTAAGAATGTGAAATGTACTTGGCATATTCCATTTGTGAGTGGTCCAATAATTTGGGACATGCATTTTGTGGGTCTTTTGGGCCTGATTTCATAAATTGTCTTTACTGTTTAAACTATATTTATTTTAGATGCTTATTTTCAAACTCTTTACATTTTGAAACTTTTAACACAAAAAATAACTACACACATATGCAAAATATTGTGAATATTGCTATATTTAATTTAAAAAGCAGTTTTAAGTCAATTTTATTATTTCAGGTGACCAGGCCACTTTCTCATCTAGATACCCAAATAAATCATGAATCAGTTGTTTCAACTGAATTTTATTCTAATTTTCTCAAATTCTGAAAGAACTTGACCAAATTTTATAAAGTACGGTAACTGTTACAAACCCTGCTCCAGCAATACAGTGAGCTTTAATTTGGAAATATATACATTTGTTAAATATTTTAAATATTTTCACAATGTAAATATTTTTGGGGACACCAAAGCACTTCAACAATTTTCAAACCAATGCACTGCTTAATTCTTCACATTTTTGTAATCAATTTTATTTCCCTTCAAATCATGCAAAGCCCAAACATTTAACAAACAAATAACAATAAAACAACCAATTTTATAGAAAATATAATTATTCAATTGAAATTTCACATGGTAAATGAAAATGGGGGACACCAAAGTTGACAGGTGAAACCTATTTTTGATGAAGTCAGTATGAAGGAACATACAATTTGAATGTAAGAAGTAAGTTTTATATGGAAGATCTATCTTTAGTACACATGAAAATTGAGGCAAAAAACAAGTACATAATGAAAATGTTGGAGGAATGAGCATTTATAAACGCATATTTTATATGTCTTAAAAAGCGCCTGAAAATGATGATTTTTTACTCATTTTTGTGCAAAATTCATAATATTGCAAGGTCATGAACCAAATTTCAGGTACTAGTATTTTAATTTGTTTATAGAAATGTTAGTAAGAGATTTAAAGTTTATAATATTGCAAGGTCATGAACCAAATTTCAGGTACTAGTATTTTAATTTGTTTATAGAAATGTTAGTAAGAGGTTTAAAGTTTATTATAGAAAATTACTAAAATGGCACATGAACGCACACACTGCTGTGATTTGCCATTGGACCCCTCAAAATGATGCCACATGTGCAATTCTTTGAATGTTGCCATTTCCTGCTTTAGCTGGCTGCTTTATTATAATTCTTGTAATTTGAAAGACAAAAAAACCCACATATTCAGCAGGGGCGTAGCAATACAATCCATAGCAAATCCATGGGCCCTGGGGGTTCAGGGCCCAAGCAAATGTGAAAATGTAATAAGGGCTGATAAAGGAGATGTTTAGTGTCCATGGGCCCGAGGCTCTGCCCCTGATATTCAGAATAATACACTGCCAGTAAAATTTGTAAAAAAATTAATGTATTACTAGGTTGGTGTTACTGTTACATACAACTTATTGTATTTTTGTTTGAATCATATGCTGACCACATGTTGGAATACACTGTGTGTGTTTGACACCCTGTCATGTGTTAGAAAAATAAAATGACAATGAATAAAAATACAAATTTACATATAATCTATGTGTTTGTTTTTGTGATGACTGGTGCATCATGTCATCAGCCATGTGTTAGAAAAAATAAAGTGGTAATGAATAAGAATTAAAATGTATCTATGTTTGTTTTCATGGTGACTGGTGTAAGGACTGATCAAAATTAATGGGTGAGCTTTTTTTTTAATTGAAAGGGGTGAGCGAACATGTTTTTGAGCTAAAAACAATTGAATTAATAAATTGCCTCCAAAATTTGATTGGTTCCTTTTGTGATGTTTTTTATCTTTCACATTCACCCAGCCCTTGCACTAACAATGGGTGTAAAATTTGCGCAAAAATAGTTTGGTTTTCAGTGAAAGTTTTGTTCAAGTTCTGATGAGGGGAGGGGCAAGTTGTTGGAAAAAATGTCCAAATCTATGAATGCCTGCTGAATTCCAATAGACTTATCAATTTTATAAGACTCATCCACAATGATATACCGACTTGGGTATGGGGTGGTGTGGACCCTGAGTGATATCATGCATCAGTATAGCTGCTAAGCTGAATCATTGTGCACTTTGCGATAAAAGCATGAGAGTGTCCACACATGGAAGTACATGGCCCAAAGTTTATTTTAAGATGTAGAGCCATTTCAGATTTGGCACCTAGTGACTTCTAGAGGTCACATAGGGGTAAAAATATGAAAATGCTCCAATTTTAACAGATCACCAAATTATTCGCCTGATCAAATTTTTGAGTAAAGGTAAAAATTTCAACTTGCTCCGATTTTGACAGAAATGGCAAATTGTCCATTTAGCTGACATGAATCATAAAAATAATAGTTTTGCATATCGTACTGTGTTAACCTACTGAGATAGAGGTTAAAAATGTCAAATGCCATTGCCAAGGGCCCTGTTGATCGTTGAATTCCATTGCAAATAACAAGTAAATAGTACATTTTAGATGGTAAGTACTATACTGTTTAGTACTTACCATCTAAAATGAACTGAAATATTTCGACATCTTAAAATAAACTTTGGACCATGTACTTCATGTGTGGAAACTCCCATGCTTTTAGTGCACAATTGTACCAATTTGGGAGCTTAGCAGTTAAACTATATGGACACATGTGATAATAATTAATAAATGCGAAGGCCGAGTAAAACTGAATTTATTACGCATTGCCCCCAATCTTGGCCTTTGCTTTCCGTGCCACCCAGTCAAATGATAAAATTCGAACTTTTGAGGCCCAACTGAGATTTAGGGGTGCTGAAGTTTGGTTTCGTGGGGTGTGCTGGAGAATTTGAAAGCGACCCCATATATATGCAAAAAAAAAAAAAAAAAACGTTTTGGCTAAACTTAACGCAAATTGTCTTATTTTTACAACTCAGTGTCCCAAAATATGTGGAAAAATGTCAAACATTTTGGCTACTGTCATTTTTTGGCTATTGGGCTATTTTCCTAAAAAAATGAAAAATCTTGAACTAAAAAGACTCATCCAAATAATACCAAAATTGGCTTTGAAAAAAGGGGTCCTTGATATACTTAAAGGCCTAAAATGCTACCCAAGGTTAGTAACATTAAGAAAACTTGATGCAAAACATTCTAACATAACGTTGTTAAGTGATTAAACTATTTTGCAATTTATATTTTCAATTATTTTAACCAAATTTTTCAAATGTTGTTGTAGTAGGGTACAGAATGGAGGTCCCGTTCTCGGTGTGAGTACAAGACGTTTTGAAGGTGTTTTTTAAATAGATTTTAGGACACTGAATAAAATGGGAGGGTCTGTACCATCTAAAAGTGTGGGGAACTCTCGGTAGAGGGCGTTTTTCAAAATGGCCGCCAAACTCCCTTAAAATCACCATAACTTGGTCAGAGAAGCACCCAACAGAACAATTCTGATGTCTATACCCATGTTTTCAGGGTCAAGGAATCCAATAGAGTCATTTACATCAGCCTAGGACCTATCATTCCAAGATGGCTGCCAAAATTTCAAAATGGCCGCCAGTGAACATTAAGGGGCGCAACACTAAATAAGCGTCCCATAGGATAACGTGTGATTTTGGCCTACTTCGAGCGCCATTCCTGGCGTCCCTGCAATACTTGGCAAAATAAATTTGGTATATCAAATTAAAGCTCTGTTTCTGTAGATTCCAAAACTTTTGTCGGCATTATATCGATGACCGTTGACTTTTTTCGCTATTTCGCGGTGCAAAAAATATGGCCTAAAAATATACTAAATTCACCACTCACATTTCAAAATCGGAAGTTGTCTTCATCCGCCACAGAGAATTGCTTATGAGATAAAATGTCCGGTTTTTTCTGCATGTTATTATTGAAGACACTTGTCGAATTCATATGAGTGATTTAAAGTGAACATGTCGGTAGATATGGTCGCTACAATCTCATACCGTAAAATGAGGGTAACTTTGGGCACTTTTCAGAGTTTTTAAACCACTGCTTCCAAACAAAACCAATTATATTTCTAATTATTTCTTTTTATGACATTAGGGTTCCTTCTACACCTTGAAGTTGAAAAAGATTTTAGATAATTTTGAAAGGGTGCCCTATGGGTTAAAAATAGCCTGACCAATGTTACCCCGCATTTGGGGCAACTTTGGTCAGAGTATTACATTCCATGAAAAAAAAAAAAAAAAAAAATTGATCTTCGCTGTATATGGGCAAGTTTTTGTTTTTGTGACATTTAACCCCTTGCAAAATTAATCAACCACACATCCTTGCTCACAAATACCGATTTTAATTTTTCTGAAAAAATGTAAAAAAATGCTCATTTTGGTCAAAATGTCGATATTTTCGTAAATTTCAAGAAAATTGGACATGAGCAACTATTATTTCTTCCAAATATTATATTTCTTTACAAATTGAGACCAAATATGACTAAAAACTATATTGCTGTACGGAAATATGACCATTTAAAAAAAAATTTGACCGACCAAAGTTACCCCGCTGACCGAAGTTACCCCATTTTACGGTACTCACTATGGACTATATTACCCGAATTTCGTTCTTACATAAAATGCGTAGTGATTTAGTGTTGCGCCCGCTTAACTTGGCTATATCTCGGGTGCAGAAAGTCCTAGAAGTATGATTCTGGTGTCTATACCCATGGTTACAGGGTCTAGAAATCCATTAGAATAATCAGTACAGAACCTTAAAATCCCAAGATGGCCGCCAAAATTGAAAAATAACCACCACTAAAATGCAGAATTTTGCCTATATCTTATCTTTATCTGTGGTTTAGACGGCACTGTCAGGGGTTTACGATCCTTACCTGGGGCTAAGATGCCTTAATCTTAGCATAACGCAGTCTAAACCCCAGATAAGGTATCTAAACCCCAGATAAGGCGCCGTAACCCCAGATAAGCGACGTAGACCCCAGATAAAGCAGGCCAAACCCCAATAAGGTGCTTAACACTAAATAAGGAACATAAACCACAGATAAGGCATCTAAACCCCACGTAAGGTGCCCTAACTCTAGATAAGGGTCGTAAACCCCAGATAAGGCATCTAAACCCTATAAGAGACGTAACACCCCAGATAAGAGACGTAAACCCCAGATAAGGCAGTCTAAACCCCAGATAAGGCGCCTTAACCCCAGATAAGGAACGTTAACACCAGATAAGGCATCTAAATCCCAGATAAGGCGCCTTAACTTCAGATGATGTACGTAAACCTAGGAAAATACAGTCTAAACCCCAGATAAGGCATCTAAACCCCAGATATGGGACGTAAGCTCCAGATAAGGCAGTTTAAATCCCAAATAAGGCAGTCTAAATCACAGATAAGGCAACTAAACCAAGATAAGGCACCCTAACCCCAGATGAGGGACGTGAATCTAGGATAATGCAGTCTAAACCCCAGATAAGCTGGCTTAAGCCCAGATAAAGGACATTAACTGGAGATAACGCAGTCTAAACCCCCAGTAAGGCGCCGTAACCCCAGATAAGGGACGTAAACATATGATAACACAATCTAAGCCCAAGATAAGGCACCTTTACCGCAGATAAGGAATGTAAACCCCAGATTAGGCAGTCTAACATCAGATAAGGTGCCTTAACCTCAAATAAGGGATGTAAACCAAGGATAACGCAGTCTAAACCCCAGACAAGGCGCCTTAGCCCCAGCAAGGAGACGTAAGCCCAGGGCCGGATTTACCATTGGGCCAGATGGGCCCGGGCCCAGGGCCCCCAAAATTTGGGGGCCCCCAATTTGGCCATATGCATGTTTATTTTTAGCCTCCAAAATGATAACATTGTAAAATTTTGCGCGCTTATCAGGGGTTAAGGCAGCTTATTTGAGGTTTAGACTGCATTATCATATATTTACATCCCTTATCTGGGGTTAAGGTGTCTTATCTGGAGTTTAGACTGTCTTATCTGGGGTTTACGTCCCTTATCTGGGGTTTAGACAGTGTTATCCCAGTTAACGTCCCTTATCAGGGGGTTAAGGCAGCTTATTTGGGGTTTAGACTGCATTATCCTATATTTACATCCCTTATCTGGGGTTAAGGTGCCTTATCTGGGTTTAGATGCCTAAAGAATGGATCTGGGATTTAGACTGCCTTATCTAGGGTTAACACCCCTTATTTGGGGTTAAGGCACCTTATATTGGGTATAAATGCCTTATCTGGTGTTTAGATTGTGTTATCCTAGGTTTACGTCCTTCATCCGAAGTTAAGGCACCTTATCTGGGATTTAGATGCCTTATCTGGTGTTTACGTTCCTTATCTGGGGTTAAGGCGCCTTGTCTGGGGTTTAGACTGCCTTATCTGGGGTTTACGTCTCTTATCTGGGGTTTAGATGCCTTATCTGGGGTTTACGACCCTTATCTAGAGTTAAGGCAACATTACATGGGGTTTATTGGGTGTAGAGTTTGCCTCAAGAACTTGCCTCTATTGACAGGCACAATTGAGTGCCCTCCCACCTCCCAAATGTATACGGTATATAGGCCTACTTTGAATATCTTGCATAAATAATTTTAAAAGAAGTCATAACCATTTTATATATTGCATTTCTGAGAATCTGTAACCATCTTAAATCTTGCTAATCTATTTTGCTGTTTTGGGAGAATATTTGGGAGATTCAGGGAATCTTTTAGAAAACTTTGTAGTTGAAGAAACCTTTAGATGGAGAAGCAGAAAAATGTCTTAACAGAGACTGCAGCTGGAGAGGAAAGTTCCCAGGACCCGAAGTCGGGGAAAGTTGCAGTAGACTGAGAGAACTGGCAACAGGGTGTAGTTTTAGCTGGGCTTGTAAATCTTAATACCATCAAGACTGTAAACGTCCTAAAAAACAAGCCAGATAGTCCAATAAATCCCGGTAACTATCGTGCAAATCCTAGTTAAATTTGCTGTATTGGGCAGAGATATACATGTAGTACTTAAAGTGCTAATCAATCATAATATATGTTATTGGGGCATTTCAAGAGCACCCTTATTTGGTTGGAAAAGGTCGTTGAACTTTTACACAGGGGTCAAGTTCAAAAATTGTTCGGACTTTGTTAAAAACACAAACAATGTGTTCATCTACTCATAAGGATTCAGAAAAAGTTAAGTTTGACCTATCTTCGACGTACGGTTATAGACTTATAGAGTTTTCTAATTTCTTGCAACAAGACAACTACTTTGAGATAATTTTCAAAAGAAAAATTTCTTTTTTGTCCCCTGTGGGAGAAAAATAGACCTTTGACGTCACAATGTTACTTTCTTGCCCATAACTCCATAACCGTACGCCATAGCTAGACCAAAGTATATTTCTTCTCGGAATCCTCATTGCCAGAGGATCACGACGGTATGAGTTTTGAACAGGTCTGAGTAATTGAACTTGACCCCTATGTAAAGTTCAGTGACCTTTTCCCACTAAAATGGGGGTATGCTCTTGTACAGGCCTAAGTGTTGTAATGCCTCCATAGCCTACATGTAGGCCTATAGATTAATCAGCACTGTATGCACTATTACTCTGCCAAATATACCAACTCTGACATGATTGGCCAAATATGACGACTCTATAACATGATTTGCACGATTGTAGTCATGTGAACTAAAATCTCTTGCACTAAGGTGGCAGTCACAACCGGCCATGGTTTTCAATCACCCACATTGTATAAGCAAGGTTTTGCAGCCTGGTTGGTCTGAAAGGCATGAATTCCTATCGAAAAGCTTGAGAATATGCAGAGTAAAGGCATTTCAACAACATTTGAACTTGAGTAGGATTTAATATTCCCTAGAAGTCCTTTTCAGAGGGCCGAGCTTTTGTGGCTTTCTAGCGAGTGTCATCTGCAAAGCAAATTGCCCCACTTCACCCTACTGTGTTATGCTTGACGAATGAGGGCAGCACTCCTCGTCACTCCATACATAAATTCTCCCAGCCACATTTCCCTAATATGAAATTTAAAAAAGAAAAATTAAGTTTGGCAGAGGTGGGGTTCGAACTCACGGCGCGCCGCTATCAATGGATACTCTATGAGCCTAGCGCCACTTGTTGGTATCCATCTTGAAACTTATTTGAACATATATCATCGCAACTTCAACATAGCCTACCACGTAACAAGCAAAGACAGAAAACGTACCATATTTTGGAATTTTATTTGTTTAAAAACATTAATATGTGTTAATAGCGCTCAATTGTTGTTAACTGCGTGTTCTACATACAGAAATCCGACAATAAATGGGCTCTACATGGACAATACATTATATCGTAGAAAAGCTGCTCTATCATGAGAGTATGCTGATTTGTTTTGCAATTGATGCTTCTAATGTTGGCTGACATGATGCAGTCATGTCTACAGTAGAATTCATCTCGACCTTTGCAGGACTTAACCCCATTAAAAGCTATTAAACCAAGATAACACTCATTGAAACAGCTCAACTGATTAAATCGGATCTTCTCTGGCTGTGCACATGTGACTGTTTTCATGTGCGATATCGCAATAAAGTTTGTATTAAAGCTTCAGTTGGGTAACCGATTATAAAGGAAACGAAAGGAAACAATGGTATGTGTACCATTGTTCACGAAATGAGACAATGGCGTGCTTTTTGTAAACCAGCATTCTTGAAAATGAGCAACATAATGATTGTTGACTTAACACGGTTTGGAAATAATTTCTTCATATTTTTGGTGTTATCTGTCGTTTACATATCCTTCCTAAAACACAAAAGTACGACCCTCTCCAAACACCTAAATTAGCTAAAAATTTAGGACATGTTACAAAACTATATTGTCTAGAATTTTAGAAGAGTACTTTTAATATTGGCCGGTTATTTTTCACACAGCGACGTTAACTAGGCAATGTACTATTACCTATAATATTAACTAAAACACCAAAGTACGAATATTTCCAAACATCTAAATTAGCTAAAATTTAGGACATGTTAAAAAACTATATTTTCTAGAACTTTAAAAGAGTACTTTTAATATTGGCCGGTTATTTTTCACACAGCGACGTTAACTAGTCATATCCCCATACTGTTAACGTAGGGCTATTTGTAGAGGTCACTCGTCAATGGGAAAGAGCACTGTGTATTGTGTATAGGAAAACGGACAGTAACTGCAGTATGAATGTTTTTGACCCGGGTTTTTGATGATCATGAAAGTCAATCTTTGACCGGGATCTTTGACAAGATGTAATTTTGCTACGGAAAGTGCTATGACAAAACGGTTTTCAGATTTGGCTTTCTTTAATCAAGGGTTTAATTTGATATAAAATGATGCGGTGTTTGATGGCAAATTTGAATTCACCTTTTTTTTGTTTTTCATTTTCTTCAGCAGGGGGGTCATGAATATGACCCCCCCCATCATGGCTAAAATATTTTACGACCCCCTATCGTGGGTCAAAAAATTTTATGCCCCCCCCCCCTTCAATCAAAATTTTAGAGCGGAGTGCACAAAACGCGTTAAAAATTTGGCCCTAAGCGTAAAGAAGGCGCACGGAGAGCGCAAAAATCTTACATTGTATAACTAAAGATTGTGTGTACATTTTGTTTTAAAAAGTGTAAGAAAAGTTTAAAATGCGCGTGGCGCGAAAAACTTTTTAGTCAGTCCTTAATAATTCTCTACCCCCCCTATTTTGATTGTTACAAAATTATAACCCCCTATTTTTGGTCTCAAAATTCTATGACCCCCCCTTCCGAAGAAAATGATAGCCCCTTATACCTATAAGGGGCTCAGCTGTGCAATAATTATGAGCCCCGGAAGGAGGGTACAATTGTGGGGGGGGCAAGCAATTTTTGCGAGCCGAGGGGGGGCAAGCAATTTTGGCACACATATATGGGGCACCTTTTAAATAAAACGCTCTAAAAAGGCTTAGGAAAACAGTAAAAAAAATATGCAAATTTTCATGCTCGCAACATATCTAGACCTTTAAAGGTTTGCAAATTGGGATCCCCAAAATTTGGCATGTGTGGGGGGGGGCAAAGATTTTTGGCAAGCCAAAGAGGGAGGAAAGAGATGTTTTTGTAGGCTGAGAGGGGGGGGCAAGCGATTTTGGTGGGTCGTTCGGACATTTTATTACCCCCGGGCTCATAATTATTGCACAGCCCCAAATATGGCACATAAATGAAGCCTGTGGTGTGCGACGGATGAGGGAGAAGCTTGGGGGCACCAGTGGCGAAACTAGACTTGCAATCAAGGGAACAGCTAGCTGGGGGCAAATCTGCCACCACCGCCAAGGGAGGGGGTGCTGGGGGAATACAGATGCATGTGCTCATTTGGGAGAAGGGGCGGCAAGGATTTCAAACCAAGCCGCTGTAACAGCCCCATGCTGGGGATTGTGCCACTGTCCCAGCTGTACCCTGACAAATTTTCTAAAATCCTCTATTTCTTTTTCAGGCCGGCCTACTAAAAGATCAGAGCTATACTGTACAAGTAACAACCAACTGCCAGTCACCATTAACCAATGCCACTGTGAGCCATTTCATGTCACATTTTGCAGCAGAGGCAGATGAAACAAATGAAATAAAAGGACTGAAATAATGACGGAAACGCACTTCAACATCACTAATTGAACAATACTTGTGTTGAAAGTCGGGACTCATAAATTAGGTGTAACAGAATGTGTAAAAAATTATTAAGATCTATTAGAAATATTCAATCTAATAGATTAGAAATGAATCTAATTCAATTTTAATATTTAAGGGATTAAAATTGCTTAGATTGATTTTAACCCTTAGATTAAAATCAAATTACCGGTAGATGTATTCGAATTAAGATTTTTTTAAATCCATCCAAGTATTTATTAGATTAAAAATCAAATTAGATTGAATTTTAGATTGAATATTTCTAATAGATTAGAATTCAATCTAATTTGATTAAATGTTTTAATCAATTTTGGATTTGTCCCAGATCACAATCACTCATTTTTAATCTTAAAGGAATTTAGAGGAATATGCTGAATTGTATTATAAAAATAAAGACTGCACAAAAGTAACGCAGCTGTTATAAATACGCCTGTAGCGTTTGAACTAATAATTGTGTTCACAATATTTCAACATAGAAAGAAGGATGATTTATTTACGCGCATTTTATACCCCATTTGTCCAATCTCGTTCAATAGTAACAACACAGCAGTGCTTTTAAAGAAAAATACCTAAATTGAAAAGTTGCAGTTATTTGTATTGATTTGAAGTCAGTGCAAAGATAAATGGAGGGTTTTACGTGTCACAGTGCTTGCATAATAACCATTGATTGCTGTAAATTGCAACTTTTAAATTTGGGTTTTTTTCTTTAAAAGCACTACTGTGTTATCAGTATTTTGAACGGCATTTGACAAATGGGGTATTCAAATGAGCGTAAATAAATCTTCCTTCTTTATATGTAGAAATATTGTGGAAACGATTACTAGTTCTGAACCTATAGGCGTATTTAAAACAGCTGTGTTACTTTTGGTACAGACTTTATATTGGATATCTTCCATCACACAATAGAGGATACATACATAGTAAAAAAAAATCTCCATCATTTATTCTCTATTAAGTAGGTGTGTTCAACTGTTTTGGTTTGTTGGACTTCCTTCTTCATACTTTTTTAATGAAAAAAATAGTGCTTTTATTTCTTCACTTCCTTACAGATCTCAAAATAAAATAAAACAATGATCAAAGCTACATATTCACCATGCATTCTAATGATTCTTGTTTATTTCATGAACTCTTGTCTTTCTAATAATTATGTACCAGAGAAATAAGTGTAAAAATACATTTAGTAATGAAGTATGAGATAATGAGTGCAAAAAGACCATTTATTTACAGTCTATTGGCAGCCACTAGTCTTTTGAGAAGGCTTTTGTGCAGACCTTCATTTTTGGGGGGGGGGGCACCCTTTGTCAAGGCCATTGGGGACCACTTGTCAACAAGGAATGAAGAATACCTTGAAGTTAAACAAAGATCAGGGGCACAACGGCCAAAACTGAAAAACTGCAGGCAATGGCCCTGACTGAAATTCGAGCCCAGCTTGTGTGTTAATATGGTGCCTTCACAAAAGACTAGCATTGACTGACATCGGCTAGTCTTTGCTGAAGGCTTTGGGTGTGAATGCATTGATGCACAGCCACAGCCTCAATGAAAGTCCTTAAAATGAAAAAGTTTTAAATTTGATATACGCCACATTTGGGTTAAATGCACTTGAGCAATGAAAATGCATACCTTTAATTTCTTTATATGTTACTTATAATTACAAAATCTAGCCTTGTTACACTCAGAAAATTATTTTTGTAACTTAATAATTTGTTTTGAGATGAAAAAACTGAACTATAAATCACTTTTTTAGTTTTTGCCACCAAAAACTGTTTTTTGCCAAGCGGTTTTAACATGTTAAAACCGTGGTTTTTCCACCTGTGGCAAAAACCTGCGAACCCTGTTTACATGTAGGACCTTTTATTTTAATTTCATGTCAAGGGTTTACATGTATATAGGACCTTTTATTTATTTATCTAATAAATAACAGACATTAACAGACCTTATCTGCAATAGCTGCCAGGTGACATTTTTAAAAATCTTCATGAGATGTGTACACTACATAATGCATAAATTATCAAGATGTCTATGGGACAGCTATTGCAGTTAGGGCCTTTTGGTTCTAAACCCTTGCTTAGTGGATACTCATCATACTTACAGGGATGAAGGTAAACCAGTAGCGTAGCCAGCGGGAGGGATGGAGAAGTGGAAAAATGGGGACGAGAAGAAGCCTGGGAGAAAAGAAAGAAAGAAGGAGAGGGAGAGGAAGGGAGGGAAAAATAGATAGGGGCGATACTGACGTTTGCCCCGGACTGACAATGCTGGCTACGGGCCTGAGGTACACCCCCCCCCCCCTTGTTGTGCCCCTGACACTATGGATCAGCTACTGAACAATTTGGTCTACAATTATTCTACATCCTGCATCCGCTAATCCTAACATGCGCTAGTCATAAATGTCACTATAGTCCAAGATAAAAAAGGGTCGCTAGTCCTAATGGCTGCAGATTTTCCATTGCTAAGGTCTTGTAAACCTTATTTATTTTTGGACTTGTGAACCATTTCCTATTTTTTCGGACTAGCGATCCGTATTTTTGGACTAGGGAACCTTGGCTATACATTGGTTCCCCTCAAGTTCAGTAGTGACGTAGGTGCATATTTTGTTGGGCGCAGTATTGAATTGTGTGCGTATAGTTAATTGTGTAGCCAAAAAAGGCGGTTCGTGTGGCGCAGCCATGAAAAGACATTGATATCACTGCTGAATTTGAGGCAAACCAAAGAAAAGTGCCTAGAACATGTCCAATAATTCCATGCTACTTTTTACAGCCTGTAAGGAACTATGCATTACGATTACATCACATGTCAGTGTCACTTGTTGAGGTCTTTATTGTTTTGATAATTGGAGCAAACATTTACTAGTACACCATGCATGTGTTAGTTTAGGAAAGTTTTCAATGCATGCGAGTGATAGCCCTACTAGTATAGGGCCTTTTGACTGTGGTGGTCCAAAACCATGCTATATCGGAAAACCTGGCTATATCCAGAGAACTGCTAAACCCAGACTGCTAATTCCCCTTTCGGGTGGAGCGGTTAGTGGGTTTTAGCGGTTCTCGGATATTGTAGGGCTAGCGAGTGATGCGCCAGATAACAGATGCCAGCTGTTGACTTCCAAACCATGATCCTCTTTGTCTTTCAAGAATTGCGCCATAAAACCAGTATCCTCAGTAGTACTGCTGCACCTGGAAATTGAAATAAAATAAAATAATAGCCAATGATTAATTATTACACATTATTATCAGGATTATGGTATCTAGGCTGTTTGTTTGCCTTAAAGCCTTAATGTACAATCTTTTTAAATTTTTAGATTTTTCTTCCAAAATGATAAATTATTGTAGCAGAGTCATGATTTGCTATTTCAATAGGTGTGAGGTCAAAGGTCATAAAGTAGTCACTTGCAATCATTTTGAAATTTAAACAAAAAATGTTTACGAACTGTGAGAGCGGGGACACATTTAAAGCACTAATCTGTAATTTACTAAGTCTACTTGTCGTGCATAGTTTCATGGGCATATCCATCTTTCTTAGTAAGGAGGGCAAAATAAAACTTCGGGGGGCACACGAAAAAACTTACAGTTGCATCATACAATACATAGAGATTGTATGTCTTTCAGGGATGTATCGTTCGAGTCCGGACTCGAGTCCACTTTTTGGACTCGGACTCGGCTCGGACTCGGACATAAAAAGACTCGAAGCCGAGTCCGGTCCGAGTCCATGCAATTAAATCCATGTTAAATGTGAACTGATTATACCTAAAAATGTCAAAATAGATCTAAAATTTGATTTAAAATTTGTTGACTTCACTTTATTTGCCCTTTTTCCTAAAATTGGGGCTGTCAAATAAGTCATCTGTCATGTATCCTACATATCCACCATATTAATTAAGTTAATATCTGTGAATTAGCATAGTCATACTTGTTAGCATTGATAATAATTATGCATAATTTTTTTTAATAAATACTGTATAAAAATATCTAAAACTTCTTTCATGGAACTTTCTAATTCATGAAACTCAGTGAAAAAGAGAAAAAGTGCACACTGGACCATGCAGTATGCATGGCAGCTCATCCTAGTGTATAGTAACTTTGTGCTCCTTACATGCATGTACATGTATGGGTATGGTTATTACATAGGTATTTTACATACTGTTGGTTGCTCGCGATAGATTTGGCTGTTCCATCTTGCGCCCTCAGACACAGGGGACACTTATCGTTGTACTCAATGGGGGAAATCACAAAACATGTCATATGATAAATATACCTCTTTGTGAAATAATTTAAAAAGTTTGATTTATTATCGGGAATACGCTCCCAATAAATTACAAAAGGAAAATTAATGCACATTGATGTGTTCTATCACGGAGAAAATTGACTGGAAATCAAAGGCCCTGTACAATCCAGTAGGGATGTCGTAAGGTGTCCCCTTTGCCAGATGTGAGAAATGGGTAAGTGCACTAAATGGAACAACCCTGACCGAGAGAATACATGTATGTGTAGTTTGTATGTGTTCACTATTCACTGCACATTTGTTCAGTTTTAAAAAGATATTTGAAATTAATATCACAGGTACAAAGCATACCACATACTTGAACTTTTGTTTGGTAACAGCATAATCCCCCACTGCCTGACTGAAGTCAGACTAAAAGTGGGGGATATGGCCCCACCCTAACTGATTTGTATACATGTGTAGTTATTCCAGGCCTGCTTTAATGAATGTGGTAAAAAGTAAAGCTGTTTGCATACTGGTATCAAAATGGCAAACTGGGAAAACATTTCAACACATTAATTTTCTTCTTGATATTTCTGAAGGGTGAATTTCTATTATTATGATTATTATTATCATTTATTTTATTATTTTATTATTTATATTGTTATCATTATAATATTTTTCTATAATTTATCTCACCCCCATTGAATACATTGCTCTCCATGTACATTTAAATGCTGCACACAGCCTGGTGCCCCTTCCCTATTCCCTGTGGCCTGTGTACATCTGTGAGTTACATGTCACTAATGTGACACACACATGCCAACATCTCCACATTTACTGCTCTCTGATACATGTAGTTTCTAGAGAACTTTTAATACCTGTGACGTCGACCCCCATCATTTAAAATGTAAATGACCCCAACCCAGTGTTCTTAATTAACCGGTTAATTATAAGCGGCGGTTAATTAACGTTAATTAACCGGTAAGATTGGTTAATTATGGCTGGAAGATATATAAATCCGAGCTCGAATTCAATATGCCATCATACTGAAGAACACTGCGCAAGCATTTAACATGAGCAGATGAAGTTTTCTTGTCCACCTTTAGCTTTAAAACATTCCATTTTAAAATTTTAAAATTAAAAAATTATTTTCATATATAAACTTATAATGTCAATTCAACCTGTTTAAAAAATTTACACTCATTGACACAGATGCACAATGATACTGCACGTCTGTGACTATACAATTAGAATTTTATCAACTTTGTCTTTTTAGTTATTGATTGAAGCAATCCTGGGCAAAAATGGTATAATCTGCTCACTCTGCTGTGGATTTTGGGTACTTGTACAACAGGTGGTGGGCATTCTGCCTGGTTGAAGGTATACAGGGATGTGCCACGGTTTTGGGGTACCTTTTCAGCAATTTTGGGGAAAAGCGCCAACATTTGCACATTTTTGGTCATATCAATTTGTAGGCACTCTTTAGCAATGTCATATCATTGAATTTACAACCGTATGATGACAAAACAGACAAAAATAGTAACTTTTTGCACAAGATTTGAAATTTAAAGAGAATTGGCAATTACTCATTAAAATGAGGCTAGTAGGCCTATATACATGTATGGACAATATAGTGTGCTCTTCATTTAAAATGGCATAAAAATTGAAAAATATTATAAGGAACACATGAGGTTTTGACTTCAAGGATAGGTAGTTTTCAACATATTACCAGTAATTACCACATTCACCTGCTACAATGTATAACATTGAATTGCATTATAAATCTGTTGACCTACTGTAATGGGGAAAAGTGTATAGGGAGTAAAAGTGTTACATTTCGTATGATATACATTGTAAAACAAATTATGATTAGAAGTAGGTACATGTATAGAGGAGTCAGCATCCAAAAGTCTGCAGGGCACATCCCGTACAAATTTTTTCAAAGAACCCCCCTCCACAGATTTTTACATATAGACCATGATATAGTCTGCACATATGGTCTATGATGTGGTGCATGACACTCTAGACTAGAGAGCAAGAAGAAGAATACTATTTTAATATTTCCAGTGAACACTGAAGTGATATTAAAGTGTTAAAACTTAAAAAAGCGTCAGAATAATTCAAAATTCATAATTAACCTATTTTACCACCGGTTAAATATGATGCTGTGGTTAATTAACCGGTTAATTAACCGGTAAGATTGAGGTTAATTAACCGACTAAGAACACTGCCCCAACCCCCCACTTTTTAGGCCCCTACTTCACTGATAGAAACATACATGTTAGATATAAAGTTCAGTGCCCCACCCCAGGCATGGACTCTGACCGAGTCCGGACTAGGGTCATATTTTGTTTGACTCGGACTTTGCTCGGACTCGGCTCGGCTCGGACTCGGACGAGCTGGACTCGGGTACAAGTCTAAAGTCTTTGAGCTTCTAAAAAAGGCTTTATTGGGACGTAGCACACAAAAATTTGTTATTTTACACTATTTTCGGTCATGATCAGGCTGAATAAGGTATTGGCATTTTGTGTGGTGTGCTGCACCCATTTGGCTACAACTTTGTAAATGAAATTACTTACATCCTCCTCACTATAGGAAAGCCGTGCTGTTCGGTTGCAGGTGCTTTGCTTCAGCGCATGTTAGTCTAGATTTTTGGAAGATATGCCTTGCAGAATGGACCTTTTCCTGCTAGATCCTGTGCCAGTTTCTGGAAAGACAAAACAATATGACATTGTAATTAAAGCCATATATTGTAACATTTGCTAAGGAGAAAGCCCTGAATATTTTTTCAAAATTCTGTTTTACACGATTTCAATGTACATGTACTTTGTAAACATAGTACATAGGCCTACTCAGCAAAAATCAAAACGTTATGTTTAATGATAACTTGCTGTGGGGTGGGCTTGAGACTGAAGATGAAGTGAAAATGTGACACAATCTGGTCCATCGGGGCCAAAGGAGGCATTTTGAAAATTAAGTTACTGTAATCATTACATTATACATACAATAGGCTATCATTACTGAAATAAACAAAGGTCTAGCATGCTTGGTTCTAAAGTTTTTTTGATGTCTATTTTCTTATGTATTTTCTTATTTTTTACTCCATATTTTTACCTATCTCAGTTTCAAATTTACCGCCTTTGGTCCACATGGACCAGATCATGTCACAAATCATGTTTTCCTATACTATTCTCTCGGTCGGGGCCATGTCACATCCATTTATCACATGCATTGGAGTGAAAACAACTTATCGCATATTTGTATTTGCAGATCGAGAGTCGAACCTGGCACAATAGTGTGATAGCTTGTGATACACTCCGACGCTGTCTCCGAGTTCAGTGAATGCGAATTAGGGGTTCATTCATATATTTTCATGACTAAACGCTTGTTTATGCCCGAGGGCTTTATATATGAAAATATATGAAGAATAACCATTCAAAAATAAAAAACATTCTTTTACCTATAATTTATCCCCAAAACTAAAAATACCATCATTTTAAACTAAAACTACCAGTTCCTTATCATTTTTAACAGTTTCTCCAACGCTAATTGTAAGAAAACGTTTTCTTGCTTAGTCCATCGTGCTTGGACGCCAGCGCGAACATCGCGATACATCACTCGCGCTTTGCGTAAATAGCTCGCGAACATAGACGCGTAATATCCTACTCGCGAAGGCGTCCATCAGTTCTCGCTTTCATGCGCAACTCGCGCGGCTTGTTTATAACCTATCGACCAATCACGCATGCTGTTATAGCGAGTACGTATGAATGTTGTTTCAGTCCAGTGCTCAAATAAATTGTCAGCCGGTTCCTGCCCGGTTGTCCGTTCGACAGAATCCCCCATCCTCCCTGCCAGTTAAAATTAATGTTGTGTCGTTTAGTTTTACTTTTGCATAAAAAAATAATGGTTATAAAAAAACTCACCTTGCAGAGTCGTGTACGTACAGACAACACACCCAACTCAGCCTGGAGGACGGTGTACACACGGAAAACACTGCACGGTATTGCAATGATCAATGCACAGTCATGTGTGATGCATGGGTGAATGGGACAAATCTCGTCATGTTTTCGTGGTGTATTCGATGTCCGTGGACATAATTGTCCTCAATCCATCATGTCATTTGCTTCTCTAAATATTAAGTGAATTGAATACTTATATTACTATTGCAAACTAATCCAAGCACGCCGTTAAAATGAGGCAAATAATTCGATTTTCGCAACTGGACACTACTGTCATGACTGTCGCAAACACAGCTGATCGAGGTCAGAGGTGAAATCTGTCGTGCAATGGGATAGAGCGGGTTTTTGCGTTGGGAAGAACGCGCCACCTCATTGGTCAAACAAATCGCTCGCGATGTAGTATAAATCATGCGTATGTCGTCAATTATCATGACTTTATGTCGTCAAGTATCATGACAACACGTCATACAACTCGCAATTATCATGACAATTATCATGACAACACGTCATACAACTCGCAATTATATCGTCAAGTATCGTGACAACTCGACAACTCGAAATTATCATGTCAATTATCGTGACAACACGAAATTATCATGACTTTATGTCGCCAATTATCATGACAACTCGTCATACAACTCGCAATTATATCGTCAAGTATCGTGACAACTCGACAACTCGAAATTATCATGTCAATTATCGTGACAACACGAAATTATCATGACTTTATGTCGCAATTATCATGACAACTCGTCATACAACTCGCAATTATATCGTCAAGTATCGTGACAACTCGACAACTCGAAATTATCATGTCAATTATCGTGACAACACGAAATTATCATGACTTTATGTCGCCAATTATCATGACAACTCGTCATACAACTCGCAATTATATCGTCAAGTATCGTGACAACTCGACAACTCGAAATTATCATGTCAATTATCGTGACAACACGAAATTATCATGACTTTATGTCGCAATTATCATGACAACTCGTCATACAACTCGCAATTATATCGTCAAGTATCGTGACAACTCGACAACTCGAAATTATCATGTCAATTATCGTGACAACACAAAATTATCATGACTTTATGTCGTCAATTATCATGACAACTCGTCATACAACTCGCAATTATATCATCAAGTATCGTGACAACTCGACAACTCGAAATTATCATGTCAATTATCGTGACAACTCGCAATTATGTCGTCAATTATGTCATCATTTATCGTGACAACTCGCAATTATGTCGTCAATTATGTCGTCATTTATCGTGACAACTCGACAACTCGAAATTATCATGTCAATTATCGTGACAACTCACAATTATGTCGTCAATTATGTCATCATTTATCATGACAACTCGCAATTATGTCGTCAATTATGTCGTCATTTATCGTGACAACTTGACAAGTCGAAATTATCATGTCAATTATCGTGACAACTCGCAATTATGTCGTCAATTATGTCGTCATTTATCGTGACAACTTGACAAGTCGAAATTATCATGTCAATTATCGTGACAACTCGCAATTATGTCGTCAATTATGTCATCATTTATCATGACAACTCGCAATTATGTCGTCAATTATGTCGCTATTTATCGTGACAACTCGACAACTCGAAATTATCATGTCAATTATCGTGACAACTCGCAATTATGTCGTCAATTATGTCATCATTTATCGTGACAACTTGACAAGTCGAAATTATCATGTCAATTATCGTGACAACTCGCAATTATGTCGTCAATTATGTCATCATTTATCATGACAACTTGACAAGTCGAAATTATCATGTCAATTATCGTGACAACTCGCAATTATGTCGTCAATTATGTCATCATTTATCATGACAACTCGCAATTATGTCGTCAATTATGTCGTCATTTATCGTGACAACTTGACAACTCGAAATTATCATGTCAATTATCGTGACAACTCGCAATTATGTCGTCAATTATGTCATCATTTATCGTGACAATTCGCAATTATGTCGTCAATTATGTCGTCATTTATCGTGACAACTCGACAACTCGAAATTATCATGTCAATTATCGTGACAACTCGCAATTATGTCGTCAATTATGTCATCATTTATCGTGACAACTTGACAAGTCGAAATTATCATGTCAATTATCGTGACAACTCGCAATTATGTCGTCAATTATGTCATCATTTATCATGACAACTCGCAATTATGTCGTCAATTATGTCGTCATTTATCGTGACAACTTGACAACTCGAAATTATCATGTCAATTATCGTGACAACTCGCAATTATGTCGTCAATTATGTCGTCATTTATCGTGACAACTTGACAACTCGAAATTATCATGTCAATTATCGTGACAACTCGCAATTATGTCGTCAATTATGTCATCATTTATCGTGACAACTCGCAATTATGTCGTCAATTATGTCGTCATTTATCATGACAACTCGACAACTCGAAATTATCATGTCAATTATCGTGACAACTCGCAATTATGTCGTCAATTATGTCATCATTTATCATGACAACTCGCAATTATGTCAAATCAATTATGTCGTCATTTATCGTGACAACTTGACAACTCGAAATTATCATGTCAATTATCGTGACAACCCGCAATTATGTCGTCTATTATGTCGTCATTTATCGTGACAACTTGACAACTCGAAATTATCATGTCAATTATCGTGACAACTCGCAATTATGTCGTCAATTATGTCATCATTTATCATGACAACTCGCAATTATGTCGTCAATTATGTCGTCATTTATCGTGACAACTTGACAAGTCGAAATTATCATGTCAATTATCGTGACAACTCGCAATTATGTCGTCAATTATGTCGTCATTTATCGTGACAACTTGACAAGTCGAAATTATCATGTCAATTATCGTGACAACTCGCAATTATGTCGTCAATTATGTCATCATTTATCATGACAACTCGCAATTATGCCGTCAATTGTTTCGCCATTTATCGTGACAACTCGACAACTCGAAATTATCATGTCAATTATCGTGACAACTCGCAATTATGTCGTCAATTATGTCATCATTTATCATGACAACTCGCAATTATGTCGTCAATTATGTCGTCATTTATCGTGACAACTTGACAACTCGAAATTATCATGTCAATTATCGTGACAACTCGCAATTATGTCGCAATTATGTCGCCATTTATCGTGACAACTCGACAACTCGAAATTATCATGTCAATTATCGTGACAACTCGCAATTATGTCGTCAATTATGTCATCATTTATCATGACAACTCGCAATTATGTCGTCAATTATGTCGTCATTTATCGTGACAACTTGACAACTCGAAATTATCATGTCAATTATCGTGACAACTCGCAATTATGTCGTCAATTATGTCGTCATTTATCGTGACAACTTGACAACTCGAAATTATCATGTCAATTATCGTGACAACTCGCAATTATGTCGTCAATTATGTCATCATTTATCATGACAACTCGCAATTATGTCGTCAATTATGTCGTCATTTATCGTGACAACTTGACAACTCGAAATTATCATGTCAATTATCGTGACAACTTCGCAATTATGTCGTCAATTATGTCGCCATTTATCGTGACAACTTGACAACTCGAAATTATCATGTCAATTATCGTGACAACTCGCAATTATGTCGTCAATTATGTCATCATTTATCGTGACAACTTGCAATTATGTCGTCAATTATGTCGTCATTTATGTCATCATCATGTCATCATGACAACATGACATGTCCCTTCAGTGCTTCCGTATTTTAGGGCGCTATCGCCTAAAATCCTTAAAATAGTATAGCATTCACATTTCTCTTTCCTCTATGATAGCATTGCATTGAGTACACGGGAGAGTTCATGCTTATAACTCCCTCCCTCTGGCCTGATAATAGTGTTCAATAATCTGAGAACAAAACTTATATTCTTACAGGTCATTGCTCTCAAAGTTTCACTTTATTTGTGAAATGTGTCGCAAATTTTCTGAAAGAAATAACGAGCTGCATTTTATGTAATCAAATTATACTGATCTAAATACTTGTATAATTATTTTTAAAATCTGCAATCGTGGAAGCTGGACTTGGATCTTGGTTTGTGTGGTCGGCTATGCGGCACGTTATTATATGTGTGCCGTACATTGTACATGCACCGCGGTGTCATTGACGTGCCGTTGATGCGAGAGGAGAGATCGCCCAACGATTCCTCTAAATTTTCTGCTGCTCTCTCTAGAACCGTAAAATGGGCTTTGGAAAGAACTTCCCAGGTCCAGGACGTTATAAGGATTCTACATGTAATATCTTTGTGGAAATTAAAGCGAGTCGTGTGATTTTCTCTTTATAATTCGTGGATTTATACCAGCGTCTGTTCGACTGAAAATCAACATCACTCACTGCACTCCTGTGTGTTGCTATTCCGGACGGAGGAGTGCCGTGTGTTTATACCACTTGTATACAACTCCAAATAAATTCTTGGGACGTGATAATCATTTCGTTTTTGGATTTAATATTTAAACCATTTCTTAAATGATCCGCCTCAGCATCATGGGTTTTCCAGACCGAGGGGAGAAGAACCTCACCAGTTCGACCTCCTCGTGTAAAAACTTTCAACCGAATATGTTCAATAAGACAAAATGTCAGAATTGTTTTCGGACAAGAGAAGCACACGCAATGAATGCAGACGATGGGAATAATGTGAGTAATACAAATAATACACTACTACATGAATAAATGTTAAACATGTTTGATTGTTTAGTAATAAAGTACATGAGTACTGAGTGAGGCCATTATTTTTTTTAAATTACACATTACATGATCCCAGGCCATGTAGGCTAATAGTACATCATGACATGGAATATAATTTGGCCATGTCGACATGATGTGGCCTGGTTAGCTGGGGGTTCATTCACAGGGCTGTCAACTTTTTGGAATTGCTTGGCGTGAGACAGAGGCGTACCGGGATTTTGCCGACTCCAATGTTCATTTTGTACCATGATTACTTGAGCCACGGTGCTCGAGAATGTGGAAAGCGGGGGTAGGAGCAACAAATTATTCATGCAGATGCGTGAGATTTTACTAATTTTCCAGCTTTTTGCGTGAGATTTACTACCTAGGCGTGAGATTATACTACCTTAGCGTGAGACCGTGAGAAAGTGACCCAATGCGTGAGACTCACGGCCAATGCGTGAGAGTTGACAGCCCTGCATTCATATATTTTCATGACTAAATTAGGGGTTCATAAACAACGACCATGCCCTCAATTCTATGAATGAACCCCGTTCATACATTCCCAAACATTCAGTGATCGTTTTTCATCTTAAATAATAACAAAAAATAGTAAGATACTGTAACTGTAAGATTCTTAATAACGTGATTTTCCTGCGTTTTTTCTATACGGAAATCGTCACGCTGAAGTAGCCGGGCATGAACGCTGTTTATGCCCGGCTCTCGACCAATCATGCGCGCCATTATATAGCACAAATGTATGAACGGTTGTTTATGCCGGAGGGGTCGCTTGCGGCCGGAGGGCATACATGTACACCGTTTAGTCATGAAAATATATGCATATTATGTACATATGCCAGAACATTTTGTGATTCTTATTTCATCAAAATAATAACAAAAAACTGCCATCATTTTTAAAAACATGATTTTCCTTCATTTTCCCTACCCAGCGATCTCACATCCGGGACACTAGCTAGGTCCAGGCATAAACGCTGTGACATAGCGCTGTACGCCGCTGTTACATAGCGTGTATGTATGAACATGTGATTGATCATATCATAATTTAAATAATTGTGAATTATGAATATGATGAAGTCGAGCATTCATGATGCATTGTGATTATCAAGAGCCATACGCCATAGACTTTAGATGCAAAACTTTTATTTAATTCTCGAGTCGATCATGAGACGGAAATTTGCGTTGAGCATAACGCCAGACCACACACAATATGGAGCAAGCACATCTTTCATGCATGAAAATTGACCAATCACAGTCGCACGATCATGTTTTTCTCGAAAATTACACTTTATGCAACAGTTGCTCAAGTCAAGAAGTCTAGCCACGAATTTGCATACCGCTGAGCATCACATTCAAGGCTATAGACCGTTGCAATCTATTAACCCTTACACCCAAAAATACCACAGAATACCACGATGAAAAAATCAAATCATGCATGCATCCCAGGGTCTGCGATGACGCAATCAATCAGCCTAAGTGTCAAATGCTCACGGAATTGCTGGCGGGCAGCAATAACCCGCCTAGCTCCCGGTCCGCGATCGTGTGCTTGGCATGCGGGGTCAAAGGTTCAATCCCGGGGTGCCAAGTCAAAATTCTTCTTCTTCTTGAAAAATTCGGATCTTCTGTGACTTCCGATAGCAAAAAAACTGGGTCAGTGTTAGGGTTAAGAAAGATGTATTTTTCCACATTAGAGCCTATGTTAACCCTTACACCCAAAAATACCACAGAATACCATGATGAAAAAATCAAATCATGCATGCATCCCAGGGTCTGCGATGACGCAATCAGCCTAAGTGTCAAATGCTCACGGAATTGCTGGCGGGCAGCAATAACCCGCCTAGCTCCCGGTCCGCGATCGTGTGCTTGGCATGCGGGGGTCAAAGGTTCAATCCGGGGTGCCAAGTCAAAATTCTTCTTCTTCTTGAAAAATTTGGATCTTCTGTGACTTCCGATAGCAAAAAACCTGGGTCAGTGTTAGGGTTAAATTCTCGATCATGAGAGCCAACTTGGGTACACACAGATGGTTCCGCGATGGAGTTGGTTGGACAATGTTCATTTTTTCACATCGCTCTGCGATATCGCAGCTGTGCACGCTTTTGATTGGCTGCTGGAAAATCAAGGTCGGTAGAATGACCTTAAAAGGTGATGCAGACCCCACATGCTTTTCAAACATCGCAACATCGCGCGATGAAATTAAAATGTACCGGTACATTTTAATTTCACGGCGCGATGCTGCGATGTTTAAAAAGCATCGCATCGCGCTGCGAAGTGGAGTCAGGATCGGACTTAACACAGAAGTGATAAAAGTGATTCTCGCTGATTGGCTTATCAACAATCTTGACAACAAAGCCCTTGAGTGTCCCTGGATTTGGCATTGGCACATAGAAGGAGAGGGGACCTCTCCTTCTATATGATATCTGATCATCAGCATGTACCTGAACCACGGAAGTATTACAAAAAAAAACCCTTTATATTGGGGCTGCTAGGAATCTACAATTTTGAAGGCCAAAAAACGTACCCCGCAGACCTTCATTTTAAGGAGTTCTATTACAATAGCTCTGGAGCTCTTCGGAGAGCTCTTGACAACATTTCAGGAGTGCTATAATATTTATCAAGCTCCTTGTTTCTTGAAAATATCATGTTTTAAATGCTGGACATTGTAAATTGAACTCCTTGTTGAGCTGAAATGAGCTCCATAATAAAGTCGGTAGATTGATTAAGAGCTCCACCAGTTTCTAGAAATGAAGGTCTGATCCCGATTTAAAGAAAAAACCTAAAAATCTGTGATTTCCCGCCAAAAATGCAAAATTTAATATAAATTTTTGGGTGATCTTTTAATTTTTTTTTGTGGAAGCAATTTCATCAAACTTCAAGCAACCTTTAAGATGGGACAGTTTTGAGTCTGCAAACAAGTTTGAAAATAACTTTTCATTGATTCAAATTGGGAAACAACTGTTTGAAACAGTTCAACTTGAACTGAGCCCAAGTTTTCTTTTTCAGATGAAACATTGCACTTCAAAAATTCTGTTCACTGTTCAAATAAAATTTCATGAATTCATGCATGTGGACTAAGCATGTCAAGTTCATTCATGGAAAAAAAATAAACGACCATATTGTCAATGTTGGTTTAATAACAAAATTAGGTACATAAAAAAGGTTTCCTTTATGAATGACATTTCAACTGTAAAATTAAAATTTATTCCACTGATCAATCACTTCATGTCATTTGTTGAAGACTGACTTAACTGGAGCCAAGAGACCAGAGTCTATGATTTTTCACATAAAATTTTTTATACACACAAAATGAAATCTGAGAAATTTATAAGCAAAATAAAAATTTGTATTTTTTTGCAAATTTATTTTCCTTCAACCATGAATGATTTCAGCAGTCAGCACATGGCTTTCCTTTCCAGGAACGCTCCAAATCTGCAAAAAAGAAATCAAAAATAGCAAAAAAAAAAGTTTAACTCGTTGTTAGATTCTGTTTTTTTTTTAAATTGAGACCTGCATATTTTGGCTCCAAAATCGCATTCTTGAGTGAGTGACAATGGACATGAGTTGATGAGAAACAGTGAACTAGACCTAACACACAATGTGACACAAATGATTGATTTTGTGCTCACCAAGTAAATTGAAGTAATACAGAAGTTTCCTCACTGGGCTAATGCATAGACAGTAGAGAGAAATGGCAACTGTTGCATGGGATTCAATAGTAAATTTCTATAAATAATAGTGTTTCACAATTGGATGATTTGTTGGCATGCTTCACCTATCATTCATAAAGCTGATTGTCTTTAATTGTCATTCATAAACATGATAAAGCTGAAGTTGTTTTTTCTTTTTCATTGTATATTAATTTGTCATGGTGACTAAACAAATGATGTGAATGTTTGTGTGAATTAATGTTTGTATGCACTTACATTACATGTAATTAAAACCAAAGTAACCTTTTTTTTAACGTTTGGTACAGTTGGTCATATTGCAGCTTCTGCCACAATCTTGACCTGTCCATTTACTACAATGAAAGTGAACTTATGCATAATTATGTACGGTACATATATATATGAATTTGCTCTAATTTGGAATTTTTAAATGCCCAATGAAGACAAAAATAATGTGCAGTAAAAAAGTGCTTGTATTATTTTGTAGTAACCATGAGAACACATATTCATGACACAGGAGTCATCAACCTTCACAATCGCCCAGTGCCCACATTGGTTTTCATACAACAGTACCACTCATCTTTTCCTGATTAAAAGTTGCTGCACTTTTCAAAACGTCACCACCCAATACAATGTACGTAATTAAACAAAACATGAATCCCAAAAAATATTTTGCGTGTAGGCCTATAAAATTATTCTGATTGTCACTGTCAGATGAACACATTCAAGGGCTCAAAGAATATGTGGGCCCAGGGCAATTGGTTGATTTTCCCCTTTTTGTACGTATTGTACATAAACTTGTACGATACAATGTGCAATCACAGTACACATACAATGTATAACTTTACATGCTTGAATATTTTCAGGCCTCGAAATAAGCCAGAATTTCTGAGGGCCATTTGGGCCCTTGATCTTAAATGTTTGAGGGCCCTCACAAAATTTTGTGGGCCCGAATTTGGGCCATTGGTTTTAACCTATGAACCCCACAAAAAAGTGAAAAAAATTGCCACAAATTTTTGCGGGCCATTTGGGCCCGCCGGATGTGTCTCTTGCGGGCCCTCACTGATTTTCGGGGGCCGAGGGCCCTTGGACCCTCCTTATTTCGAGCCCTGAATATTTTAATTTAAAATAATTTCGAATTTTAGCAAGTTAAAGGTTGTGATGGCAGCCCATACAGTGCAATTTACACACTTGGTCTCAAATTGAATAGATTTTTTTTATTGTAACAATCGGTTGTTTTTAAAACAATCGTATTCATGAGCTCTGTAAAAATTTCCCCATAACTTTGTTGTACAGTACGGTACATACATGTACTGTATTCTGAATATAATGGACTTTATCACTTCAAATAATGGGAAAAGTACATAGTGTGAAAGGTGAACATTGCTTTCATTGACAGTCATATAAATAAACTTAACTTTGATAGTGAAGGCATAGCTCATCTGTACAAATAATCACACCATGGTAGTGCTGTGGGGGAGAGACTGTACTGTGTACCCGAATGGAAAATACTCGAAATTGTGTCTTGCAACTTTTTTGAGAGGACAGAGCAGTCATTGCATACAATTACGCTCAGGGAAAATTTGTAATGTGCAAAAACATTGCAATTTGTGCATTTTGGATATACTCGCGCATTACAGGTCCGACCACAAATTTTTAAAATTTCCCAAAATGACCATTTTCAAGTACTCATTTTCCAAAAACCTGCAATTTTCACTAAAATCAAAAAATCTGCAACACAATTCAGAAAATAGACCATCAGAAAATATAGGAGGAAAAAGTAAACAATGTTAAATATTGCAAATGTGAACTATTTTGCCAGAAAAATCATTTATTTTGGAATAAAATGCCCAAATTGTGAATTTTCCTAAAGTGGCGCATGCATACATTTTTGCTGCCAAAATTTCACTCAAATTCACTGTCATACTCATGTGTACACATAAAGTTTGTATTTTCTCAAAAGAGAAAAGACATTAACTTCAAGGCAGTAGGCTTATTTGAAGGATTCTTGCTTTTTTAGATTTTAGAAGTATAGGCCTACTTTGAATGCTAAATTTTACACATTATTTAAATTTCATTGATATTAATGGCAGTAGTAATTAATTAATGATTGCTGCTATAGTATTAGGATAAGCTATTCAACACCATTCAATGAGAAAACACTTCGACTCATTTCAAATAGTTGGCAATCACTCCAGACTAACCCCCAATTTAGTGTTTTTTGACATTTATTTTGAGTTAATGACAGAAATTTGGTTGCCACTGGCATTTGATATACATCAGAAAATATTTTTAGTTGCAGTGTAGGCCTACAGTACAGTCCTGATTTTTGGAGATGGGGAAAAATGATTTGAGAGATAACACATAGACCTAAATGTAGATTTAATTCATGTGTTTTAGGTTGATGTTTTACTTTCAAAATAATTTGAATTGTGAAACTATTTTTGAGCAAAGATCTGGCAACACTGCCTGGTCCAAATAGTGGACTAAAAGAGGATTTATTTAAAAATGCACAAATGTAACTTTATGATCTGCTTGTAATTAAAGAGTGCCCCATATATGACCCCTAAGTTTGAATGTCAGTTTTATGTTACTTTTTATTTTAGATAAAAACTGAAAATTCACAATGTTACAAATTCATGAACTTGCCGTGACCTCTACATGTCTGTAGAATGTGTTGTATGTTGCTATCTGAATTCATGGCAAGAGCTTACAAACTACTTCTTCACATTTTAGCAATTGCTGGGGGGTAACACACTCATACTGATATTGAAAGTGAAATTGGTATTTTAGTTTTGAGTTGAAGAACTGAAGTCCCATTTTATTTTTTGTCACACTGGGCATAATTTTTTTTCAAAGACGTTGGACAATTCATATTTTTTGCTGGCAGTTTTTTAAATATCTTTTATTTTGTTCATATTAGTTACTATGTGCATTTTCACACATCTAGATTCTAGATAATGATCTGGTGTCTGCATAATTTCATTCAAAAAGCAAACAGCTCGTAATTTGTTTACTAAACAAATTTAAAAAAATGGAATGTCAGAAATGTGATGCAGTAAAAAATATTGGGCAAGGCCATTATCAGATTGATTCATTTCACAGGGAAAATATCAATATGGATTCCATCCTTTGTCAGTTTAGTATTGTCCTCACCTTAAAAATCAATGGACCAGTCACCCAAGTTATTTTTGTGGTCTTACCCTGAACACTAGTATTTTCTGGAAATTGGCAGGACCGGGTTCTGCCCCAATTAAATGTACTGTAGTCCATAAGGCCACTAACAGTCAATTTTGAGTTTCCCCGTCACATAATTTCTGAAAACAAGTGAGGTAACTTTTTCATTATTCATTATTTTTCTGCCTTTCATTATATGACTAACACGCATGTAAATTGTTGTTATTTGCCGCTCACTCACTTGAAGATGGATGTTAAGCCCAAATGAGATTCAAAAGTATGTCAAAAAGAGTCTGCAAGGTTGACAGCAAAATGTATGTTTTGATTAGGGCGCATTTTTCGGGCGGGTAACCGGGTTTTTTTTTGGTTTTGTAGTGTCTCTGGACCTAGACCTAAATGCTAGGATCATTCATTTATTCTAACAATATTGCTGATTGGTCCAATCGATAATGAAAGCTGCTTTTTGGCCAATCGGCAGGTAGTTCTCATGGGTTAATTTGTTTATTTCTGAACTCCAGTAATTATGCACAAACATCCTGAAATACGGCATTATTTTATTTTATTTTATTTTATTTTATTTTATTTTATTTTATTTTATTTTATTTTATTTTATTTTATTTTATTTTATTTTATTTTATTTTATTTTAATTTGTTTTATTTATAATAGGTTAAATCCATGTCTCTGTTAAAAGCTATGCATGGTCTTCAATCTTTAGGAAGAGGAGAGGAACTTAGGCTAATTGTTACCCACAGCATTGTGGGAAATAGGCAAGGGGCATTGGGAATAAGGTAGTCAAATATGGCCGATGGCCCAACACGGAAGTGGTAAAATATTGCAAAACTATCATCAAAATAGACAGTCAAAATGACAAAATATATAAAGAATCAAGGTTTAATCTGAAATACTAGATATTCATTGTACATTATAGGCCAAGAAAAGGGAAATTTATCCAGTGTTCAGAGCGATGTAAGCGGATAGACATAGAAATATGAAAGTTAGTGCAGAATTCTGTGGAGTTAAAAATTTGGCATACTTGTAGGTGTAAGCTTATAACAATACTCGCGAAAATGTCGATCATCGTCAATTCGCAAAATAAAGTACCCGCAAAATTAAAGTGCTTTACAGTATGCTGAAGTGCCATTTGTAGTGCCAAAAATGGTAAAATAATGACTGTTTGACCAAAATGTACATGTGCTTAGACCGGTATCATGGAAGTCCAGATATACTTGTTGAGGCAACAGAAAAAAAACCCTGTTTTATAGGCAGATGGACTTTTCAAGTAGTTGATCAGTCCAGATTTTTTTTTCTGGAGTATAAAATTTTATACAAGTAAAAGAAAAATGCAAAATCTGGGTCGGTTGAGGCTTGTAAAACAGGGTTTGTTTGTGGCCTTGGGTCCATTTTGAATGTTCATTCATGGCCATGAGATCCAACTCTGATTCTGAACACAAACTGTGGCCACCCGGGAGAGTCCTATCTAGCCAGGGCTTGGCCTCAGATTCGATGAGAATCACAGAATGGACTCTCATAATGATTTTGTAAAATTTTGCGATATTCAACTTCTTTCATTGGATCATGCAGTAAGTAAAGCGACTCAGATGTTTTTGGATTCTCGCAAACTGGTACAAAACTGAGGCCCTGCTGGTAGTGAGTGCTAAACCCAGTGACAGCTCCCCCTAAAACTTTTTCAGGCTGGATCACTGGGTTTTTTCATTTCTCAGGTATAGCATAGACGACTAGTATGTTTAAAAGGGGCGGGGCCTATAGTAGGGCTTGTGTGTCAGGTAATATATTGTGTGTTATGCATGTCACTTTTGCCATCATGCATGTTCCATCTTGAAAACATGAAAAAAGAGATGAGTTCAAATGCAGTTCAGACAATATCTAGTCCTGGCTTATCTGGTTTACTTTAGTCCCAGGGCCTAGAGCTGACTAACCATGGAATACTAATATTTGGAATACTGTGTCAAACATTCATGTCATGTACTGCACTATGTTTTCATCAAAAGGTTTCTTGGGAAAAGTGAATTAACCACATTTGATCAAATAATGTGGAAACCTGAAAAGAAAGGAAGTGGTAGATGTTATTTATATTGATACATTTTAAATGAAATAAAACTTCTTTTTAAGTGACTCATTGTATTGAATGTTACCCAATATGTAGAAACAGCAGTATAATTTCATTTGAGAAAACTGAAATGGTTTTTTTAAATGAACTGGAAAATTTGATTATTCATATGATCGGAAATTGATCCACTGTGTGGGATCCAAACTTAACATTTTACATAACAGATGAGTGAGTGTTCAGGCCTAACAGGTTAATAAGATCATGCGTTCAGAATTACAATTTTATGGCGTAAAATCTCCAGTAAGAGCAGTAAGCTCTATTCTATCAATCATATTGATAATCAAGAGTCCAAACTCCAAATACCAGGACTACTGATCTATTTTGGTAATGTTACGAGTGTACATGTCACAACTTGGCCTTAGCATATTGAACACCTACACAAATTTGACGAATTATGCATAGTCTGATCAAATAAATTTATGGAAAACTGCAGCAAAAATGAAATATATTATTTTCCTCAATGATCGCGGACAATCTTGGAGGGGAAGGGGCGATGTCTTGTCCAAAAATGGGGATGAGGGGGATTTACCAAATATAAACATTTTTCTGGTTATACAGTTAGGTCTAGGCCTACAGCTTTGGTTTTATCATTTGACAATACTAATTCATTGACATTAAATGACTGTCCAAAATGATGCAACAAAAATAGTATTTTAACGATGAAAGGCCTGCAAATACCGGTATGTACATGGTATGCTACGGAATTAGTGCATTCTTTACAAGTAGAAAGTCTAATCAAAATTAATAAAGGTCATTTGTCACTGAGTATGATTGATATGGATACCACTTCAGATCAAGTTGAAATGGTCATTTGTTTTGATGTAGGAACGGTCCATCACCAAGGTAACGGCATGCTACATGGTTGGAAACGTGGGCACTGGTACCACAAAATATCTCCACGCAATCAGCCCTGAAAATGGCCTGAAAATTAACTGAAGCAGGGTTTATGTGATTTTACAAAGAGATTTGATTGCAATGTTCAGTCACTGAACCAATTTTAAGTGACAATTTTGTTCATAGTGACTACCAGGAATAGGCCTGGGAAAATGGTGTTCAAACAGATTCTTGCATTCCTAGATTCTGTTTACAGTAGGCAAATATCACCATTTGATTTTGGACAGGTTGCATTGAATTCCACATCAAAAGCAGTGTAAACAGGAATACATGTAGGCTAATCTGTATTTGATTGCAATGTTATGAACTTAGTCAAATTTTATTTTTTGACCTTTTGGTGTAATTGCAGAAGGTTAAGGTTAGATCATAGTAGGGTTTAGGGTTAGGGGCAGACTATATTCTGCAATATTAATTATTACACTGACTTTTATATTTAGAGTTGTGGCCCTGTTTAGGAAAAAGGGCCCACTAGGAAAAAGTCACAGCCCAATTTAAAACGTATTGGCTATTCAGGGTAACCATGGCCATTACATTACAGCTTCAGAAGTAGCTATCGTCTAAATCGATCGCTAAACTGCATGGACAAAACCTATTTAATGACTCAAACTTCCACCCATTTCATTGCCTAATTATGATAGAATTTCGCTAATTCCATGTAATTTTATTGTATTTTACCACAAAAATGTCATTTTCCATGCAATTCTGTGGGCGCTGCCATTAGTAGTATTAGTATAGTTGTAAATCCCTCTTTTCAACAGGAACACCATCGGGAAATTGAACCAGATTTTAAAGTTTTTTTCACTGACAATTCACTTCGAATAAACGCCCCACCCCTTTTGGAAAAATGCAACGCCCACAGCGCATTTATTACAGAAAATACAGTAATGTAAATTCAAATGTATACATTTTGTAAATTGGCTCAAAAGACTAAAATTCACATTATGTGTATGTGACTAGACATGGTTATGTATCAAGATTTGTCCATATTTGTGCTACCAAAAATGTGAATCTAGCTGGCACAGTGTCAAGCAGGGTCCGCATTAAGCAATTTTATTTGTGTAGCAAATATGCTCACCAAATTTGGGAGTGAATGCTTATGAATGGTACAAAATTGTGTAACAAATGATGAAAATTGTGTAGCATTTTGCTACGCACTTATTGCAGACACTGGTGTCAAGAGGGGTAGGGGTATAATGTGTAACTATGATATAAATCTGGCAAATGGCGTTCTGAAGCTGCATAATAACATGTACATTGTAATAACTTCCTTAGTTCAAATCCATGGATGTATTTTTGATCAAGCTCTAACTTTATTGGTATTTTGATTTTTAATTTTAGAAACCCAAGAAAGTACTGCTGTGTGGTTATCTCTACATTGCACCTGGCATAGATTTTGACAATCCACTGGCAAGATCACGGGTAAGTCTCTTTTGTGTACAGAATTATATCAAATGAAGATGGATACAAAAATCATACAAGCAAGCTTCTTCTGCATTTCATCAATCCAGTAACTCTACTACATACAGCCTTTTGGCTTAAGAACGGTATACCCAGACATTGCTATACCCAGAGAAATGCTAAAACCTAATGACCCCCCCCCCCCCCCCCGGTCACAGGGTTTTAGTGGTTCTCAGGTATAGTATGTTTGTTTAAAAGGCCCTAGCAGGTCTAATTGCCAGTTGAGTACAAACTGTTGTTCTTCAATGCAGTTACAGCCTTTTGTCTCAATGGCACAAAAATGTTATACCGTCAAAAGTTTTACTCTGTCACAAGTTTGATACACATGCTTCATAATGAGAATGTTTTCCCCAAATTTGTGAAAAAAAGCTAGAAAAAAAGTGTTATAACTGCTTACAGTAGCGTGCGTAGCTGTTAGTAAGGAACACATTTCTGCAATTCTGGTCTAATAAACCCACATAATTAATAGTAGTCTTCGTGCTGGCATATGTACACATACATTTTATCACCAATGTTGTGAGTTAGCAGTATTGAAGGATATATTTGGAGATATCCTTATAAGGAATCATGTACTGATAGATTCATCCAGGAACAGGCTGGTATGTTTCATCGCCCTGGATATCTTGTCCATCTATGTTGGAGCAGTGCAGCAGGTACATATGGACACATTTTGTGTGGATTGATTTGAAAATGATATAAAATTATTTAACATCTGTACCGTACATATTATTATTTTAGAGTGAGGAAACATCATAAGAAGAATTTGTCTTTCTTAAAAATATAATGACTACTCTGTGTGTTTGATTAGGAGTCTACAAAACATTTATGTTTTCGATTATTATTACCAAAGAAAATTTTGTTCAGTAGATTCAGCAGGTTTAAATTTCACATTGGGAGCAGCGTGGCACACTGGTTAAGGTCCTTGCCTTTGGTGCAAGTGGTCCCGGATTCAGTTCTTCCGCAGGACAAAAAAAATCTTATCCGCTCTCCCCGTGGCTCATCTGGTAAAGGCTGGGCAGATGATCCATGATAAAAGACCTCGTTACAGCCAGTTCTGATCAGGGTAACAAGCCCGATTGTTGGCTACACTTGTCCCGACCATCTATCTACGGTGACCCCCTTCGTTCACCAGGTCACTTGTGCCTGGCCGAAGATTCATCAGCGTTATCTCCTAGATTTCAGCTGTTAATGCCTATCTATATTGTACACTAATTTGCCATATTTAATTCTGGTGTGTAAATATGTGTAATTTTCGTAGGAATCCATTGAAATAATTTATGCAAATTATTTTCAAACAAAGAAAATTTTGCCCAATGGATTCAACAGGTTTGTACATGTATGCATTACATCTAGACCAAATTATTATGGACTAATTAGTCACTTTTTACGTGGTGCATAAGAAATTTGCCCTTAATTATTTACAAAAATTGTGTTTAATGCATGTCCATACATGTATCATAAAACAAAAAGTATCTTTCTGATGGAGAATTGAAAATCCTGATCAGAATGGCAGATGCCAATGTATGCACTCCATACATGTAGGATCTTAGTATAAAATTGAAGTTCAATTTGATACAGATTTTAAAGTGGTTTATTATTGCAATTTTTGCATATCACTGGAATGAAATATATTGATGATATGAAGGTGATGAAAGCTAGCCTGTTTTCCTAGGCTGGTTGTGTTACCTCATGCTGCTTGATAGAAAGGCAAATTAAAAATTAATTTGTCAAATGAACATCTCGATGATCTCGGAAATGCAAGTGGAGAGGTTATTAGAATTTCAACTGTGTTACAGTTTAAATATTTTCATGTGCGTTATGTTTTTCACTTATGTATGAGTGCCAAAATGTTGCATAGTTTTAGAAATCCGCATTTATCTGTTTGGTGCAATCAGTGTCAATACTCAATGTAGGGCGAGTTGAAATTCAAATGCAAGGTTCAATTCTTCTTTAAAATGTTGTCTAGTAAACCTACCTATTTATCATAATAGCATTGACATTTTTATTTCTAGACAAATATCTGAGCCAACATTGTATTGTAAAGGTGCTTTTCATATTTATGATGATGAGTAAACTAATAGTTAGAGCAGGTATGGGATCATCCCAATGTTAACCTTTAAATCATCCCAGGCCTATTTTGGCGAGGGGAAAGGAAAGAATGGGACGTGATGCTGCGGGCGTGGTTAGCGAATGAGGTGCCAATGTTTCATGATGTGAATCAAGCAGCCAATCAGAAGGCCACTTGCATATAGGTATAATGATATTAAATTCTTTGATATCAGTGTACAAATGTACTTGTCGTCTGCTGACACCAATTGTTTTATAGTCATCCTTTTTTCATGCCTCATAATCCTATTAAGTTATATAATTTAATTATTTTATCTTTAATTTATGATTTTTAAGTAGAGATCTTTTTATCAATGTCATTTTTATGCCCAATAAAATATCTAATCCAATCACTATTGGTTCCGGAAGCGGCAGATAAAAGAATAGTTTATAAGTTAACAAATATGAGTGTAAAAATAAGCTTATGCATGATTAAAGTTAAAATTTATGCAGTGATCTGAATAATATGATTATGTCATTCCAGGGGATTGATCAGGCAAAGTTATGTAACTGCTAAATTAAAAATCCACAAGGCCTGCCTGATCAGCTAGTCTACTTCGAATAGCTACTTTTGACATTCATATTTCAATGTAGACTCATCTCACAATAAATGATAACAAATTCAGAACGAGAACCACTCCCATCCGAAAACTGCTATTCAGATGAGTCCAGGCTCCCGGTCCAGGCTCTTTTCCAACATGTAGCTTTGGTTCCCTACACCTGAATGTTGCTCTCATGTTCCTCCTGATGACCTATTCCTGCATGTATCCATTGCCTCAATTTAACATCATTATCAGAAACAGATTGGTTTGTAAATGCGCCATAATTGTATTTTGACTAGTCCCTCAGTAACAATGGTGAGACCATAATTGGTTTATTTGGCCCCCATTTGGCCCTTCTAATTTGGTTAACCTTTGATGTGTGGGTTTGAAGAGTTACAAATGGCAGCTATTTGGTAGGTAGTGTGTCTGAGAGTCAAAAAAGCAAAGCTGCTTGGTTTTGAAATTCATTGCGTTTGGTAAATAACTCCTCAGTGTCAACCTGTTTAGAGCTCATGTTTCCTATATTTCTGTACAATTCATGTACACAATGAAGTTGTTGTCAATCACAAGTATAAACCACCTTGATATTAAAGCTACAGATTGAGTTTTACTCTAATTTCTCTGATTGTAGAAAACATTATTTTGGCAAATGTACTGTCAAATCATGTCAACCCAGGTCTGATAACAATGCACAGCCTATTTAACCCATGCATCAAAAGAGAAATATATCATAATTTTTGCAAATGTGCCACCGAGCTTCCCATCATATTAAAATCACTCATTTCAGTCCCATTAAAAACCATCATAATGGGTGATCTTCCCAACTGACTGTCTGTGCCAATTTGGGAGAAGGTCTTGGTATCACTTTGTACAGGTTACCAATTGTAATCCCAATTGGTTTTATGACTTGTGTTTTCTATGAGACAATAGATATACCAAAGAGCAATATTTTTAATAGACAAGGGAGATAGTTATTTGTGATAGTTATGGATGATGGATGGAGTTTTGTTGAGGCAAATTAGGAAGAGTTGAGGAGTTTGGATGCTTTGAGATTTGACACTAATGAAGGACACTGTAAGTGACATACATGTACTTGATGTTTATTGTTGTATTGCATTGTTTGCTATTTTCACTTTTAGGTGTGCATTTGTCTTCCAAAGTCAAGAAAATATGGATACCTAGATCATACCCATGATGTATGTAGGCATACACAATAACAAATGCCTGGGGAGAGGGGGAGGTCTGAACTTGGGGAGGAAAACTACCAGTTTGAATGAATTCAAACAAATTGCAAATCTGTTCAGAGCTGTAAACATCTTGTAAAAATGCTCTGTGGTAGGTTCAAGCACTAGGAGTATGCTAGGTGTGGACACATGGTAGAGTAGGGAAAATATTTGTGGAATTTTTATTTATGTTCGTCCAGATTGTTGTTCAGTGTGATCCCACTTTTTGGTAAGAAATTAGGCGAGTAGGCATGTTTTGGATTTTCTGAATTTGGTACATGAAGGAGAGGGAGGGCGAAGTGGAAATGTGATGGAGACCCATCAACCTGATTTAAAAAATAAAATAAAAAACCTTTCTTCTCATGTTTGCCTAGTAAAGCCGGTATCCTGTTTCCATATTTTTCATATTCACAAAATATTGGATTGTATAAACACACATCATTTTACTTGAATGCTATTATTACATTAGGTCTAGCTAGCTCTGTAGCTATTCATATGAAAATTGCACACATGATGTAAACATGGAAGATTGTTTGTTAGCTGGTTTGCCTTCAGGTTGAATGCCCTGATGACATTACAGTGTACAGTTGTTAAACCCTGTCTAGACTATAAAGTAGAAAATAAAAAGAAGTTGGATGCTGCTTTCAGCAACCATCATTGCTGCTGTAGGTTTTGTATTTTATTGGCATAATTCGGAAATAATTATATGAAGGGCAATCTGTTTGGGAGTGGGGTTTTGCATTGTCCATCATGTACTGTTACTGGTGGGATGAGCAGTGGTGGCGCTTTTCTGGGGGGCAACAGGGGGGACAAGAGAGAAGATGAATGATGAAGTTGCTTGATACCTCCGGATTACGGCCCCGGTCCCCTCACATGCCAAGCACTGCATCGCTGACCAGTACCCACAGGTGTTTCGCTGGCCCGTCCAATGAAGCCGTCATTATTTATACGACTTAAAAGTGATTTGCTTTGTTAGATTTGACATGGTTAGGGTTAGTTTGAAATGAAGCATTCTGATATTGGTCTCTGTTTTGTGTAGGCATTCTATTCTTCCCAAGCAATTTTGTCACTCCAAATGCGAGGCTACTATGGCACTGTTGAATTCTGACATTTTTTTTTTAAATATTAAAAACAAAACCTATTTCCTCTGTTTTCAGTAATATTTTGACTCAAACTTGCAAATCATCGTGCTTGCAAATAATGAAACAATTTACATTCTAAATACTGTGAGTGTACAACTGTACAGCTAAATATATCCCTTTTGATTTAAATAATGGATTGTTGTGAAACCAAATGAACAGCTTGGTATCGGGCATCATCAGTAACAAAAAAAATATATTTTTGTCCCCAAGATATTTTTGCAAATTGTAGTATCATTGTTTGTGTCCTTTTGTACGAACATTAATTTGCCCCAATTAATTGATATTTTTAGACATCAGGTTATTGAATGTTTTGTTGATTTCTGGGAAAATTATCAAGCTTTTGAAAGTTGTTGAAATTTCAGTAGTTGCACAATTTGATGGTTGTTTCCCATTTCAGAAGCACAATAGCGTGTTGTGCGAGTTCAGTAAACAGCATGTGCTTTTATAAATTCCCCTGTTGTGTATTTGAATTCAAGATAATATGTTGAAATTGTTGAGCAAAAAAGGGACATTATTATTTTTAGTACCAGGAAATTTGAAAGGACTGCTTTCAGTTACTAGCTTGTACACCTATTTTGGCCACAAAAATTCAGCATTGAAGATTTATAAATCATGTACAGCAGTTCCTGAATTTCAGAAATGAATTGGGGATGAAGGCGTGTGTTTGTTGCAATATAATGTACGCTAAGGGTGTGCAATATCGTGCAAGGCAACAATATCGTGAGAAAATATTAATTACCGGGATGCGATAATTCTCACTGCTTCATTGATGACCACATGATAAACTATAGACTCAAGAATGAAAGCTGAATAAAGTCGCCAATTTGGCAATAATATTCCCAGTTTGTAGTTTGATTTGACCTTTCTAAATATAATGAAGCATTTGCGCGATGTACCTAACTCCTTCCATGAATCCATTTAGTATTTTTTTCAATTAGTAATTAAATTGTCGAAAGTGTGAAAATCGTGATATGATCGATATCGCGATAAATTTTGCCGCGATATCACGACATGGAAAACCCTAGCGATGCCTGCCCTTAATATACACCCTATACCAATGATATAGTGATACCTGTCAATAAAGTGAAGTACATTCGAAAATGAGAAGAAATGAACTTATTCATTGTTCCGCATTTTGGTAAGCTGTTAGATTGCCAAACTTGCACTTTCATTTCCCAGACTGATTGTACTTCCATGTTGGCACTACTGGATCATGTCAAAGTTCACTTCTTATTATTTGATACAAGAAGTGTTAAATCTGGCATGGAAACTTCAAATTATCACACCCATTATTTAGGCTTACACCCATTCAAAGCATGCCAATTATGATGGTAATTTTGCCAATTTATAAATGAAGCATAATCAGTGTTTGGAACAGGGTCAACTATGTATTTATAATAACTGTTCTTTTCGTGGATTAGGAAGATTTTTGTAATAAGTAGGTTACCATTGTTTTGCCAATTGCATTCTGTTATTAATCACAATGTGAGAATTATTATAATCATTTATTCTATTACATTATATTATTAAAGATTAATTATCAACATAAAATTGGTTCATAACTACATGTTTGATTGATGTTGATGAAGCAAATCATACACTTTTTTACACTTTTTGATGAACGGTGGGGTCATTTTGTAAAAAAGTGATTGTCTTTCACTTTTACAAGGAACTTTTCTGATTCAGCATGTAACATTGAAATGTGTCATAAGGAGAAGAATAGCATTCAAGTCAGTCACTGAGTCAAGGAGGTGTTCAACCAGTACATCCATGGTTGAACTATCCTTCCTGACTCAACAATATGGTGCAATATGACAGGTAGCAGTTCACTTGATGTACAAGAAAAACTTTCTTCCAACTTGTCTCATCATCATAGTGATTTTAAATTGAATGAATGACAAGATCTTCAATCTATTGAAAACAAGAAGATCTTGTATAAAGTTTGTCACCATGGTTTAGACAGAAAAGTAATCCAGTGAAGGTTATCAAAATTAATAACTGCTTCCTCCTAATTGTCTTGTGTTGCTGTATAGTAAACAATGTCTGGTATTGCAGAATGGTAGCAAAACAATGCAGCTTGAACATTCCATGGGTGAATTTTGCCCTGGAATTTTATGACATACATTTTATGGAACTCAAAACAAATGCTGCATTACTGTTGTATCTGTAGACAATGGTAGAGGAAAAGCCACTGTACATATATCAAAAATATTATGTAAGATTTTGTTGGCATCTGTGACATCAGTTGTTATCACTGAACTTTGTACCAAAGCAGTATTTTGATTCTAAAATAGTTTGCAAGCAGTTGATGAATTTGTATGATTGATATATTGTTTGAATACAGGCTGATAAAATGGTACAATTACAGAATTGGGTACAACTTGCTATAGACTTTGAGTCCAGTCTTCGTTTAGGGTTAGGGTTTATGGTTGGGGTAGGGCAGTCTTGCAATGAGTGGAATTGCACCCTATTCGGTAATCACTCCGATAAAACATGCATAAGCGATATATTTAGGAACAGTCAAATCCAACTGTATTACAGGGACTGTTGATCATGAAGTTTTTTTTCTGCGATGTACATTTATAGCAGGGATTTTTCAAAAGGCAGGCCATGGCCAGGCCATATCTGTCCCATGGACCATTGCATTGAAACAGATAACATCTAATATTCATATTCAACATCGAATTTAGGAGTATGAATAAGCCCTAACTCCTCCTTTAGCGATTGATTTGTGGATCTTTAGCTATTCGTATAATGTAATTCACTGATTTTAAGTTATTCATGTGCACATTATAATCCTGTGAATACTTGTAAATCAATTGAGTATGACCCTCAATCTATATTATTTCTAACTGGAAGGACACCATTTCTTTTGAAAACAAGGGATGTGGATTGAATCACTATTATCATATCATTGCTAAAATGTGAGATCAGATTGCTCTAAAGTTAGTTATTTTTGTGCAATTAAATTTTCACGGTTCAGTGATTGTGTACGATTGCAGTTGTTTTAAATGAACAAAGGAGATGTCGTTCATTGACCTCTTCTGTAGCTTTGCACTTCCACATCTCCAGCTTGAAAGTGCCTGCAATGGTAACAATTAATATGCAAACTTTTATCAATTTTGAAAAAGTAGTGATACTTCATCCTTGAGGAAAAGAACTGAGTAAATGAAATAATAATGCAACATACATGACATAACTGGTTTGCTGTGAATACATTTGTTCAACATTTGCTTGGTGATTCTTATCACTTGCTTTGTGCAGTATTGTGTCTGCCTTGAAAAGATGTTTTGAAAATTGAATTATTTTGGAGGCTGGCTAGGTGCATAATGTTATTGTTCAATTTGCTTGCCATGTCTGTAATGTTAGATTTTTAGGTGGCGAATTTGTGTTATGTTGGTGGTATTAAATTTGTAATTGAAGATAAACAGGTTGTGGGATATTCAGAAGGCAAATTAAATCTATTTATAATGTTCAAGGAATATGTTTGAGACATTACTCATACATCCTATATTGACACATTTTTGCAATAAAGATATTTCTAGGGCAATTTATTTGTAATTTAGGTGTGTTGAAAACAACTTCAGCAATTAAATTAGACATTTAATCAGGTGTATTGGTGCTCAGGCTGAAGGCAAAACATTGAAATTGTCCTATTGAATTCCAGCATTTATATCAGTATTTATTTTTATACCACTTAAAAGTGATTTTCCATCAAGGTTCCTGCACCTGCATTTTATATATTGAGCATAATTTTGAGCTATTTTGGTGAGTGCTTGCCCTTCATTTCCTAAAAATTGTGATATGGGAAATTGAGTCAGTGGCATATGAACACAATAAGAATAGTTGGGCATGCAATGATTTTGGTTAAATTTTGTTTTCAATTTCTAGATAGATTTCTGCTCTGGATTCTCAATGTCAACCCTTACACCTTGTCACAAAGTAATTGCAATATTAATTAACTGACACATCATATTCCTTCTAATTAATACCCCTGGGGCGTAGCATTTTTAAAAAGAGGGCGTTTATTAGAAGTCAATTTTCATAGAAAAACTCACAAAATACGACATCTGAAACTCGCAAAATACTACTTTCTGTTTGATGGCGGATTGGCGGTGCCTATGTGAAGACCACATAGGGCTTATATCAGAAAAAAATATCAAATTTGATCTTTAAGTGCATTTTGTGCAAGAATCCAATTTATTAAGTTAAATATGAAAATTCTGACTATTATGTGACGGTGAATTCGATGGAAATCATTGCACAAGCACATTTAGGCCTACATGTATCTATTGGCTACTTGCATGGTTCTACCATTATGCACTATGTGTGCAGGGAGAGCCTCGAACTGGCAGCATACGTGAAAGGAAGAATTACATAATTTAACACAGAATGTTATATGACTGGTTCAATTCCCATTCATGTATGCTGCCAGTTTGAGGATCTCCCCGCACATAGTGCAAAATGGCGGAACTATGCAAGTAGCAAATTGCATTACACTGAAAGAAATTTAATCAATTATAGCCTGCTTGAATATTCATGTATATACATCTAGTGAAAGGAATGGTAGAAACTTGGAATGGTAGAAATTTGTTTAGTTCCATTGACCTAACAATAGCTCAAGTCACCTGGTCCCCTAGGTATGAAGATATTCTAAATAAATAAGAAGCAGAAAGGTTCAATTAGTGGACTGGGGTGAAAACTCCTTGGAAAATAGAGTTTTATTAAGAGAGTTTGTGTTTGTTGCGCAGCAAGTTTTATTTTTCCTGCTTTGCACTTCAATACCATATTTTTTGTAATTTAGATGTTATTAATCATCCCCCTTAATTTTTTTTCAATGAAAAGGTAACAGGAAATTTATGCAAAAATGTGAATGCCATATCGTGTGAGTGCTTAAAACTGGCATCAGCGCTGCCAGATTGCTTGGGCAAAAGCTATTCTAATTTAAACTTCCATCAGGTTACCGTATTGTTTGTAATAAACGCTCCCCCTCTAATAAACGTCCCCTCCAATTTTTCTGTGAAAAATTGACAAAAATGCAAACATTTCCATGCCATATCGTGTAGGTAAGCTTAAAATTTGCATCAGTCATGTCAGTCACGATCGCTAAATTACACGGAAAAAACCTATTATGACTCAACTCCCATCCATTTCATTGCCTAATTATGGTAGAATTTCACTAATTTCATGCACTTACAGGTGTAATTTTGTTGTATTTCCCACAAAAACATCATTTTCTGTGGGCGCCGCCATCATGTATAGTTGTAAATCCCTCCTTTTAACAGGAGCACCATCGGGAAATTTAACCCGATTTTAAAGTTTTTTTCACTGACAATTAAGCCTTCAATAAACGCCCCTTTTGGAAAAATGCAACGCCCCAGGCGTTTATTACAAACAATACGGTAAATGCCAAATTTACATAGAAATTTCACTATAGAAAAATTTGTGTACATCGTGGAACATTCAACTATGCTTGTTACTCTGCGACTAATCATGTTAATACACAAGTGTACAGCGCTACTCTACACGTCCATATTGCGAGGTTATCTGCGTACAACAGCTTACTACGCATGTATGTACAAAATGTATGTTCTACGATGTACACAAATTAAGTAATTTTTCTATAGTATCAAAATTAATTTCCCTCTGTGTAGTTAGGTTTAGTAATTTTTGCATTTGAGTTGTCTGCTTATTATGGTACGGTACCGTAATAGTTTTGTTCTGATTTTGTAACTCCCAAGTCTTTTTAACCATCAGTACTCCCCAAACCTCAATCTTCTAGCAAAGATTGTTACTCAGTTAGCCCCTTGACTGCCACACATGCCAAGTGACCTGTAACAAATTGCCTGCTGTGATTACCCAGCTGGAATGGAGATGCAATCTCATGACTTTGAACTTGAACGTGAATATGAGATGTTGAGCATTTATTGTTACAAAGTGCAAAGCATCTGTTGATTGCAAATGGATTGGATAGGTGGCTTTTGTGATTATGAAAAGAAGCGATTTTTAATAAAACAAAAATTGAAGCTGCAATGTACATCTTACTGTAAAAGATGGCTTTGTACTTGGAACATGAAATATTGTTCAAACACTTTTAAAGGCCTAATTGGAAGTGGTCCCCCTTATACCAACCATACAATGTTGGCATTCCCAATATAATGCACATCTTCACCATATCTTCACCCAACATGTTTGGTGGGGAAAAGGGAGGGGTAGGTGGGGAAAAGGGAGGGGTAGGTGGGGAAAAGGGAGGGGTAGGTGGGGAAAAGGGAGGGGTATGCTTAAAGCCTTAATGTACGATTTCCGTCACATTTTGATTTTGTTATTCTTTATTCAAAATGTTGAAATAATATTATTGTTATAAAGTGCAAAACATCTGTTGGTTATACTTGCATTGAATGATTATAATGAAAAATGGTTTTGTAAAATAAAATAATTATTGCAGTAATACATTTGTTTATTTGTGGTGTGGTTATTTAGAGCTATAGTGCGTGTGAAAGACATTAATTTTAAATCAGAGATTGGTCTAATGTAGAGTTAGGTCATTATTTCATGCGGATTCGAATAGAAACATTTTAAGGGGGTACTACACCCCTGGCCAATTTCTTGCCTATTTTGTATTTTTTCTCAAAAATTATAGCGCATTGGTGACAAGTAAGATATGTATATTATAGGGGCAAGGACTACAACTACTGCACTGGAAATTTTATTTCAGCACAGACAACAGTTGTGGAGTTACAGTCAAAAATGAGGGAAAACCAATATTTGATCAATAAATCAATAACTACTTGCCATGATTTGCTGAATTTCCAGTGCAGTAGTTGTAGTCCTTGCCCCTATAATATACATATCTTACTTGTCACCAATGCGCTATAATTTTTGAGAAAAATGCAAAAATAGGCAAACAATTGGCCAGGGGTGTAGTACCACCTTAATGGTGAACGTGTTGATTCTGCATCATTGTAGTTGCACACATTATCAATAAAGTGAATAATACATTTTATGTACTTTATGTGCTAAATAGTAATGGAATTTAATGTTGCTAATAGATAGGCAACTACTCATTTGGACACATGATCAGTAGTAACTGTCATGACTTGTGCCACGGTTACTGGTACATATTTCATTATATAATGTCAAACTTTCCACACCATCAGTGAAGCATGATCAATATTCTTGCTTCAGTATTGTTATTAGTTGTTGAAAATAAATAACTGAAAATGGTGAAAAGAAACTGTCTGGTATTAAAGTTGAAGTAATAATAGTTTGTTTGGGGTTGTTGTTGTTGTAGTATGCAGCAGTATGCTAAGTGTACTATATTACTGCCAAATTATTTGTAATTTTGTGCATGGGTTAGTTTTATGATAATTTCTCCCCAGATGTAATTTTTCAGACATTTATGTTTTGCTACGTGTTGTAGTATTAATAGAATTATATGAACATGCTTACAACTGTTCAATTCATACCCATATTTCCGTTTTACAAATGCATGAAACTGAAAAAATGCACTTTTGTATCTGTAGATGCTGCACTACTACAGTTTTTGCCAAAGAAGAACGGCACTTGATTGTTTACATTTTGAGAGCATGCACAGCGTAATCACTGAAGTGGGGTTTTGATTGGCTGATTCAATTACCCGTCAAAACATTGGTCAGTGCAAACAAAGCTCCGCGTATCACGCCGTGCGTCGCTCATTTCTAGGGTGCTTGTGTCAATCTGAGCAAGGGACTGCCATTCTTCTTTGAAACCAAGTGTATAAAGTCAGATTCTTACTCCACATTGCAGCGCGATGCGATGCTTTTAAAACCTCGCAGCATCGCGCGATGAAATTATCGCGCGATGCTGTGATGTTTTAAAAGCATGTGGGGTCTGCATCTCCTTATATGGTCATTCTGCCGACCTTGATTTACCAGCAACCAATCACAAGTGTGCACAGCTGCGATATCGCAGCGCGATGCTATAAAGTTGAACAAAATCGAACTCCATCGCGGACCAAAATTTCCACCGCGCGATGAGAATTTTTACCGCCGAGCTCGTAAAAACCTGCCTCGGATTTCAGTTTTATAGCATCGCGAGCATCGCATCAGCGCCATGATGTGGAGTAAGAACCGGACTTAACACTGAGCATTGAAGTCAAAACAAAATCATAAAGAGCAGAGGATGTAACTTTTAGACAGTTTAGGCCCTACATGTAGCCAGCGGTATTTTTCTGACCTACATTGGTGAACTACAATAGCATTCTATTCAAGGAAAAGTATGTTATCGTGTTATAAATATCAATAATATAATTTCCTTCATAGACTGTTCTACCGCACCTTGAGGGTAAAAACAATGCTTGTGGAAAGCCAATATTGTTTTGCTATTTTTTTCTCACATGTGGTAAACTGCACCAATTAAAAAAGGAAACTTTTATATTTTTAGCTCCTGGTACAAATTGTAAGGTTGTAAGTCCGGAGGGGGGGCGGGGGTGACAGAAATACCAAGATTGTCTTTGGGTTTGAAATGTGTCCCAGGCCTTAAACAGCCATATATTTCCTATTTTTCCTGTAGTTTTGAACTTGTCCTATGTTTTCCTATAATTTGGTTACAAAATGTCCTACAATTTTTCTAAATTTAGGAAACTAACAGTGGTTTTTTTCACTTGCATTTTTTTCATTCATGGTGAATTTAAAATACTAGGCGGTTACCCGTATATGGCGGTTCTCGGCTGTCGCGATTACCTGGCTGACGGTGACTGTATTCACCAAGTTTTATGCCCATAGGACAGTTTGTACTAATTTGACCCCAGATGACCCCTTGTGACCTCGAAATGACCATCCAAAATTTGGCTCTAAATGTTGACTGTACCCACCACGTTTCATGCCCATATGACAGTTTATAGTAATTTGAGCTTCGATGACCTCAAAATGACCTTCCAAAAATTTGACTCTAAAAGGTGACTGTACCCACCAAGTTTCATGCGCATACGACATTTTTTTAATAATTTGACCTCAGATGACCCCTGGGTGACCCCGGATGACCCCAAAATGACCTTCCAAAAATTTGACTATAAAAGTTGACTGTACCCACCAAGTTTCATGCCCATACAATAGTTTTTACTAATTTGACCTCAGATGACCCCTGGATGACCTCGGGTGATCTGTTCTGTCTGAGGTCCAGATGCACCCACCCACCAAGTTTGAGGAACGTATGACCCCTAGTGTCCGAGAAAATAGGCGGAAAACAGTTTTTACTAATTTGACCTCAGATGACCCCTGGGTGACCTTTTGACCCACTAATCAATACAAACTTGTTCTGTCTTAGGTCAAGATGCACCTACCCACCAAGTTTCATGCCCATATGACACTTTTTACTAATTTGACCCCTAGATGACCTCTGGTGACCTTGACCCACTAACCAATACAAACTTGTTCTATCCCGGGTCAAGACGCACCCACCGTCAAGTTTGAGGAACGTATGCGACCCCAGTCTCCGAGAAAAACAGTTTTTACTAATTTGACCCCTGTATGACCTTGGGTGACCTTGACCCACTAACCAATACAAACTCGTTCTTCCTCATACCAAGCTGCACCCACCCACCAAGTGTGACGAACGTGCGACACCCAGTCTCCGAGAAAAGAGGCGGACAGACAAACAGACACACAAACACACAAACAAACAGATTCTGGTGAATTATAGTAAGACTAGGCGGTTGCCCGTTTTTCGCGGTTCTCGGCTGTCATGGTGATTGGCTTTTGTCAGATCTCAAAATCAGGGTGTGTCCTTTGGCTAGGTCTGACAAAAAGGTCACCGTGAAAACTTTTGTTTGTTAGTCCAAGGTCCACTCACCCACCAAGTTTGAGCTCCATAGAGGCAATTTGAAATTTCTACCTTTTTTGACCTATGACCTCTTAACCGTAGGTCTGACTGAAAAGGTCACCGTGGAAACTTTTGTTTGTTAGTCCAAGATCCACCCACCCACCAAGTTTGAGCTCCATAGGGCAATTTGAATAGGGGCAATTTGAAATGTCTACCTTTTTTTGACCTATGACCTCTTAACCGTAGGTCTGACGAAAAAGTCACCGTGGAAACTTTTGTTTATTAGTCCAAGGTCAACACACCCACCAAGTTTGAGCTCCATAGAGACAATTTGAAATTTCTACCTTTTTGACCTATGACCTCTTAACCGTGGGTTTGACAAAAAAGGTCACCGTGGAAACTTTTGTTTGTTAGTCCAAGATCCACCCACCCACCAAGTTTGAGCTCCATAGGGGCAATTTGAAATTTCTACCTTTTTTGACCTATGACCTCTTAACCGTAGGTGTGACGAAAAGGTCACCGTGGAAACTTTTGTTTGTTAGTCCAAGGTCAACACACCCACCAAGTTTGAGCTCCAAAGGGGCAATTTGAAATTAGACTTCAATTGGACTTGACCCCGGCCTTGACCTTTGACCTTAAAAAATATAAACTCGTTCTTCCTCATACCAAGATGCACCCACCCACCAAGTTTGAGGAACGCTTGTTTGTTAGTCCAAGGTCAACACACCCACCAAGTTTGAGCTCCAAAGGGGCAATTTGAAATTAGACTTCAATTGGACTTGACCCCGGCCTTGACCTTTGACCTTAAAAAATATAAACTCGTTCTTCCTCATACCAAGATGCACCCACCCACCAAGTTTGAGGAACGCGACCCCCAGTCTCCGAGAAAAGAGGCGGACAGACAAACAGATACACAAACACACAAACAAACAGATTCTGGTGAATTATAGTAGGATTAAATTGAAAATTTCTGCACGCTCCACATGCAGTTGTCATAATTTTTCAGCAGGTCGGCAGGTAGATGATTTTACTAGCCTCTATTTTTTGCTCAGTATAAAAATTATTCTTTATAGACATCATACCTGACCAGTCTAAAATGATACACATTTGATGTATCTTTGGGATGTTCCCCCTTAATTGTTAGTAAGTGGCAAGTGCTAGGAGTGGGTTTTATGATAGTTTACATGTTGTGGAAGGATGAACTTGAAGAAGAACCTGGCATACTGTAAACAGTACAATGTTTTCACATACAATATTCACAACAGGGTTGTAAATTGGGGAATTTTCAAGGATTTCAGAAAGAGGGTCAGTCTTGTTTTGTCATTACTGTTTTGCAGGGGAGTAGGCCCGGTTTTAGGCCTACACAAATTTCCTTGTTTTGATTTTAAAAAGGCTCACAGAGATACACTCACTTGTACACCTTGGTGGTTAAGGTTTCAAGGAAATTATGTTCACATACAAAGTGTTATGACTAATAAATGTTGGATACTAGTGGTTGATTGTTTCTTGGTATAAAAATAACCCAGGGTGAATGTGTTGTGATAGGAGTGTCATCATCATGATCATGGTGTAAACATTGTAAAGTTTTACAGCAAGCCCATCCTATAAAACTTTATTATTATTACTAGTAGTGGTGTAGATGTCCTTTCTCTTTTGACCTTTGAAATGATGACAATGTGTAGGCATAGGCCTAGGCCTTCGCAAGTGTAGTATGAATGGTTTGTTGGTGCTATGACATTCAGTAACATTTAATGTGACCAACTTTTTTGATAAGATCAGAGTAATTTATGTCATTACTGTTGGCCTACTTATGATCCTACCATTATCTTTTCAAGTCTATATTATAAGTTAAGCATAATAATGTTAGTCACAGCAGCAAACGATACTATCCCATTACGCACTGCAGGGTGGAGTGTGGATTTGCGAGTGCCATAGAAAATGCACACAAAAGTTCGCCCGTTTAAACTTGCTATTACTCGCTCAAATTTGGGCGCTTAGATTCCCATCCACATAAATAACACCCTAAACTATAATGAAAGCGTCCTTGGTACCTTATCAGTCATGCGGTTCCTTCTTTTTCTTACAATTGAATGACAAAAAGATCAAATTTTACCAGCCAAATTCGGAAATTCAGTTTATGCGCATGTGCAGTATTATGTATGACGTCATTTATCAGAGAACTCGTGTCAAGGGTCACGTTGAAAAGTAAACAGTGGCCTGTCACATTGTTTGCCGAGTCCGGAGCAGTGATTTTTTCGTAAGTAAAAGCATATATTTTCTATGATTTCATAGTTGTTTTTTACTATTGGAAGCTGCATTTGGCGAGCAAGATATATTGTTTTTTCACGAAATTGCATTTGGTGACCAGAAAGTGAGTAAAAGGAAGGATTATTGACGCTAAAAATTGTCATGATGGTAGCTATTTTAATGTCGCCAGTTTCAGCATGTGCTGATTTTTACTTCGAAATCAGTGTTTGTTCTTCCGTTTTGTGTTTAAATTGTCTTCTAATCGAATGTCCACGTTCAATGTCATGTTGAGACAATTGTGTGGATGTTTTACTCAACCCAAATATGAAACTTAAAACAAGCCAACCATTGTTTATACACCATTTTGGAAAGAGTAAGAGTGTAAGCAAATGAATTCGGCATTTTCGGTCTGTGCCACAGAATTAGAGATGAAAGAACCGGGACTCGATCACCATCTTGATGCAGGCATGGAACAAAAATTGGGGGTATTCGGTTTCCCTCAGAATGCTCTCGAGGCATTTGTTGTCATGCAAGCCGCGATATGGCATACTAAGTTTAAGCGTAATTTGACATGCTTCACAGTGGCGTAGCCGTAGTGTCATCATGGTCAAAGGGGCTTGTGCCCCCCATCAGACCCGGTGCCTGTGCCCCCAATCATGGTCGGTGCTACCCCCCATGTGATGATCCATGCTACGCCAATGTGCCCTCCAAATCCAATCGACATGATCGATAAGAAATCGTCAAGAAAGCGTGGGACTGCCCCCCCCATCATGGTCGGTGTCACCCCAAACCCCACATGACTCACTACGTCACTGCCATGCCTGCTTATAATAAATTGATCGTGGAGGACATGACAGCTCAGTTGGGCAAAAAAAAACAAAAAAAAAAAATCATAAAAATTTTTCTACAAATCCGATTGTGTGTTTTATGGTGTGTTTTTTTTTGGGGGGGGGGGGTTTGTTGTTGTTTTTCCTATAGTATTAATAAACCTGATATTTTCATTTTCTATACATTACAGGTGCTCGCCAGATTTGGGGCTCTGCAAGTTGTTTTTCTTTGAGGTCTCGCTCATCAAATACTTCGATGGCCGGGGACACTTTTGATATTTACAAAGACTCAGTTGACTGGTCGGTCACTCCATTCAACAAGCCAGGGGCAACGGTTCGAGCATGGCAGGTGTCGAACTTACTCGAAATATTGCAGGAATTTAGCCAGATATTATTTCTTCATGTGGGAACAAACACATGAAATTCCGACGTTGTTTCTCGAACTGCTGCAGAATTTACATAATTGTGATATGCTTGTACCCTGATAAAAAAAAAAAAAAAAAATGAGGCAGTTCTACTGTTCTGACTTGGACAAATGACATAAAATTACTTGACATTCAAAATTCAGACCTGGGCACAAATTACTTCACTTCACATTTGCAGTTGAAAAACGTTGAAAGCCAGACTGTTCCGAACATGACCTGCTTCATCTCAACAGAGATGAGGGGAACTATAATTTTGTAGAACAAGTTGTCGGTGTAGCAGCATCAGGGACAACGCCTATGATAAGGCAGAAATGTGCAAAAGATGGTGTTATTTGTAGCTGATAATTATTTAATATTATTAATAATTATTTAATAATAATTAAATAATTTAGTTATTTTATTTTACTACTACTGAATAAAAATGAAAAATATAACAGAAACTTGGAACATTCATATGTATCTTTTTGTTTTAGCATGATTTTTTTTTCCATTCAATCATCCATAAGGGCGCACCATTTGATTTCCAGGTGGGGAACAGGTTTTTTTTTTTTTTTTTTACTTTTCCCGCTAGTAAGACAGGTAAAAAATTTTGCTCACTAGTGAGACGTTAAACTTCGCCCCCACTAGTGTAACAGGGGAAAAAATTTGCTTCGCTGATGATTTAAAAAAATTCTCCCCCCCCCCCCCAACAAATTGAAGAAAAAAAAATTGGTGGAAAAAAATTCTGCCTGACACAAACTCTGATGCCCCCCATAATCAAATGGTGTGTCCCTAAGGTAGCGATCGTTATTTACGATGCGATAGAGGGGGAAATGGGCATTTTGAGGGGGGAACCCCAAAATTTTTTGGGGGTCTTGAGGGGGGAACACAAATTTTTTTGTTGAATTAAAAGGGGGGAGTGGAGAAATTTGGGAAAACAAGGGGGAATCCGAAAATTTTGAGCAGACGCGAGGGGGGAACACAATTTTTTTTGTCATTATTTTTTCCAAAACACCCATTACCCCTCCTGCCGTAAATAATACGATCAGTCCCTAAGTAGTATTTATTATGCCCGCCAATAATCAACTGCAATGCGGAGCTAGGATTTTTTTCTTGACTCGATGAGGGTGTGAAATTTACAAAAAATGCCGAAAATAATATTTTTCTGTGATTATTCAGCTGTCTGTGGGAAAAAAAAGGGGAAATTCCTCCTGCCCTCCTCTACCATGGACTGTCAGTCACTAATTGCTTGCATCCTTTTGACCTGTCAAAAATCCCACCAGGCTCTTAGGGGCTATCATTTTCTTCAAAAGGGGGTCCCAAATATATGGGGGGGGGGGCGGGGTTCATACATTTTTGAAAAGAAAAATGGGGGGGGGGTCATAAAATATTTGATGACCAAAATGTAGGGAGTCACAAGATGACCACAGTACAGATAGTGTGTTTATTTTATTCCAAAAAAATTTTAGCCTACTAAGGAGGTAAGATGTATCGGTAGAAGGGGTCAAAAAAATTCTGATTGCGGAAATAGGGGGTCACAATTTTATTGATGCCGACATTTTGTATATTTGGGAACCCCCCTTCCGAAGAAAATGCTAGCCCCTTATTTGAACCACTCTATTAATGTTGAGTAATTACTTGCAAAAATGTTGAATTGCAAGTTGTATTTTTAATTAATCTTGAAACCACTGATTTTAGTCACACACGTTTCAGGGAGTTCATTATTATGCAGGCCTATATAACCTATTTATTTGCCCAATATTTAAAATTATTGGTATTTTTATTTTATTTTTCAATAACATGTACCCCCTCCCCCACTTGGACGACCTTGGTGGAACTTAACTGTCCAATCAGGAGCGATCAATTAGTGAAAGGTCATGACCTGCTGATTGTGGCAAAATCAAAACACACTGCAGTCAAAAATGGCGAGATTTGACTGGGACCGATTGTGACTTCGATCAAATAAACCGTGGTCTTGAATTTCTTAAAAGAAGTCCTGGCTTAAAACTATGGTATTTTTCATGACAAAACATATCAATCTTTGATATTCTGAAGTATAAATTTGTTGGGCAAAGCGGAACATCGTTTATTTAGACTGTTTTTGCTACGGAAAAATAGGAAAATTTTCCAATTTTATGAGGGTAAAATCTAATTGAAGATCTAATTTTTCTTCAGAATCATGTACATAAATCATGAATCATGTATGGTTAAATTGACTGTTTTTAAAAGAGTTAATGAAATACTGAAAATTTTGAATGGCTTTCGGTCCATGTTTTGCTCTACATGGAGGTCACTGAGTGTAGCGTGTGTACACTGAATCTAAGCCCGCTTCTGACCCGTGACCTGAGCGCTGACTGTCTCGTCTTGCAGTTCGTTCGTTTCGATAATTATTAAAACAACCTCTTCTCTCTCGGAAGATTTGACTGGGAACGAAATGTATGCCAGGCGACAAATTGCAAGGCCTCCAGGAAAGTTGTCAAATTTGATCCGAATCTTCTCTTGTTTTCCTATTCAATGAATATTTACAAACTCGTTGTCTTGAAAATCAGAATGCTGTGATGCTGCGATCGACCGGACGCTCTATCGCGAAGGAAGCCATGATCACAACTGAAGCGATCACGTGATGCGATCGTTTGATAATATGTTTGGTGTTTCCCAATCGCGGCGGGGTTTCTTTTGCTGCTGTGAATGTTAGTTGGTGGATGAAAAAAGTGATAAAAACTGGGAGTGGACCTGTACCTGCATCAGGAATTCTACTCCTGATGTGTTTTTCCTCCCTTGTAAAGTTGTAATTACTTGATTCAGAAGAGTAGGAAGAGAGTCTCCAGAACTTCACCTATCACAGATGTGTGGGCTAGTTATATCATATTCCTATGGTTAGGCCTGCATGCAAGAAGTTAAATAGTGAGAAGAGTAAGCATAGTTTCCATGAAAGACAAGTTGCAAGGCTCCCAACCAACTGTAACCATAAAGTCCAAGAAAATTGACCTTTAATAGCAAATTCATTTTGATGTATCTGTCAATTTCTTAGCATTGACCATGACAATCATAACATAAATAGCATACCACTCTATCTATGAGCTTGTCATAATTTGATGACCTCGGCGGACCTTACAATGACCCAAGTGACCTTAATAATATATGTAGTAGAGCTAGATGTTGCTACCTTTACAGTACAGAAGAAGAAATTTGTCTCAGTCCTGTTTTAGTTTCAGGTGACAATTTAGGTCTGATTTTGAAGCCTCACATTAAGTGACATGGTGAGCAGGTCCCAGCCTGACATCTTCGAGGTAATTCCTTGAATGAATTTGATGCCAGTTTGTAACCTTGGTAATTACACAGAGGCTAAACTCGGGGCTAAACCCACATTTCCCATCAGTCATGGTGAACGGTGATTAGGATTTTCATACTTTTACTCTTTCATATCTGAACTTTAGAAATGGGAATTTGTGTAAATTATTTCACTAATTGCATTGAAATATTTTCATGCTTAGGAAACAAGGCTTTCCCATATGATATGGAATTCAAGGTGCAGTCTCACACCTATGTGTATTAATCGGGACCTTGCATAAATTGGAAGGTATTAGGGATGAAAAATAATATTTATTTCCTCTTACCTTGGGAGATAAGAATTGTTTTGCCAATGCTGCTCAAGCCTATATTTGTTTATTTAATATGAAGTATGATTTTGTTCCTGATGCCTGTAGATCTCACACCGGAGGGCCCGAATGGCCCTTGAATATTTTGGATTATTTCCAGGCTCATGCACCGCTGGTAGTGTAGGGGGCCTATACAGAAATTTCATGTTGCTCAAGATTGTATCTATTGTTGCTCAAGATTGTATCTATGTTCCGTTTGGTGTAGTTAATCCTTTTGTTTATCATGATTATAACCATCAGACATTGGTTGAAGAGCTACAGCAGCAATGGTTTGCTTTGGTTTTATACATAGATTTGTAGCTATGCTGTTGTAATATTGACACAGGGCTGGTATTGCATAGGTATTGTCAATAATATAAATACATGAGGAATGTTATCACTGAGATGTAGGCAAGGGCATGGCCTAGATACCAGGGATCATCTGAATATTCTTTCCATAGGCTTGCGATCTTATTTGGTGACTTTGTGTGTTGTCTCAAAACATGGGTACAAAATGCTCAAGAACTCAATTGCTCTTCACATTCTTGTTTACAAAACTTGTTTGGGAAGCTAAGTGAGGTCATTTTTTGATAACATTTTTTAGATTGGTATTTTGGCCAGACCAGCAATACCTCATCATATTCATATGATGGTCTAAGCTGCTTGTAATGTGTGGTAACCTTGCATGTAAACAAGCAAGAAATAAGAAAAGACAATTGAATTTATATTTGGGTTAGGTGATCTCAGCATGGTTTAGTGGAATAAAAGTTGACAAGAACCTTTTGAGAGAATTAATTGGCCGAATCTAGATCAATTTTATCCTTTCCAAATTCCTTGCTGGTGTATACTTGTAAGAATATTGGATATGCCCCAGATGAACTTCACATTTAAAGCCATAATGTGTGATTTGCTTCACAGCGACGCCCTCAATTTTACTCGGATTTCTACTTTTTGCATAATTATAATGCCCAGTGGTATACTAAAATACCACGTTAAAGACTAAGCCTGAACTGCTTTAATAACAGTAAAATTGAACTTTTTGTATTAAAACCGGGTCGACCCGGTTTTATTCTGAGTTCAGCGATCGAGTACTTGCTAACATGTACTGTGGATGTCAGCTTGTATGTACACACATCGAGCTTGATGCTCCGTGCAGTTACATGTAATACGATCGGCGAGCGTGGTACACGCATTGTAGGCGTTAGAATGAATCGCAATTTTCTTCGTTATACCTCATTTGTTTGGCTCGAAATTAAAAGGGGATATTGTGATCAGTGAAAACAAACATTTAAATTAGAATCTATTCTTTATGCAAATCACACATTATTGCTTAAATGTCAAACTGATTATTGTTCCACTGATCAGAACCAGCCTTTGTACTCAGTCCCAGATATGTGATTCTAAATTGGTTGCCAAACAGTGGCAATAGGGATGTGTATATTGGCAGGATATAACCAATAGATACTCTTCCCACTTCTGGTAAGGTGGCCTAGATATCACTGACAGAGCCAGGTCAAGGTCATTACAGTTCACGGTTAAGGTCATTTTTGTTATGAACATTTTAATGTAACTATGTTTCAAACATGTCAATGTGGATAGATATGTTCCTGATCCATTGATTTTGTACTGCAAAAAATACAGAACACCAACGGTGTAGGCCTATGTTTTGTAGAAGGCTAAAACTTTAAAATAACTGGTTGAATGAGGGAATGTTAGGCTTAAAAAAGTTTGTATTGCACTTTTACAGCTCCAAAATCTGGGTTGTTTTTACAATGTAAACATATGCCAATATCATAAGAACTTCACCTAAATAATGTTTCCGCTAAAAACTGCTATGCATATTTTTCAAAGTAAATCCAACGCTGACTATAAATCCTCAGATTTATATATATGATACTGCAGTTCTGAATATAATTCCACTGATCTTATTTTTGACCTTAATCAAATCAGGGCATTATGATTGGGATTTTATATGCACATTTTGTGATTCAAATCAGAGCAAATCTTAATTCAGCAAAGAGTTTGCTGTTTACTCATATAGTCCCACATCATGTAAAAACAATCCAATTTCCTGAAAAATGACAAGTATTTGACAGAGAGCAAAGTAGAGAGTAAACATGAATTTACTATGAAATCCAAAAAGTATTGAGGGTGTTTCCCTGTCCCTGGGGAGTCTATGTAACCCTAGGAACACTACCCAGGGGAAATATTAGACTTAGTCTACATGATTATGCACTTATAATATGGTAAACCCAGTGCGGGCAGTTTTAGTTGTATTTTTGTTTCATTGGACTTGAACAATTTAATCTGTGGAAATCTCCATGTTTCATCAAAGCCTATATACTTACTTTCATCAGGTCTTGCTGCCATTCATTGGTCAGCAAGTCTGTCATATCTGGGGCTTCTTCTTGTGATGTATGGTCAAAGTAGTGTCACACACTCTCATTCCCCTCATTCCCTGATGCTATCTGCTGTTACATCTACAGACTTAGATCTACAGATCTTGCTGCCATTCATTGGTCAGCCAGTCTGTCATAAACCAAACTGGGGCTTGTGATGTATGATCAAAGTAGTGTCACCGTCACTCTCATTCCCCTCATTCCCCGATGCTATATGTTGTTACATCGACAGACTAAACCAGAGTTTCATAAGATCTTGGTGCCATTCATTGGTCAGCCAGTCTGTCATAAACCAAACTGGGGCTTGTGATGTATGATCAAAATAGTGTCACAAACTCTCATTCCCCGATGCTATCTGTTGTTACATCGACAGACTAAACCAGAGTTTCATAAGATCTTGGTGCCATTCATTGGTTAGCCAGTCTGTCATAAACCAAACTGGGGCTTGTGATGTATGATCAAAGTAGTGTCACAAACTCTCATTCCCCGATGCTATCTGTTGTTACATCGACAGACTAAACCAGAGTTTCATAAGATCTTGGTCCCATTCATTGGTCAGCCAGTCTGTCATAAACCAAACTGGGGCTTGTGATGTATGATCAAAGTAGTGTCACAAACTCTCATTCCCCGATGCTATCTGTTGTTACATCGACAGACTAAACCAGAGTTTCATAAGATCTTGGTGCCATTCATTGGTCAGCCAGTCTGTCATAAACCAAACTGGGGCTTGTGATGTATGATCAAAGTAGTGTCACAAACTCTCATTCCCTGATGCTATCTGTTGTTACATCGACAGACTAAACCAGAGTTTCATAAGATCTTGTTGCCATTCATTGGTCAGCCAGTCTCTCATAAACCAAACTGGGGCTTGTGATGTATGATACTTTCATCAGATCTTGGTGCCATTCATTGGTCAGCCAGTCTGTCATAACTGGGGCTTCTTCTTGTGATGTATGATCAAAGTAGTGTCGTGTCACACACTCTCATTCCCCTGATGTTGTCTGGTGTTAACATCTACAGACTAAACCAGAGTTACATAAGATCTTGCTGCCATTCATTGGTCAGCCAGTCTGTCAAACTGGGGCTCGTGATGTATGATCAAAGTAGTGTCATACACTCTCATTCCCTGATGCTATCTGGTGTTACATCTACAGACTAAACCAGAGTTTCATAAGATCTTGTTGCCATTCATTGGTCAGCCAGTCTGTCATAAACCAAACTTGGGCTTCTTGTGATGTATGATCAAAGTAGTGTCACACACTCTCATTCCCCTGATGTTGTCTGGTGTTACATCTTAAGACTTAACCAGACTTTCATCAGATCTTGGTGTCATTCATTGGTCAGCCAGTCTGTCATAAACCAGACTTGGGCTTCTTGTGATGTATGATCAAAGTAGTGTCACACACTCTCATTTATTCTTACAATTTGCCAATCTCCTGTTGCTGGAGATATCAATTCAAGTGTTATTACACCAGACTATATTCTTGACCAAACTTCTGCTTATAATGATATCTACGTAGCAACTAGCCTAGCTCTATATCTTAGATCTGTGGCATAGCTAGGAATTTTGCAGGGGGGGAGACAAACTAGTTAACAATTGGCTAGTAGGAGGCAAGATTTCTCACGGTGTAACTGCCCCACACCCTTGCATCGGCTATGTTACAGTCTGAGATTGGAGTTGCTACTGTAGTCTCATACCAAAGGGCAAGTGACACACTGAACATGATCGCATTTTGGTCACTCTGGCTTCTATTTGGAATCTATTTATGGATCCCCTTGTATTGTATGGGCTGAGATGAAATGTGTTTAGATGTGAATTTCTTTGGCATGTCTCACTTCATACTTCAGCTATTGGCACAAATACCAACATAGTCATCAGACAAATTGCCAGAAGCCAAGTTCATTTAAGATCAGACACAAGACTTCCTCTGACCTTCGTAAAATATCCCCAAATGAACTGGACAAGACTTTGTCCTGGAGAAAGATAAGGAAATGGTACAAGATTGTTGAACGATAGAGACCAGAGTATCATGCAGTCATCTATTGATATGAACCCCCTAAGATAATTATATGATCCTGAGAATGGAACAGGGCTTGATGTGGGTTAACTTCAATTTGGTACAGTTGTACTATTGTTTAAAAGCTGAATTTACACTTAGTTATTGAGAGATGAGCAGCTGATTTTTGACCAATCAGTTTACAAAGCAGCAAAAGCACTTTGTATCTTTTCTTGTAAGACAAACAACAACCAACAACAATAACAGCAGCAACAACAGCATCAACAACAAAACAATTATTCTAATCACCCAGTGAATGAGTGGAAATTCAGTGTTGGTCTTTGTTCAAGACAAGAACATATGCATTTCCTCCTTCTTTTGAGATGAATTAAAATAAATGATTCAAATAAAATTTGAATGAAACAATATTTTTAATTATCTTAATTTCAATACTTTTATTCTCCCTTTTTCGCATAAAAAAACCCAAACTAACAGGATGAATAATCATGGCTGGTTGGCAGATGGTTTTTTTTTTTAAAACTTTTTAAAAAGTAGAGTTGGCACATTTTTAACCTCCGGTCAGGTTACATCAAACAATTTCTTTTTAGTCCTTACTGTAAAATTACTTTGTTTTGAGAGTCACTTGATTTTGTGGATTGCATGGACATGATCTGCGGATTCATTCATTATAAACTACCCTTTTGTTTGTTCATTTTTATCAGTTTATAAGAAACGGGATAACAAAGGTTAGGTTGAAATGAAATCATCTGGACAGTGCCAGAATACGGTGCTGTGCTTTTTTGAGACAAGATCAGCCTTTGAAAATAGCATCTTTCATGTTTCTAATGTTCTCAGTGTTTAGTCTTTCTTTTTTCAAGGACATAGCAAATGTAGCATATCAAAATTGCAATTTGTATCTAGCACAAAATGGCAAATCGGAAATCACAGACTCTCTTTTATGATTATAGAGGACTTCTTCCAAGTTGGGCAGTGCTATTATATGATTATTGACATGAAAGATCAATAGTTTGAGGAGTAAATATGTGGAGAGTTTGGCATAGGTTATTGCATTAATTTGGCAGTAGTATTATAGACAGGGTTCGTTTTTTCCGGCAAAGTGGCAAAAATTGGCATATAGTCACTGAAATATTAAAAAGTAACACAGAAAGTGCATAAACAGTAACACACAACTTTTAATGAATCATTCAACATATTTTTTGTCTCATCAAATCCTTAAAATGAAAAAGTTTTGAATTTGATACATGTCACATTTCGGTTAAATGCACCTGAGCAATGAAAACGTATGCCTTTAATTTCTTAATATATTGCTCATAAATTTTTACAAAATCTGGCCTTGTTACACTCAGGAACTTATTTTTGTAACTTAATAATTTGTTTTGAGATGAAAAAACTAGAAAAAACCCACTTTCTTAATTTTTGCTGGCAAAAACTGTTTTGCCAAGTGGTTAAAACCATGTTTTTTTTCACCTTCGGCAAAAACCTGCGAACCCTGATTATAGACAATGTAACATGTGACGTAATTACCATCATACCAAACATTTGGCTGTCAGGTGTCATTATTTTTGTCTAAAGTCGTATACAGACTCCGAGTATTGTACGCACAATATTGTATGTACTGTATATACGTTATTTAATCTATTGCCATTCTATTTCCAGTAATGTTTAAGTTCTAACGAATGTTTGATGACGAAAAATCGATAATATGTTGCATACAATATCTAGCAGAAATATATTATCGATTTTACGTCATCAAACATTCGTTAGAACTTAAACATTACTGGAAATAGAATGGCAATAGATTAAATAACGTACATATATTGTACATACAATATTGTACGCATAATAAAAATCTGAATACTGCTTAACAGCACATGTGCACATTTTGTTTTGCTGAGACCCCATAAATTTGTGCCAATAAGATGTTTTTTATAGGATATTGAGCAGTAAACTGGTTGTAGGCTGTAATTGTTGCTTACCTTTGTAAATAATATAATCATTCAACTGTATAATCATTATCTCTTAACTGATATCTGCATGGGGCAAGTGCAAGGATGTCATTTGTTCCAAGTACTGTACAATGTACATGTTGAGAATATGCAAGGCCCCAGTTCTAGTTGTGTTGGGAAAATAGTGTACTTGATGTCAGGAAAGAAACAAAAGCATACAATGGCATTTGTTGTATAATTTGAAAGAATGCTGACCCCAAAATAATATTTAATAACCGGTACCTGGTAAGATTTTATCTAGCAAGTAAAGGAATTCTTGGGCTGCATTGTATTCTTGTATTCATTTCCACTCCCTCCCCAACCCGGTTGCAGCACTCTGTGTATCCGCTGGTGCTCATGCTCGTCAGAAATTTTGCAAAATGAGGGGTGTATTTTAGATAAAGAAAAGTGATTTTTCATACCACTTGTTCGCAAATTTGAAAAAAAAAGAGTGCTATTCATTAGACTTTCATTTACGAATTTACAAATTTACATTAAATTACACTACATCCTAATGCATCATACATATCTTACATGTTTTAGAAATATCGTTTGTGTTTTAGCAAAAAAAGGAGCATTGTTGAAGTGCAAAAAATCGTGAAATCGCTGAAAAGGGGGTTTTTTTATCCTGAAAACTTTGCAAAATGAGATGCAAAAGAGGGTGCTTTCAAAGTTTGTTGACGAGCTGACTCACGAGCATGAGTTCCCACTGATACATGGAGTTCTGGAACCGGCCCGGTTCAACCGGGCTCCCCAATCGGTAACGATCATGTACCAAGTCATCAGCTGTGTGTAACTCCATCAAACGTTACTCTCCAATTCAACACATTTTGTGTGCTCAGGGATGTTGAAAGAAAACTTGGGTGATCCTAATATGCAGGGCATAAGAACACTCAATAGCCCCTGTCAACCAGGGCACAATGCCTGATTATGTAAGCACTATAGGGTTTTGTATTACCAGGCTTTTGTTGCAATTGTACATGTTAGAGGCTTTTGATCAGACCATAATAAAGGAGAGAAATATGGAAAAATAAAATAGATCTACCTTGAAATGTTTTGTTTACATCAGTGTGGGACTGTGTGTTATGGAAAAGAGAAGACCTTCAGGATGAAATGTCTGATTGTGGACTAGTACTAGGATGAATATTAATTAAATAAAAAAAAAAAAATGGCTAGAAGTTGTGCTACATCCTGAAGTACATATCTAATTTATCTAATTTATATAAATCAAGGGTTGGCAGCCAGAAAGCCTTAACTCACAATCACCTGCTCCCACAAAATGAGCATAAAGTCACCAGGGCACTATAGAAGATACAGTGCATTAATCATGACAAAATTCAATAGAAAACAAAAGACATTGTGAAGGAAATTTGAAGACCAAAACAAGGAGCCAACTTTATGCTCATTTTGTGAGAGCTGGGGGAGTGAGTTGTGGCTTTCTGGTTCTGAACCCTCGAAATATACTCTTGACATCATCTTTTGTCACTTTCCCAGGGGGGTACAAGACCCTTCCATTCTATCCAGTGATAATACCCATCTCCTTGACATTTGTTGTCATTTTGTCCATATTCATGCAAAATTTGTCCTGGTTAATTGTTTCCCCCACCTTAATTTTATGATAGGTTGAAACGTTCTATCTTCTGTTCAATTGATCAGCCATTGTTAGATGCTTGGTTGGTTTTATTATTTATGAGATATCAATTAACTGACTATTGTTAATTGTGATTATAATTAATCTGTCTATATAATGTATTGACCAGTACACACGTTCCATTATTAATTAATTAATAGTTCATTAATTACAAGCATCAAATCAGCATTGACAGTCAGTCCCAAGATCAAATAAATTAGCCTGTGGTATCAATGTTATTTGTTTACCAGTTCAAAGTGCGGCCCAACACAAAATGACAAACACTGTTGTTAAAAGTCTAATGAACCATAAGAATTATGTTCAATGTTTTCCCCACAGAAAATAGCTTGTTAAGTTAGGCGTGCAGCCTAACTTATTTCTTTCTTGTCATTTCTTAAGTTAGGCGGGCAGCCTAACTTATTTCTTTCTTGCCATTTCTTTAAGTTAGGCGGGCAGCCTAACTTATTTCTTTCTTAAGTTAGGCGGGCAGCCTAACTTATTTCTTTCTTGCGATTTCTTTCTTAAGTTAGGCGTGCAGCCTAACTTATTTTTTTTGCCATTTCTTTCTTTCCTCTTCTTCTTCTTTCTCACAATTTGCTACTACTCCCACATCCTTGATCGGATTTCGTCCTATCTTTGTCTCAAGCAGTATTGGGTAGCTGGCTACAAAAGTTATGGATTTGTTTAACGTCCGAGGTCATCCAGGGTCACAGGGTCAAATAAGGTCATTTTAATCTAAAATGCTCGATTGAGCTGAAATTTAAATGCAATGATCCTTATGACATTCTAACCATGTTTAAAACATGTTTAAATTTATTTAAGGTCATTAAGGGGCCATGAAGGGGTCAAAGGTCAAGTTTTTCAAAATGCTCCAATTGAGCTGAAATTTAAATGCAATGATCCTTATGACATTCTAAACATTTTAAAAAAAATTAAGATTCATTTAATGTCATTAAGGGGTCATAAAGGGGTCTAAGGTCAAGTTTTTAAAATGCTCCAATTGAGCTGAAATTTATATGCAATGATCCTTATGACATTCTAAATATTTTTAAAACATTTTAAGATTTATTTAAGGTCATTAAGGGGTCATGAAGGGGTCAAAGGTCAAGTTTTCCAAAATGCCCTGATTGAGCTGAAATTTAAATGCAATTAGCCTTATGACATTCTAAACATGTTGAAAATATTTTAAAATTCATTTCAGGTCATTAAGGGGCAATAAAGGGGTCAAAGGTCAAGTTTTCAAAATGCTTCAATTGAGCTGAAATTTAAATGCAATGATCCTTATGACATTCTTAACATGTTTTAAATATTTTGAAATTCATTTAAGGTCATTAAGGGGTCAAAGGTCAAGTTTTCAAAATACCAGCTTTCCACGATCAAGGTATATTAAAATGGCAATTAATGAAACAGTCTTATTAAAATTAATACTATCCAGCACAGTAGGCCTATTGCTGCTTTATCAGATCGTCACAATCATCCACCTCGTGCCCTTGCAAAGGGCACAGTTGCTCTAGTTCTTTCTTTCTTTCTTTCTTCTTTCTTCTCACAATTTGCTACTACTTCCACATCCTTGATCGGATTTCGCCCAAACTCAGTCACAAGCAGTATTGGGTAGCTGGCTACAAAAGTTATGGGTTGTTTAAAGTCAGAGGTCATTCAAAGAGTAAAAGAAATAAAAAAAAGGTCATTTTAACCCAAAATACTCCAATCGAGCTGAAATTTATATGCAATGATCCTTATGACATTCTAAACATGTTTAAAATATTTTAAAATTTATTTAAGGTCATTAAGGGGTCATAAAAGGGTCAAAGGTCAAGTTTTTCAAAATGCTCCAATTAAGCTGAAATTTAAATGCAATGATCCTTATCACATTCTAAACATTTCAAAATATTTTAAAATTCATTTAAGGTCATTAAGGGGTCATAAAGGGGTCAAAGGTCAAGTTTTTTAAATTGCTTCAATTGAGCTGAAATTTAAATGCAATGATCCTTATGACATTCTAAACATGTTGAAAATATTTTGAAATTCATTTAAGGTCATTAAGGGGCAATAAGGGGGTCAAAGGTCAAGTTTTCAAAATGTTTCAATTGAGCTGAAATTTAAATGCAATGATCCTTATGACATTCTTAACATGTTTTAAATATTTTAAAATTCATTTAAGGTCATTAAGGATGTCATACAGAGGTCAAAGGTCAAGTTTTCAAAATACCAGCTTTCCACGATCAAGGTATATTAAAACGGCAATTAATGAAACAGTCTTATTAAAATTAATACTATCCATTCAGCAGTGTTGCTGCTGGATCAGATCGTCACAGTCATCCGCCTAACTTACATCGTGCCCTTGCAAAGGGCACAGTTGCTCTAGTTGCCATTTCTTTCTTTCCTCTTTCTTCTTTCTTCTTTCTCACAATTTGCTACTACTGCCACATGCTTGATCGGATTTCGACCAAACTCAGTCACAAGCAGTATTGGGTAGCTGGTTACAAAAGTTATGGGTTGTTCAACGTCAGAGGTCATCCAAGAGGTCACAGGGGTCAAAAAAAGGTCATTTTAACCGAAAATGCTCTGATTGAGCTGAAATTTAAATGCAATGATCCTTTTGACATTCTAAACATGTTTAAAACATTTTAGAATTCATTGAAGGTCATTAAGGGGTCATAAAGCGGGTCAAAGGTCAAGTTTTTCAAAATGCTCCAATTGAGCTGAAATTTAAATGCAATGATCCTTAAGACATTCTAAACATTTAAAAAATATTTTAAAATTTATTTAAGGTCATTAAGGGGCAATAAAGGGGTCAAAGGTCAAATTTTCAAAATGCTTCAATTGAGCTGAAATTTATATGCAATGATCCTTATGACATTCTAAACATGTTTAAAATATTTTAAAATTCATTATTTTGAGGTCATTAAGGGCGATAAAGAGGTCAAAGGTCAAGTTTTCAAAATGCTTCAATTGAGCTGAAATTTAAATGCAATTATCCTTGTGACTTTCTAAACATGTTAAAAATATTTAAAAATTCATTTAAGGTCATTAAGGGGCAACAAAGGGGTCAAAGGTCAAATTTTCAAAATGCTTCAATTGAGCTGAAATTTAAATGCAATGATCCTTATGACATTCTTTACATGTTTTAAATATTTCAAAATTCATTTCAGTTCATTAGGGGTTATACAGAGGTCAAAGGTCAAGTTTTCAAAATGTCAGCTTTCCACGATCAAGGTATATTAAAACGGCAATTTATGAAACAGTTTTATTAAAAGTAAAACTATCCAGCACCCAGCACAGTATTGCTTGATCAGATCATCACAATCATCCGCCTAACTTACCTCGTGCCCTTGCAAAGGGCACAGTTGCTCTAGTTTCTTCTTTCTTTCTTCTTCTTCTCACAATTTGCTACTACTTCCACATCCTGGATCGGATTTCGACCAAACTCGGTCACAAGCAGTATTGGGTAGCTGGCTACAAACATCATGGGTTGTTTAACGTCAGAGGTCATCCAAGGGGTCACAGGGGTCAAAAAGGTCATTTTAATCGAAAATGCTCCGATTGAGCTGAAATTTAAATGCAATGATCCTTATGACATTCTAAACATGTTTAAAATATTTTGAAATTCATTTAAGGTCATTAAGGGGTAATAAAGGGGTCAAAGGTCAAGTTTTTAAAAATGTTCCAATTGAGCTGAAATTTCAATGCAATGATCCTTATGACATTCTAAACATTTTTAAAACATTTTAAAATTCATTTTAGGTCATTAAGGGGTCATAAAGGGGTCAAAGGTCAAGTGTTCCAAAATGCTCCAATTGAGCTGAAATTTGAATGCAATGATCCTTATGACATTTTCAACATGTTGAAAATATTTCAAAATTCATTTAAGGTCATTAAGGGGCAATAAAGGGGTCAAAGGTCAAGTTTTCAAAATGCTTCAATTAAGCTGAAATTTGAATGCAATGATCCTTATGACATTCTTAACATGTTTTAAATATTTTAAAATTCATTTCAGGTCATTAAGGGGCCATACAGAGGTCACAGGTCAAGTTTTCAAAATGCCAGCTTTCCACGATTAAGGTTTATCAAAACGGCAATTAATGAAACAATCTTATTAAAATTAATACTATCCAACACAGCACTGAGTGTTGCTGCTTGATCAGATCATCACAGTCATCCGCCTAACTTACCTCGTGCCCTTGCAAAGGGCACAGTTGCTCTAGTTACTTGTTTTTTTCTTCTTGATGATAGCCAACAAAATTTATAAACCCCTCAAAAATGAAGGCTAAATTAAATGATGCTGAACATTTAAGTTCCACTTGTACACAATTCTGAAAGCAAACTCAGCACAAAAATCTTAAATACGTGAACAGATTATGAACCTGCTAGGTCTGATGCATAGATTTTCTACTGCCAATACTACCCAGCATTTGGTTGGATAACTTCTTTGTATTGATGTATACATTGTTGGTTAATCAGTCGGAACTTATTAACGACTGGTTGGACTGCTATTAATATTACTTTAGCCTTTGTTACAAGTTAGCAAAATTTTGATTAGCTAGTTGTTAAGTTAGGTGTACTTGGGTAAAAAAGATTATGAGCTACATACAATTGACCCAAGAAAGTACATCAGGTTCCACTCCATGAGATGGAGCATAGTCACCATAAATTTTTCAGCTGCATTCAATTTTAATTTCATCTCACCCAAACGAAGTGAATACATGTTATTGGCTATACTGACTACTCAGTATTACCTCTTCCATAAATACAACTTGTATGTGTATATTGTTTAGAACGATTGATTCACAATCGGTGAATATACTGAGTTTTGAGTACATTGTATACGATACCATCGATAGTCCTAGTTGAGCACAGCATGTGGAATGTGTAAATATTGTGGCGCGAACTTTTAACAGCGGTCTAACAGTGTGATCATTGCAAACCTTTATGCTGTTTTGGTAACTCTAAGGGCTGAGAAGAGTTCCGAATGTCTTGCGCGCATCCAACGCATCATGAGTCTACTACTTCTGTTAATACAGCATACAATTTATTATCATGTGTTTATAGTGCAAATATCTCGCGCCATAGTATCTTTGAGAAGGATATCGATATACGGTACATACCCGTTTATGGCTAGTGTTTATAATGAGCAAGTTTCCGGACAATATCTGACCGGATATATATAATTTATACGCCAATGTACCGTACATCTGCTCCCACTATAAACACGCTGAATTTTTATGTCTGTGAATCTATAATTCCACTCTTTCACACCGTCCCCTAGGGGTATGATGAAGGCACAATTCAAGCAGAACAGATAGCCGCAATCGCCAAAGTGTGTGTGGAAAAATTGTGTGGTTGGTTGTCAAAGGCATAATGATGGCTGTGTGGGTCCAAGAATGAAGCCCTGAGGAACCCTTCTAAAGTGTTTGTTTTTATTTTATGGACCCGCTTGTCCAGAAGTTGCGAATTGACATAACAATTGGCATCAAAGTGTTGTAGATAAACAGTAAAGGAATTACCAAGTAAGGTACATTGTGTACATATACAGTGACATTCTATCTGCTGTGATACCCCCCTTAAAAAAATGATTAAAATAAGAATTGAACTTTTGGTACTTATGGAAAGTATAGTGGGTGGGCAAACAAAGGTTTACTTTAGATTGTTTGTTATTTACTGACTTGTGATAGCATCTTTGCTTTGTATGCCTGGTCCCAGACTGACACAATTTTGATGTCAATTGGCCAACCATTTGGGATAATTTTGATCCATCATTGTTTGAAGTCACTGGCTTGTTTGAGCCATCTTTATTTGGACAATGCGCTTTGTCAGCCATGCATCAGGTGATGCCTGTCATATAACTGTATTTCCCATAGTCATGGTGGATAATCTTTAATAGACAGTACTACTATTTATGGGGCAGAATTTGTATTAACATTACAACTGATTAAATTGCTGAGTTATTTATAAATATTTTGTGAGTGTGACAATGTTTTAGAGTTAATTCACATTTTGATGCCTTTTTTTGTGAGGCTCTCACCAATTGGAGAAATACTGCTAATAAAAAAATGCTATTTTTTTTTCAAAACAGGAATAAGTTGTACATTTTAATTACTTACACTTCTATTGAACAGCTAGCAATGCATACTATTAATTCAATGTGTCCCTGGCTGTTCAATAGAAAGCATCAGTATTAAACATACAACTTTATCCAGCTTTGAAAAAAAAGAGCAAAATGTGTAAATGTTAATGTAGTATTCTTTTCTTATCTTTGATGCCATAAAGATTAACAACATTTTTTGCCAGTTGAGATTACCTGAGTACTGATAGTGAATTCAACTTAGTGTAGTGGTAAAATGCATGACCGGTAATTACGAGACTGTGGTTCATACCACCGAGTCCTAATTTTTTCACTCTCTTATTAGATGTCAGTTTGCCCAAGCCTCAAAAGTCATCAAAAATAAAAGAAATCTAACTATGTCACTATGTATCTGTTTGTTTTATGCAATATGTATTATGTAGTTTCGCTATTGAATTTGGTCTCACCTTTGAGATGCAAAGCTAGGATTATCTTTATGGAGATGAGGAATTTTGTTGTAAATTTTTCACCCATATAAATTCATCATTTGATTTCAGTAAATTCTTGCTGCACCACACATTAGCACGTCCATCATACACTTCTCTGCTAAGTGGCCACAGTTACTTGATTCAATTCAACATAACAATTACATTTGTATCATCTTTGTGCACATATACAATAGGAGACATTTCCAGTTTGGGTTTTAGTCTGAGTTGAGTGCTTACTCTAGATCCAAGCTTTGCTTATTTAGGGGTATTCTTTCATTCCTTCACTAAAATAAGAAAGGAAAAAAAGAAAACATTGTGGAGTGCTGTGTTTTTATCCAGTCTGGGTTTTTGTAGTCCTATAAATATCTTTTAGGCAGATGACAATAAGCAGCTTTTGTGTTTGGGGTCAGCTTAAATCTGATGTGATATTATTTGGATGGTTCTCATGGCTAATACGATCCACTTCTTGTTCACTTGTGGACCAGGTCTGGTTCACTTGCGGAGAGCTAGAATAGTTTGTTGTTTGCCCATTTGGTATATCAATGACCCCTTTTTAAAGGTCAAAATAATTGTCCAAATTTTTTTAACACAGCCAAAATTTGACCCACTGAAGCATAAGCTAAAAATTTAAGGATATTTGGTAAAAACTGCTCATTTGTTCCAAATGTGACAGAAAATGCTTCTTGGAATATGCATATATCCTGGGTTTCTCTATGGTAAGTCAGTTTGTACCAAAATTCCTTCCCATAAGGTAATAGGCATATTGCATAACAATAGATACAGTTCAGAAGTTAATCCATCTCGTTTGTCATGCAATATGCATAATTATTTTATTGTGGGGAGGAATTTCGGTACAAATCAACATCCGGTAGAGAGATGAGTTTTGGCTCTGCTTCCATTTTGTACTGAAAATAGTAGGTTTGCTGTGGGTCAATCTGTGTTGTCAGTATGAACACCCCCATTATAACAATAGACCAGTATCAATCTGGGCACCAAAGGTCTACAAAGCAGCTCAGGGATCATGTGCATTGGGGTAGAAAAAAGCAAATAAAGAAACACATGATTGGAAATGTGAGTGAGTATGTGTTGAATCAAATGACAAAATGCATGTAACTTTTATTGAAATCAATAGCTCCTATTGCATTATTATGCCCTACAATTTGTTGAAAAAGTAGCAAAAGTGAGAAGCTTTAAAGTCGGCTGAAATCATATCTTTACCTTTAACTAATTGTAGAAGTACTCAATTTAAGATGCCGCACACCTCTATATATGACAGCACAAAAGGAGAGAGAATGGAATTACACTGTTATATTTGAGATACAAGGGAAAACATAAAATCTACCAAAAAATGCTTCTAGTTTCTACAAAAGTTAGTTAAAATTGAGAGTCTCTTCTGAAAAGGTGACAACAAAAGTATTGCATTGTATACTTGACCTGAGTGGATATTTTGCTAGTGGTAGTAAGCTTTGTTGTACTTTGATCTGGATGTATAGCCACCAATCATGTCTGATGAGAAAGATAAACTTGTTTCTCCTCATTTCCTCCATACCACCGGTCAAAGATTGCAAACATGCTCATTTACACCTGTCAGGACAAAGATCTTTTACCCAAATATATTTCCACATTTTAAAATACAAAAATTGATTCTACACAAATTTGTTAAAATTGAGAATCTCTTGTGAAAAAGTGACAACAAAAGTTCTGCATTGTATACTTGATCTGAGTGGATATTGTGCTAGTGGTAGTAAGCTTTGTTGTACTTTGATCTAGATGTATAGCCACCAATCATGTCTGATGATAATAAGATAAACTTGTTTCTCCTCATTTCCTCCATACCACCGGTCAAAGATTGCAAACATGCTCATTTACACCTGTCAGGACAAAGATCTTTTACCCAAATATATTTGTACATTCTCCACATTTTGAATTCAAATTTGAACTTTCTACTGATTTATTACTATTTGTAGGTAACATGTGATTCGCTTTTTCATGTGGCCTTTTCTGCGATTATTATAAATATTAATAACTGGGCTACATTTGGCATTTTGGCTATACACTCTTTATCACCAAAACAATCTCATTTAAATTGTTTATTGGTCATAACTTAGGATATTAGCAAAAAATCATCTCATTTCATTGTATACATGCCATACCTACCAAACCAACTAATTTGAGATAGAGAGTTTGGTGTCCTTTGTTAAATGTGCCCCCCCCCCCCTCAAAAATATTTTCAGTTGGATATATTTTATGTTATTTAAATATATCTGCATGTTGATATCATTAATAACATTTGTTTCATTAATAATTAGTGATATCACTAAGCAGCCAAATGCAAAAATATGATTATGATGAATGCATTTTGTCACGCAACACACTTTACACATTTATTTCATCAAGTGAATGTCATTCCCATAGATATTTCTAGAATTATTTAACAATAATTACACCATGATTTGAATACACAACATTCAAATGTCATTCATGCATGTAATGCTAACCAAATTGCTTAGCACTTGGATGGGTTCCAGGTGACGAATTCCTATGCAATGCATGGTATAGCTGATGGAAACCATCTAACAAAAGCTAACATTTTTGCACTTGGATGTTTCCCAGATGATTAATTCTGATGCAATGCCTGTTTTGAGGGGGCATTTTTGTCAGTTAGATAATTGGTAGGGAGAGAACGGGTGAGTAAATGCACAGGTAAAGGTGCAAATGTGAGCCCTTTGCGATGATACCAAGTGTGCAGGTGTACAAAATTTACTCTCAGCTTTACTGATAATGATCAAGCCTTTTCCATTTTCTGAAAGGTCAAATTCTGGTTTTTTTTCTGTTTTCTAAAAAATCCCTAAACTTTACTACCAATTCCAGGGAATTTTGTTAACTTTCAAGAAATGTTGGCCAAGAAGTAAATAAATAAACAAAATAGCCAATATTTTAGGTGAAAATAAGCTTAATTTTGTATTGTCCAGGTTTTTTGTTTTCTCTATACTTCAATTTTTTTAATTTTCCATGAAACAACTTGCCAACTTAACTCAAAAACTTCAACGCTTATTATTGCCTCTTCCAAATACAACATTATCAAGGCTTTAGAAAAATCACAGATGACAAATAGATTCATATATTTTTGAAAAAAGAAGATACTTTTGTTGTGATGGTTCAATTGGGTCAAATGTGTGGTTAAAATCATATACAGTACTATAGAGCACACAGATGCTGCACATATCAGTTGTGCATTGAAATGAAACCTTGGCATTTGACTATTTGGGTCATCTTTACTGTGAATGAAATAAATTATGTCAGTGCAAGTGTTACACAAGGCTTGGTGATCATTGTTATCTAATTGAATTTTCTATTTTCCCCTATTTTTTGTGGACTTGAATGAAAATGCAAAATTTGAAATGTGTGACAAATATCTTTTATGCGTAATAGATGTAGTTTTCAAACCTTGAAATGCAATAAATAAGAAATATTGAAATCATGTACGATCACTTAAAAATTCTCTCACATTTGTGCAGAAGATTGTACAAGATTTTGAAAGAATGATAATACATTTGAACCCCCCACCCCCCGCAAATTGAATGTAGCACAGGCCTGTTGGAACAGGGTGCATTCTAAAAAGATAGAATTAACTTTGTAGCAAACCAAGGCTAATTAGCAGACATGTGTTTTCAATCAGAAGATAAATATTTTAACCCGGTTTTAATTTTTTGTGTCTTTTACAGAAATGGCAGAGACGGTGTTTCATATTTTATGAAAATGGCGAGCTGTGCTATGCCCTTGATGATGATGTAAGTATATAATTATTAGTATCAAAAGAAGCACAAATCCACCAAACCTAAAATCTGGGCCTGGCAGGCCCAAAGAACAGGGTTTTTTTGGCACCCAATAGCATTTTATTGTCTCGCACATGGTGACATTTATGTGATTGACAGACAACCCATTTTATTGTAAGAAAGAATTAGTCACCCTTTTATCTGTGCATATGACCTTAAGATTTCTTTGATCTCTCCACATTTTGAACTTGAAAGTGATGTGCGCTACGTGTGCAGATCTTATCACAAATCATGCTAGCTCTTGTAGGATCAACAATGTACCAAGGAAGCCTAAAATTAACAATTGTAAAGCATAGGGCGATTAGCAGTAATTATAATAAAGTCGCACTTCATTAGTTAAGTTGTAACAACTCACAAATTCTTTAAATATATTTGCACCCATATGCAGCAAGTCATATTGAATCCAAAATACAAGTGCATGTAGTGATAACATTAATTAATAACAAAATACTGGGCAAAATGTGATTACAAAGAAACTTGTGGAGAATGTAAGTCAAATAGCTGGGCAGAAATTCCAAATTCTTTATATGGGCAATTCCAGGCTTATCAATCCGCAACACATAGTTTGCATTATGCAAATTAGGAAATTAGGGTGGTGTGGATGATGAAACATCATCATCAATGATTATAAGATAATTTCATCAGACTGAGAAACTAAATGTTCTTGATTATGAGTTTTCCCGTCACATATTTTCAGTAAACAAACAAGGTAACTTAATTATATCAGTCAAAATGTGGAATTTAACACAGTCTTCTATGTACCTAATTAATAAAGAAAAGAGTGGGTATAGTAAGTGAAGCAAATTCAAATTCTGATTTTTTTCCCCCACAAAAACACACATTTAAATGTAAATTATGAAAAATCGTAATAATGAATTTCTAACGCTGGTGGCAACAGGACATTTGGAATCAAATGCACAGGCCTTGTCTTTTGAGGCGAGTGAGAGTGATCACTCCCCTAAAATGAAGCTGAGGAGATCTTTTTATCACTCGCATACAAGTGATAAATCACTCGCCTACAGCTCACCTGACAAGTTTTGAGGAGAGTGATTTGTCATTCGCCAGCAATTTTCAAAAGACAAGGCCTGAATGCAAAGGGCCTAATAGCAAGTTTCTTTGCAGGAACTCATTTGACTTGAGAATTGCACAGAACACACGACCATACATCTTGGACTTTTAAAAAACTCTAAATTAACATAATGAATTGTGATGTCTGTGGATATGTCAGTCTGACATGATTTTCATTTGTCACTTCCTCCGTCATAGAGGGACTAATGAGTCAGGGAAGAAAACCAGTACAACTTAATCAATTTGATGATGGAATTTGTTGTAAATTAATCCATTCAGACAAGATGCCTCAATGTTAATATCAAATTTTGATATTTTTGATAATTTAGTGTTGACAATCCATGTTGTGTCACCACATCAAGTCACAAAATGGACTATTCCATTTGAAGTCTTGTCTTACCCCTGTGGAATATTTAAGATACGTCTTCCACAGAGGGAGTATGTTTTTCAAATGGAATTGGAGAGGGTTTATTTGTATGAAACCCATATTCCCCCTGCATATGGCTTTACAGATATTTTCCACAACTAGAGTGAGTATTTCAAATGGAAGTTACCCAATTGTCTATTTTGAAACCCATACTCCATCTGTGGAAGAATTTAGTTAAATCTTCCACAGGGGTAGTGTGTATTTCAAATGGAAGAGCCAATCCATCGTTTCCGAGATATAAAGGCACAGATATGGATTTAACTGAACGGGAAAAGTGCTATAACCTTCCATATCTCCTGAAATTCAAGATCTAAATGTGCTGAATGAGCTAGGTGCACAAACCTCCGCAAAGTACAAGACCAATATTTGCCGGAGATGGGTCGCATATAATATTCATACTGGTGCTTTTACATTGGCTCTGTCTAGAGCTATGTTATATCACTGAGTATTGACAAGATATGTCAAGTAAACCACAGTTAGGAATAATACAGTCTTCCACTTTGAAACACATCATGCACACAGTTACGCAAACTTCTTTTCTGATTCACCCAAACTGTCATGCCCAATTAGTAGAGTGTTAATGACAGTAAGGATTTGCAACGGTGCAGCATCCAAAAGTACAGACTCTATGTCAATTAGTGTTAAATCCTTGATTAGGCCTCATTAATTAGTAGGGAGTTTTGTTATCAGGACCGACAAAGTGGAGGGGTTTCGCCACCTTCACTGCAACATCCTAGTTATTATATAATAGTATGTTGCATACCGAGGTGTGAAATAAATTTTTTTTTTTCATGTTCACCTCAAGGATGCAACTATGAGAGAGGGTTTTAAATTGGCACAGTAAGAGATCATTTGATGAGCTCGAGTCCAAAAGCATGAAACTTTTGATAGAAGTTGCAATGTGCATGAATTTGATTTATATGGGGAGGTTAAAGTTAAAAGGTTCTCAGAAGATTATGTGGTTAGTTCCTTTTCAGGAAAATGTACTACTTGAACTGTAGTTCAAGGCAGTTGTAGAGTGGTATTCAGAGAAGTAGTATATCAGAAAACAAGAAAACACTTGTGGTTTTACAAGGAAGATCTTATATCAATATGGAAGGGGTTTCTGTTCATTTGAATAACCATGAAAAGTCTTAGCATCAATATACCTGTAGCTAGTCAGGGATCAAAGTATTTATTTTCTTCTAAATTTTGGCAGGGGCTATTTAAGGTTCAGGCTACTTTTCAGTGACATTATGTGATCTCTAATATTGCAGATCATTTAATTGTCCGATTTAACATTGGTGATATGATGAAAGCTGTGATTTTGCTACTTCAATTTTTTCATCTGTGTTATGAGGAGGGGGGAATTATGTAGGATTTAGGTAGCCCTTAATCAAGAGCCCTCGTGAGATCCAGTAATCACTAGTCTAGTACCTAGGGCACAAATCCTTTTGATCGCTAATGGCCTGTGACTGGCACTAGTCATCTGATTGTGAACATTTTGTGACCATGCTCCAACTGACATTCACTGGCCTGTCTAGTACACCTCAGAGAGGGTAGGTCATGGTTTTAGGATAACAATATTGAGGACTCATCTCTGCTCACAAGCTAGCTAGGATTTTAATAAGGGTAAATTATCCTTCACCTGGTGTCTTTTGAGCGCTGACTAAGGCCTATCTGTTCATAATTTATTTGATAAAATATAATATTTTAGATACAGAATGCGTTGCTTGCATTTCCTTTTTGTAATCACACATTTTCTCACGTTTTCTGCTGGTTTAATAGCTTACAATTGTTGTGAGAAATGTGTCAAAAGTCACATGTAATCCTACATAATAAGACTTTTCAAAACTAAATGCAAATTGCAAATGTCAAGTACATGAAGTAAGTAGGTCCCTATTTTCTCCGGCTGTTGGGGGAGGGGTAGATATTTTTGGCAGTCAAATGGAAGGGGGCAAGGACTTTCTGCAAGCATGGGGGACAAATGGTGGATATTTTGGAAATTTACTACATTGCTTGTCTCATTTCTGCAAAAATTGTGATCAGTTTTATATATCCAGCCTAGATTTGTCAAAGCTAAAAAGCCAAAGGTAAAGGTACACCAATGTCTGAGGCACACTGGAATGTGTTATCTGCAATAATTACACCTACATATATAGCAATTCAAATCTTTTACCTTGATGTATAATTTCTGCTTGTCTAGACAAATTTATTGCTTAACATATGGTATAGATATAATGTCATGACTTTTTTGTAGGCTGTCAACAAAAGATATTAAAAAAATTGATATGACATAAAGGTTGGTTTAGACAGGAAAACAAAGTAATTACAGGTTTTCCTCTTTGCAGTATTTGATCATTTCTTTCACGCAACATGAAATGATGTCATGTATTTAAAGATGGGAAATCTACTTAAATCCAGGACTCGCCTCATCTCGTCAAACTGCACGTTTATACTGAGGACTCTGTATTTTTACCCGGTATCACAATACATTTCATCAACAACCAGCATGTTTCTATACTGATGCCTAAAATAAGGGTTGTGGTGTGTACCAGAAGTACTGAAAATGTTTTCCTGACCCCTATGCTGGTTTTAATACTTTTAATGTCAGGATAGGATACATAAATGTACATAAAAAGAAGTAAAATGCCCAGCAACGGTTAAATGTTGTGTTTCTACTGGCAGAATCACTCCGAAGCAATCTGTTTCCATTAACTTTCTTCTTTCTTAACTTCTGCTTTGTAAAATATGCAATTTTCAAAATGTTTACTTTTTTTTCGCAAAAAGCTTTATTTTATGATTTCTGCCTGATGTAGAATACTCATTTTATTTTAAAACATTGTTTATTATGTTACATTTTGAAGCTTATTTTAATATTTATATCAGTTCCCATTGATAAGATTGTTCATAATTTTTTGTTTTTTTGTGGAGTTTGATGGGGTTTTTTATTCCCTTTTTATCAAAACTGCGTTTTCTGATTTTCATCGTAATTCGGCTTTTTTCGCAGACAATCTGCAACACAGAAAACTTCGGGCTTTAACTTGTAGATAGGTTCCATTTACTATGACCTCTGAAAACTAATGTCACTGGAGAACCGTGGCACTGTGGCTGCCGCTCCCTCAGAATTGCCCAGTGAAGATTAGATCAAAATATTTTCAATATAATTTTCCGGAAATTTGAATGTTACAATGTTGTCTAGTCATAGTTTGAAACTTTCTCAGGCAGGCTGTAAACGGGGCTGTAAATAGCTAAGATTTGCATCAGAAATTAGGGTTGCATCATTAACCCTGTTCACATTAGAAAATTTCTTCATTCGACGAAGATAGTTAATCTTGATTAACTAATTAAGCATGCGTACACATTACGCTGAATGAAGACCGAACGAAGACATTGCACTGTACACATTTCATGAAAATTAACAAAGCTCGAACGAAGCTATTAACGCCCGGCTATTATTAAAGCCGGCGAAGGTCACTTGTCACATGATCACTTTCCTTTGTTGAATGAAGCGACCATACACATTACAAAATTAGCTTCGTCGAACAAAGTATTCCTTCGTCGAAACAACCTCTTTAGCTTTGTTGAACGAAGCAATTTTAATCTTTGTCGAAGGAAGAAAAGTGCGTACACATTAGGAAAAAACAATTTGTAATCTTCGTTCGAGGTTCGTCAAAAGAAGAAAATTTCCTAATGTGAACAGGATCATTTATAAACTAATGATGTGCTCAAACGAGGACAAAGCAAGGAGTCAAAGGTGTTTCAGTGGATAATTATCCACAAAGTACTAAAACTGGGAAAAGGATACAACACATTACAGTAAGATTATATCAAATTTGGGAAAATAAGGAACATACTGAATGACACGGCCCATCCACATCAATTAAGTTAGAGACTTTGATGATGATGATAGACTGAAGACAGATGAGTAAGATATTGCCGATTCTACCAATGTAATATTACGAAACTGGCAGGAATTAATGTAGGCCTACGCACATGTAGTTACACGCTTGAAAACTTGACAGTTATCATCTGTTAATATCATCATATCATTGCATTCTTTATCATCAGGAAATTGTAATATCTGACAAATGTGTGTTCATACAAGCAAGGTTAGATTTAGGATGTGACTTCTCTTAGGTCTAATGCTGTTTCTAGTAACTCATATTGGTATGGTTTATGACAGGTTTAAGGCAAGTGGGATTGATGGCAGGAGCCATATTTGTCCAGTTTTAGCCATTTAAAAAACTGCTGTGTATCTTAATATTAATATATTGATCTTGTAGGAAATGAGTCAAGGAAGCCAATATATCAAAACAAAGGTTTAGGCCGATTTCCCCCTTCCGAGAAAAATCATGTACATGGGGTAGAAGTGACACCCCGTTATATCAAGCCATAGGATCTCCTTTTATAGAGCCCATACCATTCCTCTTGTATGTCAGCTTTATTTGTCTCATTATCTGAGTGCAAAAACTGCTAGATCATATTCTCTTCTGACCCACCTTCAGATATCTTATTATCTTAGGGCTCAAAATGCATGTTGGCTTAAGGGTGATTTGCCTTAAAATTCCACATAGCCTGTGTGAAAAAGTCTTTTGCACCCTGAATTATCAGACATATCTTGTAATGGCCTAAAAATTATGACTATTATTTGTATGATTATGAAAGTTTTAGCCCTAATGTCACTTTAATAGTTTCTTTTTGGTAAGGAGTACTTTACCCTTCTGGATTTCATCTGAACATGCTACCTGCATTTATTGGTGATGCACATACTTGTTGTGTCAAGCTTGGCTTAAGCTTGGAGTGCTTCCATCTGTGATATTGAACTCTGTGTTGACTGGTGAGGGATGTGTCAGACCTTTTCGTAGAATTGAAAATCATGTGAAACATTTTTAAAAGCGCTACATGTATCAGTGGCGTGTCCAGGGGGGGAGCTTTGGGTGCTGAAGCCCCCCGCACTGTGTTAAAAATCATGTAAAATCAGCCGTTTTTTGGCGATTTTAGCCATCAAGCCCCCCACATAAATCTGAAAGAGGGGCTGAGCCCCCCGCAGGAAAAGATCCTGGACACGCCGGTGTGTATGTATGTACAAACAACCCAAAAAGCCACAGCAATGTCTTACATGGCGCGGTATATCCCCTCTTAGCATCTGCTCTTTCAGTTTTGAAAATATCCTTTTGAAATTTTGTGAGGCCTACCATAGTTTCATTTTAAGATCAAGCATAGCTTCAGTGATGTCACTTTGATCATCATTTTTCAGAATATTGATCGTCTGTTTGGTAGTTGAACACAATCAACTACTTGCTGTTATGTTTGTTTATTAAATATATTTTGTTTGTTTGTATTTGCTATTTGTTGTTTTCAAAATACATTTACTAACATGAAATTTTGCAGGCCAATATAGGGCACAGAATGATATTTAGAGGTCTCAATTTGAATGATGTAAATTGGACACTACACATGTAAATGCTGGAAATCAAAATGTGATTGCATTTTAAACACCAAAACTGAAACTCAGATCATTTCAACTTTGTAATTTACCATATGTTTGTTATCTGTAAGAAGACACTTTACAGTTCAGGCTTGACCAAATCTGAACCATAGCCAATTGGTATCCCTTCTGGAACTAATTTAAAGAAACTGTATGTCTGAAGTTGCATTTATTTTCACCTAAACTGTGCCTTTCACCTTTAACTTTGTCTTTGTCCACTTTGACCTTTTGAGAAGCATAGCTTGATATTTTTTGCTCATCTTACAATTCTGTGGTGATAGATAATTATTATAGTTTCAATCCATTTGGGTAAAGAATTTAGTGTCTCTGAACTTGAGCTGGTAGCTAGTACATGTATCTGTGTTTAGCCTGGCCTTTACCATGTACTCAACTCTTTTAGTTACCGGTACCTTTACATACTAAAGAGACACATTCTACGAGTTTTTCAACCCATTTTGCCATTCTGCAATAGATTGAACGCATGTAGTTTAATTCCATAGTAATGTCTAACAGATCGACTTCGAATTAAAAAAGTCAGATTGTTTTTGTCTCTTTCTGAAGGCAGGACATTGATAGTCATTCTAAATTACAATTCTGTCTTTGAGTCCAAATATTAACAGCTAAAATATATAATGTGAACTGTTTTTCGAGGCTTTATGAATCATTTGGGACAAGATTGTAGTCAAGTAATAGTTCACAATAACTGAGATTTTTAAGTTGGTTTATTCAAGCTTTATTCAAGCTTTTTAATCTTTGTTAATGAGGATGAGCATGTTAAATTATGAACATTTTACGCTATAATCATTAATGTTCTCGATCAGCAAGTTCAAATTAAGTGTGGAACGTATATCCCACTCATGGCGCCATACCTCCTTTGATGCGAGCATGGCACTTAACATGTAAAGCATATCACTCAGGTGGATGTTATTCAGTCACAGAGCATGAGCTCAGCGGTAACGCTGCTGGAACAGTGAAAACATTTGATTGGAGCCAATTTGTTCTTTTCTGTTGAACCAATTTAAAGACTCACTATCCAAGTCAAAGTTCTGGCATGTATTCTTGAATGTGAGCTTAGTCTCAAAAGGTCCATGATTCATTCCGGAGATGATATGTTCAGTTCAAATGCTTGCACATGAAATTTAAGTTGATGAACTGTGCATTCTGGAAGTCAGGATGAAGATGATATTTCAACTGTTTGACTCTCCCATAGGAGGTACATTATTTTGTAAGGTGTGATTTACATAACCCTACGCATGGTAGTGTCAACTTTCAAAACTCACTGTAAGTTTTGCAGAGGAAAGTGTATAACTTAAGTTATCACTTTATAAAGAGCTCAATATTCTTAAGGATGTGAGCAAATTTGATTTCAAAACATTGTTCGGGAACATTCTTGAGACAGTTATTTCCTCTCTGTGACTTGATCGGAAAGTCAGAAATGTTAAAAATCAAGTTTTTACCATTTCTAACTTACTCCGTACTTTTAAGTAAAAGCTTACTGATTTTGAAATCCTACGTCCCTAGCATTGATTGCAAAGTTATGAATTTTTTTATACACATCTATTTTCTTAAGTTTTTTTATTATTTTTTGTTCCTTATTTTGTGCCTAACTCTCAAGTTCATTATTGCCAACTTGGATCAGATTGTATCACACATCAGGGGCTTTCACTATCTATGATGTTACCTACCTGATAAACAAACTCATCAACATTCCAGAGGCCTAAAGATAACTGTTATGCTTTCCTCTGTCATCAAAATGACTTGAAAACATGTGTCTTTACACATCTTCACCAAGGTGCTTCATGTTTTGTTTTGCTTGGCAAATCTGTTGTGTGTACTTTGAAGGCATGATGCATTTCACTTAGGCTGGGGTCACTCAACAGAATCTACAGAGTTACATGATAGTGTTGCAATTGAATGTCAAGAGAAGCATATGACTGCTTGTATAATTGGTGTAAATATGATCATGTATCATCTGAACTGAATCATTTATTAATGATGACAATATTGTATCAGTTGCATAATAGAGTAAGTGTTTTGGTGTCCTATTTGCTCAATATAAACCATGACGCAAGTCAATTGATTGACGTTGGTTAAAAAAAGACAATAAAAGTCACCCAGCCTGCACATATTGGACTGGAGAATCTCATCACCATGATCACATGATGATGCATATAATAGTGCTAACTGTAACGCATCATATGCATTATTATTATAATAATCAGGAAATGATGACGTAATGATATAATACCACTCATATGACCCTGGCTTAAAATTTCTAGGGAGGTTCACTATTTTGTTTTAGCTGTAGATACATGTAGAAGATGGCAGGCAGAAAACAAGAAAACACTGAAAGGAAAAGGGAAAGATGGGGCAACAGAAAAATTACAGGGACAGAGGGGTCTTTCTGGTTGAAGGTATATGAGGATGTGCCACGGTTTGGGGTACCTTTTCAGCTATTTCAGTGTATTAATGGGTGGGTTTTCAGTCAGTGGAGACCAACTGTGTGTCACATCCCCGTACAAATTTTTTTGAAGAACTCCCCTGATCTAAACATTGATGTATGATTTTACAATGGAAAGAGTGCTACTCCAGAAAGTAGGCCTTATTATCTGGCAATCGTTGTCAAGTGTGTTTGTGGGTTGCTGGATGTTGTACTTTTGGGACATATTCAAAATCTGTTAAGTTGTTATTGAGGCCCCGCCAGAGCAGTTCTTCTGGGGTGAACCAAATCTGCCTGGTTATTTTGATATTTTCATGTTATTGCATCAATTAGCACCTGTCAAATTCAGAGATAACCTTGTCACTGATTAATTTGATAACCAGGCAGGTTTGGTTCACCCCAGAAGAACTGTTCTGGTGGGGCTTCCTCTTTAAGAACAATTCGGGATAGAAGGCAAATAGTGAATACTAAACATCATGTCTCATTTTCAATGGACAACAAGCAACAGTACCACCCTGAAAGATAAATATGACGATTGTTGAATTTGCTCCATGGTCCCTGTAATTGATGCATGGTGGCAGAAGTACCCGTCCAGATTCGATTAGAATCAGATTACTTGCCTGCAGACTTGGATGCACTTTAACAAGAAATTGACTTGTCTAAATTTAGAAATGTCTTTTTTTAATCATTGTCAATTTTGAATTGTCAAGTCAGCGCAAGAACGGCGTAAGTGACAGACACTGTTTTGTGCAAAATTGAGTTATAAAATGGATTATGAAAATGCAGATAAATGCACGCATTGTAAGTTACTTTACAACTCTCAGAAGCAATTAATTAAATTTTATTTAAATAATTGGAAGCTTCAAAAACAATAAATCAGCAAAATAAATGAAACACAAAAATGTTTCTCCTGTAAAATGACAAAAATGCAGATGTTCTTGCACTAACATGACAAAATAATCTTTCAACATATTCTTTGTACACGCAAATGTACACATAGAATGAAGTGTTGCATTTTGAGTGAGGAAGAGTAGACCTGTAGGCTTTTTACCTTGGCATGTGTGGATGTGTATGGGGGTAGGGGTGTGTGCTTTCAATGTGAAACGTTGCTATAAAAAAAAGACTAAAAGGTTGTCACAATTGATTTTTGCTACTTTACGTTTTAACTGTTCCTCAAAATGGTACCAATAACCAGGTCATCAATTGTTAGTGAATCACATCAGATGTATAATTTTTGATCATATAAATTGGTCAGGGTCATTAATAATCTAAATCTGGAATCAAATGATTTCCATATTTTGCCCCCTTCCCTATTCTTCAAATGTAGGAAGCATGATTCAAATAAACTTGCAGAAATGTTCAGAAATAGTTATCTGCATTGTATTTAAATTAAATGTAAAATTCATGAATTTATATATAGCACAAGGTCAATCTACATTTTTAGGTTGATTATGAATTACAAGTGCGTGCAGTTTGTTTATAAATCTCAAGCAGGAAATTTTCACATCAAACACTCGTGATGTACCATATTTTTCTAGTGGAACCCAACAAAATGATCAATTTCCTAGGATCACTTGGAGCTAAATCACCACAGCAAATCTGTGCTGATCTTGTCACCTAGCATCCCATCACCATGGCAACAGACCTACCTGGGTATAGAGGAAGGGACAGCTTGTAGTTGTTGATTTGAGTGTTTCCTATCAGTGCTGATAGGGGATTAACTGATTTCCCTACTGCAATGCCCTTACCCCACCTCCTCAGTAATTGACCAAGTTTGGAGGAGAGTGATTGGGAAGGGAATACATGACCATGGAAGTAGATCTGAATACCTATGTAATATGTATAACTCACTGTGGTTTTGGATGTAACCCCTGTCAATTGAACAAAGAATGCCTTGGAATGAATCCTAACCCTTTATTTTGACCTCCTTTCAATTTTAATTCCCTCAAAACGAATTTTACTATGCGTGGGGACTATGATATAAATGAATACCTGAGTGGAAGAAGGGCCCAACTCCATCAAAACTGTTTTTGAGATATTAAGAAAAAACTTAATATTTTGAAAAGTTTTATAGACAGAATGTTTTCATCTTCAGGGGACCTTCAATACATGAACTTACAATATTACATACATTCGAAATTATATATGATGTTTCCATGGCAACGGTACAGGTCTTAATACTAGCTGGAGTTGGCCCTTCTTCCACTAATATTCTGCAAGTACCAGTTCCGTAAGCAGATGTGTTATAAATAGTTACATAAATCCATTAATAGTACAAATAGAAGCATGTAATATGTTAGCAAGAAAGTTTATTGTTGTGAAAAGCAAATTTCATGGATGAACAAAATTCTTCTTTAACCCAATATTTGTGGAAGAAGGGCCCAACTCCATGGAGTTGGGCCATTCTTCCATGAAAACCATGATTAAGTGTACATGGAAGACTATTTAGAGCATGGATTTTGGCTCATCTTTCACACACAAGGAAGAACAGTCTGCTGACAATAAAAGTATGGGTCTAACTCATTTTTGTAAAAAAATGGAGTTGGGCCCTTCTTCCACTCAGGTATTCAAATGCATTCTTTTGATTTCAAGGTGGCCAGTTTTAAATGTTGGTGTAAGCATCCAATTGTTTAAGATTTCACCATTGTGGTACTCTTTGGCCTTTCCCCTTTCTGCAATTGCTGGAATTTTGAGGGTCACTAAAAAAACCCAAAAAAACAAAAAACAGCAGCAACAAATGTATGTCTACATATAGGTGATACTAAAATTAAAGACAGAGATAAAAACAATTTGTCGCGTCTGATGTCACTGTCAATTACGATCCTTGATTGGTTTACACAGGTTAATCAGCGCGTAAAAGGAAGACTGATCTATCTGGTGCTGATCGGAGAAAAGGAATAGCAGCAAATGGCGAAAAAGTTCGTACTTTTACAAGGCAAAAAGCAGCTTTTCTAGGCATTGTGGATGGACATGGTGCCTTCACCAAAGAAAGTTTCCTACTATAAAGACCTAACTTTTGAGATGGTTTGCATGTCGAAAGGTGCAAAATCAACAATAAGGCGCCCGGTTATAAATCCGCGTTCAGCAAGTCATCATCACGACACTTTGTAAACAAACCGTGCTCGAGTTTGATTGACAGGTGACGTCAGACGCGATAAATTGTCTTTATCTTTGTCTTTCATTATAGGGGTTGTTTGAATTAGCTGGTTTGATAGCTTTTTTCAAGTTTTTTGTCAAGACTAAAGGAAAACTTTTTGTCAGTTTTTCCAGAAACCTTCTGGCTTTTGCAAAGTGATTGGTGTTGTTATCCATCTGCTTGGAGCAGGAATCGCGTCCCGGATGTTATTATTTTACTGGAAGTACTCCTGTCTCCAGCGTTGGTCTTGAGCAGAGGATCGAAGATGTGGCTTAGAAAGAATGTCCCTCGTCTCTGTGCATGGTGTTGTCTCCTCTCTTGTATATCCATACTGATTCCTTGACCCATGTCAAGACAACACCATGAACAGAGACAAGGGGACATTCTTTCTAAGCCACATCTTCGATCCTCTATTCAAGACCAAAGTTGGAGACAGGAGTAGTTCCGGTGAAACAGTAACATCCGGCCAGGATCCCCGCTCCAAGCAGATGGATCAATAACAACATCAATCGCTTTGAGAAAGCCAGAAGGTTTCTGGCGAAACTGTCAGCAGAAAGCATCAGTTTTCCATTGGTCTTGACAAAGAACTTTTAAAAATAGCCGTTTAATTGACACACCTGATGAACCTCTTCAGTCATTACTGGTTTGATGTAGGCCTATACATAATGTTGCAGTTAGGCCTGCAGATGGAATTGATAGATTAGGTAACCTTTGGTTCACCATCTTGTGTTCTTGAATCATAGCTGATCATTTCAAATGTCATCTGTCCTCGTGTTCTTACCTGGACCTTATCCCTGTTACGGTTTATTACCTGTATCATGCATAGTTTCCTTGGTTAGTTACCTATCTTCTTTCATAGGATGCTATCAAATCTTAAATAGGGAAACACACTTAGATAACCTTTGATATAGAAAGGAAGCACCTTATCTATTCCAAGTATGTCAAAAGTTCAGTACCTATCTGGGAGTTGAGATCCAGAAAAGCTGCTAGAAAGAAATTACTCTTCACTTCTGGTCTGGGAAAGTGAATTTCACCAATGTAAAAGTGCATTAAGACACGTTTTTGACCAGTAGGCCTATTATCATCATTTTTATAGCACCAGGTAAATACAGGGGTTAATTTGTTTAAGGGCTGCAAGAGGGACAAACACATTAGATAGGGTCTACATTATGCCTGAGGGCCAAATACACCCCAGTTTCTTATGTTTTCCTTTACATTTTATTGTTGGTCAAGAGTCAAATATTTGTCACCCCTCCCCCTGTTGAGAACCCCTGTAATCATTGTAGGCCTACATTTGTAAAAGCTGATATCTGGTTCTTAAATTATACAGTTGAAGAAATCTTCATCCCACTCTCCAATCCCACACACATAAAATGAAGCTGTATATCAGTCATACCATTTACTTTGTAGGCAAGAATGCCTCCCATACACTTTGACCTGGGAAACCTTTTGACAAGGACCTCTCAGCCTGTCATATCAACAGCCTTGCTAAGACTCCCCTGTAAATCTTGACTTCTTGTCAAGTTTCAAAATGTCTCATATCAATAAATTCCTGTGAGTCTTGGTCATGTGGGCTGAAAGTCACAAGATTCAGAAAGCTGGTAGAATGATTTCACACTTCAGCATTGTGAAATTGAAAACTGACTGCTGGTAAAAAGTTTCACTTTTTAGTTGTTTTTACATGGGTCAATGACCAGGATGTGCGATTATGCCCTGGAATGGAGAGGTTGCAACAGTGTTTCATCTTTTGACATGATACATTGGGGGAAATAAACTTCTGGTCCATGGTCATGCCTGCAAGTTCTCACACATTTATGCTTGATTAGGCCAATCAAAGTCGATTTTGAGTTTCCCGTCACCCACCCTCACTTCATTTTCTGACCCTCACTTGAATTCATTATTGTGATTTTCCAAAAATACTGATAAAAACTGGTTATATTTGCAAAACAAATGATGAATATCCATTTATTTTTTGTGGAAAAATCAAAATCAAAACATACATTTTGCTGTCAACCTTGCAGACTCTTTTTAATATACTTTTGAATCTCATTTGGGCTTAACATCCATCTTCAAGTGAGTGAGCGACAAATAACAACACAATTTACATGCGTGTTGGTCATATAATGAAAGGCAGAAAAATAATGAATAATGAAAAAGTTACCTCACTTGTTTTCAGAAATTATGTGACGGGGAAACTCAAAATTGACTGTTAGTGGTCTTACTCTTAGGGCCAAATATATGCCCCAGTTTAGTTGTTTTAGGACCAAATCAGTATGGACAGACCAAATGTGGCCCGCGGGCTGGCTGTTGAGAACTGCGCTGTAAGACCTGCCCCTTTAAATTGAGATGATATTACTGATGATATTGGGATGACATAGCTTGAGAATGTTGGCGATATCAAATCTACATGACTCAGTGTGATCAGGATGCATGCCATGAAAATATTTTTAGATATTGCAACTTTAGTGTAACATTTTAGTGGGAGGATGTCAGAATAATTATTAAAAGTCAAGTTTCATCAAAAAATCAAGTTTGATGTTACATTTATATTGGTAAAGAAGTTGTGGGCTGGGAGGTCTTAATGGATGTGTGGAAATGTCAGATTATAATAATAAAGTCAAGTTTCATCAAAACATATTTGCCTAAAATGAATAAATATGATATCAATATCTCAGAGTGAAGTTTGTAGATCAACTATGAAAGGAATACGACCAATGACCATGTTATTGAACCCACAAAGGGACACTACATATCACCATAAACCCATCATTCCACCAATGACTATGTAGGTTTGAAAGTCCAACCCCAGATACAAGTCCGAAATCTTGATTATTTTAAGAATCACTGGACCACTAGTTCAAGGCAAATGAACATATGTGAACACATATTTTGATACTGATCCTAAATAATATGTAAACTAGAAAGGAAATACCTCAAAACATTTTCATTTTAAATGTTGCAGCTATTTTAAAGTTGGCTGTAGCACCGAAACGTATTGTGAGGGTTAGGGTTGGGGGATATTCAGGGCAATGAATTACTGGACCTGTCATATTGAGGAAAAATTATAGTTTGGCTAATTTATGAATGCATTAAATTATCAGAATTATTACCCCAGATGTTTCCCAGCTCCAAATGCTTTTTATATCAAGAAGGATAAATGACAACTGGAGGAGGAAAACAAGGATTGTGTTTCTGAAAAGGAGGATGATTTTCATTGTTTGGCCTATGCAGGGTCTATGCAAGAGGAGAAGTAAAGTTGAAATTGAAAATACCACATAGGAAAGGTTATGGCCTACTCACATGATTAGAAATGTATATAAATAGTAAACAATACTCAATAGTCAAAATTTGTTACATTTTTGGAACATTGCCAGTGTGTATTGCCAGAGAAATAGTGGGGTGGGGGGTTGTAATGAATGAGTGTAGGCTGGGTAGGTTGTTGTAAGACATCAAAATCAAATAGAATCATATCAAATGCATCAGGCATGTGCAGAGGAAACATTAAATAGACAAGATGAAATTATTGTAACATTGTACCCTATTTAAGTTTTAAATAGTTTGCCTTTGAACTGGAAAGAATATTGTGCCATTTGAGTTGGAACATAATTCATTATGAGGGCATAGGCCTAGGCTATATATTTAGCTTTAGGCCCTGTTTCATATATTAAATGCTCTCCTATTGGGTAGTCGAATGAGTAGGACCCAGTTTATTGCTCAATAAAGATGAACCATGTGATAGTCCACCAACCACGAAACCCAAGGAAAATTTCTTCCGGTTTTGCAGTTGGTAGACTTTCCCGGTTGGTGGACTTTCCTGGTTCATCTTTATTGAGCAACATAGATTGTGCCTAAAAAAATCAAGTCCGACGCGTCGTCGGACTACTATTGCGGGGCGTTTATTTGATATTTTATGCTCATCACATCTGCAAACTTGCAAAGCCTAAATGTAGACCTAGTAATAATATTGGCATCACATAGATTCAACTTAAGTGTCAATCTTTGTAAGTGTTGAACTCTACAGAACACTACCCCATCCAGATTTACCTGTTATTCCTTTGTGCCTCTTGTGTCTTGTAAACATTACCCTAGCTCAACTCCCTTGCATCAATTATAGCACAGATGTATGGCACAGGTGCACAGAGCTAGAGACTAGACTAGCAGGTAGGCAGTATAGCATAGGGGTTTATCTTCCCAGACTAAAGACACATGTTGTGAACTCGCTTAAGGTCATCTCAGGTCAGCTATTCAACAACACTACTACATCATAACACAACATTTCAGGGATTTTCAAAGTACATTTCACAATAATAAAAATATCCTAAATGCTCACCCATACATGAAAACAAGTTGAATATTTAATATGAGAACACAATTTTGATAATGTTATGATTAATTTTCAGTGAGATTTCTAGAGTGAAGTTCCAACTATTGAGCTCCACATTTCATTTAATCTTTACATAGATTGATTGACTTGTGATAAAGTGACCAGTTTGTTCAGAAACGTTTATTTTGATATCAGAAGGAAAGAAGGCCAAGGTTGAAAATGTCAAAAAACGAATCACTTATCTTCGAAAAATCATTTCAAAATTATTTTCTATTTGACCCTTGTGTATGTATACACAGGTAATGTATGCAGAGATGTGGATGCCAGGGATGGGAAAATATTGTTTGCTTGTCTTAATAATTCCGATATAAATGACGCAAGTTATGACATGTATTTCTCCACATCAAAAAGTTCTAGTTGAAGTACCCTAATGCAGGTAGTGTTTCTTCTTCAAAACAGATGGTATCTTCAGAGAATCAAAACCTGATTTTACAAAGGCATGCACTGAATTATATGCAGCAAAAGCCAACAGAAGTCTCCCGCATATCCAACTTAAAGTTACTTTGGATTCTTGCCATTTGTGTATGCCAACTTGTATCTATTTAAACTGACATGAAGGTATAATTCCTTATCTGTTCTTTGTGTGTCATTACAGCCCAACACAATACCACAAGGATCCATCAACATGTACCAGTGTAGCAACGTATTTGATGCAGATAAGCTGACAGGGAAAGAGCACTCAATAGGCATTGTCACACCTGATGAGACAACTTATATCAGAGCAGAGACAAGGGAAGAAAAAGACAGGTAGGTTTGAATCGGATTAACTACCATAGCAATTGAGGAATACAATTTTGACTATATCGCCCTGCACTACAACGTTCACGCTGTACTGATGCATTGAATCATGATAGATGTTAAACAAAGGCTGATCACTTGCACCTGTAAGATTAGTATCTTTGAAAAGAGTAGTATTGTATTCAATCTATGTTTGCTGACATAAACATGTGATTAGTGCAATCTGCTTGTAGTGCAGGGCGATCGATTCAAAAATTATATTCCTCTATTGCTATGGTAGTTTATCTGATTTTGACGTCACTTCCATGGCAAATTCGTTGCAGTAGTGCACACTAGAATATGACCATTGCTAGGTCAACTGGATCATGCTTTCTTTGTTATGAACCACTGATTGAAATGATCACAACACAAAGCCTATGGCATATCACAATTCGGAACAGGTGTATGAGCCTAGGCTTGGAGCTGTAACCAATGGTTACTAACATGTACTACGACAGCCAATAGTCATAATAAAGCACTTGTGACCTTCTTGCATTCAAGCACAGGGTTGTAAAGGAATGTACAATAATGCTGTGTTGTGATTTCACATACTGATGAATACCAGATAGCTACAAACCGTTCTTATATAATCTGTGAAGTGCCTTACATGATTTGCCAAGTGCAGTAGTGACCATATCACCCTCTTCAATCAGTATAATACAAAGGATGGTTCATAGTTATCTAAGATCCATCAGTATGAGAAAGCCACAATGATATTCGATGATCACACGGTCTTCACAAAATGAGGTTCTACCCGGAAAGTGTGTGTTGTGCGTGCATACGTCTATAAAACGTGTTTGCTTTGCGAAAGCCTTCTGGCATGGCACGGTGTTAAAAATGAGAGAAGCAAAAATGTACTTTTTTGCGCATGCGTTTGCAGGGAGAACCTCGTATTGGTAGCAAGATTGCGTATCTGTGCAAAGGGCGAATACCCTTGGAGCAAATTTATAACGTCCTCTTGCAGAAATGAAAGTTTTCTCTTCCCCTCCTTAATGTGGCAATAAGCATTACCCCTTCTTTGCACATCCTATATTTTAAGGAACCCATTTCAAGCATTAACTGATTTTAAGTGTATGATGAAGGAAATGTGAACATTTGAATGTATTTACCTTTCATGAGTCTTTTTATGTAGGCCTATAAAACTGAAATGTACCTAAACTTTGGTTCACCTTGAGTTTGGTAGTGACATAGGTGCATATTTTAGTATCGAATGGTGTATGTTAGTTGATTGCACAGAGCCTACAAGCATTGACTTCACTACTGAACTGAAAGTGAACCAAAGTACATGTATAGGGTGTGTGCACAGCAAGGAGAGATGTCAATCTTTGTAGTATGGATGTACAGAGTTTGTTAGTGACCTCCAGGTTTGAATGAATCCTTCCCTAAACCTGCTGTAAAGTTGGGTGATAATGGGATAGGATTGATTCCACCTCGGGCACACCCAAGCTTTGAACATGAGATAATCTGTCTCAGAGTGTTATAATTTTGTTCAACTAAATTTTCATTATGTGTTTTGTTATTGTCTAGTTGGTACAATACACTAGCAGAATACCCAGAAATCAACCGTCAAGAGGAGAAGTTACGCAAGAAACGAGCCAAAGCCATGGGTTATGGACAAGCATTATCAAACAATAAACAGGTACAGAGGTGTTAAGAACTGGTAGTATGAGCCCTATGGTCTGAAAGTCTGCTATTCTGATAATAATAATAAAGGCTTGATATTTTATGGTTCTTTATTCTGAAGGAGTGTCTGGTATCTGGACAGATGCGGGATATGGTATTACCTTGATATGGTATCAAGCTTTTATGATTCTCAGAATAGCAGACATTTGGAATAGTATGCTCTTTTTTAAAATTTCAGGTTACATGATCTTCTAATATCATACTTTTCTTCCTGAAATGTGGAACCAGCTGGATTGTTTGGATTTGAGTAAATAATAAAACTAACTAGATTCAGAATATCAGCCCCTGAGAGTAGTCGTATGCGTTTGAAATATAGGGTGTACCACAACCATCTTTAACCCTAACACTGAACACTGTGTTTTGCTATCGGAAGTTAAAGAAGATAGGAAAAAGGACAGAAGATGAACAAAGAAGTCACTTGGTACCCCGTACTTCAGACTTAGACCCCTCGCGTGCCAAGTACATGATGACTGACTGGTAGCCAGGGCGGTTTTGCGATTCTGGGGGCATATAGGACTTGAAGTGATTACATATAGGACTTGAAGGGTTTGCATCACGGCATCATGATGCATAGTCGTTATCGTCATGGTATTTATGGGTGTTAGGGTTAATGGTCATTGGCCTGGGAGAAGTGAGGAATTGGGAACCTCATTCCAGAAATAGTTGGAGTTTGCAGGAAATGTAAGGTTTTAAAAAAAAACATAACAAATTAAAGCGGTGATATTGGACACGTGTTTGGTTCAAGGGGTTCAACCTAAACTGATCTTTGCTAGTGGCCTTACACTGGAAATTAGCAGCATTTTACAATTACACATATCTGTTAAGTTTCAATTAGCACTTGTAATATTTTGTTATACTATTAATTAACAAACCATAACATTGAAGGTTTGATTGTAGGATAATGTCATTTGATGATAGTCAAATTAATTGATTTATTATTTCATGGCCCAAATGTGTGACACTTGTCTGACAAATTGTTATATCGCTAGCCCTAGAGGTGACTTTGTTCAACTTGAAATATTATCAAATTAATCAATTTGACCATCTTCAACAGCAGTGTCTCTCAACCCAACCTTGAATGTTATAATTATTGTTGCAACAAATATTAAATTATAATTAGTTAATTTAGAATTTGGATTAGTGAGATGAACATTTTAGCACCAAAAGAAGTTAAATCACAAAGAAGTTTGGAGTTAGGAATCCAGTATCAGCAAATGAGTCTTGTCTTACACCCCTCAGCTGATTATCAATATAGCAGTAGTGTAAACAGCTCCCTCTGTAGTTCACATTGCTTATTACATTGTTATCTAAAAATATACTCTGCTTGTACTGTGCGTGCCCTTTAGAAAGACAACAAAATCAGTGACTTATATTAATATAATTTTTGCCCGGAATTTTCGTTAAAACAATGAGACATTTTCGGTGAAGAAATGCTAAATAATTTGAAGAAACTAAAATTTTGTCATTTGTGTAAGTAGCAAACATACATCAAGATTCATGTTAAGCCTGGTGGATAGTCACAGCGTTTTTCTCGCAGCGGCAAATCGCCGCGATTTTTTTCCCGCCGACGAACAGCGACTTTGTCGCACTTGTTCAGCGGAAAACGCTAGCGAGTCCATTTTTGCCGCCGACGGAGTTGCGATAGAAAAATTTCCAGTTGAAATTTTTTCTACTGAAAACGATTTTAGCTGGCGATTTTCTGTCCCAAGTAAGCATGAAGAAATCACAGACATCATGGCGAACTTGACCGACGAACAATATCGAAGGTGTGGATGCAGGGAAGAGATAGATCTTTTCAGCACAATTTAATAGTCGTATGTGCATCAGTATGTGCGGTGATCTAGACTACTTTCATGATCCTCAGTGGTAGACGAATCCAACGAGCCAAATCATGGACAGGATTTGGTCGGCCATTACTGGGTCCCCGCAGTACCAAACTGGTGTTGTGATTTCCCAATTGGGTGGATTAAAGCCGCTTAAAATTCGATGTTAGATTCTTTTGTGTTGTAAACTGCCATCATTCTTTTGTCTAACACGGGTGATAGAATGCAGTTTAAAATACCCTCCAAGGCCGCATCATTTCATATTTTAGGTGAGATGGGGCCGACGGGGACCCAGCTATGGCTGCCATTGAGGTGTAGGAATGCGTGAAATTGGATTAGTCTATAGGGCCTACCATTTACTGTATAATTATTATTATTATTTTACTACAGGCCTATAGAGGTTATCCACTTTACTCATGCGTGACTTCTAACAAAAGGCGCTGATTCCCGTAGTATTCCTCATTCAAACCAATTCAATGCACGACCTCGGATTACCTGCATGACTTTGGCGGGCTATTTTGAAGCAGTCATGGTTACACATGCAGGTACTTGTTTTGAAAGTCCTAAACAAGGTATAGCAGTCGCTGATAGGATATGCAACTTATAGAACACGGATAACCTCTATTAGGTTTTTTAGCCTGACCGTTTGACTCCGCCGGAGTATTGGCCAATGTGCAAGACTATTATTTTCCTACATGTGATCTATTTCGAGGCAAATATTCAAAACACAAGAGACTGGAGAGAGAGAAAGAAAATCTTAAATTGTCCTTCAAAAATCACTGGTATCCTATTATATTTGGTACGAAAATGACACTGTTATAAAATGCATAAAAATGGAGAAGACGCTATTATTTAGGCAACATATGTCACCATAATAGACTGGCAACGCCAGCCTATAATTTTTTCTCGCAATTGAAAGCGTGATAAGTCGCACACTTTCGCCGAAAAGTCGCACACGTTGGCGAGAAATCGCGGCGATTTGCCGCTGCGAGAAAAACGCTGTGACTATCCACCAGGCTTTAGGCTATTGAAACTTGATGTTGAGTTTAGCGTCCCATTTTTTTCAGCTCATAATGAGGCAACTATTTCATTATTCATTATTCATTATTTTCAAGGTTTCATATCAGCGGCCTTTTACCGATGCTAAATGCGCTTTTGTTCATTTTAATTGGGTATCGCCAGTCGCAATATAATGTCATAAACACACATATACATTTAAAAGCAGGGGTGGAATTTCGCGGGAGTCCGAGAGTCGACTCTCGCAGAGACTCCCGTAAAAGTCCTATTGCGAGAGTCCATGTGTACTCCCGCTGGAAATGATCGTCTCAGTGAACTTACGTTTAAGTTCAACACGCCTTAAAACTCAAAGCCTTCAAAATTAAAAGGAAAAGTCACCAAAGATGCAATGGAAGTGAGAGTGTGATGACACATATTAAAAACTTAACTTTGTTAGTTTATTTGTTAGTTTGTTTGTTTGAATGCATTTTACGTAGGCCTACATATATATTACCTTTTGGACTCCTGCAAGATTGTACAACGAGAATCCATTTACGGGAATCCATGGACTCTCGCAAAGCTCTCTTGCGAGAATCCACTTGGACTCCTGTGGCACTTTACGAAATTCCACCCCTGTAAAAGTATAATAATTTATCTTGCTTTTTGTTTTTCAAGTTTTAAAACAAACTAAATGTATTCCAAAGTATACCATGCATCTTCTTCACTCCAATTTGTACTAACCTCTCCATATACATTTGGGGATAGAGGGAAATGGGGAAGGGGGAGGATTGACTCATTTATACAAAAATAACAATCATGCAGAACATTATGAAATAAATTTTTGGCACCAATTTGTCAAAACTAGGGCTTTCCTGGTAAAATTATTTACAACATCAACAATGTCCATCTGGTAAAAACATTTTGGCTAGGTTCTCTTCTAGTCTACATCCCAAAGGTATAATTGAAATAATTGGATAGAGCAAGGGTCAAAAACCTGTATATTTTTAATGCTAAAATATTTAGATGGCTTCATCTAATAGTTCTCAAGGCTTTCTATACAATAAAAGGGGTTTAAAAATTTTGCAGAACAAATTTTCTTTCTGGTTTTAGTAGTAATTTGCAAAATAATGAATTATTTTCAGATTTTACATCTCAAACGCGGCACAAATTTCATAACGCGGGGCGGTGGACGCTAAACTCAGAATCAAGTTTCAAGTGCCTTATCTGGTACGATATTGTCTGGTCCCTGCATGTGCTGCATCTGCTGCCCTCTCGTTGTCATGGTAAAACTAGATTCAAAGTTTAATTTATAACAACCACATGAGGGGGTAGTGAATCGGCTATGAGTAAGCCACAGAGGATCCATTGCCATGGTCTTATGGACCATTACAGGTTTACAATGTTATTTAATTCCAGAAACTTCATGCAATAGCTGAAGCATATTGGAGAATACTGGATTTTTAAAAACAGCACATTGTAAACATTTCTTTTGTTTATTAGTTTTTGATAAGATGTTGATCCAAAATGATTGTGTTGTGTAATGAATGGGTTAAATGAAACAGTAGCTCTCTGCAAATCATTAGGCGAATATTGACTAGGTTTGGTCACACCTCATGGAAACACATAAACAAGACCCACGATGGGACATGTTGATGCAAATTATATGAGCATTACTTTAACAAATGCTTATGATTACTGTATGCTGATCATTTTGGGGAAAAAATATTTGAAAAACACCTACAATCCTAATCATTTGTGCTGTCAGCTCATAAGAAAGATTAGGGACGTGGAATATCTGATTCTGTACCAAGCCCCCCCCATTGTTGTTATTATTTTTTTGCATTATCTCATGATTGTATTGTGGAGGTCACATGGATTGACGCACTTCTTTGTGTTAGTAATGTTAAGACAGCAAGCTCACGTTGGCAAACATGTGGTCTTAATGACTTAATGAATTGATGTGACTCACTAATTTTTGCAATGAGATCAGTGAGATTTGTTTAAAACCATTTTTATTTCAAGCCTAATAAGTCAAGGAGTTCTAGGCATATTGTTTCTGCTGTCAGTTTTGTAATATATTTTTAAATTAACATTTCAGTTTTTGTATATTTTGGTAGAAATTACAAAATCTGTTGAATCATGCAAAATTATTGGAGACTTTTAGCTGCCAGCCATATTTCCTGTAAGGTACCATTTCAATTTTTATATTGATATTAAAGAAAATTGCTAAGCTAGGTGAAAAGGGTTGAACCATAACAAGTCACTTTAGACTACCCTCGATGTAACGTTGAGTCAACACCCTTGATTTCCTGTACAACATTATAGCGCTAGAAACATAGAAATGTTATTGGCATATCTCCTACACTCCTCCCTCCTTCGTACCTACCCAAGTCTCTCAGGTATTGAAGTTATTAGATAATCTGATGGTATTAGTCAACTGTCTTAGCTGGAGGGGGAGGCAGTTGCTCACAGACATCTTTAGCTTATTGGTTACAAGTTTAGCTTTATCTTGCAGGGATAGTTTAGAAAAAGTTTCATTGTGAGAAGGCAAGTTTATTGAAGTCCAAAGCATTTGCAATAGACCTGCATTCTGCAAAAAGTGTTCCGATGGCCAGAACGTCAATGGAGTAATGTTTACAAGGTTTACTTTCAGGTTGTGAATAGATTGTGACATACCTACCTTGCTTATTGATAATCTTGCAATATTACCGTAGTTGACCTGTCCCATGTGTAGTGACTAGGTGTTACTCACAAACATTTAAGGTATAGAGCGCTGCAGCTGAGTAGTGCTTGCAAAAATGAGTTAGAAATAGATCTAGACATATGTCCACATTTCAGTTTGATAATCTGGCAGCATTAGTTTGACATGGAGTCTAGGAGGTAGATTTTGAACTTTGAAGTTCTTGAACACAAACAATTTTGGGTTGGGAGGAGAGGAAACTTAGACTTTGGGAGAGAAGGAAGCCAGTTTCTTAAGGGGGTACTACACCCCTGTGGTAAATTGGTGACTATTTTTGCATTTTTCTCGAAAAAAATAACACACTGGTAACAAAAGTTATGTATATTATTGGGGCAAGGAAACCAATTACTACACTGAAATTTCAGTGACTCAAGACAAGCGGTTCAGTATATATGATAGAACATGAGGTACATTCTAGCGGTACCTCTTTTCTTATCATAAATAACGAACAACGCTTGTCTTGGGTCACTCAAATTCCAGTGTAGTAATTGGATTCCTTGCCCCTATAATGTACATAACTTTTGTTACCACTGTATTATTAGTTTTTGAGAAAAATGCAAAAATAGACACAAATTTATCGAGGGGTGTAGTACCCCCTTAAAGCAAAGATTGTCTTTTCAAACACTAGGATTCACAACATGTTCATCTATCAGGGCACAGTTTTTTAACCCCAATACATTTACACATTCATTGAATGATCTCAGAAAATTTGGGTACAAAAACTTATACTCTGCAACTTGAGGTCAAATTTTGCACTATGATTGTTAAATTGAGGTTATTGAGCTGTGCCATTGGGATGATGCTATTGTGGTCCATAGTGTGAACTGGAGAGGTAGAAAACTCACCTGGTGCATTTAGTCAGCACTGACTATGCCAAACTAACATTCTGAGCTTTTTGTTTTGGTCCAATAACACATCCAAAAAGTTACACAAAAAGTGATTGAAAATAAATTATTTATAGAAAGTCACAAAAGTGAAATGTGTAAGAAAATATGAAGCTATTGGCAGGAGCAACATTGAGGTTGAACCAAATCCAAAACAAACCAGTTATTTTAAGCTCATGTATTGCATTTTTGGCCCATGAACTTATTTATATTTCATATTCATATAAAACACGAAAAGTTTTAAAACATTCCAAGGGACTTTGAATAAATAAAATGTTATACTTGTGGCTTGAAGCCAAACTATGTTAAATAAATTGGTTTCCTGGGGGGTTTTGAGTTCCCTGTATACAAGTGATGCATCCTGATTCTGATCAGCTCTTGGGGATAACCAGATTAGGCTGTACTGAATACCCAGTGGGAGCTCAAAACTTAAACAAATCACTCGAAGATTTTTCTCAAAACCTTTAACTTATATGAAAATTAAAGCGAATCATTAGCTTCTAGTAATTTTCAAATTCTCTTTTGTGTGGACTGTTGGTATTGTGCCTTTGGTGATAACTTATGATACGAATATCAGCCCATTTCTTGAAACAAAATAAATAAAAAAAAACCTTTTAAAGGGTTAAGCAGCGCCAAGGATTTATCATTTAAATATTGGTCCAATGCACTTAAAACCCACCCACCCATTAATATATGCTGTAAGAAAATGTAATAAGTTGAAACTTCCACCAAAAATTGTAAGATCCAGATGTTTCAAAAACTTTAATGAAGTAGATTATATTGATACAATCAAAAATATTGATTGGGGTAGAATTAAATAATATAAATGATGTCAATGAAGCACTTAATGAATGGCAGTCTTCATTCAATGCTGCCTGTGACAAGCATGCACCATTTAAGGAAAAGAAAGTTAAAGGTTGTTTACCTGAATGGGTGAATAGTGAATTTTTTTTTTAAGTAAAGATAGGGACTACTATTTTTCAAAAGCACATAAGACAAATAATGCTGAAGATTGGAGTAAAGCAAAGTCTCTTAGAAATAAAGTAAACAATATGAAATATTCACTGAAAAAGAGTTATTGTAACAAGGCTATAAGTAACAACATAAATAATAGTAAAAATCTTTGGAAAACAATTAAGAAAATTATACCAAACAAAACATCAAGTATACCTACAGCAGTTGTTAAAAAGAATGGTAATTACTCAGGTAACAAAAGGATATGGCAAATGAGTTCAATGAGTTTTTCACTTCAATAGGTAATGAACTTGGGAGTAAATTTAATAATAACAATGATAATTATGTATGCACTTGTAATACTGTATGTTCTCATCAAAATCATAGTGTAAACAAATTTAGTTTTAGAGCAATATCTAATGAATTTGTTCTCAAACAAATAAGTAAAATGCAAAATTGTAAATCGTCAGGATTAGATCCATTCAATGTAAGGTTATTAAAGTTGGCTGCGCCTTTCATCTCAAAATGCCTTGTTCATATTTGCAACCTGTCTTTGAATGGGTCTACTTTTCCTGATGCATGGAAGAAGGCTAAAGTAACTCCAATATTTAAATCGGGTGATAAAACTAATGTTAGTAACTATAGACCTATCTCTGTATTCCCAATTGTATCAAAGATCATTGAAAGAGCTGTCCATGATCAATTATATGAATATATGAGTAATGTAGGACTGTTATCAAATGCTCAATCAGGATTTCGTCCGAATCATTCCACAACAACAACCCTTCTAGATGTGCAAGATTACATTTTAAAGAATATGGATACAGGTTATGCTACAGGTGTTTTATTTATAGACTTAAAGAAAGCATTTGATACTGTAAATCATGATATTCTGATTAGGAAACTTAAACAATATGGGGTATATGGGGATGAATTATTATGGTTTAAATCATACTTAAACAACAGAGAACAAACTGTTAATGTTAACTCAACTCTTTCTGACTTTAGGCCAATTGATATTGGTATTCCTCAGGGCTCAATTTTAGGTCCTTTACTGTTTATCATTTTTGTTAACTGTTTACCTAATGCTGTGTCTGAATGTAAAACTGTAATGTATGCTGATGATACCTCTTTAATGTGTAAAGCTAAAAATGAATCTGATCTTAAAATTCAAATGGAGTCATGTCTAAGTAGGGTAGCTGAATGGTTCAAAGTAAACAAACTCACTTTAAATGTTGAAAAGACTAAGTTTATGATCTTTGGTACAAACAAAATGCTTGAAAAGTTCAACAATGTACATTTATTATATAACAACAATGATATTGAAAGAGTAGATGAGTTTAAATATCTAGGTATAAAATTTGATAGCAAGATGTCTTGGTCAGCTCACGTTGATAATGTTAGTAAAACTATTTCCAAAAGAACTGGCATAATAAAACGTATAAAATATTTCCTTCCACACAAAACCACTGTAATGTTATCCAATGCTCTTGTTATTCCCCACTTTGATTATGGCAGCATGGTCTGGTCAAATTTTAGTGTAGAGTACCATAATAGGCTTCAGGTACTTCATAATAATTTAGCTAGAATAATTCTCTCAGCAGATATAAGGACACCAACTAATGATTTAATGAATACTTTGCAGTGGGTTAAACTTGATCAAAGATGACATAATACTCTATTAATGACTGTTTTCAAATGTTTAAAGAATGAATATCCATCATACTTATCTTCTCAATTTGATTTTGTTCATGATAACCATAATCATATAACTAGAAATCATACTTCTAATACATTGATTGTTCCAAAATTTAAATCAAATTCAGGTCAACGTACTTTTCACGTCAGGGCAGCCTATGCATGGAATTCTTTGCCACCGACAGTAAGAGCGCAGATGGAAAATATGACTTTAGGCCAATTTCAGTCAAAAATTAAAGAAATTTAGGCTTGTCTTTATCTACATTTTGTTCATTTGCTTGCTTATTTTTTGTATAAATATAATTATTGTATTTCTGTATTTTGAATCATGGTATTTATAATTTTCTTGTATTTGATGATACCATTATACTTATTTGTAATACTAGTATATTATGTATGCTATTTTTTGTAAATATTGTGTATCGTAATATATTTTGTTGCTATAACATGTATGCAATGAGGGCCTGCTTGAAAAGCAGTGCTTGTCACTGAAGCAGTATTACCCTCAATAAAGAAAGAATAAATAATAATAATAATAATAAATAAAAATAAAATAAATAATATACCAAAATCGCTGAAAAGGTACGGTACCCTAAAACCGTGGCACATCCCCGTATACCTTCAACCAGGGAGACCCCCACATATATTTTGTATCGTGTATGATCAGGAGAATAATTGAATATTTCTGATAACCTTGCTTTTACTTGTGTTTATAACACTTTTTAATCAAAGTTTTTTACTCCCGTCCTCTATCAAAGTATAATCATGAAATGACATGAACTGGCGGCACGATAAAATAACATTTTCAACCTAGTTTTTGACCCCATCGTCTCCATCAAACTACAATCATGAGCCCCGTCATGAGCACCCCTATACACCAATCATCCGAAGATTGAAGAATGCTTTGCCAATCGATATCCAAGGCATTTGTTTCCGATAGGTCTTATTGGCAACATTTTATGCAGAACAAGTTTATTTGGCGCTCAATCGCTAACATGCATGACCACATTATTGTCGACTTCAATTCGTTTATTCCACTGAATACTGTGTGAACTACATCTAGGCCTATACTCACACGCAAAATACGGGAGTTGTGAGAGATAAGACTGTTTATATCAACTAACCATGCTGACGACCAACATTAAAATGATGACGTAACAGCTGTTGTTCAGTCGCTAGTATGCTTGACTCGCAATGCATTATGGGGGTTTCACTCTCATGTAATCTCTTTCTCAGTCAGTTACTGACATATGTAAAACAAACCCATGACAAGTGACTGTTAAAAAGACCAACTATGTTTAATCTCTTTCTCAGTCATGTACTGCCATACAAAACAAACTCATAACAAATACAGAATGTGCATGTGCTTAACCTACAATTTTCGATCTCATTTGAGCTCGATTATCGTATGTATTTTGAATGGTGTATCAACAGAAGTTGAGGCATATCACCTATCGTATGCAAGTCATTTCGGTGAAATTAAATAGGGAAGCATCGCCTGTGGGCGCTAGTCTGCTTCAAAAAGAAAGTTTATCTGAAAAAGATTTAAGCAATAATGTTATAACACCTGTAATATGAATACAATGCAGTATTTTAAATGCTACCTTCATCTTGAATATAAATTGCATTGATATCAGTTGCAAGAAAAAGCACTATATTTGGCATCATTTAATGAAAAACAGAATTCAACATATTTTTTTGTGTACATAAAAAGTTTGTAAAGCAATAAATATGTCATTAACATCCATTTGAGCGTTGTGCATAAAGCTTGGTGCATGGCAGTGCAAGGCCTAAATGTCAGTTAGGCTCAAATTTATTTGACATGCAAGATTCTTTTGCTTTCCTGATTGTGGCAAATGTGAATGATTTGTTGAACATAAAATCATAACTATCATTTCTGTTTGATATATTAAATATTAGCTAAGTGAGTTTCAATATTATAAGGTATTGCAGTCAATTAATCCAGTGCATCATGAGGATAAAGAAGCACTTGGTGTTCTGTAATTGGACTGTGACGTTGACTTTGATGTTTAGGAGGTTAGGTGTATTTCTAGATGGTTATCAGACTCTCATGACATGATTTGGCAGCCTTGAAATTCTTATCAATGTCTTCACATGTTGCTGCTTGGCTATGTTTCTGAAATCCAATCAACTATTTCAGCATCTGCTAAACTAACAGTAAGATGTGCAGAGATGATACCTGTTAACAACACTACTTTGATAAAGGGCCTACATATGATGATACAACACACATATTTTGATGGTAAAATTTGAAGACAGAAATAAACCACCTGGATAACGGACTTAAGTGTAACTACTTCCAACCCAAGAGATAACGATTACCCATGTGTTAGGTTTAAGGGTTATAATTAGGATTATCCCTAACCCTGCCAAACATCAAAAAACCTCACTGCACAACTCGTTGCAAACGCAGGTATCCCACATGATTTTAGGCACAAAAACCTTGGCTGGCCAATGTGCACACCCATCCCTGTTCATGTGCCTATCATCCAAGGGGTATGTGGTTCAATACCGCACCAGAGAATACCGCTTTTCTCTTCATCCACCACCTCCGAGGTAATGTTAAATAAAAGATAAACAAGAATCAAAGTAATAAGGCAAGACAGAAAGCAGGCAAAAGTGACAGATAGAATCTTTAGTTATGATCATGGTTGGGGTTAGAATTAGTATTAGGATTGGAGTTGGGGTTATGGTTAGGATTATGGCTTATGTATAAGTTAGGGGTATGGTAAAGTTTAGGGTTAGGGTGAAGATTAAAGTTCAAGTTTCAGACTAATGACCCTTTGGACTATTGACATGTAACCAAAGAATCAATGGAGACATAGAAGGGAACGAAAGTCCAAAAACCTCTGAAGGTAGTGTACTATGCTTGTAATTCTTCAAATGCTAGTAAAACATCAAATTACATGTGTTGAAATCAAGAACTTTTCATTTTTAAAATGAGTTAATTTTCCCCAGACTTGGCACTACCTTTGGGTTTACAGAGTAAATCTCCTGTGCTATGGTGTGGATAAACCCTCAAATTAAGGTGACAAGAAACTACAGAACTCATCAATTCAATTTCCTCCCATGCAGTTCAGCGACATAAGACTTCTCCCATTGGAGAAAATGAGTAAGTGGTCAGAACAACACCACAAAAGTACAAAAATTAGATTATTTTAATATTTCTTGAAAAATTATAATAATAAAATTAGGCTAAATATGTAAATATGCATGCAGCGTGTACGCAATTCTATATCGAGCTACAATGCGATGTTATGAGTCTCGTCTAGTATGTGTTGGACAAATTATAGAATAGGTTTTGAGATATGGTTGAAACAAAGAGGTCAGACAAGGAGAATCCGGATCTTGTAGTCCTGTACCTTAGGCTATGGAAAACCACTATAGGATTGTCACGATGGGGGCCAAGTTGGTATTCCTCCAGCATATATTGGCAACTGACCTAAATTCATGAGATAAACAACATCTTAAAGCATGAGTGTTACACAGGTTTATGCATGTAGCCCTTTAATGCATCACAAACAGGTAACAAAAAATTACACACTTGAAATTGAGGTTTGCTAGGTGCAAATCCCATCCATGAGTGACACACAGATATATAGCAGAGTTGAGAGTTGTCAAGTCTTAACGTCTTTGAGTTGAAAAAGTTGGGAATTTCTTTTGTATTGCATTAGTTGTCTGCAGCATAAAAATGTTCATATCTCACAAGGAACTGTAGGTCCAATTTTGATGGAGTTTGCAGTATATTGCAGCTTGCTAAACGGTAATGATATTGAATGACCAAAATATGCTGCTTTTGCAATAAATGCAACATAACATTTCACACAAAAGTAGATATAACTGAATTTTCAAAACATTAGGAATTTGGTGCAAGATAATACAAAAAATGAGATTGGAACGAAATAAAAACCCACAAAATTTCAAAGTAAATCTGAAGTGAGGAATGAAATTTTACAACTTCCTCTTAAACTTAATTGATTTCAAAAATTTACAAGTAGTTGCCACTAAATCATAGTTATGTAATTATGATATGTTATGTAATATCTTCACTTTAATATTTCATTTCTTTATGTTTCATTGTGCAGGAAATCCAGCCAGACAAACCTCGTGTGGAAGGTACAACCATCGCCGTCACCGCCAAGCCTCCGGAACCAATCAAGTCCAATGAATCACAAGCCCCTAAGGATAATGAACAGGCAACCCAGCCTGCTGACAAACTCAGCTCTACTACAGAAAACTTGACTAGCAAAGGGTTGGACAGTAATAGTAGCTTAGGACAGGGTAATATTGGACTAAGAAGATCACAAAGTGAAACCACCACAAATAGACCAAAAAGATACCACGAAATTATTAACACCAATCCGCCCTCTAAAGGCGAAGAGGACTCAAATACTTTGCATATTGATGATAGTGACCTTGGGAGGAGAAACTCGGCTCCTACCAGAAAGCGAGACGGTAGTCCTGAGAAGGTAGATTCGGAGAAGAATAAAGAAAAGAATCGTCATAGGCGTTTACGATCTGATGGTACACCACTCTCAGAGAGCAAGCGCAGCGGGAAGAGGACACGATACCACACAATAGATATTGGTACGCCGAATAAACCGGAGAATAAAAACATCAGTGACAAAGCTAATGAATCATCACAAGTAGGTGTGCCTGCCAGTACCAACTCACAAAGTTCTACTCTGCATAGGAACAATAATAATGTGAACATAGAAAGTTTGCAAAGCAGTCCAGACACAAACAAACGGCCTGCTGAGACAGCACCGCTGGCTACTCAAGAGGACTTAGATGGTGATCTTGAAGGCAGACCACGTACACTCTCTGATCTGAGCAGTCATTCCAGCGAGGATCTAGAGAGGATGGATATCCCTAGAAAGCAACGCTTGGGCCTCAAGGTCATGCTGGATCCGTCGGATTCGCCATCACCAAGCAAGCGTACCATTCAAAGGCGGAGACATGCAATTGACAGAAGAAGTCGACACACTTTAGATGGCAGTATGCATATGCCAATTCCATCAAGCGATAACGATAGTGAATCATCAAAGGTAAGTGTCATAATTAATAATTATGTCGCATGATTGTATTCCATGTTTTTCTAAATACACTGTGTTTTGAGGTGAGCCTGGGAGCTTTACAATGTGCTTTAAGCTCTAAAGATTAGTAGAAAAGCTATCAATGTTTTATCAAGCAACAGTAGTTATCTGCAGCTCTGCACTATTTGTCGCTCATGCTCTCCTGAAAAGACACAATGTATGTATTGTTTTGCAAACATATTCCACAGGTTTGGAAACATCTCTAGAAGCATCTACTGGTGTTATTTAATGACACAAAATATCAGTGAATGAAATCATGGAAGATCATCTTGATACAAATTAGTGGTATCAGTGGGTTAGCTGTCATGAAACATGTAACATGTAAGCCTTCGTCAGACAAAATTGTGAGGTGGCAGTTTCTCTTAGTTAAAATACTGTGCAGTTACAACAGGTTTAAGTCAACAGTCTTTAAAGTTGGTAGGATGTGCATATACTTTGGTAGTGACGTAGGTGTGTCTTTTGCTCGCCACAGTATCGAATCGCACGCGTAAAGTTAAACGCGCTGAGTATCCACGCACGCGTACAGGGGCGGCTTGTCGGCACGCTTGCGGCGAAACCGCAAAAAAGCATTGACGTCACTACCGAGTTGAACCAAACTATAGTTCGGCTGTCTTGTGCCAGTTCAATGACAAATTTTTCATTTCGAAGTTCTGGGATTATGTAAATATCTGGCAAAACAAGAATATTTTCAGCAATTACTTACAATAAAACCCATAGAATATGAGGCTCATTTGGGATCCAGTTGATGAGTAACAGTGGGTGGTATTAAAGGAGATAAATTTGGATCAACACCAAGGGTTTAATTAAAGCTCCCCTGTCTTGCATAGGTTGTAATAATAGCATTACCAAGCTATTCCTGAGTTTTTGTCACAAAACTACCCTGGAAACTTCTTTCAAAAGGCAAGAATCTGTGATGATCAGGTTTTTATATTGGAGTTGTTTGTGTCCTTTGGGATTTTGATTGGTGACTTGCATTTGTGTATATTTGGAGTATACAGGAGAACAGTGTTGTTCAATGTGTCTGGTTGGGTGTGCATTTGTAAACACTATCAAATGAGGAAACTCTCCAGAATGCACTCTGATAACCATGGACACACACCAACCGTGGACTTCCTTGGTTCCTTCCCCCAACCAGTGCATGTAAAAATGCATATAAGACCATGTTTCCATTCGCAAGTATAGTATAAGTCTCGGTTGGATTGAAAGGCTTCAAGCAAGTCCACAGTTTGACACACAGTTTCAGGTTTACAAAGTCTGTTCAAATAGGTTCAAGTTTGAAGGTCCTTTTGAAAATCTTCGGTCCTCATTTGCTGGTCTTTGCAAGTAGGGATGTGTGTGAATTATCAGTGGAAACATTGCAACTGAGCAGCATAGTGAATACTGTAATATATGTGCAGCAGCCTATGGATCCCAGAGGAAATCATATGAGGAAACTACTGATCAATTTGATATATTTTTAGGTTCAATTATATGACAAGATACCAATTTTGAAATGGCAAAAGATGGTTTGCATTAGAAGTTGTAATTGTTGAATAACAACTTGTTGGCCCCTGTTCTTAACCATAATCTAAGGTACTATAACTTAATTCTCATGCAATGCCCTGTTAAGTCAAAAAGAATCAAATACATTCATGTGGTTGTCTTATTCTAGTTGTCACATACTGTTTCCATAACACTAAATTAATCTAAATCTAGGCTAGTCTTTATTAAACTAAACCTTCTCTGTTGAAACGTTTGTAAGCACTAGAATCCAATAATAACATGATTTCTGTTCTTCCATTGCCTCTGCGCTCTGAGTAATAGTACTTGGATATTCAGGAAGTGTGTTGTAATGAACTGCAACAGGTCCTATCTTGATGAGTGGCTCTTTAAATGATTTAATTCCCCCAGGTCTGTGGCACATGTATAAGATAGAAGAGTGAATGTGGTGAACCAGGCTTAAGGGTAGACTAGGTATTGTTGGTCAAAGCAGCCAAAATATTGATTTTCATTATCTAAATCATTAATTATTGAAAAATAACACTTTGATGTTTTGCAAAAGTTCATTCTACAAATCATATACTTTGAAAACTTGCTTGTACGTTTTACAAAAGTGTTGTTGTTTCAGCCCTCTTTACAACATAACTCAAGAACCACAGGAGGACCTACAAAAGTATATCTGTGATATTTGAATTCTTCTACACACTCGCTATGAAATGATCAATGCAATTTTTGCCGAAGCTTGCTACCTAATCGCAAGATGCTGTGAACTACCAAATTGCAACAGTGTAAAATAGTTGCTAACCTTAAGGAAGCCAATGTAACTGTTGTGTCTAGTGTCGATAATCTTGATTAATTATAGTGACACTTACTTTGGTAGAATGTAATAAAGAAAGTGATAATGTTTGAGGCACCATCAAGAAACAAACAAACAAGGCCTCAAGGAAGAACAGATGATTGAGTGTGTTTTCAACTGATTGACTGTCCAATGAGAAATAAAACAAACAAAAACATTAAAATCAAAAAAAAAAAAGGACAAAACAAACAAATTAGTACAAACAAAAACAAAATATGTGTATAATGGGGATGGCTCAAAAACACTGTTTTGATGCTATTTAAGCTTGACAGTTTGTATGTGTATAATATACACGCCTCCAGAGTTTAAATGCGGTTGCAAACGGACACAAAACAAGCACAAAGCCAATGCCGATTTGAAAGAAAGTGCAATTATTTTTATATTCATAATGACTTTGGTTTAAAAAAAATCTCTTCATGTCTACATGCAATGTATATTGTGACTGCAAGCATCAGTGCAAGTAAATTGATGATACTGTTCTGTGTTGTGTCAAGAAAAGTTAAGGAAATACAATGTTCTTCATTTGCTGCAGTGACCTTAGCAAAAAGACAAAACGGAAAATAATGCTTGGTGTAGTACTGTGTAAAGCATGCAAGTCATAAGGGGGAAAGGCTCCCTTCATGAATGTTTTAGGTATTTTCCAAAAAAATTCCAAGGTTCAAGATAGCCTCTTCAGTTCAGTTATCAGCACTTTTAAGACATTTTTGACTTTGTTGTAATGGAAAGAACATATTGAACCTATCAAACATTTTCAGGAAAAATTACAACTTAATACCAGTATATGGCAGTGCATTCATCAGATATTGTCATACAAATTTGTCACAGTTTTATAAGAATATTATTGTGACATATAAACCCAGATTTCAGCATTTCCATTTCTCACTGTCAAGGTACTAAGGTGCCCTGGTTAATCCAGGGGATGTTGGGCTTAGTGAGAGGTGTGATAAAAGAGGTGAGCACTTATTAATTTGGTTTTCAAAAAGATGGAATGAACTTTTCAAATGTACATAAAATAATTGTGTCAACACTCAAAAGATACCCTTAAATTTAAAAGTGTGTGATCTTGTCAAACTTGAAGCATAATTTCCTTTTAAAACGTGACAGTGCAAAGCTGTGAACCGAAACAGGAAGCATCAAAATAAATTAAGAAATGATTAAAAAATAAGATACTGCTTTTTCTGTTCTTACATTTTAAAGAAAGGCATTTAAAAAGGTTAGGTTTATAGATGCTTGCCAACTAGGAATCCTAGTAGTTGTTAAAAGAAGTTTGCCTAGAATGAACATTATTATCAATACTCTACTTTTTAAACCAATAAGGGCATGGTGTTTATCAATACTCTACTTTTTAAACCAATAAGGGCATGGTGTTTCACAGAAAATGATGATGCTGTCTCAAGCTATAAACTTGGAAATGCTACCATTTGTCCAAATTATGTTTTGTATTCCAAAATGTTAACCGCATTTCAATCTAAACATTGCCAGTGCCATAGCATCGCAACATCTGAGCCGCTGTAAATTGAAGCATTTAATATTGTCTGGTAAACCGTATGTTTACCAATGATTGATTCCATGTAGATTAAATCAACATTTGTACTATGTTATAATATGGATATCAGTGTTTTCATATTGACATTGTAGTGTATGAATTCTCCTGTGAGGGGGAGGGATTTTTATGTTCCTGAACTAGTGATATATTGACATGAAGCAAACATACCATTTCCTTAGGTTTTTGTTAAGAGGCGTGTATGTTTACTTGACCAATCTTAAAGCTAAGATGGAAGTATTTTGGATTCATGATTGTCATTTGCAGATTTTTGTTGCACCCTGTAAAATGTGAAGTAGTTTAAGTATCATTCAAGCAGATTTCAGCAGATTTTTTGAGCAAAACATACAGAAATGATATTACATGTAGGTCATTTGAAGAATAGGAGAGTGAATAGAACCTCAGATAAAAGATCGAAAAAAAAAAAAGTTTTGAGTATAATGTATTGCGTGCCTTTGTTTTGTGTTTTACGTTTTAAAGGTGTGAGGTCTGATTATTTCCAACCTTTCATTGATGCCCTCCACTCAAGTACTTGGTATTCTTATTCTAAGTTTCCAGTTAATATTGCTCCAGTGCTTTGGATTCTGGATACTTCTGAGGTGGTAACCATCAAACTACCATGGTTTTGTTCATAAAGCCTAACCAAAACATTTCAGTGTGGTTATGAGTAAAATTTGAGGTTTCATCTGATACCAAAATCTGCATTTTGATGGGGTAAAGCCTGGTGGATAGTCACAGCGTTTTACTCGCAGCGGCAAATCGCAGCGATTTTTTTTCCCGCCGACGAACAGCGACTTTGTCGCACTTGTTCAGCGGAAAACGCTAGCGAGTCCATTTTTTGCCGCCGACGGAGTAACAATAGAAAAAGTTCAAGTAGAAATTTTTCTACTGGAAACGATTTTAGCTGGCGATTTTCTGTACTTGTCCAATCAGGTCGTGTTATTTCCCCACGTGACTTGCCCCAAAGTAAGCATGAAGAAATCACAGACATCGTGGCGAACTTGACCGACGAACAAATTGAACAGCTTCAAATTAAAAGTGGAACAATATCCTCATCTCTATATCTTACATCGGATTGATTATCGTGATGTCCAAAAGAAAATGAATTCCTTACAATCCATTGCTACTTGTTAAATAATCGAAGGAGTGGATGCAGGGAAGAGATAGATCTTTTGATCTTTTTCAATAGTCAGTATGTGCATCATGATGTCAGGCATAAGAATGATCAGCCATGAAAAAACCTGAACAGTTTGAAAAAGTCTGAAAATGTGTGTGAAATGAGGCTAAAAAGGCCAAAAACGGGCTGAAATTATAAGAAAGTGCGGAAATTTGGACCTGCAAAAGCAGGAAGATTCTTATGCCTGTGATGTGCAGTGATCTAGGCTACTTTCATGATCCTCAGTGGTATAGGGCAGCTTAGGGCCTAACATAACCACTATATAATAATTATTATTATTTTAATATAGGCCTATTAGGTTATTTAGCCTGACCGTTTGACTCCGCCGGAGTATAATTGTGCAAGACTCGAGACTATCTATTTGGCGGTGAATATTCAAAGCACAAGAGAGAGAGAGAGAGAGAAAGAAAATCTTAATCTTGTCCTTCAAAAATCACTGGTATACCATCCTATATATCATGTTATATATTCAATCATCTTTATTCAAAAATAACACACAAAAATAAAGAAAATACATTTACCCCAGGACACGCTACCAAACTCCACATGGAGCGGCAGACAGGCAGGGGAGACAATACACATTACAGTTCAACATGCTCAATATACACCAAAATATTGCACTCTTAAAACATTTATTACTTCATACGAAAATGACACTGTTATAAAATGCATAAAAACGGACAAGACGCTATTATTTAGGCAACATACGTCACCATAATAGACTGGCAACGCCAGCCTATAATTTTTTTTCTCGCAATTGAAAGCGTGATAAGTCGCACACTTTCTCCGAAAAGTCGCACACGTTTGCGAGAAATCGCGGCGATTTGCCTCTGCGTGAAAAAAAAACGCTGTGACTATCCACCAGGCTTAAAGTGGGAGATGAGGCCGTCAATCTGGTCTCACACCACACTGTCAAATTTGATTCTGTCATCTCTTTAAAAGTTCTATGAAATGTGACTGGTCAGTGGGGTAGATATAAATATATTTGCCTGCAAAGATAGCAGGCCAAGAGTTAGATTAAATTCAATTTGACTGAGAAAGGAAATGAAGATTTACGTCACATGCAATCAATCAAGTTCAAATAATAGTGCATTTATTTGTGGAGAATAGGCCATATGTCTGAGACAGAGTTGTCTACTTGAGTTTGGTCATCAACAAACTGGGTGTTATTGTTTGGTATGGCCTGTAGAAGTGGGGCGACGATGAGTGTGGGGGAGTATCGGCATGATTGCTGCAAAAGCATAACTTGGCCCTATGATGGTAGCCAATGTTAGTTGGTTACTTAGCTGAGAGAGATCACCTCTGCCATGTTCATCAAAAAGCTCATATTTGAATATCATCCAATAGGGTATTTTTGATGCAGAAAGTGTCTGAGGTGTTAAACAATGGTTGGTAGCTGGTTTGGTTACCTAACAACCACAAATATGGCTGCTGTGTTCAGATCCCAGCATGCCTTAGGTTATTTTGTTGTGAATGTGTTTGTTTACATGAATGTATGTCATATCATTGTGGGTGAGATTTGTGGTTGAAATTCAAGCTCATGGTGGGATAAGTGGCCAAACATGAATAGCTGCCATTTTACTTTTATAAGTCTTAAAAGATGTAAACTACTATTGAAAGTATGATTATTTACTTAGTAAATATCATATGGCAGCTTTGTAAAGTGTGCTAATATTCATCTAACAAAAACAAACTCAAGGAACAAGAGGTAAACTTGATGTGTCTATTTTGATCAAGTCAGTTATGTTTCTATAGGTTGGATAAACTTTAGGTAGTGGTGTTTGCCCTTATTGTATAACACTGTATGTTTGCACCATGGTTTATGTATAGTCCCTTTTGACTGCTGTGGTGTGTCAGACTTGCAGCTATCCCAGTGTGCATAACAACATTTGGGCAGGATGATATGTGTACCCAGGATATGTAATGTTCAAGTTGTATTATGTTGTTCCTCTGGACTAAACTGTGCCATCTGATATCTCTTGTGCCTGCTTGTCTTGCCTCATTTGATGAAATCCACCTTGTTGTACTAAACTTTTTCATTTGAAGCACAACAAACATTCAAAGGTTTTGGTATTTACAATTTATTTAAATGATGTGCAGAAAATTCAGAAATGCATCATGGGATAGATCAGATACACTGCTAATTTAGTGTGCAACATACAAAAGTGTCCTGCTCCTACCATTTGAATTTGATAAAGAAAATTTTTCACCTCCAAATTGACAACAAAGTATAGGCGTAGGGAATCAGCTCACAGCTAGATTTAAAAGTGAACTGAATTATGGGATACTGTTCATTTTGGCACAGTGGATAGGGCCAACGTGGGTAGGCATTGAGTATGCGATGCATCAGTTGGATGCGAATTACAGGAGAACATAGGGCATGCTCTATCTCAACATGTATGCCTGCCTGCATGCGTGTGTGAGCGTTGCCCACGGACTACCAGCCCTTTTACCACCTGTGAAACGTGATGAAGATGATGATGATGTGTTCTCAATGGAATCAACTTGAGCTGTGATTTGTTTATCAGGACGTGCCACCTTAGTGTTTGCATCTGCTAATATGATGAAGCTCCAAAGTTTCTGGCATATTGTGGTATGGAAATTAATATTATTATCATCCTTTCCTGGAAACAATAGGTATTTTTGGTGTTTTGTGTAAAATATGAAGATGGTTATTGTATTAATGTTTTGAGTGGGCAAATTGTAAAATGGTGTTGAATTGTCAAACTGCAAAACTCAGGATCAAAAATAGACTGATTCTAATCAGTGTGTAAATATATCGAGAGACTGCATTTTGGGTTGAATTTCTATGCAGTTGTAACTATATTTACTAGTTAATTGTGAAAAAAAAGTTGAAAATGCAAAGAATTTTGTTAAATCTAAGCCTGAAGGCAGTTGTACTGTATTAGGAATTAACATCTTTAGAGAGTGAAAGGCAAAATGAACTTGACACTCGGTTTTATGCATTGTTCAGTTGCATAATCAGATTAAGACTTTCTAACGAAATTGGGAGCACTTTTGTGGTCTTTGTTGATAGAAAGAAATATTGCGTTTGCATTTTGACTGTTGTATTTTAGAACATATACCATCCTGATTTGGATTGAGTGTGTGTCGTAAATGTACATGGACATGTCTTAGAATTCAAACAGTTTATTTTATACTTTGATCTATTCATTTGATATGCCCATCCATTCCACATAGATGAGAGGGTTGTCCAGCTTTCAGCTCATGTACTTCATACTAGGCATCCCTCTTTTACTGATCAAGTGGAACATGGTAGGCATGGAATGAATAGATTACTACCTTCATCAAGTCAGTGAAATCGTGTTTTTTGATCAACTGTGTTATTGTTAGTTTGTTTGTGTGGGAAAAAACTTGTTTTCCTGATCTAACCATAACAAATACAATCTATGATTAATTGTTTCTTAAACGTGACATTTATCATAATAGGCGGCCATCCTACTGTTGACATCTTCCAGTCTGTTGCTTCAGTGTACCATGTTACATTGTGTGTAACACCAGCCTGGATTTCCCTTTCATTACCAGATTTACAGATTGCTTTTCGTTGGAGATATTGGTAGACTTGTTTGTTGTTTATTTGTTTACCCAGGTTGGTCTTTACGCATGCTTGAGTCCATGGAAAATCCATGTGCAAAATGCTCAAACCAGGCTAGTGTACCAGACTTAATCCGAATCAAAAATATAAAGTTTAGCTTTTACAATTCTGATGCAAAATATTTCTAACAGCAAAAAATATTGAGTGGTGATTCTGAATGATACTGCAGTATTTTGAAACTAGCTGCTTGAGAACCTCGGCCTCTGAATGAAAAGTAATTCCAGAAGTTTTTGCTTTCCTATTGTTTGGCTTTTATTGTTCTTCCTGTATAATCATTTCCTGTATGGCACAAGTCAGTCTGGTTTTGTTTGACTTTTGAGTAATGTGAAAATAAAAATATCACTTGCTGGGTCATTCTTTTGTCTTTAGCCAATGTCTACAACTTCTTTTATCTCAAGTCAAATCACTAGTTGGCATTGGTCGAATACACTCACGTTTTCACGCATGGTAGTATAGGAATTCTGTCAATTTGGACGGAGTAATATACTTAAAAGGTAAACTTGTGTGGTAAAAAAGACGACTGAACAAAACCACAGGGTGACTTTTTAGCTTGTCATCCAACAATTGTAAATAGAAAGCATCCAACTGGAAAGGTAATTGTTGAGTTGTCTATAGTATGATTGGTGATGTCAGGGGTCGTATCATAGGCATGACAGGTTGTAGGATACAGTAGGGATCAGATCTGTCACTGAAAATAACATTTTGGAATAGTTGGGCAGAACATACTTGAAAGAATTTTAAGGTGAGTTTTGTAAATATGTGAAGGACGAAATGTCATAATGATTAAATTCACTTTGTTTTGTCAAGCAAAAATTTAAAAATGCCTGATTTTGTGAAAGTAGTGGTCTGTAAGATTTCAATTTCAGTGCATAAGTTCATTGTTCAAGGATTTGGTGTTGGCAGTGCCAGTTTGGTTAAATTTTGGGATATACAATCATGTAGGTATTGGATTTTGTAGGATTTTGCTAGGTGATACTGGCTAATAATGCATTCTATTGAGATAGAATTTGAGGTCATGCGAAAGTAAGAATTATTGGGAAAATATGAAAATATTTAATGTTTGTAATTGGGAGTAGAAAAGTGGTTAATGGTGAATCATACTTACGAATCTACTTTGTAAAAATGGAAAGTTGCATAATAAAACACCCTTTTGAAAAAAAGTGACATGCAATTTATAAGTGAGACTCAAAAAAATCATTATAATCATAAAGCCTTTTGAAAAGAGAATGAGTGATATTACAAGAAGCTAGGAATGGTGCCATCATTACTTCTTTGGCTCTGAACATTTTTCCTAGTACATGGCAGGTGAATTTCTATTGAGTAGTGAGTGCTTGGTATCACAGATCAGTGAAGTTTAATGTAATAGGTAGCAATGCATGTAAATGTCAGGTGATGCTAAGAAATGATGGTTTGTCAATAACGAGCAAAGATTTAGGTTCAAATTAGAATATGCTGCAATGACTTCACAATATTGAATAGCAGGAATGATTGTCATATCTTATATGCCCGGGGGGGGGTCACTCCCATTGTGGCTTGTACACCATCCGCGATAATCAACTTTTGAAAAGCACCCTAAACAAGGATTTAACCCTTGGCTAAAACGACACCCTAAACAAGGATTTCATTCCTAACATCAAATTTCATACCCTAAATTTCATTTCCGCGTATTTAGAAATTGCAATTTTGCTACCCTTTTTCCAATTTTTCATGTTTTTGACACCCTAAACGCGATACTCACAGTATCGTGCCCTACCCACCAAAAAAACGACCCTTTTACGCTGTTTTCATTATCGCGGATGGTATACAGGCCACAATGGGAGTGACCCCCCCGGGCTTATATGACAGTTCTCAGTGAACTTGAAACAAATCAAATTATTGTGTGTCACAACAATTTTGAGATATATTTGGATGAATTTTATACAAACTTTTAATAACATTTACACTTGGTTTCATAGAAGAATGGCAGTCCCTCGCTCAGATTGATGCGAGTGCCCTGTTAATGAGCAACATAGCTTTGTTTGCGCTGACCAACGTTTTAACGCATAATCGGCCAATCAGACGAATTGAATCGGCCAATCAGAACCCCACTTCCATGTTTACGCTGTGCACGCTCTCAAAATGTAAACAAGTGCCATTCTTCTTTGGCAGAAACTGTAATTACTCATCAGTCATCAAAAAGAAAAGCTCATGAATAATCATCATTTCAGTGGCTTCAATTGTTATCTTGTCTCAATTTATGAGTCAATGGACAGATGGTGTTTTGCTGTACAACTAATTTACCTGTAACCAACAGTCTATGCTTCCTGTACAAGTTGTAAATATAGAGTGTATTATAAATCTGTTCATCTGGACTGACTATTTTTGATATCTGCAGTATCATGTCTCATCTAAAGAATGCATCATCAGACTGACTGATCAGCAACAGAACCATTGACCTGTGTGACACAGTTGGTATGATGTCACAGGAGAGTCCTTGAGCCACTTTTCAGATCTGTGTCATAGGTCTTGGAAAGGTTGTAGCTTAGTCCCCTCCTCTAAGCAGGGATCAGAAAAGTGCCTTGATGAACCTCCTGTGACATCACATCATTCAATCATGTCACAGGTCCATTGTTCGGTGTCTGATCAGTCAGCCTGATGATGCGTCTTGAATGAGACATGATATATTGCAGTTAAATCATCAAAAATAGTAATTCCAGATGAACAGATTTATAATTCATTTCGCTTCTGTTTATCTACCTGGATGATTGAGGACATTACTTATGAAATGAGCTGGTCTTCATGAAAAAGTTTGGCCAGGGTCACACAGGAAATTTCTTTCATCTTTTTTTAATAATTAACCAATTTTCCCAAATTTCCTAGTTCAGACATGATCATGGTTAGTGACGTTATCATACCTGTGACGTGACATCATACCAACTGTGTCACAGGTGACATGATCATAATTAGTGATCATTGTTTATAGTGACGCTAACTGTCGCACAGTAAATGTTTTCATTGTGCCGTAATGATTTCTGGTAGGTGGGCTGAGTTAATATTGTTAATTGCGTAAACATACCAATTATGAAATGTGGCATATACGGACACACTGTAATTTTGACACGACGCGATTTGGACATATGGATTTGATGCAGACTGAATATTTTTGTAAATAAGAACAGCAAAAAGTTAACTTTATTTACGTAAAAGATTGGTTAGAATTTGTGTCAAAAGACTAAAAAGATATAGGATTTCATCATGTGGAAGGGAGGTGTATTTGGTACAATGCAATGGACTTCTGGCCACAAGACTCACTTATTTTTTAATATTAATAGAAATTTTGTTCAAATTCAATGAAAGTGGCCTCACTTCCTAGAGAGAGTCCATTTTAAGGCCAAAGGACTTACTAGCAAAGAGTCCCTGATTAGATTGGATGTAAATAGATTTAATAATCCCTTGAAGCGGTAATCATCTGAGAACAAGGAAGTCCGAATATGATCCGAATCAAGCTGATTTCCCGTATTTGAGGATATTTTAAATTGCGCCAGTTTGGGTAAGTGGCTTGTGTTTGCTGTTTTGTTTACCAACCTTAGTTCCATTGCACATGAATTTAAATTGAGCAAGGTTTGACAAAGCAGGAAAAGATTCTCACATGAGAAAGATTCCAATCTTCATGGATGATTAAAATCATTTGCAGAAAAATTGAACCAAGGCACTGTATAGTTTGATCAGCTTGTAATCGGCAGGCCTTTTATCATCGCAAATTGACATCAATATATTTCATATTGAGAATTGTCTTGTGACATCTCACCAAAAGTATCACAATTATTAATTCAAGATCTATACTTCGTCTACTTTATTTCACACGCATAATATAGACCAGATAGGTCAACATATATCACTCTTAAAAGCCTAACAATTCCCGCTGATTACGAGCTGATCGAATTTATAGATTCAATATTTTGGAAATCTGGACTGTTCTGAATATCATATGGAAGATCATAAGTTGGAAGTATTACTACTGCAATCACTGCATCATCAGTGAACTGCTTCAAATTGATTTGAGTCGAGTCACAGCTTTTATTATAATTTTGTAGCAATCACACCAAATATCCTTTTTTATGCTTTGGTTATTTACAAGGGAAACACTTTGCAGCCAATAGATGGCATGATTGATTGTAGACTTGATTGGGGTAAACCATTGGGGAATAAAGAGGAAAATAATAGATAACAGAGAGTTATCTTACAGTTTTGCAGCAGGCCTAGTGTGCACGTGCCTGCCAAGATGTGAGGGTAAACTGATTTAATATCCTATTAAATACAGGAAATCAGGTGTCTTATACGTAGGGAAGATCTGGAAGGCAAGCTTCAATGGTGATGAAAAGTTACTAATAAATTGAGGGTAGTGATGAAAGGGTATTGAGGGTGGGATGGCTTCCGAAGACAAGCTGTTTCTTTTATTCGTTTGTAGATGTTTAGTTGGTGATGCATCTCTATCTGGAGGAATTACTGCCTTAATCTAGTGGTTGATGGTTATGGTAATTACAGGGTAGGCAATGGAAGTGAAGATTAATATTGAAGAACTTTGAGGTACTTCTTAAATGTCACTGATTATGTTGTTGCCAAATCTGTGGATGTAGGTAGTAGTAGTGTTTCACCATCCATTCATCAGAGTAAATCCCATGGCCAATGGTGGTTTCTGTCCACAGTTACTTTTGATTCTAATTCAGGTGAATAAAATTCTGAAAAGCATCAGAATCTGGTAGCATCCAAAAAGTGGAAATTACAGTGAGCTGCAAAATCTCAAGAACAGGTTGCAGCTGTCATGTCAAGGTGTGCAGTTCTCATCCTTGCCAGTACTGGATGTGACACAATCACCAGTTACACCCCTCGCCTTGGCTAGCTTGATGAATGCTTCCTAGCCATGCATGCCGAGGGCATCGCAATCAGAGGAACTAAGCCAATTCTAATCTTCAACATCACTCCTTGTGTTTGATCACTGCTTGACCTTTCCGTGACTATTTTGACTGCTAGTGATAGTATTTTAGGGCTAATATGTAATTTCCTTATTTTTATCAGGAATGGTCAGTCTGATGAAAGGAGATTTGAAACATTTTTAAAAAGATGGCGGAAACATGGAGTTTGGATGTTTACGGGTGATAACAAACTTTAATCCAAATGCTGCATATGTATTCATTTTAGACATTTATTAGTGTTGATGTAAATCGGCTTACTGTCTTATCTGTTGAGAGGCCCATGGGCAACAAGAGAGTTGCATTGGGTGAAGGAGTTGGATATAGCTAGGTCTCTGAGTATCTTGTGTCAAAATATAGACAAGGACAAGAGGGTAAAATGAAAAGTATCTGAGGGATTAAAAAGTCTTTCCTTTTTAGGGATGTTTTATTATTCTTATGATCATGATGAGAAATTACATTGGTCAGAATACATAGCCTACAAGTTTGTGCCAATTTGGTAACTGAAATTTCAGTAACATTAAAACAGGTTGCACTTGATATTCAGCAGTAATAAAGCATCAAAAAGCAGCCAACTGATATCTATTAATAAGATTGCTTCATTAGTAATCATCTTACAAACCCATCAAGGACTTATCACTTGATCTGCAATAAATCTTCTCTTGCTTTAGGTCAATGCCATACGACCTAACAGAAGGCAAAGCTAACTTCCAAATCACAGTTCACTGACCTTGACTGGACCAGCTTAAATGGACTTTCAGCTAAGTGTGATGGGGTGTGTGTGTGTGCCAACATTGTCAAGGCTTTCAGATGCTTCAGATTTTCTTGAGACCTTGACTGGACCAGTTTTAGACTTGGAGACTGGATAAGCAGCTGCTGTTAACTATTTCATTGGTGTATAAAAATTATGCTAGCATTGCCATGGCCCTCTTTGTATCTTGGTTTTCATTAACTGTGAGTTTGAAGTGGGCTACATGCATGCAAGTATTTGACTTTAATATTTAAGACGGAAATCTCTGTGCACTGGACCAATGCTAAGTTCACCGGGCCTTGGTACATCTTAAAAATGCTGATCATGAAGGCACAAGAATGCTCATATTGGACCATTTTGAGATCATTTAATTATCGGTGATTCAGATCATAGCTACAGGTTTCATTTGATGTCATGTTTATTGACTTTCTTGAGTCATCCTCATCAAAGCACATTATGCAAGTATATTGCTGTAGAAGCATTCCCAGAATTGTACCTTATCTAAATGTATGTATTTCTGCAATAGTTGGAACTTCAAATAAACACACAGAAAGAAAAGAATAAAAACACCCAAATGTGGTGGAGGCTATCAGATTAGGTACAGCTAGGAAATGTGTTTATTCCATTCCATTGTTGTTGGAAGTATTTGCATTGTGTTATGATAGTAATAGGTTGCCTTATTCTAAACTTGCAAGGCCTCTGTTTTGGCATCTTTCATCTGAGTCGACAGCAAATTGTCCCAATCATCACCTAATGTTTGTGCATGCTTCAAGGACTTTGTCACCATAGCAGAACAGATCTTTCTTTCTGGTCAATGTTGACACCAGGATTGGTAGTGTTCCATTTGTGTTGAATACATATTGTTGCCTGTGATCTTATTGATAATGTGTCCATTTTTCACATTGTCTCCTCAAACACTCCCATCTTATTAGCTCAGCTTTGGTGTTGCTGCATCTAATAGGCTTACTTTGACTCTTGTTGTATTACATTGAACTTTGTTTTGAAGTTTTCCATTGACCATTCAATACCCATGTTGTCATGCAGATCAAGCAGCTAAATGGACCAGACTACTAGAATTGAGGATTTCAGGGGTGTGTTAGAAGATTAGTACTGAACCGTAATAGGCTTGTCCTCCTTATAGTTTGGTATGGCATGCCGAGTACTTGCTGACAGAATTACCCTTGAAACGTTGAAAGAGTGAGGTCTAAAAGAGCAAGGTTACCTGCTTTTAAATGAGTTGAATGCAAATCAAATCAATTAAGGGAAAGTTAAAATCTGTTATGTGTTATTGCAATTCATTTTCAGTGTATTTTTTGATAAATGGTTAATGGTGTCACCAGGCCTGTATGCTATTTCGGTGAGGTGGTAGGGGGTTCCCAAATAGTGGACCCTTTTTGGCAAGAAAAGTGCACTTGCAGATTTCATTCTGTTGGAAAAAAACAGCAAAAAGTGGATGTTTCCAGATTTTTTGGGGGGCTGGGTGTCACAACTATGAAATCATAAATCCCATATGCAGGAAACTTGCATCTTACTAAAGCAGGATGTGTGTCAAAATATGGTTCCCTGGATTGTGCGATAGAAAGTCATGCAGTATGGATTGAATCATACAGCTATTATGAATTTATGAAAGTAAAATGTATGGTATGTAAAAATGGAAGTAATTTGTGTGAGATTAAGCAGAGATAGTCAAGATTAAGCAGAGATAATGAGTATTTACTCACTTGATTTCGTGGATAAGTCATAAATAGGTTTGAATCATAAATCTGTATGAATTTATGATGCCGAAATGGTTGTGAAAATGTTAGTAAGTTTGCAACGTAAAGATAAGCAGATGTAGTAGGCCGTAGACCCTGGATTGTGCCAAAATCTATACAAAGATTGAGTCAGAAATCTACAGTGAATTCATGATGCCAAAATCAACACGCATCAATATGTAAAAAATTTGCAATATCAAGATAAGATGGAACAGTAGTCTTAGTAAGCTGGCTGTGTCTATTTCATTTGTGATCTGATGGTAAGCAGTATGATTGTGTACATTCTACATGGGAGTTTGATTGAGAAGAGGGAGTGTTGATGCATGGAACGTTAGCTGGGCTTAGTGATGAGTACTATTTGACAGAATTGAACATTTTGACTTCATCTGTTGCACTTTAACAGAAGTAGATGGAATGGACACTTAACATAATGCTTCACAAGGAATTAAGGTATGATGTGCCTGGATGATGTGCTATTTTAACCAATTTTAGTTCATGAGAAGCTTCCTTTACATATAGACCACTTGACATCATTGTTTATCAACAAAGGCAAGGCACTGGTCTATCGATATGCTTGAACGAACCGCTACACTGTTCAATGGCTTTCTTGTACTGTATGAAATGTGGTGGGTGATTTAAAATGCATGTGCCCTGAGCAAACAACGATGCGTATGCACACTGCAGGGCAATGACGTCACATGTCAAGTGGTCTATATAATATCACATCAAGACTTGCCAATAATCTTCTCATCTGAAAGTTGGACAAGCTGAACATTCTACAAATTGAATCTTTCTGTTACAGGTCAACTCTGGGTTACAGGGTTGATGCAGAGTGAAGTGTGGGCATCATACTCATTGCTGCATTCAACCTATGCACAATTGAGTACAACGTCCACTTGATCTACAGCAACTGTGTTCTGTATGTCAAGAACTATGATAACGCAGTCCGCATAGCAAACTTAAATGTGACCCTTTTGCATTTGGTAAGATGCCTTTTACAGTAGGTCCCATTTAAAGGTATAGATGTTTCTTTAATGCTCTTTGTGAACTGGTGAAACTGAGCCTTGGAACTACATTGTGTGATACCTCCTGGCACCGATTGCTAATGTCCCACAGACCTTCAATACTAGGGATTTTTGTCATGTAGAGGAAAGGAACTTTCCTGTTGCCAAATTGAGTAAGTAAAACAGCCTAGTGTCTGTAATGTTATTAGGTTATCTAAGGATATGTGCAGTGGCATATAGGAATCTCAACTGAAACACCTGTTCGTGGTAATATTGTATTCAAAATAAATAAGTTTCAAATATGAGTGTGGACTTGGAAGGTAGATGGCCTTGAGATTGTCCAGATGTAGAAATTGAAGACTAAGATGTAAATTATTGTTCATTTCTTGCTGTGGCTGAAATAGAAGAATCGCAACAAATAGCTCTTTGCAAAAGCTGGATAGATAGTTTTGCTGTTGATGTTTTGTAACATCATTTTTGTCATCTTTGACATCACATCATTGGTCCATTCCATTATCTGACAGTGGATTCAACATGAAGTCATATGAGTGATTCATGTTTTGAAGATGCTGTGACAAAAATTGGACATACCTAACAAATCCAACCATTACAAAAAACATAGAGTTAAAAAATGATGGAGGCATTGAGAGATGAATTCAGATTCATATACTTTCTTAACATGGCCTTGTTTGGTTTCCGTGCATGAAGGATGTATCAAGAAATCAAAGGAAATCAAATCATCAACGACTGTGGTAATTCAATCATGTCTTGTTTAGATAAAGAAATAATTTAATAAAACTAGAAACAAATGCATATTAAAAAATCAAGTATTGCAAATTTAACCTTGGCTCATGCAATCACACACTTATGTAAGGAAATCAAGGCTTCCCTTGGTGGGTGCAATGTCATTTGAATTAAACATCACCTTTTATATGAATTCACATTTTATGTAGCCAACTGAGCCAAGATATGGGGGGAGGGTTGTTGAATAGTGACTCATATCCATATGATGTATAAAAATACATTGTTTTAAACTTTGTGTAACTTAAAAGTTACTTTGACTTTTGAGTTTCATTCAAGTTCTACATCACCAAGGTTTAGAGGTAGTTGAACAACCAGAAATCAATCAGGTTTATGTTCATGCTATCATGAAGTCCCAGATCCCCACCCAAATCTAGGTTATATTTTCACAAACCAGAATGATTTGATCAAAACTCCTTGACTTCACATCTTGTACCATGTTTGGGCTGTTGTTTGATTTTTATGTTTCAGTATCTTCTTCCTGTAAGAGTACAGGATATTTGGACACAGTGACTACTTTCGTCTGTTGCAAAAGGTGTTTATAACACTAAATGAGACGTTACCTCCTGTTTGATCACTATTGGTCTGCAGTTTATGTCACTTCACCTAAGTTGTATGTGGCTCATTATTCACCAGTGAGGGCAGTATACAAGGGACTGATGAGCAAAGGAACATGATGTCAAGCTCACACAGACAGAGCTGGACTAAGTTAAATATGGTACCCGGGATGGTACCATTCTAATATCTAATGCCATGTTTTGGTCATACTGGGCCTTAGGAACAGGGTGGAGAAGGTAAATCCTTTGAGATTTGTAAAATTATCTTATGGAAACAAAGGGAAACTAATCATATGTTATTTGAAATGGATTAGATTCCTATAAAATCTCTGTTGTAGCCTGAAGCAACAAGATTACATGAAATTGTAGTCACCTTAAGGAAACTAATGAAATCGCAGATCAGGAAATGGACAACTCATGACTGAATTTAACCCCCTCATCATCAAGCCGTAACCAATTTCTTTGGGGTGTGACTTTATGTGCTGTGGCTAACTGGCTATGTGATCCTGTGCCTTAGACATCTTCCTGCTATGTTTGCATTTCTCTATCTTATATTGAGTTATCTGTCTGAGACTGAACAGTGTTGGTTTTTCATAAAAGCAGAAATGTTTTTACATGTCTAGCTTTTTGTTTTGAGTATGTCTTCAGTCTTCAATGTTGCCTGTAGCCATTTTATTTTGTTACAATTTTAAGTGATTTTTAAAACGTACCTGGGCAAATTGTTCAACAATTTTCAAACAATATTAGTTGACCAAAGATCATTTGATTGTCATAATGTTGCATAAGAGGTGTTAGGTCCATCAGAAGGCTCTGCATCCTGTCCTCGTAGTAGGGTCTTTTGGTTAGCAGAGACGTCTTAGTGCAGTGATGTACAACAACACTTGCCTTAGCAAAAGTGTAGAATTTAGTTTTAAAAACAGTTTTATACTAGTTTGGTATTTCCAAAATACTCTGCTCTGATTTGAAAAATTTGCTTGTATTCAAATATCCCGATTTCAAGTTTCCTACCTATACTTGCACACTAAAGGCAGTGTTTTGCACAGTATGAAATTTATGCAAGCTGAAGAAGAGGCGAAAAGCGCAGATTTTAATGCAGCATGAAAATTCCGTCTCTTGACTCTTGCAATGTGCTGTCATGAGTGAAATCAAAGCAAAGAGGTTATTCATCTTGAATGAATGCATGAATGACCTGCTTTGCAAGTACTTCATACATTAGTGCTTCCATAATAGTGTAGTTCCTGTGTCATTGCTTGCAAATCCTCCCTCAAGACTGGCATATTTCATAGTAAATGGCAGGTTAATTCTTTAAGAAGTCCAATACCGCTGGTCATGAAATCAGTCAGTTTTGTGTAGTTACTTAAAAAAAAAGCAGTTTGTTATCCTTAATATGCAAACCTCTTTTATATATCACATTACATGGAAAACCAATGCATCTATAATATGTGATAGATGAAGAGGTAAACATTAGTTAATGGTTTGCATATTATTGGATAAAACACTAATTGTTTTCCATTTTTCCCCCCCAAATTAACTGTGAATGATACTAGCACTTGCAAATAGGTCCAGGGGTTCTCCAAAGCAGACAAAATCTTTGAAAAAAAATGTTCAAAATTTTTTTTAACAAAATTGATTTTTTTTTAAAACCGATGTTGGTTTGGATATTGGCTAATATTATAAAATAGATATCAGATCGGTAGACAAAAAGCTTTTTCGGTTGAGTCCTACTTTCGATATGATCATTGATCATGGATCACATATCTAGATTTTAGTTTACATCAATATCCACCCTTTTTTCTCAGGTAGCCCAGTTCTGAGGTGATATTGATTTTCATGGGGGCATAGTAAAAACAACTTACCAAGTTGGGGTGTTGATTATATTTGTGAATATATGTAATGTTTACAATTTAAGTTTCTTGATTTTTGTATTCTGTTTATAAGTTAAAACAGTAGCAGACCAAATAGACATGACTTGTAAACTTTGACTTTTAATAATGAGAACTTGAGAAGCTTATTTTCACAATAAAATTAGCTACATTCAAAGGCATTTTAGCTGGATTTTGAGCCAGTAGGAAATATGATAAGGAAAGGCAACCTTTTACAGATGTGATAAAACATATTTCATGGAGTTGTCAAATGGCTCATTGGGTTTTATTAACAAATGAAGCCATAGTTGAGCTGTCAGGACCAGCACATCTCTTTTTAATCATGTTATTCACTGGAACACATTACGGGTAATTGTTCGGGTATAAATTACTACCTATAAATAGGTTGTTGTAGTTACTAAAGGTGTTTTTACTTGTTGAAAGCATGAACTATTAGGCATAGATGGGGTGTATAACCTGATTTGCCTCATTTAGAAACAGTTTTGTTCTGTATAGTTAGACACGATTTACGTTCCAAGAATCGTACCTTTAATATCCCATGCTGGCCAGACAGACTAAAAACAGCAAACTGTCAGGAAAAAAATATAATGTTTCAGGCATCATGTTGCTTACAAGCATGTTACTGTTGAACACATTTTTATATTGCAATGTGAGATAGTGTTATGGTGAATATCAGAAACAAACAATCAAGCAAGCAAGCATACCGAAAGTGTGAACACATCAAATCAAACCACTAACCACAGTGTCCGAGTATCAACAAAAACAAGTCATATTTGGCAAATTTATGTCAAAGGTGAAATCTGTTATAAAATCCAAACAATGCAGTCATGTCTTATAAATGGCGATCATCCTATTGAATAACTCAATCAAATCAGGTGTTCTTTCATATCTACCTCATAATATCTTATGTGGAATGTTCAACCACAGTTTCCTTTAACCCAAATGGTCTGTCATTGGATCCATCTCAGTGGTGCCATCTCCTATCTTGTATGGGAGGCAATGGGGTTAATTTGGGTTCAAATAGCCTCATGTATAGTCACTTTGTTCAGTAACCTTAATCAAGGAATGTCAATTTGGAATTTGACATCATGATTGAGGGCATGAGGCGTTGATACTGAAGTGATGTAAAGTTTTCCAAGTTCACTTTGGTGTTTAGATTATGCTGAACTTTGGTCTCTGATAGGTTGGCCTGTGGTATAGCTTGGATAAATGTAGTCCAGTTAGAAGGGACAAATTTTTGTTTTCCATGTATCAATTTGACTTGATGCCATCCATATGGGGGCACACCAAAATAAACTATCAAAGAAGGCCCTGGTGGACATATGCTAAATAAAGACAAAATCAAAATACATCTACTTTCTCATGTTCTTGAGCGAAAATGTCTAAGAAAAACTCAAAAAGTATTTATTTTGAGGAGTTTAGTTTTAAAAGCCCAGATTTAAAGGCCACTTTTCATTAGAAGCTGATTTGTTCTTTAAAAAAAAAGCGCATTTTGGAAGTTGCACGCCTTCCAAAATAAATCCTTCACATGCAGGCCTGTGTTGATAGCTGTTGATGTACACCATTTCATAGTGTTCAAAGAAGTGCAAAAGTATGTCGAGAGTGAGAACTAATTTCATTGAGATGGCAGTGGGTGTGGTTCAGAATCTGTCCTATCTTATTTTGTTAGATTTTCTGGAATTAGGCAAAAGCAAAAGTTGCCCTGTGTTGTTGGACTGTGAGACATGGGGTTAAGTTGCGGGTTCATGGGTTATAGAATGAATGAACATACTTGTCTCCCAAGTGTTAGTTTCTGTCAAGTTCTTGGGGCTTCAGCACAGTTTCCTGCTTGTGATGTGCTTGGATGATATACTGGCAAATGTGAAGCTAGGATGTATGGGGTACTCTCCACTGGATTACAACCAGAGACTTATTTATCATACTGATGTGATGAACATTTTAAGGTAAATGTTGATATTTTGGAAGTGTGTAGACCAGTATGTAACATGGTAGTCAACAAAATAGTTTTCAGTGACATTATATAGAAAAGTACATCACAAATGTCATCATTTATCCCAACTGGATGTTGACAATAGCATATTTACATAGTCGTTGGGCAAGCTTCAGGAAGATACCAAGATGAATGTTCCTGATTGTAAATTGCCCCCACCTTGCTAGTTAAACTAAAGTTGCATGCTGGACAATTAGAAACAGGATGTGGATGTTGGATCACAGATTATAGAAGGAATGGTTGGATCTCATAATATTGTTGATGAAATCAAGCTGAATGATGAATATGGGCTGTATGGCAGTGAAATTGCTACAAAACAAGAAAAAGTGGATTGACCTTTTTGGTTAATCCCATAAGCCTTTGCGAGTACACTTCAGATGTCGTCATTTGATGTCACGCGCAATCTGCGCCGATGCGCACATCATCGGCGCACATCGCTTAGCAAACATCGTTACTGCGCATTGCAAGTCGGTGTGACGTCAAATGACGACTTCTCAGATGTACTTACAAAGGCTTATGGGATTTACCTGAAAAGGCTAATTATAAGTGGATAAACAATTACTTGGAGTGACCATTGCTACCATAGTTCTATATTGAAATATAAACAAGCAAACCTGAACTTCTGAACCTTTGTGGCCAATCCATAAGGGGCAAGTTCCAACTTTGATATTGTGTTTATTTTGTGACAGGATAACACTTCATCAAGACCTATTTAAATTTACTACTTGGAATGACAATCTTATCTTGTCTCTTCAGTTCAAATTAATCATTTAAAAAGGGAAAAAATGCATTATGGACTGTTTAGAGACCTGTTAATGTTTCCTAACACCGCAACATTTCCCTCAATTTGTCTCACCTAGCATCAAGCTGTCAGTGCTTTAATTAATTACCAGGCCACTATCCTATGATCTCACTTCATATGGAAAATGTTACTGTTAGTGTTTCCTTTAATTGAGGATAAAGTCAAAGTTAAGTACATCATGCAAATGTATGAAGTGTTGCCAGTGTTACTGTTAATCCATACAAATGGGTACAAATACAGTATCTAAGGGACATTTCATGAGGGGGGGAGAGAAATCACGGTCTTGACTGATGTGGCATTCTTTCATCTGTTCTGGTTACCTCACTGCTGTTATTCGTTTCAGTTATTTCTTTACTGAAAAGTTGGGCAGCTTTTCATGATTGGAAAGGATGCCTCACAGATGCTTGTAATATATAGTTGTGTTGTTAGTTGCAGCTTTTGGGCAATTGCATGAAAAATTGGGTGCACTTTCATAGTTGAAAGCAGCCTCTTCATAAGCAATAATGGCAACACTAAAGTAACGCAAAAAAATTGGTCATCACTGATGGTCATTACTTTTATTACACACAGGTTATCTGAGATATCCGCCATAATGTGACAAGTGATTGGCATGGTTAAACCTGTTGCAGAAGAACAGCCGATATCCCTTGGTCAACTTCATTGTGATGGTCAATGTGTGACTATGCAAAGTGTCTGATCATCAATTAGACTAACGATTTAAAGATTTCTCTTTGATCAGAAGAGGATGATTTGGACATGAATAGTCGTGTTGTTCCACAGTTTGTTTACTAAACTTGATGTGGGGCTGTCACATGCGGGATATTTTTTGAACATTAGGGTTGACATGTTAACAGCTTCACTGTTTTAAGGGTCAATTTAAGTGTCTAGTCATCAATTACATTCATAATTTTGAGATTTATTCCATATCTTAGATCCTTTCAAAATGCTTGGTTGGGGTAATCATCAATTAGACCATTGATTATGAGATTTAGATCCTATCTCTAAGTGATACCAAAAGTTGTGTTGAGGTTATCATATTTGACAACTTATGAGCAAGACCTGTTGGGTTGCCTTTAACATTTGGTACTCAATTTGGTTAAAGGTCTATCATTCATTGAGTAAGGGTCTGATGGTCTCAAATCATTGATGTTGACAAACTGAACGGTGATTAAGGCTTTCAGTTGTTCCTCCGGATCTTGTGGTAATATGAGGAAATGTGGTTAAGAAGGAATTTTCGCTTCAAATTTGGTATGTTCTTCTACGTAGATGTGGTCTGATGACATCATCAAAGTTGAGGTTTTCGATGGCTGGCGAAACCGTACTTCTTTGGCTGCATCTATGGTTCTTAGAAACTTCATTAAAACATGCACCCAACATATTTTTTGAGAAATAAAGTTTAAATAAAATGTAGGTTGTAAACTTCCCTTTTAGTCTGGATATCAATAGTTATTGCAATAACTCAAAACCTGCTTATAGCAAAATGGAATGCTGAAAAAAAGTACAACATTCAGAAATACTGTATCAAATTTGCACTGACAATGTGCTGATAGTTGTAACAATTCAAATGTATGTCATGAAATTATAGAAAAGTGAGTGGAATGAAATGCCTGATTGTATCTCAGGTAACATGAGTGCGAAGTGGATATTGACATTACCTGATGGGTGGAGATTTTTCACACTTGTGAAAATAGGTCAGAAATACGCCCTCTTTGATAATAAGTACTTGGGAAATTGATACATGTACTTATTATTTTGATGCTGAAATAATTGGTTGAAAATCTAAGCTAATTGATTTTTACTGCCCGAGGAAGTAGTGTCAGCATTTCACCTATTTAATATGTTTGAAACAGAAGAATACCTTTCATATACAACTTAACATAATTAGCGGTAAGATTTAACTTGCTTCAATGTTTCAAAGGTGTACAAAAATGGAAAATGCAGCAACTTTTGTTTAAAGGAAGACTGTTATATTCCAAAAGGTTATTCATGAATAATAGACCTTAACATTGCAATCCAGACCACCTGTTCATGTGTCTATTTCAGTCCATCAATGAAAGGATCAAGCCTAGGGATCAAGTATGTCTTACAAAGTGAATCCTACTGAAGGTAAAATCAGGACAGGTGAAATGCCAGGAAGCTTGAAATGACTGACCAGCATCCCAGGGCCTGCCTGCAGGAAGCTATTGTAACAATCGGTCTAGTTTAACAAGTGGTACACCAATATCAATCCCAAAGCTGGACTCATCCACTCCATAATATGTTCATTGAAACCTTGATCTTGACCTTAATCGTGTTGTAATGTTAACACAGTTACTGCTTAAGGGTTAAGGTCTCATGCCAAAATAAACACAGGAGACCATGACAAAGAGTCTCCTGATTCAGAAGTGATTAACTATAGGGATATGCATGATTGATGACATTAAAAATTGACTTAATATTATAGATTATCCAAGCATTGGATGTATAATGTACTTAACTGTCAAAGGAACTAAGTGGTTATCTTGCAAATGGGTATGGGTGTTTAGTTGCAGAGCATTCTACTTTAATTGCAGATCTTTGATCCAGTGACTGGAGGTGCTGTAGAACTTGGATAGATATTTGTAATAATTGGATGTGACAAGGGTTATCTAGTGCTTTAGACCAGGAACCTTGTTTGAAGCCTACAGCAGGTTATATCTACCCATACAGGCCATGTGTCCAGTGGATTTGTTCAAGAACACTTTGGTTCCCTTCTGCTTGGGGGCAAACACTCTGCTGTATAGAATACATGCATCAGACTATAATTGCCATTGTTATAAGATCAATGGACTAGTGGATATATGTTACAATTTGCCAAAGGAACTTTACGGATATCTATTTGTGATTAGACTTTTTCTTTGAGTAAGTGTGGCCAGCAAGCCATGTTCTCTTACGATACGCCAAGTGAATATTATGTTGAGACAGGTTAAAGGACAAAATTGCATATCTCTCTACACTGTGATACATTCTACATGTAAATGATGTTGGCTGAAGATTATCTACAAAGGAACGATACAATGTTTTCAGCAACATCAGGAACTGTAATTGCATCTTCAATTGTTGATGTTTTTGTCTTGAACATTTTGGTTTGATGATATAATTTTAAGCATGAGCCTATCATTTCCTGGATTGCCAGTGCTCAAAGTGTTCCATATATGAACTTGAATGTTACACAACACATGATTTTACTTGTTTTACCTCTAGTTTGTAGTGAAGCAGGTAGGGTAGGTGCGTATTTCACTGGTTGCATTAACGAATAGCACACCCTAACCTAAACTATGTAAAAACACTGACATCATTACCCCACTCGAGGTGAAAGAAAAGTGTAGGTTAACCATTGAGATTGTTTGTTTCAACCACAGCAAGTATGCAACTAATGTTTTCTTTCAAATTTTTATTCTCTCTTTTCAGGATGGCCCCACCCTGAAGCGGTCCAACTCTGATCCAAGTCTAGCAGAAAGTAACGACATGATGCAGCGCAAGCAGATAGCAATGACCTTCCCTGTAAGTAAAATAAAAAACATATTGCTGGGTTTCCTACTCATTGGAAATAAATATGGAAATGTTGCCCCCTTATGTTTTCTTTGAGTTGTCTGCCAGGTTTCAGCGGTTGCTTGCCAGGTTTCAGTAAGTGTTTGTATGAAATTCTTGTGTTTTGTTCATGGACAATTCCCCCCAGCTATTAGAACAAACTTTGATCAGCTTCTATAACCATGTATGCCTTGATGTGTTTCTCATCAATTTAGTCATTCAATTTAATCCAACCAATGCATATATTTTAGTTTATTAAATTTAGCTGCAAATTTGAGCCAATTATTATTGGCATTGAGCAATATAAGGATGGACATGATCGTGGCAACTTTGCTCCTATAGCCAATTTGTGATGTTACTCGTGTGAAAGTTGAGGTCAAAACTTGTTCAAAGTTGATTGATGCCAGTTTTCTGTGACAAATCTAGGCCAACTACTATCAGATTTTACAACTTAATTTAATCATGAAAATTGAGATTTATTATAAAAATATGAAAATGTGCAGGACATGAATCCGTAGCCATGAGTTGGCAATTTTAATTTGCTAACATTTTTTCTTAGCTTCCTGAAGGTGTTACGAGGTGATGCGTAAATGTGGTTTCAGGAGGAACATGAAAGGGTTGATTTGTCAGTAATGTTAACCATCATGTGCGGTGCTAAAGGGCACAGGAACTAGTCTTGTGTTTATGTGCAATGTACGAGGCGGGCTAAGTCAACATATTTGGAGCATGTGCTCGCGTTCAATTTGACACAGGATTTGAATGTTTTATTAACCGTCACAAGAAAGGTTGGTAAGGCTGAATGAGAAGAAAAGAAAAAAGGCAGGAAGAAAGACAATCCTGCAGGTGTTGCCGAACCTCATCTTGTTTTTATTTAATATTTCTCGTGATGAATTAACCTGTAAATGTATGGAAAATTGACAATTGATGATGTAAGTAAAAGAAATAAGGAGAACAGGTTGATTCAATTAAGTCACAACCTATGTGTATATGAAAGTGTGGAAGACTTATATGAGACTTCATAATTAGACAGCCACATGCTCTCAGGCAATTTCCAGGTGGTGTAATGCAGAATAAAATTGGGTATGTTATTATTGTTCGAAATGAATGTTGATGCATCTTGGGATTTATCAAGTTCAAAGGAGTGAAATTAATTAAAATTGCATAAAATAATGAAATCGGCTGCCTAACTAGAATAAATCTGCCTGTGAAGTTAGCTAGTGTGATAATAATAAGCACATAAGCGCTCTCTGCTTCAACCTCCGAGCACTGTACAGTAACTATAAAATACAATCAAAATACAGTTACAGAAATGTTAAGCAGAATGAGGCAAGCCCTCTTAGTATTGTACCAAAACATGACATGCCACCAAGTTGAAAAACAACAATGGTGATACCAACAATGACAACATCCACAGCAATAACCAACTTTAGCAGGCATACAGATTATACCTCCACAAAAAGGGGTACTACAAATGGGGTGAAGTTACATAAATAGATCCTGTATAATGTCTGTAATTTCCACTTACTTACGTGGAAATTACTTGACTTTTATTTAAGGAAATGTGTTATTTAAAGTGTCCTTAAATACAAAACTCCGTCGGGGATTTTATATAATGATATTCAGCACAATCATGGTGTCACTGATATGAAGTAGGAAACATTTTCATTACTTTCTGTTTTCAGATGAATTTTTAGTGAAAACTTGCCCTACATAATGTTTCAGAATATTTTGGGGAACAAACCAAAAGATTGATAAGGTCCTATAAAGGTAATATTTTGTTTAGCTAACCTCTCCATTGCCGGCTGCAACAAAACCGGAAAAGGGGCAAATTACACTAAGGCCAAAAAAAAAAATTGTTGTGTTGCCCTCAAGTGGAAAAATGGGAAAGTTAGGTCGGGCGGTCTGATAATGCTTCTTCAATTAGGGGACATTTGTCAATTTTGACTTCTGGATACCTGTTAGACATCAATTAAAGACTAGTCTTTCAATATAATATTAATTTTAAGTGAAAAACATTGATTTTTTGAACAAATCTGTAAAATCATCATTCAAAAAAAAAAAAAAAAAAATGCGACCCTGATTTTTCAGGATTTAGGACCGGACGGTTGAGGGCAACACAACAATTTTTTTTTTTTTGCCTAATGTCGTATAAGACTAAGAGCATGGGAGAAATGTTTCAACATGTTGTTAGGCTTTTAACACTACGCCGAAAAGTAGACCCACATTAAGTGTGGTATAGTTTACCTGTGTGATCTATATTTTTGTGTTAAAGGTGAACCTCATTGAAAATAAAGTTCTATATCAATGGAAAGCTTATGATGTCAGGATACTAAAAATTATTTTTTCCAATTTTTTTGATGGCCAATAAAGCTGAAAAATTAAAAAAATGAATGAATTTTTGGTCTTTTTTAAGGCGCCAAAAAGCACCCAAATCAGTCGTCTATGACCTTGAGAATGCTCGTGGCGTAAGCTCAGGGTTCGCAGATCACGTGATCCTACTCGGAAACATGTAAACAAGACTTGCTTCCTGTACTTTGCAAGCTGCCCGGCAAGTCTGATTTTCGCAATAAAGCTTGAAATTAGAGGAATCTTCAAGTTGCTGGTTCCTTCTATATATATTAGAAATAATAGAATAATAAAAAATCCTGTACATGTACCTTATTCTATTCCTTCATTTTCTCATTGTGATAAGTTTATCTCAACTTGGTGTGACGATCTGAACTGGTAGCACTAGCAGTTATTTGTTGCAATCTGTTTTCATTCCGGTTCTTGCTAATCTTCGCTCTTCGTGGTTTTACTGTAATATTCCCTATGCATATCGTGGATGGCTTGGCCTATCCCAAATCACCCCGGCCAGCACTTTTTCCATTTTTATTCACACACTTTATTCAGGAACTTCATTCTTGATTTGATCATGATGTTTCCTTCATGTTATTCTTATTTTATTGAAGATATTTTCCATGTAAAGTAAGTTGACAATGACTTAATTCGTACATTGGCCCGATGCATGCCACAGTAATGCATGGACATTGTGTTTACAATCAAACCCGGAAGTAACTGTGTGTCCCCGAGCTGACGTCATCAACGAAAGCGCCCAATTTGAACGATTTCGTTTTGTAATTTAGGGGGGGTGCCAATATCCAATCTTTGCATGGAGATTATGTCTAGCCTGGTACGTTAGGCAAATAAAAATATTCTTTTCTGCTTCCTGACATCATAAGCTTTCCATTGATATATAACTTTATTTTCAATGAGGTTCACCTTTAAAGAAAGTAGATAAAGTATATGACTTAAATTAATAATTTTTGATGCTTCTGATAGTTCTTGAAATACAATATATTGATATTAATCCGCAATGTTTAAAGGCCCATCGATTACGAGCTGATCAAAACTATAGTTGTATACATAGGACTTCATCGATCTTTTGGTTTGTTCCCTTATGTATAGAAAAATTGACTTGAGGTTACTGAGTAATTCCTGTCCAATGCTGGGGGAACACGGATAAATTGTACTAGAGAAAATTTAAATTGTGACAGCAAAGTATCAAAAACAAAAATGACAACAATTATGAATGACAGAGAGATTCTGTGTATAGAACCACTGATATTAGGCATGAATTTGCTTATTATCACTTTGATTTCAAGAATTACTGTTGAGAAAGAAAAAATATTGTTGATAAGCTGTTACATTTGTGAATGACACCTGTTCTGCTAAACTTATTTCTGTTCCTTTTCCGACGGTGCATATCTAGAACAGGAAAGTTCCTCTTTCAGTTGTAATTTCTTTCAATCATTTGATACTGATTAATACAAGGAAACATGGGTATTATTGTGGCATGACTTCTGATCATTTTTGCATTTCAAATGCGACAAGAAAATCTTGACAGAACTCGTCACGCCTGAAGTTGGAGACAATTTATAGCTGTGTTTGTAAGTGTTTGGGCTTTAAGCCTATGGGTTTACCGTAAAACTGACGTAGGGAAATGATTATTTTTGGAAACAGACATATTATAAATGCAAGTTGTGTAGGAGGTGTTGAACATAAAATTTCTTTGAATGGTTGAGGTGATGTACACACAGGACAGTGCAACTTGTAGGCATACTCATCTTGAAAATTGATGTAGACATTATTTTGAATTGTGGGTTATACTTCTCTGGAATTGCATATTGAGGAGTGACTATTGAAGGCTTCAGTGGTCAGTGGAAAACTTATTTTGTAGATTGTGCAAATGCCTTTGATGTGAAGAACATCACAGACAGGTAGGTTTGGAGTCAACCGCACATACTAACCATGATATCACCACTAAGTTAGTACATTTTTTTTTATCAGATCATACTGTCCACCTTTGGATGTATGCATCTTTGTTGGCATGTCAAAGTCGCATTAGAAAAGTGGAACGTAAGTTAGCTAGCCTAGAGTTAGTCTTTTTCACTTGTATGCAATTGGGAACTTAGCACAAAAGTTCTTTATGCAGTTAGGAACTAGTATATGCTATTATGTGAATTGTAGATTTATGTCACCATTATTGTAGACTTTATTGATATGCTCATAAAGTGAATAATAATAATTTTCTCATATTACATTTTGAACAGTTTTGTATTTTAGAACATAGGAAATGTGTAATTGATAGCCCTTTTGCAGAAGTACGTTTCCGAAACTTGACCTCATTGTGTGGTCATGTGAATTATTATTGACTTATTTTAATAACATTTAAACATTTTTTGTTTGTTTCTTTCTTTCTTTCCATCTCTGCAGGGTCTATTTCACTTGAAGAAAGGTTGGTTAATAAAACAAGGAGAAGCTGAACAGGTTAGTGTTATGATTTGCCTTAAGCAGACCTGTGACATCACACTATCAACTCGAACACCATGTTTGAAAGGTGTTCTGGTTGTAAGTTGTGACATCATAGTCCGCTTAAGAAGAATAGTTTGAGCTAAGCATTAGATAGAACTATGACATCACAAAATGAATTCAAGCTCTGTTTGAATCATGCTCAAGTTTATTTGTGATTTCATACTCTATTTAGTGCCTAGATTTTTTTCCACAGAAAAGTTTTATTTTAAATGGGTAAGTAGATAATTTGAGCTAAGCAGACCTATGACATCACATGAGGAACCCAGAGACTTGTTGTGACATTAGACCAAGATACCAGCAGTGATATCATGGTCTGTCTAGGGTATATTTTTTCAAGTTTCAAACAGGAACATGTTATATAGGTAAGTGGAACAAGTTGGAGCAAAACAGGTCAATAGTACACCTCAGCAGCTCAGTCACAAATCCTCATGTTGAAGTCATTCAGATTATATAGTTACTGTAGAAATAAGACGGTTACCACACCCACAAACTAAGACAATGTGTCCCAATCTTTCTACTTTGAGCTGCACCTTGTTCCCATTGTCCGTACTCGGTACACTCTTTCCAGCTCGGAGGTTCTCAACTATTTTGAAATGTGACCCAATTTTTTCACTGGCAACCCACCTTGTGTCACATGATCTACTGATTGGGAATGCCTGTTTCAACTCATAGTTTGATGAATAGAAGGTTGTAGAAGTAAGAACATCATAAGTAAGAATGAAAAACAAGACATGTATGACCTTGCATTTTTCCGTCAAAATGTGACACATGATTTATCTGCTGGACACCAAGGAAGGGGCATTTATTTGTGTCATGATGGAACAAAGAACTTGGAACTCAATATTGAGCATATTTTGTAAGGCTTCAGTCAATTTGATAGCTGCTGTCTTCTCACAATTGTGGTTTGATGAAAAATAGGGGATCTCCCTGTCAGTCCGAAACACTCGGTCTGAAGCACCACTAGTCCAAATTTTTAGAGTAAGGGTTAGGGTTAGCGTTAGGCAAGCTTAAAATTCGGACTAGCGGTGGTTCGGACTGACGGGGTTTCGAACTGACAGGGTGTATCCAAAAATAGTGTGCAAAATTGATTTTCTTCAGTTTGGTGGATGCAAGATATAAGAAGCAACTTTGAATGCACTTGTTGATGATGATGTTATGTGTCTAGGGCAGGAAATATAGGCAATGTCATTCATATTGCCAATACATTGTGTTAAAGTATAGATGCATCATCAGTACATTTATGCTATAAACACATACTTTGATCAACTGGTAGTTTGAATTTGAAGGGAAGTTTATCATTCACTCATTTTCATCAGCTATGTAAGATAGAAGATTTACAAAGCTCAACACGTTCCAAAGGATTTGTATACTGTGCATATTTCCTGATCGCCATTTAGTCGCCCTAGGATACTGACGCCTATTTCAATTTCATCATCCAATTTGATTGGTCGAGATTGGGTCACATGGTATGCAATCATGCATTCAAAGGGGTCAATGATTGGAAGAATTATAGTGAGATGACAACATAGCTAGAGACATTGTTAACATTAACAAGGATATGACAATGATATGTTTCAACACATGAGTCATATATACAGGAAATGTGCTGTGCTAGATGTTCTTATTCTGCACAAAACTATGTGATGGAGGAAAAGAAAGTTTAAAAACTTGTGGAGAGAGATCTGAACTTACGTGCAATATATTGTGCCTTAAAAAAATTAGGAAGTCTAGATCTAGGGTGGAATTGCCTAAAAGAAATAGTAAGAAGTTTATGGCATAAAAACCCCGTCAGATCAGCCATTGTACGCCAAGTTATGTTGACTTCAATCAGTCATATGGCAGTAGCCTTTAAATGAAGATTGATCATGGAGAGGTCCAACCTAGAGTAATTTTCAAGGTAGGAATTCAACCAGAACCCAGTGATATTCTAGTAAAAAATTAAAAAAATTAGGTGTTGATGAATTGATGTAAGAAATTTAGTTGAAGTTGGGTATTCATGAAGCCTAACTCACCACAAGATGATGGTGTATTTGCTTGGTACTCTCCTGCAAATTTGTCTGATAGGAATCTTGAATGTGATGACCAGGCCAACCCAAAATACAGTCTCTTAAATTTCCTGAAGTATCTATTACAGTGTTGTAAGTACTAATTGAATGAAGCATGCATTTTGTCACTTGTCACAGCACAAAGTTCTGTTAGTTGAAGATATTAACTCAAATTAAGGTTAGAATATTGGCATCTATCCCATCAAGGATTTAAGTTGTCTAGATCTGCCCAGCATTTATCAGTGAGAGCATCTCTACTCGGATGTTGACCAATGTCCTCTGTTATTTTTGTTGATAAACAATGTACAGACCAACAACATTTTATTATCAAACAGACAAATAAAATCAAATCTTAGTTATCAATCAAGCTATATAAAATATATTTCAAAATTGTCTGCAAAGCCCTTCTTGGTTTGAGCTTTGTCTGCTTGCTTTTACCATCCTTGGAAAATGATGTGGATTATGTGCTCTCTCATACCATGTGTAAATTTGTTTTGTCATAAGATTTGAAACTGTGATGAAACTATAGAAAAATGTTTTTAAAAAAACTATTTGTTATAGCAGAATACACCTGCATATTTATCATAGGTTCAGATGACAAAATAAAGTCACCATATAGTTCATCAAACAAATTTGCCATGTAGTAAAACTGTACTAAACATCTGTAGGAAATATCTTAATTCATGCACCAAGCCCAGTCAGGCAGACTTCCAAGTTGTGCACGCTCCTGTTGTTATTATGGTCAGTTTCCCGTTGTCCTGAGCAGGTCACACGTCAATGTTGACCACCTATAAAGCACCATAACAAGGGAAACTTGGATAATTGCATACTTCCAAATCTGTGGTACACCATCTGTGGCGCTTATTCAGCCATACGTAGGGTGTGTGGGTGACGAGTCGGACGAGTTAACATGCTGGACATGCATTGATAACCAAAGTCAGTCAAAACATGATTTGACGGTGTCTGAGCACAGTTGGCGTATCGACTATCGCCTTCCTCCCAGCCGTGAAGGATGTGTTTAGCCTATTAAGTTGCTGATGCAGGAAATATTTGCTAGCAATTTCAGGAATATTTTGACCATGTGAGGAAAGGATGATGAAAGGTGTTAGGATATGTGATTCGTGTCGCAATTATTATCCAAACACAAAATGATGTGGAATATGTGGCTCTGTTTGTCACAAATTAAATTGTGGTCTGATGAATTTGAGATGAGAAATAACGGTAAGCATAGAGTTAACAAGATAAAGAGTTTAATTGTTTGTGACAAAATCATTCAACTTAGTGAAAATGCATCCACCAAATGATCCATGGATGTAGGGGTGTGTATGATGAGGTCCATAGCCATTATTTGGGATGTGTGCTTTCTGTAGATATTTATGTGAGGAAAGACAACTGCACTGAAATGCTTTTGACAAATTGAAAGAAAACTAATTTGTATTATGGTGTAGCATTCAATGTGACTTTGCAATGTCTACACTCTTGTCTTTATAAATAGGATACAGGTCTTCTGATTCGGTAGGCTGAAATATCTTAAAAAGTCAAAATCATAATCTTGTAGCGAAGCTTGTGTTTTCTCAATTTTATGGCCTTTAGGACTTTTGTAAAGTTCTTCAAAATTTCATTTAGTGCAATAAATGAATTTTCATGTATCCAGGATGGCTATTTCTCCAACATTGATTGATATCTCTCACATTGTATTTGAGAATCACATATATTTGATTTTGGTAGCTATTATTTTGGCTTCAAGCTACACAGTATAAAAAAATTGTTACATTTGACAAAGTCAGAAGTATAAATTTACATAAGAATGTCTTAAAATGGACTTCGAGAAGGTGAACTTTCAGCTAGACTTGCACAAGAATCATGCATGTGCACTATGACAGGAACATGCATGTTGCTAGTCATTTCCTTGCCAGAAGGCAACAGTGCTCACAACATTATTTGAGGTGTTGAAACAAGTTACTCACCGTGTTTACATACCTGTATAGGTAAAGATATTTAACGTATTTATGTAAACACTGATCGACTTTTGCTGAAGATTGTGCCTAAGACAACAGGAATGGTAAATTTTTGTCCACCTAAAGTTTGGTAGTGCATATTATTTGCTGGTCGCAGTATCGAATTGCACACATAATGTTAATTGTGCACAACATAGATGCACGCATACAAGGCCAATTTGTTTGGTAGTGAATATTATTTGCTGGTCGCAGTATCAAATTACACACATAATGTTAATTGTGCATAGTGTACATGCACGTGTACAAGGCCAATTTGTTTGGCACGCTTGTGGTGCAACGGCAAAAACGTATTGTGGGAAGGAACACTTGTATCGCTGCTTGTAGAGCAGCAATTCTTCCTCTATCATAATATCATCTTCTCATAGTTTTTCTGTTTTCTCATTTTTGAGTGATTGTATTATATATTACATTCTTCACTCTCAAGCAGACATTCCTTGGAGAGACTTTAGGCTGCGATCACATAGAAGTATACGGTATTCGCTATACGAAATACGCTCATTCGATCAGGCTGAGTTCACAAGTACGAAATACGCTCATTCGATCAGACCGAGTTCACAAGTATGTGAACTCAGCCTGATCGAATGAGCGTATTTCGTATAGCGAATACCGTATACCATATACTTCTATGTGATCGCAGCCTTATGGAGTGTCTCAGTAGACAGAGTCTTAGATTTAACCCATTTGTAAGTCTTTACAGGTGTTGGTTCAATTAGCAGTTCATTAGTGGCACTAAGAAAAGGTTGGCACCATATTGATTCAACTGCATATTATGCAACTGAGTGGGTGTTGCAGGAGATGCAGTTGAAAAAATTTAGAACAGCGGATGAGCTTTCTGGGAGGAACATGCATATAGCTAATCATTTCCTAGCCAGAAGGCAACAATGCTCCCATCTATGTCAAAAAGACGTTTTAAAAATCTTTATAGGTGTTGATGGGATTTCCCTTTCAAGCTTCTGCTGTTACACTTATCAAAACAAATTTACCCTTCCAAGTAATAAAGCATATCCGTAAAGAAGTTTTCATACACCTAAAAGTGCAGAGGGATTGAAGTAAATACTTTATTAGGAATTGGAGGGTGTTTTGTATGATTTAGAAGAGAGGCATCAATGGGGGTAATAGAAATGTGAAATTAAATGTGTTAGAAAGGAAGAGAAAGTACACCCCTAAAAATAATAGATGAAGAATGAAGCCATGGCTAGGCAAATATTAGAACCTGCAACTTCATGGATTCCCACAACCTGACAAGATCAATGTGGTTGACATGATAAATGCCAATGCCAGACCGGTGCATCTTGGCACTCGCCAAGTCTACTCAAGCACTAACACACCCTGTCCATGTAGTTGTCTGAGGTAAAAATACATTGCCTTGCACCATGTTGCCTGCACTTACAGAAATATGCTGCCTTCAATTAGATAATAAATATGATGAAAAGAAGTTGATACAGTGAAGTGACTTAGTACCTCGGAATCAATCCTCTTCAAAGTCTTACGCTGGATGTACTTTTCTAACCCTTCTGCAAAGTGGGACGAGTGGAAACTGACGAAGAGCTCTGTAAGCCTGCAAGTAGAAGCTGCCAAGACTTGTAATCAATCCAGAGAGTACAAGACATGGTGAATCAGAAATCTTCAATTAGCCTCATTTAGATGGTAAACCCAAGTGAAGGCAATCACAATTTTTTCGTGTTAAACATGGAATTAGAGTGTTGATTAATTTCCGCTGATGTCAATATGGATGTAGTCCTTGAGATAATTGATGAGGTTTCTAAAAGACTAAATGAAAGTGTGTCTTGTGAAGGAGCCACAGTCAAGTGTTTCTGACATTGTGGGATTGAACTTCATCAAAACTGTTCATCTTTGTGCAAATGTTTGATCTCATATACCTCGTCTCACCCAAGTGTGAACCTCACCCAACTATGTCTTAGAGAGTCAGTATTTTAAGTGCTTCACAGTTGAAAATTTGAATTGTTATAATGAGATCAATGTATTATAAAGTCTCCTGGCACTGTCTGCTGAATCCCAAATCAAATCAGCATTTATTTATTTTTGTCATTCCTGAACAGAAAAGTCAAACCAACTGACTATGTGTGTTAAAACTCAGTTCCTGCTGAGCATTCAGGTTAGTGTATCTCATATCAATGTGATGCTTCAATGGCAAAGTACTGTGTTGTATAGGACCTAATGTAATTGCAGATGACATGGAAGAGGTCAACTGTCTGTTATGAATTCATATGAGGTTTGCTGGAGTGTAAGATTGATATGAATCACACAGGGTGATGTACTGTGTGTTCATCAATGCTATCAAGATGGGTTTCCTTCTCTTCTGGTTTTAATTCAATACACCTGTTGGTATTTGCAGCTTTGATTTGAAATCTGCACATCACTGATAATGATGCTAAAGTCTCTCATTACATTTTGATACCTTTCACTTGTAGATTTATACTATCAAGATCACCAAATGTTTTCAGCACAACTGCAAGACATTATGCCAATAAATTTTGAACTAGCACTACATGTAGGAATATGCTACACAGAGAAAAATGGTTTGAGCAGTTTAATCAGTTCACCAGGTCTTCAGTTGAATAGTTAAATAACTGTTTGAACCATCATGCTTCTCTGTGTAGTTATCATGGAATGAATTTGGAAGTATCTATGTTGATATGATTGTGAAGATGTGAATGGTAAGAACCCTGGCTCATCATGTAGTATGCTAGCATTCCGAGGGGACAGGCCAGTTTTAGCAAACATGGTACAGATCTTCCTTGCTGCAATAGAATGAAGTCTTGACACAAGAACTCAAGCATTCACTGTTGACTTCTTTGATATAAGGCATATAGATTCTACAATCCCAAGATTATTTCGAATAATATGATTTTGCATCATGACCAGGATAATAATTAATACCCATGCGGGCCCCTTACATGGTAAATAAGACATTGGCGCTGTCTCTACAAAATTTAACAAAAACTTTGATGTGGATATTTTAAACCTCAAAAATGTAATTTTGATTATTTTCTGAAGCTCTTGGGACCTCCTCATGCATTACGGTATCCTCCGTCAGTGGACTGATTTGTCCACTGGAAAAGTGGACTGATTTAACTATTTTGCATAAGAGAGTTTATAATTTTGCAAAATATAGTGAGGCAGGTGAGAAGTTTAATTCATAGGGTGTGCTTGAGAATGCATGTTTGGTTTACATCATAGAGGGGAAATAAAGACTGGGTGGGGATGTTGATAGGAATATTTAGTCTACCCTGCTGTGTGTATGTGCCTCATGGGGTATAGCTTACTATCCTCAGGATTTCTTCAAATAGAAATTGAAATTCTTAATACAATTTGGACGGATTACTCTGTAAGGTTGTGAACTTATTTAACAACATATGAAGGCCTGGTACACTTCTTGAGCAGGTTACAGCTTTATCAATTTGAAAAAACTTGCTACAGAGCCCAATTTCTCGGACTTACTAGCAAGTGCAAGGCCATGGATTAGGTTGTCCAGATTGAAGCTAAAGCCTGTTTTGTTTGACCAGCTACATCAAGAAGAGAACTTGAGAAAGGTTAATTTCCTGACTCTTATTCATTGACTTAGGACTTCAGAGGCATTATAGTATCCTCCATCAGGTGATTTGGCCATTGTGCAATTAGAGAGCGTATAATTATGCATTCATGTATTGAGGCGAGTGAGAGGTTTAATTCTTGTCCGCATTGAAGCAAAACCTGTTCTGACCAGCTGCATCCAAAGCATGGAACCTGGGAAAGTTGAAATGAATTTCATGACTCTTGTGAACATGTGAAGCTAGCTCTTCTATAAAAAGTGGGAAACTTGATTAGAAAGTGCTAACATGTGCAGGCTGTTATAGCATGGTAACTATTGAGTTGTGTGCTTGCAGCATCCAATCTGACTTATGTGCTAGGTGCTCTGTATGAATAATGTGATATCTTTTGGCATGCAGTCCAATACTTTAGCACTTGGTATGGATTATGAGACTAGATGTGAAGTGAAGAATCTGTGTTAGCGGGGCTTTGCTATTGTACCAAGATGCCGTTAGGTTGGGAACTGATAATGCATTACAAGCCATGTTGTATTAAATGGTGACACAAGTCTAAAATGATTTATTTTGAGATATTCACGGAGAGGATTATGTAGGCATATTTAGATGTCAAAACCTCAGGGTGTCAATAGATATAAGGGCTCATATTGAAATACCCTACCACGTTTTCACACAGAAAGAAGGCAGGATTCCCCTCGCTAAGCGTGCACCTCAGGAAAGCTCGGTCTTAAAACGGATGGATTATATGCATCAGTGATACACCCTGCCCAGGATTTTAACAAAAGAAGGCTAGCACAGGAAAGCTGCAGGATGGCGCACACCTTCCTGTGTAAGGGAATTTCAATATGAGCCCTAAGCTTTGTATTCACAAATAATGGCCAAATGTGATTTTTGTTGAATTATATATATTTATGTAGTGACTTTTACATGTCTTTATCAAGCTGAAGTAATATCCGACAACTGATGTGGTAAAATTTGATATCCTGTTAAAGTTGACAGATTCATTCTACATTAGTAACATATTTGACATATCCTACTCTTGATATAAACTATATGTGATTATTGTGATTGAAAACATACAAGCTCTTGTACTTTGTGGTTATTGTATCAAGAACAACATGAAGCTTGTTGCTTCTGTCAGAAAGTCAAAATAAATAGGAAACATTTGTCAGAGTCCAGCAAATGTGAAACATATGATGGTTTGGTTGAGTTAAACAGTGTTATTTGCGCTTTTCTAGCAATTGCATCAGAAGGCTTTTGCAAAGTGTATGCGGCAGTCAACGCTCACGTTTCACAGGTGTACGCACATGCAACACGTACTTATCGGGTATAACCTCATTTTGAGATGATTGTGTGATCAGCGAATAATACCGCCACATGCAAAAGCGTGATCAGTTATGGGTAACAAATTGGTGGTATTCAGATTCTTGACAATGGTATGTAGAAAAAATTCTGCATGATATCACACTTTTATATGTAATCCGTCGCTCCTAGACACAGTCAGTGTGTTGTATCATGAAGCATGTTTAGTATCACACACAAGCTCTGATTAGTTTCGGGTACACCAAGCAAAACACAAATACCCCCAATGATTGCTCCATGTGTGTATTAAGATTTCGATGGGAGTCCTAGTTCTCTGGTTTTAGTTCTGTGGAGAAACCTCATATATATTTTCAAACACTATGTATGCACCTGTCATCAAGAAAAAAGTGTAGATAATACACAGGTAGTCATAAATCAAAGCTGCCGGTCTGAGGAAGGAACTTAGCATGATGGGTAGAGATATGTGGCATACAGGTGTGGTTCATTTGGTATTTGCCATCACGCCAGACACCTGCGGTGGAGAAATTCTCGAATGACGCAGTCGCCGATGTACAATTCCTGTGCAAGATTTAGTTCTGTGTTAGATTATGTATGTGTGCCAGATGTTAATAATGAAAGTGACCTAAACATTTAATCATAGGTGTCTTGTAGGTGGACATGAAAGTGGCCTAAACAAGTAGATGAGTCTTGGAGGTGGACATGAAATTGGCCAGATCAGTCTAACTTCGATGTGTATGTGGAAGACAGGTTGTGGTATACATGTAGAGCTAGAGGGAGTTGAATGTTAGTCTGATGAAGTCTCTACTCTTGTCATGAAATAGGTGTCAAATTAACCTGTAAACAAAGTCTAGGCATGATTCAATCATATTAGATGAATAGGTCTCAAATTGGTTGGAAGCTATTGTAGTTGGACTTGAAAATGTTTTTACAGACATTAACAAAATCAGACTACGAGCTGTCATAATAGGCATTGACTGATTAATCTAGATGAACATGAAAGCTCCCTTCCAAAAATTTTAATAGGACTGCAGAATCTGATAGTATTAATTCAAAACAAGAGGGTGGTTGTGATGTAGAATCTTCTTCTGAAAGACACCATCTATCAAGAAGAAGACCCTTTCACCCTGTAGATGCAATGTGTATGGTTTGCATTAAGACAGAGGAACTGGAAACTGTTCATCAAGGAGGTCATCAAATACGGTTCCATTTAAAAGTCCCTAGGGGACATGTGGGTGTGTCCGCAACATGTTTAGACAGAGGAAATAAAGATTCTCAATTATCTCAGTAGAGCTGAAAGTACTTTGTATCACCTCAATTTTCTTAGTGTTTTATATTGAAAAGTTTGACTAACCCTTTCATAAAAAATCTGGGTTTTAAGTAAATGGAAGTTATACATTTGAAATACCTGCAAGGTGTATATAAGTCAGGTATCAATCTATAATTAGGTTCACCTCAAGTTTGGTAGTGACGTCAGTGCTCTTTCGCAGATGTGCCGCAAGCGTGCAGACAAACCGCCCCTGTACGCGTGGGTGTACACTCAGGGTGTTTAACTTTACACGCGATATGATACTGCGGCGAACGAAATATGCAAGTAAACGTCACTACCGAACTTGAGATGATCCTTTATACAATTCAGATATTTAAATTTTTGGATGCATTCACCTATGGCATTCCTCTGTTGATTTAAAAGAAATATGAAAGAGGAAAAATAAAGAGTTAGTCATGAGTGATAATGGCAGAGAAGCGATGATGGGCAATTTGATTATTTCCCTAGCCTGGGGACTTCCCTTGGCCACAAAGGAAGCTCAATCATGGGGGATGGAGAAGTCAAACCAGGTCCCCGGTGTAGCATGAATAACATAGCCTTAGTATGATAATAATGAGAATCGGTAGATAGTGTTGTGTTTGAGGGCTATCTACTCTGCCCAGCTGTGAAAAATTCATGTCAAACTAGACTGTTTTTCTCTATTAAAATCAGTCGCTTTTTGGAATGCGCACCTAGTCAAAGTCTTGAGTAGGTAACACACACATATGTATGCCAGCACTTTGAGTGAACTCTCACTTTTTGAAGCTGTGCTCAGAGAATATGTACTGATGCCACTGATTGCACTAGAGAAAATGCAGTAACTATAAGCTGGAAAGATCCACACCAAGTACACTTTGAGATGACAAAGATTCCAATCCATCACTTAATCCTTCGGAAATTGCAAAAACCTCCATTATTCCGTATCCTGCTGCTGAATTAGGTTTGAAACAGTTTTAAAAGTAAAATGGAACAAATACCCTTGCATATTCTGTTTTTCTGTTGTGCATCAGATACAGACAGATACATCACACATAGCAAGCAACTAAGCCAAATAAAATACTATTCCATCAGCTATTTTATTTTAAGTAATTGGCACACAACCAAACAATAATCTTACAAAATGAAATAGCTTAAGTTTAGAACAGTTTCGGAAGAACTGTGGTCACTGGAAGTCCCCTTGTCGCCTGATTTGATTAGAACCATGCCTTGGGCTATTTCCTAATTCATTTGGTGCAACACTTCCCACTTGTGTCTTGTTTTTCTTACACTTTATTACTTCCTTGAGTATACATTCTCAAGTTTATTATCAGTTACTGTGATCGTCAAAATCTGATCAAAATTGTATTTAATTAGAAATCCACTAATAAATCATGGTTGTCTATAAAATCACATTTGGTATGATCTTGTGTCTCTATATCAACTGTACCATCGGAAAAGTTTTAGTTTTTTAATTCATGAACCAAGTAAGATTGAATAATTTATGCAATTGTATAAGATAGCTTTCATATACTTTCATATATAATTTTGAAAAGTGACTGTGAGACTTTTATGATGATGATAGTTCATTTTGCATCTTTTTGAAGGATTCAATACAGCATTCTATCTGCACCTAAGGTATCAATCACCGGGTATGGTATTGAACGTATTGAAAGTGAATGGTTCAATACACATTATTTTGTGGAATAGATTAAAATTAGAAATGAGGTGTGATTTTCAAATTATTATAATTCAAGAATGGAGGGATAAATATTTGAAATTCAGAAAATATGTGGTAGCTTTTTTATTACTCAATAACATGTATCATTTTTGTTTGTTTTATTGTGGCATTATAAGGCTCAAAGGTATAGTTCTTTCAGCGGACACCCTGTAATATATAGAGTGGTCAATGGTTGTTGTCATTTTGGTTCAAATTATGGTGACACTTTACATTTGCTACCTATTACTTAGGAAACCATAGAGCATCTGTACTTTGATCAGCTTGTAATAGGCGAGTATCATAATTGGATTGATATAGAATGAGATACACACAGCTGGGTGCAGGGCGTATTGCATGCTCTTTTGTGAAATACCCCGCATAAGTTGTTCGCACTAGCTAATTGACACGCACAGTAACAGAAGCCAAATATGTTTTGTGTATAACACGTTGAATACAGTTTAGCTAGATAAAGCTATCCAGATGCTGTAGTTTCCGTTAAATGTTAGTGGTCAAATAAAAGAAGGCTTAAGCAAAACAGATTTTTCTGTTTTAAGGGTAATACTTTGGTTATGTGTAAAGCTTATAGTATCCTTTTAAGGGTGTAATAGTAACGTCAAAGCTGTGACCAGATTAATCACAGCCAGGCTCGGGTTTTAACCAATAATAGCACCGCATAGAACAGAATCAAGACAAAAATAATGCCTATTTGAGAAGAGTAGACTATTACATCAACACATTACTTGTATGCTGTCGGGCAAGTGTTAGTCTAAGGATTATTCTTGAATTAGTTTGTGTATCCATGTTATGTATTCTTGTACAGAACTTCCTTCAATTTCCACTGGAAATAGCACAATGCCAAAGCTCCAGAAATTGAGTTTGTGTAAGTAGGTTATCTGAACATCTAAGCGCTACGTGTTGGCAGAAGAGATGAATTCTGGGAGGGTGGTTGAATTCTCTTTGTCTTTCTTTTTACAATGTTGCCATTTTGTACTATTAGGTAGATTGCATCATAATTTGAAACACATGCTTGAATGTAGAGATGGATTATTGTTAATTTGATTACTCATGATTTTTGTACTCTTTTCTGATTTGTTTTGCTACAGGATTTCAGTAAACACTGGTTTGTCTTATGTGATAATAAGTTGAGCTACTACAAAGATTCAGCAGATGAAGATGTAAGTAGGAGACACAATGGGCTATTCCAGCTGAAATCCATACACCCTATGGAAGACATGTCTTTAATTTCCCACACAAAGGGTGTCGATTTCAAATGGATTTACCCATTCTGGGGTCCAGTTCACTATACTTTACGAAGCTTTGTAAGCGTTGAAATCGTTCGTAACTTACGACGAGCCATAATTCCATTTCACTAAATACGAACGGTACCCTTCGTAAGAAATAGGGATTTACTACAGGGACCCTTCATAAAGTTACGTCTAGTATTGGGATTCGTAACTTTACGAAAGGTTCCTTGAGTTACGAAGGGATAAAAGTTTAGTGAAATGGACCCCAGGTGACCCATTTGAAATCATGTTCCCTGTGTGGAAGATTAAGGGCATGTCTTCCATATTGTAACCTGTGTGTATACAGCATGCAATATAAATCTAGTACAATTGTCTTTTACAAAAATAACCAAATAAAACCAAAAGGTTTCACCAAGAAGTATCATTTCTACATCTTTATATGAATCATATGATTTCCTTTGGCGTACAAGGTAGCTAGCTATATATCAAATCAATTGAAACATGTCAAGAGAAGTTGACAACCTTTGTTCATGTGAGTGAATCGAAGCAGAAGCAACTAAGTCAGGTCTCGCTTTGAAACTTGCGACTTTTGATACCTCTTAACCATGGAACCGTGAATCACACCTAAAGCATGACAAAAATCAACAGTAATTTTATCATTTTCAAAGACTGTCGATAGCATCTTTATAGCCGGCCATAACTTATTTTATTCATAAGATATGGGGTGAGATGACAGCATTAAAGATATGACGCATTTCCTGCAAGTTCATTGTGCTTAGGTGTTTTACATGATTCAAACAAGTTGTTCTAGATCCAAGGTGAGGGAAAGTCTTCAAATTGATAGTAACATTTCGATTTCAATACTAATTGATATCAAATTGATAGTGATATCATCAGTTGGGTGTCCAGTCAGTATCTATGGTAAAATGTATGCACCTACTAGAATGCAACGACTCAACTTGGCTAGTAGTAACTAAACAATGAAAAGGTAAACTTCATCTTTAAATGCAGATGTGAAAACACACCCTTGTGCATAAGTTACAGATGCCAAATTTGATTTCTGGAATATGTAAGTTTGTATTTCTCGTACTACTGGTATTTCATACAGGTGTGAATGTTCTTGAGAGGCCGGTCGAGTGCATATCCGCCAGTACACGCTTTTTAATACGGAATAAATGCTAACCTCATCGTGACATCATCCAAGCAGCAAAGTTCATTTCCCATTGAAAAGCGTTATACGACGGATATGCAGTTGACCGTTCTGTGATGAGCTTTCACCACTTAGGAAGCTTCATTGCTGAATGCCTCTCTAACCGTGAAGGTTATGAATTGTGGCAGTTTGTGTAACCATTTCATGTTTGCTCATTCCTTTCCAGCCCAAGCATTTAGATGGCATAATAGACTTGTCAAAATGTCAGGAGGCCAGGGAGACCCCTGTCAGCAGAAACTATGGCTTCCAAATCAAGGTGAGTTAGTTGCATGGCCCAAAAGTTTCTTCACAGCAACTCCAGGAATGTTTTACTGTTGTATGTTGTGATTTTGTGACAGTAACAAATAGCAGATTGTCATTACCCATCTTCTATGGTGAAGAGCCTTACTTGAGTGCAAAGAAGTGATATGGCTTGACACTAAAACAATGATAATATCATCCTCAAGTTTGTTGCAATCTGTGATTTGTTACGTTGAAAAAATCATGACATGAAATGGGTTTATGCTTCAACATGAAAGCTCTTTAGAGAAGATCATTTCTCCCATACTAGCATTTACAGAGCTTCAAGCAGGAGGTTAATCGTTTGGTTGCCAACCTAAATGAATTACCAAAATAGGTAATTGCTGTTAATGCCTGGTTTAGCTAAAACAATGGGAAATTCTTGCATGTATGCATGACACCCACCAAGGTTCCCCCATTGCACCTGGAAAACATACAAAGTTAGCAGTTGACATGTTAATGCTGTGTGATTAAGATATGATCCAGAGATGGTCACAGTCGCTTTATTCTGTCAACATAATCATATGAAAATAGAGGATGTGTGATTGATATCTATTTATGAAGGCTAAACTCTATGTAGCGAAATTTGACCGGCGCTGAAGGGTGACAGATTCTGCGAGATTTCAGCATAGGCCTAATTGAAGACCGGGGAGTGAAGCCCGGTGAATGTCGATGGAGGAATGAATGCCGTCGGAGCTGAATAGGAGAGTCCATAGGTGGATATGGGACTCTGTTTCTAATCAATAATAAATGCTGATTTCTTCGTGGATCTGATAGCGGTACCTTCAGTAACTTGTCTACAAATAGCTGTTAAATGGATATATTTTGTGCTTACTTGCCGTGTACCCACCACCTGTTTATTTACCTCCGCATATGGCGTCAAAACCAGCACAAACCTGCAGTGAGCAAATCAGCTGATCGCCGATTCTGCAGAAACATCAGGAGCAGCCGACAAGGTGACCCCAGGTGTGTGACCTGCTGCCTCGTACTCATTATTGCTAATGTCATATTATTATTTGTGTAGTTTAAGACCTTTTTATTCTTTATTTCATGTTTTATAAAGTACAAATGTTCCTTAAGGATTTTACTAATCCCTTCCACACGACAAAATCCTTTTTTAAGATTGTACATTCCTGGTGGGAATATCGCGCGACATGTTGAGGTTAAGGTCAGAGGTCAAAAAACGTGAGAAAGAAAATGCTGAGATAAACAATGCAACGAGTGGGTTTTTAAATGAGATTTCGATATGGACATGATACCGTAAATCCACCGTTTGATTTATATTTTGAACATTGGAAGTTGTCCAAAGGCAAGTAATCTATCACCCTGAACATTTACATGCGCTGTCATGACCAACTGGCATCGCTATGAGGGTGATTTTTGACCATGCATTGACTGTAAAGTCTAAAGACACGTTCACACGTTGTGTAATAGATGGATAATATGCACAATCAGCATAATTATGTGATATATTATACCGAAGCCAGTTATGATACCAATCCTATAAAATAATAAATAGCTACCAGGGAACCCGGCCAAGGCTTCAATCTCTATATTAGCTACCAGGGAACCCGGCCAAGGCTTCAATCTCTATATTAGCTACCAGGGAACCCGGCCAAGGCTTCAATCTCTATATTAGCTACCAGGAACCCGGCCAAGGCTTCAATCTCTATAGCTACCAGGAACCAGGCCCAGGCTTCGTGGGATGTAAAAGCGTCAATATTTCATGTGGTCTAAATCATGTGAATAATGTTAAATTTGTGATAATAAGAACTCATACCGTGGGGAAATCGGACAGTAATCTACGTCCCAAAAAATAACCAAAAATATGGTACCATTATTTTTATACGCGTGGTTACGGTGCGTCGAGGGTTCGGTTCCCATATTCACATTAAATTAATGCTTAATTCATAAAAATCGCGCTCCTTGACCTCACAATATTGAGAACCTTGGTGAAAATTTCCACCATCCAAATTATGCATTGTGTGGATTTATGATGAAAGGTGGCCACCGCAAAAGTGTGTTTGTACTAGTAATATTTATTGTGTAAAATTGTATAAGGTTAAAAGAGTGTGTCATAACCACCTTAAGCTTTAAAAATCAGAGTGTGTATTTGTTTACAAACGTAAGCAACTTTCGTGTTACAGGAACATGAAAGGTGATTTTTTTATACTGGTGCATTAATTTTATAGGTGCTTTGAACTTTTCCGGTGTATGTTTTTATTAGGCCAAATCTGATCATTCGCATACAGGTTTATCCAAATTATTCAACTCAATCACGTTCAAAGTCCAGTAGTGTGCACCGATCCATGATCTTTCATTGAAAGGTTTTTGCCTGACCATTAATTGACATTTTGATTTGAAGCGTGCCATGGTAGATCCAAAATTCTATTTTTTTTGTGGCTTATATTCCAACCTTTACGGTATTTTGTCAATTGACCCAAATTTGCCTTACTTTGTGCCAAAAAGAGGTCTTCCAAATATTTGTAAATTAATGTGATTTAAAGGCAGCTTCATATTTTAAGTACGGTAATCATCATAACATTTTCTATGCACCAGAGTCATGTTTACTGACCCCAGTAATTGTGTGTGCAAACTGTATCTCTTTTATTAAGCCGCGTGGTGCTACCAGTTTGCCCTATTTTTTTTTTAATGCTGATGTGATCTGAAACCAAGAGTGTTTAAGGTTTGCCACCTAATTATGTGTGCTTAAGATTTATATTAAAGTTACTAAGTAAGTACCAGAGTAGGTATGTAAAGTGAGTAAAAAGTATTGTAAGTGAGTAAGTTATTCCTGCTGGGTATTTTTATGGTATTATTAAGGTGGCAGACTCAGGTAAATTTTTTTTATTTAGCCTTCTCAGACATTATCCTGCTTAAGGTGGTTATGTGGTTTATTTTCAATGTTGTTATTTATATAAAAGAATGACCTGCTTTTAAATTCTTCTCTCATGCTCTGCATGGTGTATTATTTTAGCCTAAATTGGTTTTAAATAACCAGCCCACGTGCTGACCGCTCGGATCCCCATTCTTTTACATCTACATAGCTTGCCAAAATCAAGCAGTAGATATTGTCATTATTCAATTTAAAATAATTATAAACAAGGCCACCATTAGTAAAATTGGCATTTATGGCTCAAACAAAAGCCAAAACGTAATATACATACTTCACTGCAGTTATGGTGATCCCAGTGTTTCTGTAGATGGTATAAGTTTGCATCTACGGCACAGGTAAATAGGTTTGCATGATTTTCTACTATTGCCTATAGTACTTGAGGCCTAGTGCAGTCAGTTTTGCACATAAATCTATGCAGCATTGTTCAATGTATGAATAACATATGTCATCACTTTTGAGTGAATGCTTATGATTTTAAGCTGCACCCAGTGAGATTTGCACTGGTGTCACTGACTGCACTTGGCTACAACACTATGTTCTGTCTCGTCTTATGTTGAGAAGCCATCAGTGCGTTTATGCTGATGCATCACCAGCGTGTGGACAAACCAACCCTCTATGCCCGTGTATATGCCCCACAGAATTAGGTTAGCGTGTGTGATTCAAAAAAGTCAACACAAATAAATTCATAGTGAGATTTGCACTGGTGTCACTGACTGCACTTGGCTACAACATTATACTGTGTCTCATCTTTTTTACTTAAAAGTTGAGAATGCAGTCAGTGCGTTTATGCGGATGCATCACCAGCGTGTGGACAAACCAACCTTCTATACACATGTTTATGCCCCACAGAATTAGGTTAGCGTGTGTGATTCAAATCGGCCACCACAAATAAACGCATAGCATTACTCTCAAGTTAAGATGAGACATACATCTTGACTTGACATCATACACACCTTTGTTTCCAATGGACATTTTATTGTGAAATTTCATTGTACAAGGAATACATTAAAAAAAATTCCACATAGCCCCCGCATGAAAAGTATTTAATTATCTTTGTAATCACTCAAAAAGCATTTTGTGTGAATTTTACATCCAAACTAGAGGCTATTAAATTTTTATGGGCCATATTATTTTACATGTAAAGTCTATGGGGTGACGATTACAAATGGATGGCAAGATTGAAAAACCCTCATTTTGGGCCATTTTAGACACTAAAGTGACTAAACTGCCCATAAAAAGGAATAGCACTTAGTTCGGATGTAAAATTCACACACAATGCTACCTGAGTGAGTACAAACATAATTAAATACATTTCATTCGGGGGCTATAGCAAAAGCAAAAATGTCCTATACCTTAATGGTTATGGAACAAAGGTGCACAGGCTTACTAGCTGCACCAATATCTAGGGCGGTGTAGGGAAGGCTCAAACTGTATCTCTTACACTGCAATTATGATGCATACCCTTATGCATATCCTATAGGGAAGGCCCAAACTGTACCTCTTACACTGCAGTAATGATGCATACCCTTATGCACATCCTCTAACTGCTCATCCATCCGATGACTGGATAAAAAATCAAGGGAAATATAAATTGAGCAGGATAGGGATGAATTCTCCAGTTTTGTAATCAATATATTTGATGATTTAGTAGATTATGCCAGGAACTTGATAAGGTTGGCTCATTGCATCCTAATGGAGCGTGTGGACATGATTATCTTGTCAAAAAAGCCATATTCTTCAGAACATGATCCTCTACTTATTCAAGAAAAAAGCAGTGTAATGACATCATTTCAAAGCAGATTCATTCCATTTTCAAAGCTTTACATTGCTACTTGTGAGTACTACTTCAGCAAACAAAGACAAAAATCAGAAATTTTGGAAATTATGGGTTGGGGAGGGGGGATTGTAAATTCTTCCAAAAAAAAGAAGCAAGATTGCAAACATGTATCTTAGAATGAAGAGTGTGTTTCTTCAGTATATGATGAGGCCAATAATGTCTGTGCTTCAATCGCAATCCGCAAATTTTCACCAAGTAAAAGAAGGTGCCAAATATCAGGGTCATTTGTGGGCCTTATCCAAAGGCTTAGTAGGAATGAGCATGTTTGCAATATAATGCTTTACCTGATAATAAAGAGCAGGGATGCAAATTTTCAGGCTTATGCCTGAATTCAGGCTTTTTTGTAGTCCAGATTTGCAAAATTTCTTTTATTTTTAGTCCGTTTTAGGGCCATTCTGGTCATTTTCACACTGTTTTTCAGCCTTTATGTCAAAAGTGGACTTTCATCCCTGAAAGAGGGTCATATGATTCAGTGATGACCCATTTGTCCAGGTCAATTTGCCAGATTGTTTCCATCATACCTGTAACAAGACCATCATGATTCATTGTAGATTATTCCAATTGATGGACATGGCTGTTGAAAATGGTCAGTGAGGTGAAGCTTATAAAAATATGAAAGTTATCAATTGAGTCATCTACTATGTTGTGACTAATGCTTGGATGTCAAGAGCAGGAATATAAAGAGCTTAAATGATCATGTTGATGGAAAAGTTTGGGTCCTTGTGTTTTCTTTGCCAGTGTGCATGGTTGAGAGCTTGGGGTTTAGGCCACTAGGAGCCATGAAATGACAGAGAATAACAACTTTACATTACTAATGTTAGTGAATAGAAAATGTGGAGAGACAACATTTGGACAAACTACAAATTTTTGTTACCAATCAGCTAACTTACCAATTTGAGTTTAAATTTTGTAATGCATCCTGAAATTTCAAAGCATTATTTTGCAAAACATATATAGGTAAAGCGTTAATCGGGTCCAGTGGTTGACACCATCAAGAGTGATATTGTACTACAACTATCAGAGATTCAACAACTGATGAAAGACAGAAGACTTTGGGCCCAACATACTTCTGATGTTTCCTCCATTCAATCCATGGATGAATGATGATGATGATGATGTGTCCAAGTTCCCAAAAACATGGAAACTCACCATAATACCATAACTTTGGACATTCAGGTGTGGTGACTTAAAAGTGCACTCAAGTATTTGAGAAATTAGCGCAGGTCTTACCAAGAACTGCCTATAGGTTACAGCTGGTAACCAGGGGTAACATGATATCAGGTGGGAGCCACAAGCAATATACTGCCAGGCACCTTGAAAGATTTTATGCAGTTCTTAAAATAGATTAGTACCCCTGTGGTGATATCAAATGGCTATGCTGGCTCTACTGTGGACATATAACGTACACAGCAGACTTAAGATATAAAATGCTTTTGACAAAAAAAGTGATAGGTGGAAGGAAGATAGGTTATTATAAGGTTACCGTTGAAGGAGAAAGGAATAATGCCTGTATCATATCACAAGGAGCGTAACATTTTTGGGACTTTCTGTTGCTTATCAGAAAAAAGGATTGCCGATATATCGAGCAGAAGTCGCTAGCATGCTCTAGCATCAAATCTGTACCAGTTGACGACAATGCAAATTTGACGCTACATTGCTAGTCATGAGTGAGCACTGGTAGCGATTTTTACAATCGCTACTGGTGTTTTGATCACTGGCATGTTTTAATCACATACTCCATTTTCTAGTATGATATGAGCATAACAAGTTTGAAACAAAGTCAAGTTTATCAAATGAATACATTGATGCAGTGGTTTTATGGAGACAAGGACAAACTTTGTAAGAATTTAGAAATGGGAGATCCAAATCTTGTAGACAGGAAAATGTGAACAATACATGAAGCAGTAATAGTCAGTCATAATTTATAGTATTGGGGTATGTATTTCCCTTGAGCAAGTTCAGGCTAAACAATAATCCACTTTAAAGGAACCTAGTCTGCAGTAACAAGCAATTTAGCCTATTAGCTTAAAAGAGATTAGACCCAAAAAGAAACTGACTCAGAATTGCCCCATGCATAATGCTATGGTAAATATTGGTTTGTCTCACAAAATAGGGTATATCCGGCATAAGTTGGCAAAAGCCTAAAATGAAACTACAATTTGCATCTTTTATCTTCAGCATTTGTGTGCGCTACCAGCATAACATGAACAAGCATGCAATTTAAAACAAAGTTTGATGGGTGTGTAGTGAAATAATCTGGAGATACACTATTTTGCCGTCTATGAGCGACATGCAAACATGGCTAAGTCGATCCTCTTTACTTAACACTGAGTTAAGGATTTGGAAAGTTTTAGAAGCTGATTCATGCATTCATTTTGAAGTCAACTAAATCATGTTCCACATCAGGCAGATTTACTTAAGCTCTCTATTAGCTATGCAATGTGATGAAACAAGATCAGCTTTGGTATGCAATTAACACATGAATGGAACGCCTTACAAGTGAAGCGCTGGCAGAGATAGTGTACCTCTGCATGTTCATGTGCTATAATTCTATTAATGTATTTTTGGAAAAAGGAAGACCAAACTCATTAGCTATATGTAACATAGGATATTAAAGTGCCAGGCAGTACATATACAGGGAGTGTAATATCATCAGGAATAACCATGCACAGCTTGAATAAATCATTGACTATGGCATGAATTAGCGAGGTAATAGGGATCGGCTCAATTTGCCATTATTCTATTATATTATGTTGATATAATGGTCTTTTTCAGACCTACTTCTTTGGTAATATAGATGAGTTGACTTCTGACGTCAAAGCCTGGCAGTATGTGGACCCATCATCACAATTTATATTGTTTTTTGCCTGGCGGTATGCGTGTGCATCATATTGTGTTCAGGGCTAATGTTTTTAAAACTCCCGCCACATTACAATAAGGCTATTGAACGGTGTAGTGGTTGCACGGGGTTCACTCAAGCATATCAATATACCAGTCCCTTGCCTTTGTTGATAAACATTGAGGTCAACTCATCTGTATAGAATGTTAAATTTGCAGGACAAGGTACCTATGATGAATACTTGTGTCTGATGAAATCACTTTTTTCTTTGGTAAATCATTGAGGAGGGAGATAGAATAAAAAAATGAAAAGGAGACAATGTTAAAAAATACCTTACGTTTACCTTAAACTATGATGAAGACAATATGATGACAATGATTGTGGGGCAGTGGTGGTACATTAGATCCTTATAGCTGTTTTAGGATAGTTTGCACTCAACACTGAAACTTTAACCATATGCTTCATTTAAGAAAGAGATAATGTCTTTACACAAGGAAATAGGACATCAAAGTCAATGTGGCGTACAGGTTGTTAGATTGAAATCCACGATAAGATGAGTCTAAAAAGTAGTTCATAGGTTACTCCCTAATAACTATGATTCCTGAAGTTTAAAATTATTTAGATTTCAAACTTCATTATTGTAGTGATATATGGAGTAACCATTACGGCAGCCTTTGAGGCTTCCCCTCTGTTACCAGCTGCAAGATGTTGGAAAAAGCAGTGGGGAAAGTAGGTAATGAGATGGACTGACGTGATCTGGCAGACACCCAAAAGCTCCGCAGGCATTTCCTCAGACCTGAATAGTTAGATTATAGGTACTAGTCTTAATATGGACAGACTTGGAGACGACAAGCGGTGTTTAAATTAATTTTGATTTTAAGAACACAAAAATGGAATTAGAATTGAACAAATGTGAAATGTCATGTTACTATTTTTGGCTTGATTTGAATATTAGGGTGTTGACAGATTAAAGGTACTGTGCTACATTTAGAGAATAAAGGTATTGGTTTTAGCCACTGGAGTGCATCTATCGTCTCATATATAACACGGGCGACATCATTATTTTAAGTAAAACAACGAGGCGAAGCCGTTGTTTTACGCCAAAATAATGATGTCGCCTGTGTTATATGAGACGATAGATGCACGACAGCTGCTAAAAACAATACATTTTTATTCTCATTCTTAAACACTTCAATTCAAATATCATAAGTATTACAAATTTTAATCAAATTAAATCCTGCATTTTACAAGGAACTACCTAGAGCTTAAAATCGACCAGTCCCATTGTTGCTATCGTGTCATATCACACGGTAAGAACCAATAAGATTGCAGGAACGTTCTCAAGTGTTTTAAGAATTCTTGTTCTTCATTTCTCGCTGGAAGTTATATATTACCAAGTTTAAATTTGTGTGAAAACGCTCATAGAATTGAGCAGGTAATTAGAGACCTCAGAAAAGACACAAGGGTGCTAGTGTATAGATAGGACATGGGAGGCCATAACATGTTACATAGTACTATTATCAAAACTCTGCATGGAAATTGCCATGCATATTTAGGGGGAAATAATTATCTATACCATACGATAATATTTTAATATTAATAAATGTTTTGCATTTTGTTCACAAAAAGATGACATGTTAAAAATGTTGTTATAGCATGAAGGTCCTGTTCAAATCCTGAATGATGGTATAGGGTGCACCCAGAAACCTTCAGCGTAAGGGGTGGGTGCCTGGGAGTTTACCCAGGGGTTGAGCAGTTGTAATGTCCCCACACTATGCTGATATTTCATGTTTTTGGTGTAAAAGCAGGTGGGCTTGAGTCCCCAAAGATCTGGAGCTATCTGGTTATTGTCTTTTTGTCAGACTTTAGAAGTGACAACCTATAATCGAGCGAAGTGATAGTGTCTCTAGCAATTTTGTCATAAAGTGCTATGCTGGGTGGGTCAAATCAGGTCAAACCACAAGTCGTGCTAATACGCTGTGGCTTATGTTGTCTTAGTATATAGAGCAAGTATGTAGCCAAGACAGGACACATTTAAGGTGGAGATTCAATTATTCAATTAACTTCCATTGAGCTCTTTATTAATGAATTTTCGGATGATTAGAACTCTATTGAATGTTATAGTATCAGGTGTATATTGGGGAAGTTTCAATTTGTCAGCATGTTATAAAGAAATTCATGTTGATACTTTTCGGAAAGCAGGGTGCCAAACGTCTAACCCTACCAAGCATTTATACTATCAGTAATATTAATTAATAGAGAATACTGCGCTAAGTCGTATTGAGCAGTGAGAGGAGGAGGGCTGTTAGGAATATGAATCAGAAATCTAATTTTGAATCGTAACTTTTTGGACTTAAGGTTATACCAATAAATCATTCATCGAAACAAATCCCCAGGTAGCTGCACAGAGTCCTATTCAAATTCTAAATCAATTCCGGTGATCTCATGTGACTATGAAACAAGCCACAAGAGGCAATGCAATAGGCCCTAAGTGTGGGGCAGAACAGTTGCATGTCAAAAGCATGATTCAATAACCTCTATTCATTAGTGGTATGATATCATTTGACCTCAATTTGGTGACTATGTGGAATAGCATCATAGTATATGTATCATCATTCCATGAGTGTGCATACGTAGTATAGTTGATGAACTGTGTACTTGAGAGATGACTTGTATCCAATCCTAATTGAGGCTCAGATGTAGAAGCTGTACCTTGAAGATACAGTTAAAGCCTTCTTGTAACGGATCACACAGATCTGTTCTCCACGGTAGCTAGCATTGATGGCATATTTAAAGAATGGGGCGGTACTGCTGAGGTTGATGAAAGGGCTTAGAGAAGAGGGATTTATGATCTGTAGGGTTGACTTGTCATCAGTTCAGGAGTTTTGTTTAGTATGAAGTAGGTGGCAGTAGCAGTCAGACGTGTTGGTATACAGGTGGGACCAGTGTTCATAGTGAATGACTACATGGATGATGGTGTTGTATCATAATCTATGGAAGGAGACACAGTCATCACAGTGGATCATTAGAGGTGAAATTATTTGGAACTAAACTGAAAAGAACAGAAACGTTGATGTGATGGTAATTTGATATTGGACCTTATGCAGTGGATTGGGTGCTCATGATGACTGTGACCTGTGAACAATCTTAACTAAATTGAACTTGGAATATTTATGTGAAGGAAGCATACAGTAGTTGGAAAAAGGTGTAGAGGAACAGTGAAGCATTTATTATATTAAAAAGGATGTGACAATGTGGTGCTTTGGATGCCTGACCCATATAAATAAGATGGGAAAGCAAGACTGGAAACTGATGCCAAAAGGTGAATCTCAAGACATGTTTGTATAAGTACAGTTTACCTCTTTCTCATGGCTAATTTGAAGCCCACCTGTTGGCAACTTTAAAAATCGTTCTTCCTCATCAAATATTGGTTAAATTCTTGCAAGTAAAGTAAAGGTTTGCTTGACAGGGATACTCTACAGATGATATACAGAAATTAGTTGTCAAGATGTTTTGTGTAGATACTAGTGTCAGGCAGCTGCAAACAAATCTATATGCATCTTAGGGAATGCTGATAACCAAGGATCCTGCTAAGCTTCAAAAGAGGTGTGTCCTACCAGATGCACGGATTTGGATTAAATGCATGCGTCTCTCTAAATATTTTTTTTTCTCGTCCATGCTAGCTATCAGTGCTTTAAATCTATCCGACTGTTGAGTTAACATTGTCATGCTAGGCAGTTTTATTGCCAACTTAGTTGTAAAAAATTGTGCAATAAATAAAGATGATTTTAAATCTGTTTTGAGTGTAACATCTTAACCAGACAGTAACACATCTGTGAAACCTGTGTGTATATGCGAGTGTGTTCCTGCCTTAATAAATCTTTCATCACACTTTGCATCTGAGATGGCTTGAAAATGAAGCCTAAGTTTAGTGCTGCAAATGATATACATTTGTAATATTGCAAATTTGAAAAATTTTGCAGCCATCTCCATTAATCTGTCTGTCTGATTGAAATATTATGTCTCCGTCTATTTTTGAAGATTGGGGCAGCTTACCACTCACCAATTCTTGTGTAATTATGTAATGGTGAGAAAGGAACAATTAACCTTCTTCTTGGGCCTTACCCAACCCCTATTCATACCCTGTACCCTAATGCTTAAGATTTGTTTTTGCAATTAGTATTAGTAAGTGCTACTGGAAAATATCATATCTTATCAAGCTAGAGAATGAGTTGATATGATTTGTATCACTGTCAGAAGTAAAATGTAATAATTCAGGAAACAGAGTCTAGCAATAGGCAATTGTTACAGATAACTATCATAATAATGTAAGATTGACATCATTTCCTGTCATGAGGAGATGATATCTATCTGCAAGGTTTTAACCTTCTCAAAGTCAATGTTACCCCACATAACAGACTAGAAATAAAAAACAGTCATTTCCAAAAAAGGTGTACTTTTGGGAATTTCAGAAACATTGAAAATTTGTATGAATAGGAGATTCATTTGATTACAAATGTGAGTTTGTGGTTCTTGAAAGAGGCATTTATTTTGTTGCGAATCAGAAACTTTGAAAAGTTGTAGATGTTATGATAGAATACAGCCATTTGTAATGATTCATCTTCTGCTGTAATTTCCTCAATTACATCTGTCACCACAGGCTTTTGTTTTTGCAACATCATATCTCACTTATTGTTCAACTCAACTAATTTCTCTCCTTTCTTTTTATTTTCTCTCCCAGACTGCCGATGGAGTCATCATTCTAGCTGCTATGACAAGAGGTATCCGTGACAACTGGGTACAAGCTATCAACAAAGCACTCGTCACAGCGCAAGAAGACAAGGCCAAAGAAAACAAACCCTCCAGTGAAGAGAATAAACCAGTTGTAGAAGAAGCCGTCTCAAGGAAACGAGTATCGCCTGTTCAATCTGCAGTCACCGCCAAGGATGCAACAGATTCTGTTTCAGAAACTAGTGCACCTGAAAGAACTTCTAGTGACAAGAAAGAATCACGGAGAGGATCCCTAAAGGGGAGGGAAAGAAGATCAAGAAGATCTTCACGAGAATTAAGAGACTTTAAGAGACTAAGTAGCACTAGTTTGGATTCAGAAGATATTGGTCCGAGTAAAGGGACCAACGGGAGCCAACAGGACACGATGTCAACGTCGAGTCCTGTGAGTTCTCTAAAGGAGAGCAATAAAGCTGATTTGTCCAATAAGAATAGCTCACAGGGAGATACAGCTGTCATGGAATTACTAGAAACAGAGGTGAGTGAGTGATACTGCTACAAAGATACCTAAGTTTCCATGAACACTTGTCACATTCAAGCTTCAGGCCTTCATTTTTGGAATTTTGCAGGAGCTCTGTTAATCATTCTCCTGAGTCAACTAAGGAGCTCAACAAGGAGCTCAATCTTTTAATATCTGTATTAAAAACATAGGGATTCAAGTAGTGAGGAGCTCAGTAAATCATACTCCTGAAATGTTGTTAAGGAGAGCTGTAGGAGGTCTGGTGCAATTGAGCTCCTCAAAAATGAAGGTCTGAAGGTTGAAATCTCCATATAGATAATTGAAATATTACTTCAGTATGTTCAAGTTTATGTCATAAATTGCAGCAAGCCCATGTTATAAAAGTATTAAGATAGATACTGATGAAGAAACTCAGAATTTGGAATTTCAAATCTATTTATGTCAGTTTGCTCAGGCATTTAAAAAAGAAAAGAAAAAGATACATGGGGAGATTCATCATGTATTCATGATCTGTGTATAGGTTTATTCTTTTTCCATTTTTAAACAAGGACATTACTAAGGTGGATCAAATTTTTAGAGCTTGAATAATCCAAAAAAAGCGACTTGTTTCTTGATCAATTTTGCCCAAACTACATTACTTTGGGATGTCCATTGTTGGCTATTGAGAATAATGAACAATGGTATGAACTGATGGAAATCAAGGTCATAACTCAATATGAATCATCATATCCAGCTCTGTTTTGCTTTGTGGGTTACATCAAAGGATGCGGGCAAGGCTATTAAATCTTACATTGTTGATAATGACTAAAATGACAGTGTTATTATAGTATAGATTAAACAAAGACATTAGATATGGGTGACCTAAAAGTACAAATTATCAAGTAATCATATTGTATGAAGTAATTTTATTGTAAGCAAGCAAAGTTGGCTCATTAGTTGGGCATGGGATGCTGCTGTAGTTCCTTCAAATGATTAGTGTATTAATGGTATTATTATTTATACTGACTTGCATCTTTGAACATTTGTGGAATTGATACTAGGTGTGATGGTTTATTGTAATGAAAGCTTCAGAGCTGTGCTAATCATTGTAACTTGCACCTTTGAACATTTGTGGATTTTACCCGGCTGTAGTAGGTTATTTTGATAACAAGAATTTTGTGTCTTAGTCAACTTCAGATACCTGTGTGACATTTGCTGTGATACAGACTATTTTCCAACAGCCAAAGTCCCCGTGCATTGTATGCTGTGAATTCTCGCATATTCATGAGGGTCGAACATTCAATCTTGCATGTCTAACAATCACGCCAGCATTGTGTGCTTGCGATAGAGTGTTGTGTGTCTGCATTTACATGAAAGATATGCGGTATGTGTGTAGAAGTTTCATCTGGGGCACTTCGTGGAACAATTGGCCCTCATTATCAGGTGATGCTAAGACTTTGACTGTTTGGAGTTTGTCTGTATCTATTTAGTCCATGGTTGTTATGGTTTATTGTGATGAAGGCTTACAAGAGTCCTGCACCTAAAGCACTATGCAAAGTCTGCATAAGATGTCTGTGGTCCAAGTCGTTGAAACATTTGGAGACAATATAAATGTGCTGTTTCAACACATAGGTCTATCTTTTAATCGATTCAGTTGCTTGTTTCTGCATTATGTCTCAATTGGTCTTATATTTTTATGACAGGTGGAGTCTCTCAAGACCCAATTAGAAAACGTACAGAGGGAGTGTGTGAGAGTACAGCAGGAGAATTCAGAACTCAGGGCTCTGATGAATGCAGTGCATAGAGAACATAAAGATAACTATCAAGATCTGGAGAATGAACATACAGCGTACATCACACAGGTAAGTGTATGGAAATAGGGAAATCTACGGTCAGAAATGCAATTCAATGAACAAAGTGATATTTAGATGTGCACATAATTCAACACGTCTGCTACATCCTATAACTTTCATGTGGACACATTGTCATGGTTGAGTGGCGGGAATGGGAGCGTGTTCCTTCAGTTGCCTTTGTGAGTATAGGTGCTGATTAATGTAATGCAGAGAGTACAGCATGTCTTGGTCCACTGTTTGAAGAGCCTCTGTGAAGTCTTGTTACTGCCCAACCCCCTTTTTATGGTCACTAATTCCATCACGAGTTACAGCTGTGGAAAAGTAGTCTGTAAAATTGAAAATGAACTTGAGAGAGTACTGCATGTTTGTTCGAAATGGAGCTGTGATCATTGTATTATATTACAACCAAGTCAGTTGCTTGTAGTTTAGTGTCATTCATTTACATCTGTGATGTCCCGAGCATGAACCAATTTATCAGGTTGCAAATTCTATGGTGTGATATGCATTTGGATAGTATTTGTTCACACTCTATTTGGACCAATGCCACTAGAAAGTTGTGTAATTAAGTCATAACCTTTCATTCACTATTTTGTCTGTTGGTAGTCGAGTCCATATTTTGTGTGGGTGTGGATTACATTGGCTTTTAATGGGTGTGATTATTAGCCATAGGTGACAAAACCTTTCCTTCATAATCCTTCATGTGTTGCCGTGTGATAAAATATTATCTTTCTAGGTTAAGCTTAAATTAAGGATTTGAATTTGGGTGTGTAACTGGTTTGCAATGACTTAACAGTATATCCATAAGGCTTATTACCAAAGATGTCAACATAGCTACTTAGTGCTTTTGCAAGCACTGGGTAAACCTATTGCTTAATGTCATCACAGCCACACAAGGTTGCTAGCTAAGTCAATGTAGCCAAGTAACCCTGGCACAATTTCAGAATCTGGTACGCTACTCCTGTCATACACCTTCTCAAGAAGTGTGCATACTCATGTGGGTGATTTAACCCTTTATACAATTACCTAAATGCAATTTAAAAAAAATTAAAATATTTTCCCCATGATTGTATTTGAATTTTCCACAAAAATATACATTGATTCAATCACTAACAATCAAAAATCCGATAGGACAAGAAATTTTGGAGACAATTTTTGAATTTGTAAGTTTTTGTCAAGGGGCATTTTATTATTAGCAGCAATCAAAGAATTGATCATCAGATGGAGCAAGATAATTGGGCTGTTCTTGCTACTTGTAGGTATGTCACACCCAATATTATCTGATATTCATGACCTTTATTAGATCATCTCATGGAGCAAGTTAATTGGGCTATTCTGGCTACTTGTAGGTATGTCACATGCATTATTATCTGATATTTATGACCTTGATTAGCATAAGTAGCAGCTTCCCTTTCAAGAAAATCAAATGTGAACAACATAAGCAATTTTAAAATGATCAGTAATGTGTCATATAAAAAGTACTTTCCAAGGCAAGAGATTTCACTATCACAGTATTGCAAAGTCAAGCTATCTATGATGACCCTTTCCCCAGGTCAATTGGGCATAGTTGATGTTTCAGCTGATATCAGCTGTTTATGCCTATGCTTGATATACAATGTTTTTTAAAGAAACAATAAAACTAAGGTGGAAGAGAAGAAGCAAAAATCAGGAGTTAGTAGGGATTAAATTTTGGTCTAGCATATAATGCTTTTTCAGTTTATGAGTTTTGCTTGTTTATTACCATTTAGGTCACCAAAGAGGGAAAACCAAAGTCAAATATAGTACTTTAGTGTTTTTTGTTTTAAGTTTGGCTCTTGCCCCTTGGCTCTAGATTTTTTGTAAAGATTATTATTGTGTAACTTGGCATATAGATGAATCTTGTCAAAATTCCTTCAAATTCCAAGTGTCATTGACTGACTTGCACCTGTTAGTTTCATGCCAATATGAAAATTATGCTGCAATGAAAATTGAAATCCTGAGTTGCGGTTTCCTGATAAATGACTAAAAATAAATCTGCAAAAATTGCAGCGTAATAAATGTGTACGGTGCTTGCCAGAATTTCAAATGCTTTGCAAGATATACACCCTCTTATGCAAATGAAGCAAGCACCGCTGATATGCGTAAGTTATGCCCAGCTGATTAAATACTGTACGTTCAATTTTGTCTTGCATGCAAAGTTGAACATCATACTGTGGTAAGAGATAATCAGGGTTTGTATATATGGGAATATCCCCAAATTAGTGGTTGGCTTACAGTGTACATGATAGAAAAGAATGTTCAATGCAACATCCTTATAAAAGTTTGTACATGAAGTGGAAATGGAGCAAATCAGGATTATTGATGGTATGCATAAAGTCACCTCTGTCACTACCTTCACTCTCATCTTTCTAAATGGGGGGTTGGTCTCTCTTTATCAGTAAGCAAAAGTTTGCCCCGTAATGTTGGCTTCTATTTGTTAGTGAACACATGTCGTCTGCCGTGCTTTCTGTGTGTTGAGATGCATATCAGGGTGTAAGTCCCATCTATGTAATACCAATCAATATGTGTATGTGGCTGTTGCTAAATATACCATCTAAGGCAAGCTTGTAGATCATGGATGTATCATAGTGTCATCTTCGTACTATCAGATTTGTGTTCATACCAGTTTATGAAGAATAGACAATTCGCCAGCGAAGTGGTTACATAACTCCTTGGTAACTGGATCACGCACCTTTTGGAATTGGGAGTACATGCCATAGACTTTGTGTTGCGATCATTTTGATTGTGGTGCACAACTAAAAAGCGTGATCCATTTGACATAGTGATAATCGGATTACACGTAACACTTAGCAGGCAAATTTGTTGGCTTGTTGATGCCTGCTTAATAAGATGGAGATGAACAAAGTTTCTTTGCCTGGAATTGAAGTTATTTTGCACTTGCAGACTAGATCATGAGCTCTCTACAGAATCTATTTATCAAATAGGAAAGACATCTTTTGGTTTCACATCACTCAGTCAAGATATATTACAACGCTGTGCAAGAAATTAGGGATTACTTCTTCATTCAGCTGAGCTTGCCAGCTGTAATCCATCATAACCCAGTTTAGTTGGGGTTTTTTTAAAGTGAATTGTTATCATATTCAACAAAACAAACATTGCTATGAGCTTTCCATCTTTCAAAATATGGACATGACTGTAGACTCACTTTATGATATTTGTACTGTTTAATATTGAAATCTATTTGATGTACTAATACTATTTTCCTCTTTCTATCTTTATATTTCCCACTAGATAACACAACTTGCAGAGAAACAAGAGGAATTATCCGAGAAAAATGAGAAGTATGAACTGCAGACGCAGAGATTACAGATGGAGTTAAAACAAGCCAAGAATAAAGCAGGGCTACTAGAGCAGCAAAAAGAACAACTTAATGAAAGGCAAGATTCGGGTGACCCCAAAGATGCAATTATTACTTATGACTTAAGTTCTTTTACAAAAGCAAATTTATACTTCTGATCCAAAGTATTTAATGAATCAAGTGTGAAGTACCGTATTTAACATAAATAAGCTATTCCAGTTGAAATCCATACACCCTCTAAGGAAGATGGTACCTTAATCTTCCACACAGGGGGTATAGATTTCAAATGGGGTCACCCATTCAGGTAACCCCATTTGATATTCACACTCCCTGTGTGGGAGATTATAAAGGTCGTGCCTTCCATAGGGTATATGGATTTCAACTGGAATAGCCCATTTGACCTAATTAGCACCCAGGTTCTCTTAATAATGATTTTGATAGTCAAAGTTGTCATGTTTCCTACAAAACAATATTTTCAAGAAAATGAAACTATACCATACCAAAGATCAAACGCTACTGGTATTACAACTCTATGCCAAGGTGATAACTGTAAATGTAAATTTTGGTTGATCCCAGTCAAATTGATACATACCCCTTCATAATATGTCAACTTTCAAGAAATGCTCTGATTTGAGGAATTGAGTGGAATGTTAAGGTTAAAAAGTGGTTTAAAATTTCTTTAGCAAAGAAAGTTTCATCAGAAATTCATATTTAACGACATATTGAAAAATGACAGAATATTTAGAAAGGGACTTGGGAGCATATTTGGAATAGTGGTTACCCTAACTCTTTGTCATTCAACCGTCTTGTCAAATTCACTATTTAAAATACAGAAATCTAACACTTGTTATATCTGAATCCTTTTGCAGACTATCATCCAGTACCACCGATCTAGAACAGAAAGAAGAGGAGTGCAACGACCTCCAAGATAAGCTACAATCATTGATGTCCGAATTGACCAAAGCTAATACCACAGATGATTCCGAAAGTGAAAAGGCGTCAGCCATGATTGATAGATTGAATCAGCGAATATTTGAAATGGAACGAGAATTAGACGAATCAAAAACAAAATGCACAGAACTTGAAGACCATGTGGCTGCTAGGTCTAAAGATATCCAAACTTTGCAACAAAAAGAGAACCATCAGGAACCTAAACAGACTGCCGAAACAGAACTTGTACATATGTTGCAAATGCAATTGCAAGAAGCACATGAAAGGTTACAAGAGAGCGAACAAGACTGTATAAGCAATGAAGAACGTTTTGAAAAACGATATAGTCGGTTAGAGTCAAAATATCAAGCGGAAAGGGCAGTCCTGGAGGAAAGACTTGAAGAAGCGGAAACGACTATTAAGTCGTTAAGTGTACAACAGAATGATGAGCGTATGTCACCTAGCCGAATGTCGCCTAGCAGAATGAGCTTTGACAGCGTAGTGCCTCTTAGTCCATTGCCGCCTGATGCGTCGGTTGAAGAAATCGGGCAAAAATTGGCGGAACGGGAACAGCAGTTAATGGAGTTACGACGGCAGCTGAAAAAAGAAGTCACAGCAAAATCTGTTCTGCAAGAAAAATATGATGATATGTCGGCAAGGTCTGTGAATGTGGCTTCTGCAGACCAGGGAGTAGACTCTACTGTTGTAAGGGGACTGGAAAAAGACTTGGAAGCCGCTAGGAGCGAAATCAAACAAATCACGGGTGAACTTGAAAGAGAGCGAAAGCGAGTGGAAAAACTATCCATGAAAAACTTGCCTCTGAAAGCATGGCTAAATCAGAACTTGCTGATAAATTCAAAAGTTTATACAAACTTGCACAAAAGCAACAGGAAGAGCTGAAAACTGCACGGGCAGCTCAGACTCCTGATGGTGCTCAGAAAGTTATATCTGAAAGGAACGCGATTATTATGAAACTACAAGAAGAACTTAGAAAGCAAGTAACAGAGAAGAATAATTTAAATAAAAGTGTTCATACTTTGAGCGGTGATTTGGCAACTTTCCAAGCTCAACTCGCTGGCAAAGATCAGGATGTATTGAAACTGAAGGATCAGGTCAAAGAAAGTGAATCTCAAAATGCACGTCTAAAACAGGTGCTTCAGACAAATGTTTCTCAAATATCAAGTTTGAAACAGCAGTTGGCTGGACTAGAAGGGATGAGGGATGAATTGAGACAACTCCAATCCCAGATAGAAAAAGAAAAAGGGGCATATCACGGTTGAGATGCGTAACAAAGAAGATCAACTAAAGGCAGTCACAAGTAATCTCACTAGTGTACAAAACGAGCGGAAATCACTTGACACTAAGTTGAGAGATGCCGAAAAAGCTTCAACACAAACTGAAAATGAATTTGAAAAGAAAGTTCTTGGGTTGGAAACTGAAAATGAAGAAATGCAGAAAAAGTTTGACAGAAGTGAAAAGGAGATGAAGAGATTAGCAAGAACGAGCTGAGAACATCTCAAGCCAGTTACGATGAGCTTGAATTGCAAGCTATACAGTCACGAGAAGACATCAAGAGGTTGGAGAAAACAAACGCTGAGCAGATGGAGCTGATGGGCCAGCGCATTCAGGATCTGACCAATAAGCTGGCAGCATCTGAGCGCAAGGTGAGAGACCTCCAGAATATGGAGCAAAAAGCTAGGCTTAACATGGGTGGCTCATCACGGGGCTCACCAGTGCAAGCCGCGCTGATTGAAAACAAACTGAAAGAGGTAGAAAGTAAACTTGGGGATGTGGAGAATTCAATGGATAATCAAGATAAACAAAGTAATAATTTACAGGGAAAGATTGTTTTAGTTGAACAGCAGGTGGAAGCCAGGGAAGCGGAACCAATGTCTTCAGCGAGTGAGCGGTCATCTCCGTTAGTCACCAGAGAATCCACTCCTAGTCCACATGGGGAGTGCATATCCACTTCTGGTGCAGAGCCTTCAGATGACACAGACAGCACATCATCTCAAGATGGTGGGTCAACAGATACACAGACCAACCCAGCATTACGGGCTAAGATGTTGGAATCCAAACTGACGGACACCGAGAGAAAGCTTAAAGAGGTGACGAGGAAGCTGGTTGATGTCACAACCAAACAGTTGGAGGACAGGAAGACTAACCAAATGAGACGTGTGTCCGAGAACAAACTCAAAGAACAAGTGAAGGGGTTGGAAAAGAAGGTGGAGGAATTGAAACGCAATCTCGAGAAGGTATAGTGACTCTGAAAGTTGCATCCCACGTATTCATCATCCATTAAACAATTAAACATGCTGCTTATCACCTCATAAGCTTAACTTAGCCAACACAATCACCTTTTAATAATATTTTAAGAAGCTCAAATTTCAAGCAGCAAGGTGATTAATGTGGTTTTACTAACAAGGGGTCGGCATCATCGTTGGAAAAGCTTACACAAGTTAAATCACCTCATACAGAGTTGCATGCTTTCTCTCCCCTAGAGTAACAATATTTTCCAAGCACTTTTCATCAACTTCACCCTGCTGAGAGGTTGATTATTTAAACATGTTCATTTCCCCCATTGCTCTTCTTGTAATTCATCACCCGAAATGTGCTGTCCCGGTTAAAATCCATACACCCTCTATGGAAGACATGACCATAATCTCACACACAGGGAATGTGAATTTCAAATGTAATGACCAAATTAGGTGATTCCATTTGAAATCTACACCCCCTATGTAGTAGATTAAGGTCATGTCTTCCATAGGGGGTGTATGGTTTTCAAGTGGAATAGCCCATTGCATGCTCTATTAAACATACTTTTATAGCAAGATCGGTTAGTCATGTCACCTTATATAGATGTTCTCATTTTTTTTCTTTAATTATGATTGGCCCATAAGGCTCATGAGAAAGTGACACCCAGCGTTGCGATACATAGTGGCAAAGGAGGAGGTCACAATATTGTCAGGAGTCAGTCTAGCGAAACCTACGCAAACTTCTCACCCTTCATTCAAGAACTAGACGACAACAAATTTGTGGAGAAGGAGATGTTCTTGCAAGAAATGCACACGGCTTTGAGCCTTTTGATGAACATGTATAGATATGTTGACGGTACCAAAGAATCGCCCAAAATGTCAGCAAATGTTTTGTTTGAAAGAAATGAAATCCTATCCAGCGCAATACTGTTTCAAGCCGAAACAAGTTTAGTGCAGCACAAGAGTGATCATACTTCCGGCGCAGCCTCAATTCCAGCCAAAAAGACATGTCATAAATCTCCCTCGGAACCGGTGTACGCATCTGTCATACCACGCACTGCACGACTCTGCAGGCGCACTCAATCCCGGGTTACTTTGAGGCGAAAAACAACATTGGGCAATGAAGGTAGTGGGGTTGTTGAAGAAGATCTAGATGATTCTGATTATTGTCTTGTGATGCCCAGGCGGCATTCAGATCCTGCTGAGATTGGTGATATGGCATGGTCCCCTGGCTCTAGAAATGAAATGCCGCTGAGTTCCAAAGAGTTGGTAGAGTTACATAGACGGTGGATAGGCACAGTAGATCTTCTTAAGGAAAAATATGAAATGGTACTGAAATGTGTCTTGTCTGAAAAGGAAACTATTATTGGTAGGATAGGTCGGGCTTTGGCAAAATGTTCCATGCAGCAAAAGTTGGAAGCAAGTCGAGACAATGTTGAGTGTAGGAATAGGATGAATGAGGAAGAACTAGGCAGTACTATGGGAGGAATAATAGGAGGCTGGGATGCAGAGTTGGCTGTGTATGCAGAAGAAATTGCATTCCATGAAGCCATGAGTGTCGCTATGGACTATGTTAGTAATGAGATTGTCTTGGCTGAGGCAATGCAAGGATTGCATATGAGGTCAAAACAACTCAATGAAATCATTGAGGCTGAAGCTGAATCATGTAGTAAAGTCTTGAATCATTTTAGAATGAATGCTGGTAAACGGTTTGAATGGATTCAGAAGAGCCTGGAGGATGTTGTCATAACAACAAGTGAAGATGTTAGGCAGAGTTACTATGACATGATGGCTCAGGCAGGGGAGGATTCCAAAGAATTTGGGGTGAATGAGTCATTGGGTAGTCTTATTGGTACTCTAGCAGATATGATGTTAACTATTGCAGTGGTAGACGGCATTATTAATTATTTAGCAGATGAGGGTTGTGATGTAGGCTTAGAGAAGCATTCCAAAGATTGTCTCGGTGTAACCGACTTGGATATTATGGATGGTATTCCAAGTCCAAGAACGCCAAGTCCTTGCGAGTTTGCAGATGAAATTGACTTGATTGATTTAAATACGGAAGCCAAGCTTCCAGATGGTTGGGATTTGAGTGCTAGTTGTAGTAATCCTGGTAGCAGTCAGGTGCATGGTTTTGATGACCTAGTGGGAGAAAATGGTGATTTAGAGCAAGCGTTGTTGAATTCAGAGGCGGAAAATGTTGCTATCTTGCTAGCTGATAAAGCACTAGCCCACGCAGAAGCAGTCTATATAACAGACTGCATACAGGAGGAATGGGAGAAAACTGCAGAGGCTGCGCATGCGTCAGTTATGGAGACAATTGCATCAGAGCATGCACATAATATTGCCACCATCCGTAGGCGATATGAAAAGATGGTGAGAGAAGAGCAGGACAGTCATACTGCTGAGCTTGCTAGCATGCAGGACAAGTACACGGATGCATTGCAAAGGATTAGGGATATGGAAGAAGATTTAAAGAAAGTTGTAGCTTTGCATTCAAACAAACCAGATATAACAGTGTCCATGGTACAAGACATAAATGAAATAGTGGAAGAAATGATGGCAAATAAGATGAAAAGAATTGAGTCGGATATGGAGGCAACGAGAATCCGTCTGAAAGAAGCTCAGCTGAAATTGGAGATCCAATCAGAGGACCACATACAAGAGGTTGATGCGATCACTCATATTATGGAAACAATGGAAAAGAAATACAAAGAGGAACTGGGCTCGTTGAGGGCGCAGTATATTGAGAGAGTTGAAGAATTGGAGGCCAATATGCGTACCAGGCTAGAACGACAGAGAGAAATCCACGAGCGTGAGTTGTTGGAAGTGGTGCGACATAACCGCAGTGAAATTGCCCGTATATACGAAGAGCACAACGCAAGTATGGCTGCACAGGTATGTGTGAGCTGGGTGTGTCTGCTAAGCCCCTCCTCTTTGCCAAATATGGATGTGCATGGTGGCGATGTCATGCGTTTGCACATTGGTACTGCACGGTGGTAATTTGTGGTTCAAAACAAGCTGCTGCTTTTATTTTATTTTAAATTTGTTCTTGATGATCAATGGCTGTGACTTTGGCGTGGCTGAAAGTTGGACTGTGGCGCTGTGAAATTTGCTGGCTGTGTTATATAAAGCATGTCATTTATTATTTTGGTTTCCAATTTTTCAACTTCTTTTATACTTGCTTTCTTTTTACACCTTTATTTTCAGATATCATTTATTTGCCACTAACTTTTCCTGCTTTTACTAAATGTTTTTTTGAGCCTTGTAGTTAGTTGTTGAAAGCTTTTCTGTTGCTGCAACTCGTTAAAACAAACCATGTTTATTTTTGTAACAACACTTTATTTTGGTAAACAAAAGATTCCATTGTGTTCTCCATTCTCCAAGCTTTTTGCCTCATGGTGGGTACCATGGAAGCCTAACATTGCATTTCTAACATCAAACTGATGCAAAAACCATGCTTGTAATAAAACAAAAAGGTAACGCTTAGATTCAATAAGCTCTTATTATACAGCATATGAACTGTTTTTTTAAATGTAAACATTTGCCACCCTGAGAATTTTGAAGGACTGTGATCCGAGACTGATATGTTATTAAAGCCAACACAGGGACTGCTATAGTCCATTTGTCCGCATGTGATACTTGCACAATGAAAGTTGGTACATCTGTAGCACATGATGTGGCACAAAGTGACTGCCTGACAGATACACTGCCTTTAATCGCACACATATCACACATGGACGATACTCTCTAGAGAAAGCCAAATTGGCTATACCAGACTTGCCTGTTGGTCATTTCATTCTAACTAAATCACAGTGTCAAAAGTAGGCACGTGGAAGATGTGTTTTAAAATCAGTGCACTAACGTCTAGTTTTATATTAAAGATTGACACTCGCTCACAGATTTTTTCTAACCCCGCATGCATAGCCAAAATTTGTTAAGATTTTATTTTGAGGAATTTCGTATTCAGGCACTCAAAAGGGTAGTTTTACTCAGAAAATGGATCCATTTGGGTAAAGAAAATTGTTGGGACTGGTTGATTTTTAATTGGGTGGTTCATCATGTGCCTTTTAAAACCTTCAGTCATTAAAGAAAACAGTGTTAAGGTCAATGCAAAAGGTTATGGTTATTCTGAGTCACCTCTGCCTATAAGTTGTTCTAGTATGTGGATAGTAATTCTTTGACAGAAAATGCAGGTGCTTCCTTTTTATCCTAAAGTAGAAAAGTAAGTGTGCAATGTATGAGAATTCTATATGCCAAAAGAAGGTGCAAGAAACATGTTCAGTTAGGATTAAACACATATACTTTAGGATTAGGAAGTATTTGCATTTTCCGTGGTGAACCTTGTAAGTAGGTTTAATCTGACAAGTTGTACTCTGTTATAGTTATTGACAGTCTGTTGAAGGCCCATTCAGTGATCCCAGTAAAAGTGTAAACAAAATTAAAATTGTGAATAAATTGCTTAGAAAGTAAAGGATGAGTCAATAAAATTGTCATTAGGTATTTTTGAAATGAAAAATTTGGCAAAAAAATGACAAAAACAGTAGTATTGACAAAGTTGAAGCCCCATTCAAATACATACAGCTTATTGCTTTACTTGAGTAGCACATCTATGGCATTAACAAAGATGCCAAAATCTAAATTTTGATGATTTTTACGATCCTGTGGAAGAGCAAATCACTGAATAGGCCTTTAAGTCATTGTGAAATAGAATCCATATGACCTGTTCCAACCAATCTAGGAATACCTCAGCTCAGCTCAAATTAAGCTAGTAGATAATGCATCAAAGATTGGATAGAGAGAAAAATCAAAATCTCTTGCATTTTTTGTTGTTATAGGATGTCAATTTTATATCCAAAATATGTGCACTCTCTCTAGTCTAGCCTCTTATGTACCAATCAGTTTAATACAGATTGGTAGAGATGACTTTAAAACTCAACCTCTGATTGAACACCGGTGCCCAGGCAAAAGCATTCTATTGTTGGGAACAATGGGAACCAGGCATAATCCCCGGTTCTACTAGGGCGCCCTCGGTTGACAAGTGATTGGGATTTGAAGTCATCCCTTGGCAAATTCCAACTACATAGGGGGCACAGTTATGTTATATGTATCCCAAAGAAGATACTGTTACTAGCTAATCTAAAAAAATCACAGTAATTTTGATAGTATTATCAATACATTCTGTAATGATTTAAGCAATATGACCATATCTTGATTTTAATGATTATTTGATCGTATACATTGATATACACTGAATTAGATGTTGATAGTAGTAAGATCAGATGGGTAGAGCTTCTTCCCATATTTTGGCCTGCAAAGATTGAAGGTGTTTTTACCCTGGTCTCATAAATTAATCAAAAATCAAATATTAAAAAGGTTTGAAAAAGTATTAGAATATAGCATTGCTTTCACATGGAAGAAGTGTAACTTGCTTTATTAATACAGACTGCATACTTATGGGTTATCTAGTGTGTGTACATCCAAGTACATTCTAGTGTGTGTAAATAAATGTGTTAGTAAGCACTAGTGTTATGGTTAGGCATAGTATGTACAACTTGTTGTTTTTCCTCGCACACAAAATATGCAATTGAATATTATATCTGTAGTAAAGTAGTCTTCTTTTGAACACCATTTCTGTAAAGTTGTTTCTACTGAAATATCACACACTTCTGTTGAGGTCATTTCTGATTGGCTTCTTTTAAACATCCTCATTCTATTGTTATGATGAGTCTGTAATTGTTTTTGATATAGGCATAAAAATAGTCCATAAGTCTAAATTCCACATCATCATTTAGGTTTCTGAGACTTTCAGTGCATATTTATGATACAATGGTAGTCCTATTGAAAATGATCGTAGGTTACCCAAACTTTATCATCCTGCCAGTTAATTTAACATTGTGTGGTTTATTTGAGTAGAATCAGCTCCATTGTTGTTGTGTAAGTGAATCACATTTTGTTAATTGCTTTGTGAATGTGAAAATTTGTTTTTAAGAAGTTTAATTCTGTGAATATCTGAAGAGTTGAGATACAAAAGTAAGATTTATGTCCTCTGGAAAATATTTCCCTATAATGGAAGATCAAATTAAAAAAAAGACTAGTTTGCATCTGACGTCAGGGCAAAGTGTGATGTGATTGGTTGCTGACTTGCGCAATACAGCATTTTTGGTCCGGTTGACAGGACGTCATACGTAAACTAGTCTGTTTAATTCGGTCTTCAATTATAAGTGCCTGTTAAAATAATTAGGAAGAGAGATCGTAAAGATGATCTTGTTGAAAGATTCTGAACAAAGCATGAACACAAAATCACTGTGTTTCAATTGTTTTGCATTTGAACTCTTTATATACAATACCCTAAAGATTCACCTAATAGCGCACTTTGGCTCCTTGGTCTTGGGGTAAATTCCATGTGCAAATAGAGAGCTTTCTCCTCTGAAATCCAACCAAGAATTAAGGTTCCATGTCCTTATTTTGCTGGTGGGAATTTTACGAGAGGGCACTTTTAGGTTGTGCTTAAGATTCCACTTATGTCAAGGGAACCCATAGCGCCATTAGGCGAATCTTTACGGTACTCACATAGTCAAATAGTTGATTCAGTCCAACCTCCCTTATCCAGACCTTATTTATAGGCATCTCTCTTTTTATCTGACTGAGCAATCTTTAAAAAACCTGTTTTTAATGTTTGACACCTTAATTTCATACTCTGAAGCATTTAGTAGGACATATTTATGTTGCATACATTATTAAAGTGTCCTCTTTCAGTGCTTTTTATCCATCTTCAGTAAGTAATCTGTTGTTGTCATCCCAATTATAGTATTTCAGACATTCAATGCATAATTACCCACAATTCATTTATCTGGATTTTCCCTTATCTAGCCAATGTTTTGTCCCATGGTGGGCAGATAAGAGAGGTTGGACTATTTGACAAAACACAACTTTTCACAACAAATTGTTATATATTGTTTAATTGCATCAATTGTATCACTAATCTGTTGTTTACATAACATAGAAATTGAATTTATCTTTAACTTTGCAAGTTAAGCTAATTGCCTTTCATAGAAATACCTTAATTTTGAATCTCAAAATTTGCCACATAACATTTAACATAACATAACCATTTGCTCTTGCATCAAATTTAATGAATGAAAAAATAATGAAACATGAACATTGATTGGCTGGTAAGATTGCCAACACTCTGACACTGACAATTTGGTTTGTATTGTGAAGATGCACTTCAATTTGACAAAAACGATATGAAAAAAAGAAGTTTTGTATATAGCAAAAATGTTGGTTCATACAATATGTAGTGGTTTTGTTCCCACGGTGACGCTTAATGTTAGCAGCCTTTACTGACAGTCTTGCGACACATTCTCAGAATTTTTTATGTAAAGCACATCTGTTTTGTTTGTGGAGTATTTCCTGTATATACTACACAAAATATACTTTCTCACAATTGGGGAAGTGGAACAAATGTGTTAGGTTGATCAGTGTCAGTATCATGTTCATACACTCATGTTCATGAGATTTTCTCATTTTGTTTGGTAAGCAAGATGATGACTATACTGATGCATCTCTAAAATCTTTATCAAGCAGTGTCTTCATCAAACATTCAAGAATCAAATATGGTCATCAAAGCCAAAACACATAAAACTTCACTTAATTTTCAAAACCAAAATTACAGATTCATTGCATATGTCCATAATATGTCATAGAAATAAAATTACATGGTAATTGGTTGAATTGCTGTTTAAAGATGTTACTTGCTTTAATTGCTATGCACTTTGTTAACCTTTAACCCTTGACCTTTGACACAGGTCCGTAGCAATGGAGAATTGATGGAGCAAGAGAAATCCCACCGTGGAAAGTTGACAGAACTTCGAAATTCCTTCCAAGATCAAATGAAAGTTTTGCAGGGGGAGAAAGACAAACAGTTACATGAAGAAGCCCAGGCTACGGCCAAAGGTAACAATACAACAGATAACTTGGGATACTCCGAATGCAATAAATCAAACTTCAGTAGAAACAAGAGTCGAACTTGTGTGTTTGCAGGTCACATGTGGAGAGGAGAATCATTTTGTCTCACATTGGTAACATAAACCAACAAGGCAAATTATGTTGAACTGGGCCCATAATGTGATTTTTTGATGTGGCCAAATATTTAAGTTGTCACTGTAGTTACTCTCTTTTGTGTCCCAGTGAGTGTGTCCATCCAATGTAATGGTTTTCCTATTATTACCTGTAGCTATACTATGTACACTAATCAATACCAAAGTTAGCAGCATATAGGCCGAAACAGCCACCTTGGCAGGTGTTTTTCTATTTTCAGTTATCGCCAGTTACTTTTGGTTATCAGCCTTGATTTTTTTCGCTAAACACTATGGACCACAATGGCCTCATCCCAATAACATAGTTCAATAACTTCAATTAAACAATCAGAGTGCAAAATTTGACCTCAAGTTATAAAGTATGAGTTTTTGTACCCAAATTTTCAAAGGTCATTCAATAAATGTATAAATGTATTGGGGTTAAAGAACTGTGCCCCTGGTAGATGAGCATGTTGTGGATGCTAGTGAAAGTGATTAGCTTTGTTCAGGGCTTTGTTTTCCGTCTCAACATTTTCTGCTATTGACGACACTGGAAAATTTTAGCGGCTGCGGAATACACTTGAAGAAGATTAGGCTTTGTGTCTGATGCAATAAAAAAAACACCTGCAAGATGTCAGACTATACACTTATCTTAACACTGTGGATTGATATCAATATCCCTAGATCAAGTGTAGCTTCTACCCCTGTAATTGAGAAAGATGGATATGCAACCGGTTTATAGAATAATGTACTTACTGGACTCATTCTCTAAACTCAAGATGTTAACACACAACTTTGAATATTTCTTTCTACAGTTATCGCATCCCTCCAAGAAAAACATGAGCAAGAAATTGAGCAGGAACGACTGAATCTTCAAGGCGGTATCAACAGTGATGTAGAAGCTGTGATGAAGAGACACAGGTAGGTCACAGTCAATTAATGGAGCTGTTTTTCAGTGGGAATAATGGTGTTATCGTTTTGAAAAGTACTGGATGATCAAAGGAAGGTGCAATATTTCAATATGTGGGAGCCTGGCTTTTTCTACCGCAAGTTGGTTTGTACCGGAATTCCTTCCCACACGGTAATATGCATATTGCATAACAATAGATACAGTTCAGAGGTTAATCCATCTCCTTTGTTATGCAATATGCATATTGTATTGTGGGAAGTAATTTTGGTACAATACGTATAGGGGACCAATATAGTATGATGATACTAATTCGCATGCCTGGAAACTATGCAAATCAAGTCTTTCATTGTGACTCTCATTTATGCTTATATATCCTGCTCTCTTTCCTGAAAAAAACAAGTTGCATTGGCGATTTGGGCATTATTTCAAATTCTTACACAGTATCCTCCAGTAAGTCCCCTTAATTGTGATGATGATGGTATAAAGATGTCTTAGCCCCTTGGCCAAAAAGAAATGTTTTGATGTTCACCACTGTCCACATCAAATTTTGAAAACTAAAAAAAGCTATTTTTTGTCTTTACTGTGCAAAACAAGATCCTAATTTTGAAATTCCTGAAAAAGGTTTTTTCTTTTATTACCCTTTAGAATGCATTACCATTTTGTTCGCTGTGCATTTATATGCACCATTCTATTAAAGACCTGCATTGCAAACCTATGTATACATTGGCAGGGTATTATGGAGAATTCTGGTTTAAAACTTCTATCCCAGGAAAGTTGTGAGGACACCCAAACATTGTTTTGTTCTCCTTAATGTGCAACTAACTTGTTTGTAAAAGAGATAGAGGATACCAATAACCCATAATTTGGCTTGGAACTACAATTGCCCGGTCCATTCTAGTAGCAGCATTGATAGAAATATAATATTCATTCTTACTCAAATGACGTAGCTTGCTTAGCATTACTATACCATTTTTTAAACTGATGTGTCAGTGCATATTTCATTGGGCGCAGGCTCAAATCACCAGCGCTTACTAAAAAAGGTTGTCATGCTCATGCTTAAAGAAGCCACATAGATGCTCGAGCGAAACAGCTGTCTCAACACGTTGACATCACCGCCACATCAGCGTGAAAAATGGTATAGACTGAATTTTCACACTTGTACTGTTAAGCATTAATCAATCCTTAATTAGCCCCACAAAAGTCGGACAAGAATATCGTGAAGTTCAACAACAAAAATTTGGATATAAGGTCACCTAATTCCTAGTTAAACTGAACAATCTGTACCAAAATGTTTGGTTTTGGGTTATTAGAGGATATTGCTTGTTTTCATATTTCCACATACGTATGTTTATATCATTACAATTGCATGCAACTATCATACCGCTGGCTGGCTGGCTGGCCTGCAGTTTTCAATCAGGAACCAACTCTTTGCATGGACAGAAGTAACTCATACTTAAATATGCCTGTTTTATGTTACAATCATTCATTGTCATATTTAGAATACCTTGCCAATGAAATTTATATTGACCCCAAATGTAAGAATTGCAAGAATTATATGTTATCCTAAAAGCATGTCTAAATATCTTGGCCAACTCGTAACAACATTCTTAAAGTAACCCTTCATTGGTAGAGTATTCTAAATCCTAACTCTGTTACTTACTCGCTTGAAATATTTTTGATAGAAATTGAGTGGCAACTGATAAAAATCAAACATTTTACTCTCTAATCACAAAGTATTTAATAATAGCTGTTGCACATTATCTTTCAAACTCTGTCCACTCTTGAGCCACCATTGACCACTATGTTCTCTGTCCATTTCCTTAGGTCTTGTTACACAATAGTTCTTGGGACAGGTCAGTCATTGAAAGCACCTTCTTGCCAAGGGTCAATATTAATATATATATCATCACACATGCACCAACCATTATCAAGTCAACCGAAAATGCTTGTGTAATTTGACAATTGAGCCGAAGTAAAAAATAAAGTTTATTTTCATAAAAGTACATTTTGAGCTACTGAAAATGCTTGTGTAATGTGACAATTGAGCTGAAGTTTAAGCCAAGTTTCATAAAAGTACATTTTGAGGTAGTGGCCATACTATCCGTAGACCTGAATATAATATCACATGGGCTTGAATTTGAAGTCTTTTGACTAAAAACCAAGTTTATTTTTGTAAAAGTACATTTTGAGCCACTGAAAATGCTTGTGTAATTTGACAATTGAGCTGAAGTTAAAGCCAAGTTTTGTAACAGTACATTTTGAGGTAGTGGCCATACTATCCGTAGACCTGAATAAAATATCACATGGGCTTGAATTTGAAGTCTTTTGACTAAAACCAAGTTTATTTTTGTAAAAGTACATTTTGAGCCACTGAAAATGCTTGTGTAATTTGACAATTGAGCTGAAGTTAAAGCCAAGTTTTGTAACAGTACATTTTGAGGTAGTGGCCATACTATCCGTAGACCTGAATAAAATATCACATGGGCTTGAATTTGAAGTCTTTTGACTCTTTAATTCTATGTAAAATATCATTGTTTCATTTTCCTTCAGAAAGTTAATTAAGGTTTATGTAAAGCCCAAATGTGAAAGAGAAAACTAAGTGTATAAATTCTGGTTTCAATAAAGTTTAGTCTACTTTGGAAAAGTCTGTAACTTAGACATATTCTTGAATAGAATGGACAAGCAATTCAACATTGCACCTTGCAAGTTGAATTCACAGTTTTGCATGCTCAATAGTTGTTGTTGATCATGTTTTAAATAACTACTTGTGTGATCAGTGTATTGAACCATGTGCTCCCAATGATAAGTCTGATGAAATCCATATTGGGCTCGAATGTCAGTTGAAATCCATATACCCCCTATAGAAAACATGACCTTAATCTTACACACAAGGGATGTAGATATCAAATGGAGTCACCCAGTCAGGTCATCCCATTTGAAATACACATTTTGTGTGTGTACGATTAAGGATATGTCTTCCATGAGGGTGTATGGATTTCATCTGGAATAGACCATTTGTGTATTGAGTTTTTGGTGCACAGATTGCATGCATTGGTAATTCAGTTGTTATTATTATTGTTTTATTTTGAATTTGTAAGCCAACTTTATAATTTGTGAAACAAGTCTTTGAATCATACATAAATGTATTTCAAGGAACTAAAATATACCAGTTAAATTTTTTGTTTTGTTTTTGCAAAATATTAAAATTCACATGCTACTTTTCACTATTTAATATGTTAACCTGTAAATAACACAATATATTCACAGACAGACACAAAAGCTCTCCATTGGTACCATTCGGTACACTTGCAAACTAAATGATTCAAAATTGAAAGACGAGATCCATTATGTGTCAGTGGCTGAAAAGCTACTGATTTAAATTTCAACATACCTGGAATTAAGTTTATAATGAGTTATGTACCCTCTTCAAAATATTGTCATCCTTTTCTGTTGGTTAGGTATGATTGAATGAATTCTGGTAGTATAGTTTACACAATATCCCATGTTTGTCAACACATTTTGTTAATTTCCTTTCATTGGTTAATGTTTTTCACTTTCCATTAAAAGTTTTGCATGAATATTATTTGTAAGACTAATATATATTTTTATATATTGCAAAGCTCCCAAAGTGCATGTCAGCAACCTGTTTTGTTATACCAAAGAAATGATCAAGTCATATTAAATTATATCAGCTTCAGATTTAGTACCAAGGAAGCTTAATAGACATTGTAGCAGCAGGATAATCCTCTCTCCATTTTGTAAATATTGAATTTACTGAAAATGTACAGTTGACAAATTAGTCAACTCTCTCAGTTGACAAATTAGTCAACTCTCTCCATTTTGTAAATATTGAATTTACTGAAAATGTACAGTTGACAAATTAGTCAACTCTCTCCATTTTGTAAATATTGAATTTACTGAAAATGTACAGTTGACAAATTAGTCAACTCTCTCCATTTTGTAAATATTGAATTTACTGAAAATGTACAGTTGACAAATTAGTCAACTCTCTCCATTTTGTAAATATTGAATTTACTGAAAATGTACAGTTGACAAATTAGTCAACTCTCTCCATTTTGTAAATATTGAATTTACTGAAAATGTACAGTTGACAACAGGCTGCGACAAATCGCCTGTCCGATAGCCCGGGGCAATCACATTTTTTGTCGGGCAATTAAAACTCTGAAGAGCTGTGCCCGATCGGGCAAGTCTAAATTTAAACCAATTAAAGCTTGATGATTTAAAATTGAGTATTTCTGTCCAACTTGGCGTGTTCACAGAAGTAAAAAAACATCAAAACAAAGTAGAAAACTTCTTGAAATGGAACTCAAATTTCGCTAGTAGGCACTCGTATCCCACACCTGACTTGCAGACATATACATGTATATATGCTAATGAACATCATGCCGTTACGTGACGTATCGGAAGTTTGGCCAATTATAGAACCTGTTTCGTGCAAATATCATGACGTCAATGACGTCAGCTGGTATTTGCATATGATTGAGATTGAGATGTACTAGTGGTTGGCGAAATACGTAAATCGCCGTGACTTTACTGACAAAATTTCACATAAAATACACATTATTTTCCACATGTAAGAAACAAACAGTGAAATAATTGAATGAAATGTTCATTTTTTATGCATTTCATGAATACTCATTTATTTATCAACTTAACTGAGAAAAGTATTGGATTTCCGTAAGAATGAAACTGCCAAATTCAGCACACTTACGGTACTATGCACTGCACTGCATGATGAGTACGGTAGGCCCCTATGTGACTTTGTCGACAATTGTTGCCGGGAATATGGGTTAATTTCGGGCAATTTCGGGCAACCAATTTTTGGATATTGCCTGCCCGATCGGGCAAGCTAAAAAATAAAATTTGTCGCGGCCTGGTTGACAAATTAGTCAACTCTCTCCATTTTGTAAATATTGAATTTACTGAAAATGTACAGTTGACAAATTAGGTCGACTCTTTTGAACAACTTTCTCAGTGATTGATATCTACAATTGTGGCATATAACTTCACCTATCTTGTAGGACAATGAATAATTATGGTAACTCCACAATGCTGCAAGATGTCACATTATTGTTTTGTCAGAGTATGTGTTTGAAAAGTAGTAAGTGTAACAGATGTGAGACACTGTTGTTGGTCACTGTTGAGTTAAGTGTGTCACACACTTCACAATTCAGTTGATGTACACCTGTCACAACTTCTATAAGATTTGCTTGTTTGCAGGATAATTACTGTATAAATGTGGCGCTAGTATGTGTTCAATTAACTTTCACATTAATGTCATGAAAGAAAGGTGTTTTTTTGTCCTTGGCCTTGTCCACAGGAACAACGTTTTTTGTTTCTATATTATGATACCCCATTTAGATTGGCTTTAGTTAAACACAGTACAGCAACCTATTTCAGACCACAACTGGTGCTATGCAAGAGATTGTGAATCATATAGTAAAAAATTAATAGTTTTTGATATGTATTCAAATTATTAACTTTTGAGTTGGAAAATCTGTCAAGTCCAGCAATATGGAAAGACAGACTTTTCTCATCAAGCATGATCACATTTTGATATAAACAAATAACACCTTATTGAGACTAATTGAACACATTACAGTGCTGAAATGAATTTTTCTATTTGATGATATCAAATGCAAAATACAAATACATTTATCTAAAATTATTGTTTTTCCTCACCCATTTATTGCCACACAGGGAAGTCGTCAGCCAAATGAACAAAGAGTGGCAGATTCTGTCGCAGAAATTCTCCCAGGTCTGCCAAGAGAACACACAACTCTCAAGACAGGTGGAGACCCTTAGTAAATCCTTAGGGGATGCACGGCAACAGACGGAACAGCTGCTATCACTTAATAAAGAGCTTGGCAATAGATTAACAGAAGAGGTGCTAGCATTGAGTAAGAAAGTATCAGAGGAGAGGGAGGAAGAAGACAAAGAGGGAGTGCTGCAGGTGGATAGGAATGACAATGAGCAAATCACTCCTACAAAGGTGAGTGTGTACATAGGAGGCTTTTTTGTCGTTAGTTTTAGTTTTCTCTGATGAGACTGGCTGGCAGTCTGAAACCTGTTGCATATAGTGACCTGGGGTGCATTTCACTAAACTTTACGAAGCTTCGTAAGTCTCGATATCGTTCGTAACTTACGACGAGTCGTAAGTTGTATTTCACTAACTTACTTACGAATGGTACCCTTCGTAAGTAATAGGGATTTACTACAGGGACCCTTCGTAAAGTTCCGTCTAGTATTGGTTATTCGTAACTTTACGAATGGTTACTTTAATTACGAAGGGTTAAAAGTTTATTGAAATGGACCCCTGGGGTGCATTTCACTAACATATACAATACACTGTAAGTCCTTGAGCCCAGTGTAATTTCCAAACGCATCGTAAGTCTAATTTGTAAATTGTATGTTAAAGTTATGATTGGTTTGTGAGTTATGACTTAAGATGTGCAGTATCTCTTTCTGATATCAATCCCTGATCAAGGAAAATATTTTCAAGTTAAAATGTATTATGAATATAGTCAATTTTTCTAAAAATCTATGCAGATTTATTTGCTCAAATATGGACCATTCACATGGCATGGTGTGATTGTCTATGAGTGTAAACAAACAGTTGTTAATTTTGGCATGTGTTTTCTTACTTGTCAGGTTGCCCTTCACATTCGTGAGGTAGAGCTTCAGTGTGCTAATGAAGAGTTGCATACACTACAAGGGAAACTGGAGTTGGCATTAAAGGTATGTATAATGAGATTAATGGGAACAATAAGATCAAATTTATTTATTTAAACTTTCTTTAGGCAGGGTAGCCCCTTCAATGACAAAGCACTGATTTCCAAGGAGGCCCTGCAAGTACACAACATAATTAAAACAATATAGGAATATATCAACTTGGTACATACTGCATCACAAGAATTTCTGATTGTGGGGAAAATAAAAAGTTCAACTATATGATTTTCCTCTAAAAAAGGAAAGAAAAATTGTTATTTGCTAAACAAATACAGATATTGTTTATTTATCATATATAGATATACAAGCAGGGCATAGAAAGAAAAAAGCAGCACCACAAGCTTCAAGAAAATCTTCAAAATCAGTGAACGATATTACAAAAATCAATGCATTATGATCTCTAAATAAAATACAGAAATAATTGCCCCAAAAGTTGATTTTGTGACCACAACAATGTAAAAAAAATCAAACAATGGTTGCAGTTATGTTTTGACAATGACTAAAACATTCCCAGACAATAAACACTATTTTTTGTCTACCGTGGTGAGATGAACTATATTTCAATATGCTCATCAATTTTGTAGAATATGCTATGAGTAATATTTTTGTCTGCTGTATTAATTTCACAGAATAAACAAGAAAGTGACAAGCAGAGATCAGAATTTGCAGTGAAATGCCAGGCTCATCAGGACTACATTGAAGCTCTCAAAGGAGAAGTGGACGACCTTCAACGGCAAGTACAGAGAGTGAGAACCAGTGGTGAGGGTGCTGCAGCACAGGATGACCCTACTCCTGAAGTTGTATAACACATATGGTGTTAAGTGTTTGTAAAGAGTGCTCCATTCAATCCCAGCTTAATCTGCCATCTTGTATTCATTGATATGCACATCCAGAAATTGAATAGACATTGTGGATTCATATGTTCTTTTAAAGGTGTTTTTTTCTGAATACCAAATATCTGTATTCTGAATGTTTGTTTTGTTGTTGAATATTGGACTTAGGATCATTCCAGAGAGTGCCTGATAGAGGGAGGGGGAGTTATATATGTACTTTGCACACTTCTGGGTAAATACAGTATTTGCTCATTCTGTTACCTAGATAATAATGTACTTGTAACAAATGTCTATTCAGTTTCTGGATGGAGGATAGTATAAACCTCACTGAGGTGCTTGCATTTGCCCCACCCACCAATGCAATAGGAAAGGTACCTAATATACTACATTACGGTGCCATTTAAGGATTTACATAGAAAGTATCTAACAAAAGTTTTGTGTTATGTGATGACTGCACAGTCTCTAGTTTTCATACAGGGTTTCTTAAAAAAGAAAGCACAATTTCATTGTTTTAACGATATGTTTTGATGTTGAGTACAAAAGGTGTAAGTGTATCTGACTCCTCTGCCGTTAAGGTGAAGAGGAGAGATCACTTACAGCTAGCGACCCTTAAAAACATTATCAATGAATATTCATATATTTTAATTGTCATATTTTGATATGGATAATGATTCAGTTGGTGCATATAATTTACATTCAATTAATTTTTATTTCTTTCAAAGTTGCACTGAATAGTTGCTTAGATTTTTTCCAAATAAATAAATATTGTTTCTGTGTATTATTAATATTATTATTTATTTTATAAATTAAACATTCATGATTATAATATAAGGACTTCTCCACAGTCCACCATCTGTGTTTGCTGGTGCTTTCAAGCTGTAGACTAGACTTGCAACAAGCCTTGCATAATCAGTGGAAAGGAATGTGGACCAACAGTAACATGTATAGACATCCTACATAATTGGATGACATTATAAAGGACCAAAACATCAAATGAGAGACAATAAGTTATTACTTGTACAAGTAGTGTGTTCTCTTTATGTCTTGGATATGAATATGTTAGCTAGATAAGACAGACTTCAAACAGCCTTGAGCATAATGCTTTGGTAAATCACCTTATTGGATTGTCATGAGTTGGACTAAAATAGTGAAAATTATATCATAATTGGCATCTTTAAACTTTAAAGTTAAGCTATTGGCATGTATGTAATTCTTACAATGCATTATCATCATAAAAACGGGTTACAGGTCACAAACAAACATTCTCTTAATTTGAAGTTTGCCAGATATGTGACGATATAATGCGGCAGTACACTATTGTGCCATGGCTAGAGTCCAGACTAACTGTTTTTATGATCAAAAGAATTTTTAAGCCAAAATTCCACAGGGATGTCAAACTTCACTTCTGGCTTTGGTGAGATGCTGGTGCATAATAAATTGCCTTAAGTCAGGAGGTTGCCATCCCTACACTATCCATGATGATAATCAGTTGAATGCAAGGAGGTTATAAATGCAGAGTTACAACAAAGCACACATGACCTTGTTGCATATTCCTTACATCAGACTTGAATACTATTTCCATCCTAACATGTTTGTTATTCAATACTCTGCTACTGATTAGTTTAATAACTTTTTACATTCTAATATTTATTCCAAAATTGATTGATTTTGTAATGCCGTAATTGTGTGGATTAAAACATGCTATAGTTAGAAGCATTTATCAAATAGTATTAATTGAATAAAAAACAACTAATTTCCTTTGCATATTGCAGTGCATAGTTTGGGTGAGTACCCACTTATAACATCTCAGTGGTAGATTACTTTCATCATAATACTAAGCTCTAGAATTAACAAAAATCATGTGCCCAATAAGTGCCTATGTGGTACTCCCTGGTACTGCAAAAGCTCGATGTTAAAGTCAAAGTAGTGGTACCCCTGGTTGCACCTACATAGTAAGCTGACTCTGAATTAGGGAAGTAGTTGTGTATATTTTGTAACCAGACAAGAAGTTACTTAGTCCTGATTTCAATCAGATGAGAGAATAAATACCATAATATACCAGCAATCTAGGACAGAACTTCCTCAAGGTGTAAGATGTGTCCTTGGAAGTTCAACCCTTTTAGAGCCTTCCATTGCATTGGTTATCAAAACCCAGTTATGGCCTTTGTTTAAAGTTATGTGCTTTATCCAATTTTGCACTGCAATTGTAATAACTCCTTTTTCTTATATGTATGTAGCAAACTAATTGTGCATACAATCAACCTATAAAATATACTTTTCATTACATCATCGACATTGACATTACTATGAGTATTTATAACTTATGAAAACAACAAAATGTCACAACTGGCATCCTTGTAAGCAGTCTCATATGTCTGGATGCAGCTTAAAGTGTTGATTACATATGTTGATGACTTTATTTCACGCTAATCCACAGGTTGTCAACCTGTGTGTGGAATTTTGAATCCTATGTTCTAATCTTGAGTATTCTTGCTGAAAGTTTAAGTCTTGCAACATGATATATGAACCCTTGCTGTAGTCGCCTTATATGAATAGTAAAGGAGACATTCCATCATGACTTGATCGAGAAAGATTCCTGGCAATGTTTGTAACTTTTGCCTTTGTATTGTCAAATGAAATAAACCACAGCTATACTGTGATCAATTGATTAGGTGTAGATATAGTCCGTCAACTCAGAAGTACAAAGTAAATCCGTGGCATCGGGGGTCGATGCTTTGCACCACACGCATTGCGTGGTAAAAAAACGCGATGCATAAAGAGCGTGATAAGTGCAAATCGTGCAGCAGTTGGTGCGCCAAAGAAGCATTTACACACGCATTGCACTGAAATAGTTATTCTCATACCTCCAGTTCCTGAGGTCTATTTACTTTGTACTTCTGAGTTGACAGACTATAAGGGCTATGTTTCCATTTTACCCATGTCAAATATAAACCAATGGCATTTTTTACAAATTGTACATTTCGGCATGCAGTGCCTATACTAATCTGTCCAAGACATGTCATTTTGTAACTGATTGAAGTATAGAAATGCTGTCTTCACCACAGCTATGCAAGTTGTGTGACATACTCTTGATGCTCTTCCAAACTTTTTTCCTTCATGTAAACAGCATTCCTATTGAATCATACTGTTCTATTTGTGTGATTATAATCTATCTGCTCTGATGTATACGATAAAATTATTGTATAGGCGATGTATTATAATACAAATTATGAAATCAAACTGTGATAACTAGCAGTTTAGGATTATACTATTACAACACTTGCATCAATGCAGTGTTGTTGTTACTTCATCCAGGACAGAGTATACTTAAAGCATTGTCCATTTGGCTTCTTTGAGACAGTAGTGTCTTTTGAGACAGTAGTGTCTATGTGTGATACACATGTGATCAAAGGCAGTAGTGCATCTGTAACATACGATATGGCATAAAGTGACTGCACCCTACAGATACACTGCCTTTGATCTTGTGTATCACTCACGGACGCTACTATGTCAAGAAAGCCAAACGGACTATAGATGAGGTGACAGCAGTGTTTAGGAAAAAAAAAGGTTTGTCTCAAAGCTTGCGCACACATTTGTAAAATCGCGCGATTTGAGAAAAATTCGGCGAAAATCCAACTTTTTTTCTCAAAATACCATAAAAAAAAAATCGCATTTCGCATTTGTTTCAAATCACTAGTGAGCTTTGAGACACCTTTTTGAGGGGGGGCCTTATAAACAAAAGTAAGGGTCTGGTCTGCTCTGGTCTATGCACATGGTTCAGATTATAACACATAAAACCACTTTTTTGTTCAATAGCCTTACTTCCCTGCCTTATTGCCTTGTATCTGCTATGGTGCAAGTTATTAAAGCACAAAATTTTCTTCTACCGTCCATGATTAAAACATGGTTCCTTATCAAATTTATGATGTGCATGCATTTTGTTGGGTAAGGAACAAATGACCATTGCCAACCAACTATTTGTTATGTCACCTCATCTATAGTGCTGTAATTCCTCAACGCAGTGACATCACTGCCATAAGAGCCACCATTGTGCCCTTGTGTGCGTGCAAGTCCAATTGTGTAATTTGGGATCTTTATAAAGGCCATTTTCTGCAATGTTTTCAGGAAGCAAAAACATTAGTATCAGCGGTATAGAAATATATTTTAAAAATTGAATCAGAACCTTGGCAAAAAATGGTAGCTATAATGATTGGTATTTGTTAAGAATGAGTCGGGGACCTATTTGGTCTGACCAATGTTTTCAATGCCTAATTTTTTTGTTTTTGTATCTTAATATTTCAATGGCTATGGTTAGCGTAAATAAATGTAATAAAGTTAAACTTACTTTCTTCAGTTGATTTTACTTTTTTTTTACAGATAGGTTATTAAATTGCTGTCAAGTTTTTGTTGTTTGCATGTTACGTGCATTGTACTTGCTCTAAAAATACCAAAATCTAAATTCCAATTGATATTTGGTTCATGGAATCAACTAAATATGTCTGTAAAGTACGAAACACAAGCATTAAACATATATTTGAATGAACGTTTTGCAGCAAGCGAGTATGACGTCTGTTTTGTGTAATTTTTTCTTTAAGACAAATTGCGCTTGGCAGCCATATTATTTACGACTTCTGATATTTGGTATTGTGTTACCTTTTGTAGAATTATTTAAAAATATATAAATATTTGAAAAAAGCCAAAGCAAGCTTTGGGGAAAAAATGTTCAATATGTATTATTAGAAAGAATAATAATGAATTATGCACAGATATACCACCTTTGCTTGTATTTTGTAAACAAGTGACTTTTTGACAAAATAATCGCCATGTTTTCTTGAGAATAAGAAACTTATTGTAGATTTGAAGAAAAAAATTGTAGATAGCATTTGAATTCTAATGATTGAAAAAATAATATACTTCCAGCAAAAATCTGTATATTCTAGTGAATTTGTATAATGAGTTACTGATTACTATTTTGTGGTTCATTAAGCTTTACACGTTTCACTCATGCATGTTTTTGTGTTGTGCACTCTTAATATTTTTGATTGTTTTTTGTAGATGTGTTATGTTGCATGGTACTGGTGTTACTGATCAATGAATGATTGAAGGCAGGTGGATGGACTCCTTGTGCTTTATTATTACATAAATGTGTATCTACTCTCGCAATATGCATTGGATGTTTTTCTTTTGATTTGTCATTGTCATAACTGATGGCTAAGGAAAGAGTACAAGGAAAGTTATGCAAGTTAAGATGTTTGTTGCAGATGATGAATAAAGTGCTCATTTTATGGTCACATTAAATTCAAGCAAATTCTCGTTTGGACTTTCAACAAGTTATACATTCAAACCCACTATCAGCATTTTTGTGGGTTACGGTAGATACATAAGAGAGATACACATTTATGAGTTTCAGTTAAGAAGTAGTGTATGGATGTACTGTGCCGATGGAAGCCGGGTCCTATTCAATGCTTGTGAGTGTGCAAATCCAAAGAGTCCACTCAGTAGATTGCGGGACAATATGGTATCATCTGCATAGTGCATATACTGCACCTGTTACTGAAACTCATCAATATTTTTCAAGTGAGCGTCACATCTGTTGGTTTATATTGTGATATGAAGTATTGAGTTATCCATCCCATCATGTTTGTGCAACACTTCTATTTATATCTTTGTTCTTTCAAATTTGCAGATGCATAAAAAAAACATAACAACTTATTATGATTGATTGAGAAAAAATATACCAGCTTTCTTGCTAAAGCCAAATCTGTTATTCATATTTATTGTATTTTACTTACAAATTGTATTCATTAGGTTGAAAGTAATCATTTTATGAATAATAATAATTACATTATTAATATAGTGCGTTTATGTGTAACCAACATGTTAGGCAAAAAAAAAAGGTTTGTCTCAAAGCTCATGCTTTTGTAAAATTGTGAGATTTGGAAAAAAAGAAATGCGGAATTTTTTTTCATTTCAAAAAAAAATTTTTTCCAGAAAAATTTGGCGAAAATCAGATTTTTTTCTCCAAATACCATGAAAAAAGTCGGGAATAATTTTTTTTTTTTTAATCGCATTTCACATTTGTTTTCAAACCACTCGTGAGCTTTGAGACAAACCATTATTTTTTTTGGCCTTATAATTTTGTGTTTTTTTGACATTACTAATTTGTATGTCAGTGGTATTATGACACATTTTAAAGGACTGCATAGTGTGTAACTCAAATAACACGATGATGTACCATTGATGATTGAAATGATTATAAAACAGCATTTGTAAGCTTTTTCAGACTGATGTTGTACCCTTAACATGCACTATAGGTAACTATTTATCATGGAACAGACTTTTGTGTATAGTACCACTGATATCATTCTCATCTTCAGGACTCACAGTTCAGACCATACATATTTATTCAAACTAGACTTATATTGAGTCAAATGATAACCAAATGTCCATGTAGTAATAAACCAGTAAAGAAGTCATTGAACTGTGGTTTTGAAGATGAGTTTGTTTGTTTACGTATATATCCCCCCTGCCCGGTCAGTATTTTGGCTTGTATGGTAATACCTCTTTAACCATTTATGTATCTGTCTGTCTGTATGTTTGTTTGTTTGCATAATATTGTATTTATGTAGCTATTTCTTCTGTTTAATAACATAAAAATAATGATAATGAAAAGCCTTGTTAATTTACACCAAACTTGTATTTTGTATTTAACATTAATAAATGGACAGATGTGAAATCGAAAAGTTGATTGTATGTGTTTTTCTTGATGATGTAATATTAGGGTTGGCAATTTACCATTCATAACTGGTGGTAAATACAGGAGAACTCAATAGCATGAAGTGTAAAATTTTAAAAATTAAGGAAATAAATGAAGGACCATGAAATAAGCATCATGACCGGGTTTATTAGGAGTAATAGAGAAACACTTCAAATTTATTGGAATATACTATTGTATTATGCATTCTTTCTGTCAGTTTTTGTGAAGCGAGTAGACGCACTTTAAGCCAGCCTTCATATTGTAGTTGTTAACATTAAAATGCTCTTACAATTATAGCCTATTCATAACAATATGAACAACTTGTTCATACACAGCTGGTCTCATCAAAGTAATACAGCACACACTACTCTAAAATACCCAAGTTTGGAGGGAAAATGCCCGGGAAAATGACATCAACAACAACAAGTTGGTGTAGTTTATGAGATGTCCCAATTTCGAGCCCTAATGAGGTTGAAAGTTTTTCTCTTGAAAATAATTGTTCCGAGTTTAAAATTTCCCTGAACTTGGAACTAGTTGCCTAACTCTTGGTTTACCTGTACCACTCGAGAGCTGATCATGGTTGCAGTGGTTATATGTAGGTAGACAAGGATACTGCGCCTATTTGAGCTGCACCCCTGAATGTTGTAAAATCATGGTTTATAATGTGTCTTCTTTGGCCACAGTAGTCAGAAAAAAACTTTAAAAGTATGCAGAGGTGTGTGAGTTGGTGATAACTCTCTAGCCCAAAGGTTCCCTAGTCCGAAAGCTCCTTAGTCCGAAGGTTCGCTTGTCCGAACACGTAATTTACCATTCGCTACTCCGAATTCTGAAAAAAGCTTTGTTAGTCCGAATATCGGGTTCGCTAGTCCGAATTATAAATATGGTTCTCTAGTCCGAATATAGAATAAGCATGTTAAGACTATAACCCTTACCCTAAACCCTAACCCTTATTTTATATTCGGACTAGAGAACCTTCGGATTAGCGAACTTTATTTAGTTTTAGGACCCGTCGGACTAGAGAACCTTCGAACTAGCGACCCTTTGGACTAGAGAGAAATCATGTGTGGGTTGGCATCAATCGCTATTATATCAAATCCCCACAATATTAATTTCAAAACAACAGGACTAACACCATCAACAATTTAGAACAATAACCTCTTCAACCCGGGTAATCTACTCGCGCTGTTATTAAACTCTGATTATTGACTCAATTATTTCCCTTTCACAATAGACAAATTGAGATAATTCAGGACAACTGGACAGGTCAAATCCTTATATTTCCTCATTTCTAGTTCTCAAACAGGATGTCCCTAAAAATTGGATGCTGGATAATTTTAGAATAACGGGGAAACCTAGATGGATATTTTAAAAAATCAGGCTAATATCAACAACAAAAAATGAGAAGAAATAAAAATTCTCTGGAATGGAGTGCCCAAATTTGAGCTAATGAGCTACAATTGTCGGAGTTTGAGGATAAAGAGCAGCATGATTTCAAGTGTTTGTCTTCGGAACTGCCGGAGAGTCTGAAAAAGGAACCATTTGCGTGTTAATTTTTAGTATTTTGATAAAGTTACATTTTCTTAAAATGTCAGATTTGTGACAATATCTGCTCAAATAGACGGGAATTTGACTCCTTCATATTTAAAAATCGAAATTGATATTTGATGTCTTTGCTAAAAATCTTTTTCGTCAGGAACACACAAAACAAGATTATCTCGTTGTCGATGTTTGATAGTCCTAAATTTTGACTGACCACGGTTTTGAAGATCGACATTGGTGAGTGGTGACCCCGGGTGGTGACTAATAATAGTTCCTCCAATTTAGTTCCTTGAAAGTCAGTATACCTGATCTGACTATATTAAAGTGATTCTGTCATTAAAGGCAGTAAGGGAAAATCCCATAATTACAAATTGACAGTTATATAATACCTAGATTAAGGTGACACTCTTCTGTTAATTTCATTATAATATAAATTATTACTAGCAGTTCGCAGACCGTAATGCCCCTCGAATAGTGCGAGCGAAGCGGCTCCATGTACTACGATTTGAAGCAAGTGGTAATGGCATCTGGCAGTAAAAAGTTGTCAAAGTCCCCCAACAGTTTTTACACATGAGACAAGTAGGATGTTCTTTGCCTTCCAGGTCTTCTTTTACCATGTAATGGGGTGTAGAGAGAGCATGTCTTCTGCATGGTTCATCTTCCTACATCCTCAGGATATGTCCCAGGAATCGTAGTTGTCGTGATTTGACATAGTTGATACTAGCAGCGAAATTACAGCGCTTTGAATCCTTCAAGATCTAGCTGGAAAAAGGCGCTAATATAAATCCGAAATTTATTTATTATTATTATTATTATTATTATTATAAACAGGCACAGTGTTGGTGATGTTATAGACCCTTTCATTACTAACATGGTCAGTGCGTTTGATGTTCAGTATTATCCTGTAACATGATGTACCAAAGGCGTTTATCTTATCTTCCATTTCAGTAGATATCACCCAGGACTCACAGCCATAGAGCAATGCTGTAACACAAGTGGCGTAAAAAGGCATGACTTTTGTTGCAACAGTGAATGTTGGACTTCTCCACAGGTGTTCCAGTTTCCAAAATGCACACCCCGGGTACACACCATGCAAGCGCCTTCCGTCGGAAGAGGTCACTGGTGGCAAAAGTTGTGGCAGCAGCAAAAATAAACAAGCAAAAACGAAAAACATTCAAACACCACAAACAAACGTTCGAGAAAGCACACGTCTTGCCTGACCTCAAAACAGGTGATTTTTTTTTAATCCATTTTTTCTTAATTTTTTAAAAGTTTTTGGCGACTTTGGAGAACCTCTAGACCTATTCTGAAGGTTTGCATTTGAGGAGGTATTTATACTCCATATTTAGCAACAAAACAGAAAACGTTATGATTGTATAGCATATGGCATAAGCCCTGGGCATAAAGGCAAGAAGAGTTTATAGAGGGGAGGAGGGTATCCATATGACGTCGAAAGTAGGCCTAATTTGATGGTTCCTATGGTATACTTGACCCATGGCCGCCAACACAATTAATGAGTCTCACCCCTCCCGGTTCCAGAGCCACTGTATGGGTACAGTTCCGGGTAAATTCTTGATAGATTGGACATTGATATCATCGTGATCGTTCACAGTGACGAATCACGGATTATATTTTTATACAGACCTATGAGGGCTGAGGGCGTTATTATCGATTTTTTAACCAGTGCAAAGTTGTTTCTGCAATGATACTGCCGCGTTGGGCGCCTCGCGAAACGCATTTCACATTAATGTGGTAATCAATCATTGTCTGGTATTTGTCACTCATAACAATATAATGACGAATAATAAGTTATGATTCCAAAAAGTTAAACAATAGTTAACTGGTCAGTATCACCTTAAAAGGAAGTGCAAGTGAAACAACAACTATAGGCCTACAGTGACCTGAAGAGTTGGTATTCTCATTTTCAGTGTCAAGCCATAAGGAGAGACTTGCATACCATACAAACAATCCAATGGCCAGGAAATGGTCTCTGGGTATGTTAAATACCCGGGCTAAATGACTTAAATAACAGTTGTGAAAATATTGATACTCGCGTTACAGGAATAATAGCTTTAAAGGTTTTCTTACATGTTGCAGTGTTTCGATTGATAGCAGAAAGTTGGCGGTACCAGTTATTTGTTAGTTATTAAGACAAACAAGTAATATATCTTGCTCACAAGTGATCTATTACTCAAACTGTCTGCAGCGCAGTGAGGAGAATATCCCACGTTAGTGTTTTCATTTGTTGATATTAACATCTGTACCGCAATATGGCATATTTTCCATCAATTATTGTGAACTTGATAGTTCTCATACGCCTATGTACACTCGGTGTAGTTCTTTCATCAACTCTTTATCTAGAGGTTTATAATTCTACCGAACCACAAATCGGAACACGCGTTGAGTTTCATTGCCGCGGAAGGGTGATCGATCAGCAAACAGATGACTTCTTCACAACTGGAGGAAGGTTGGTGTGGTATGCTGACAACGAAGAGATCGCAAGTTCTTCCAGCATCAGCGAACAGAACCACTACATTAAATATGGCGAAAAAGACAAGTACTCCATTTCTGTATTTCGTTTACATGGTGAAACCTACTTTTACTTACAAATAAAGCACCTTACCGCCCAGGACAACAAAGCCTACCAATGTGCTCTCATATCTGGTCAAAATATCATAGGCCAATCGCGTCCAAAGAATCTGACGGTGCAGTTTCCACCAAATCAGTTCTATCCACAGTGTAACGTTGATACTGTTTCAAGTAGTTCTATGGTGACATTAAGATGTCGATCTCAAACTGCTTACCCACCTGTTCGTTTGAATTGGATATCACATCAGGAGGTTCTTACCAACGTAAGAGTTTCGGAGTCCGGAGATTTCACCCAGGCAGAATTGGACATCTCAATCCCCTCTGCGGAAAATGAGTATTCATGCCAATCCAATTACTCCGGGAAGTATGAACCAATCATCAAAGTATGCAATGTTGGTCTACCGGTAATTTCGCTAAAGCAGGAGGGGGAGATCGTAGAAGGTGGAAAGGCCGTTTTCACGTGTGTCGTCGTTTCGGCCAATCTTGAATCAGCTGGTGTGACTTGGAGTTCCGTTCCGCCACTAAATTCGAGCAGCGAGATCATTTCTCGCAGCGGCATGTCAAGTCTTATCATTACAAATACATCATCCATCGATAATGGCACTGAGATAACGTGTCACAGTAGGAACATTCTTGGGGAGAAACGCGTCAAGCAACGTTTGATTGTTAAACCTTTTGGTTCGTCCACCGGTACCTACGTACCCCCATTTAGGGTGAGAATCGAACCCAAGATCGCTGACGTTGTTATGGGAGATATGGCAACTTTCCAATGCAACGTAAGTACATACAGGAGTAGTTACGAATACAAGTGGTATTACAGAGATACAGAAATTGATTCGCAAAGGTTGTCGGAAAAGTTCGTCATCGATGAAACTCGTTTGCAACGCCTTCGTGTACTTAACGTAGATGCCCGGGATAATAACGCCACTATTTCTTGTCTTGTAATGGCTGACAGGTATCAAGAAGTTGCAAGCGCAAGACTGTTCGTCAAGAGCCTGCAAGATAATCAGCAAGAAGCTTCGCAGACCTCCCCGAACAATGACGAACTTTGGAAGTTGATAATTCCAGTATCTGCCGGATTGGTGAGCATTGTGCTTATCATGCTGCTGATCTGGTTAACAGTTATGTCTAAACGCAAATGTTCACAAACTAAGAACCGCCCATCAGCTGATTATACGGTCGGTTACCTAAGTTCTGCATCCAGTCCGCGACGTGAACCTACTTTAACAAGCCCATCAACTACCACTTCTGGTAATACAGATACATTGAATGCCCCAAAGCTGATGGTGAATCTTCCACCTGTGCCGCCCATCCCTACAGATGATGAAGACACTCTTCAACAAATCAAAAAGTTAGGCGAATTAGAGGATTATGAAGACATGGAAACAGTCCAATTTAACCTTTATCACACTCGCATGTCTGTTGAAGATAATAATTACCAACATTCTATCCAACGGTTTGGACCATCTAATAACCATCAGGATATGTTGATGGATGACCTTTCTGCTAAAAAGAGAATGCAGCCTGAACCACTCTATTAAACTATAGGAATTCAAGATTTTGTTTGAAGGTAAGAGACCGATCAATATTAAGCGAGTGTGGGAATTGACAACTTTTTGAACGAACCATTTCGCTTTCCCATCTCAAATGTTTCACTATCCCCTCCTTCACGTCCTTCTAAAGTTTCATCATTTAAGATAACGTGCCCGCCCCTTTTTTTTTTTTAAGTGGAAAATATATAAATCATGACCTCTAACCATTTGGTTAACAAATGTGCCCGCCCCAACAAAAATGTTCCCCGCCCTCTTGCGTAGATATTGATCGGTCTCTTTTTAATTTCTCAGGGGACGGGGAAAGTATATCTCTATGAGATCCGAGATTTGTACTGAGCGATCAAAAGTAATTTTGTGATAGGCTTATTTCCAGGATCTGTGATTAAAATCAGTGATTACCAAAATCGCTGATTATAGTTGTTTGGTTATCAAATGGAATGGGAGCTGCAAAAATTGTCGGATTTATGGACCGTTCACAAACATATGTTAGGGGGGCCTGATGCACAAATTTTCCTGGGAAAATTGAGTTTATATGCTTTTCTATGGGGTTGGCCCATAATTTTCATGTCAAAAAGGGGAGGGGCTGACATTTTTGAGATCTGAACAAGTGTTTGTGAACGGTCCCCCGGGACGGTCCCTTACAATCTAAATATGGACGGATAGGTTTGCGCCGGGTTCGGCTGCAATTACCGGCCTAGTTGTAGTCTCCTCCGCAGCCAGTTTGGTTACGTTCCCTCCACACAAACAGTCTGCCAATGGCCACTTATAACCCCGCTTATAACGCCGTGTCTGATTGGCTATACGTATGTAGCTGCAGAGATGTACATACGGGAACTTGATTGACCTCAGCCCAGCTGGCGAGATGGCGGGTCAAAATTGCTCATGAATAATGAAGTAGCCGTCTAGCCGATCGACCAATTGAAAGCTTTGTTTGACGTCAAGCTGGGTGACGTCGTCAGAAAACCGTTAGCCAATCAAAAAGAACTCGTTCGCTATCATTGGCAGACTGTTTGTGTGGAGGGTGCGGAACCAAACTGGCTGCCGTGGAGACTAGCCTAGTTGATGCGATCTGATCGCGGCAGCAAAATTACATCCTTAAGAAAAATGCGCTATATAAAGTCCACAATATATTTATTTATTTTATTAGCTTTTGGCATGTTTTCTTCAAGATGAAAAGGATTGTGATTTATATTCCAGGAAGAGTACGACTATCGGATTTATTTGGCTACACATACGAGAGAGTCTGTGTTTGGCTGTGACAAACGTGAATCTTAACGCAGTTTGAAAATTCGTTAGAGGTCAATTCCATCTCAATAATTATGATAAGGTCTTTGATGTAGCTTGAAAATGATACCGAATTTGATATAGGCTAATAGTGATATATAAAGACCAGATTGCACCATATCCATGATATCCGCAAGGAGATGTTGTAATTTGTCAGTGGTTCCTTGCAATGCCGCTATCTGGTTTTTAAAAACATTTTGAACACACAGCACTAAAAAGGGATTAGTTTAAACTTCATCAGGACATGGGATGTCACATGGGAAAATTTTTGCAGAATCTCTGCTCAGTTGTCTCCATTTTGTAGATTTTCAGCTTTTTTAGCAGATTTTTTTGGGATTTTCGGCGATTTTAGCCGATTGATCAAAATTTAAAACAATTTTGTTAAATTTACCTCAATTTACTGGTTTATCAAAATTGAGCACGATTCGTAGTGATCGGTCACAATTTAGCATCATTTTCGGTAATTCACTGTGATTTCCAGCAATTTGGTAGATTTTAAGCTTTTTTAGCAGATTTTGTTGCGATTTTCGGCGGTTTTAGCCGATTGATCAAATTTTGAAACATTTTTCAATTCTTCAATTTGCTGTGATTTATCAAAATTTAACACGATTCTCGGTGATTGGTCACAATTAAGCATAATTTTCGGCACTTTTCTGTAATTTCCAGCAATTGTCAATTATGGGCGATTTACCGCGTTTTCCCATGTGACATGGGGCCTAATGGTTAGGGAATCATTGTTAAAATTGCTCCCTTTTTCTATAACTTTTGAGCTTTGATAAGTTATGTATTCGAATCACTTGGTAGGCCTATATCAGAATTTTAATGTGGTGTATATTTTCAATTACTTCAACTCAAATTTAAAGGTTAAAAGTCTGCCGAAATGTTCCATAATGTTTATAATGTCAATATTATTGTGAGGAAGGTTTTACTTTTCACGTGAGCTGTATCAAATACTGCGCGGGGGTGGTGGCACAGTTGTGAAATACCCGGTAGTAAATCATGACTAATAGGCCTATAGTATGCTTTATAATTTTATCATATGTTGAACTTCTCATTTATATCATCTTTTTTGTATTTTTTACATAGCAAAAAGGGAACAGAGGAACAAAATGAACAAAATATTGATTACATTTGTACTCAATTTGAGTACAATTTCTTTTCACTCATTTTGTTGTTCTATTCCCGTGTTACTCAACATTGAGTACTTTTATTTAGAGTGTATGTATATAATTTATGTCTATATCGCATGTTCTAATATAGGATATATACAAAAAAGCAGATGTATGTATATATAGGTAAGATATGTTGCATGTATATATTGTCACACTTTAATATAGTAAAATAATGATATTTTTGTATATTTAAAGCAATAATGTGTGATTTGCATAAAGAATAGATTCCTATTTAAATGTTAGGGATTTTTTTACTTTAAAAGCTGCAAATTGCGTTTGATTAAGGCCTTGGAACTTTTTTTTCTTCTTTTTTCTTTAAATTATTATTTTTTTTAATTATTATTTATTTATTTATTTATTTTTGCAAAAAAACAAAACAAAAGTTTCGGGCCTAATTTTAGGGTAGGTCGGGTTACGCCAATCAAACAATTTTTTAGGCCTTATTGTCATGAATATTGGCGTGGTTTCAGCTAAGACGAACACACAAGACGTAAGACGAATACCGATATGCACACAGATTATACGTCAAGACAGACAGCGCTTACAATGCGTGTATAATCTCGCCCATCGTATTTATTATCACGATTACTGGCAGGCTTCAGGCTTAGTCTTTCACATGGCATTTATGTACACCAATGGCCATGGTGCGAAAAGTATACAAATTCGAAACAAATTGAGGGCGTTGCTGTGGAGCAACACATGGCCAGGGCCTATCTTTGGATACCGGGGTAGAAAATGATGAATATCTCCCGTAATTTTATTATTCTAAAGAAGCCATATTTGCTTGCACTTGAATATATGTGTTGAAAGGATATGATAGTCGTTAGCTTGCGTATTGAGAAAGAACCGTGCGTATTGAGCTCAAAAACCGTCAAAAATTCTGATTTTATATGTGTACCGCTACCGTACCCCACCCGCTTCCGCCGTCTATGGTGTAAGAAAGCATTAATTTAAAATGGTTTTCACAGTGCGTTAATGCTTTCTAGTTCTCAACCCTCGAAATTGTCATTAAGGTTTTCATGCAATGTGATATTACTACACTGTTGACTTGAAACTCCTAAGCACTAAATTGCATAAGGTTACTTGGTTACTTGAAACATTTGTCAATTTTTAAACATAGAAATTTGGGTCGATCCTTCATGTAATTCTTTCGTGTAAGCTAATCCTAACCCTAACCCTAACCCTAACTCTAACCTTATCCCTAACCCTAACCTAACCCTAATCCTAACCATTGCCCTAATTTCGTGTATAATTACATGAAGGAGTAACCGAAATTTGATGGACTGTGCTTAGGAATTATACATGAAATCTTGATTTGAGATGGTGTTTTAGGATTTAACATGGTGCAGTGTATAGAAATGTTTTTAAATTTTATGCCTAAACAATGTTTTTACAGGGTATTGGTTCACAATTGTATAAATATATTTAATGTGTACGGAGCTCTATTATAAAATTCATGAGTTGAAGAATTAAGTTTGATCTCCTTAACCATTACAGGGAACGTTCAATAAGTATAGAGAATGATGAATTTAACAGCCTCGGGAGCATTTATAAATATTGATCGGTCCCTAAATGACGAACAAAATAATTTCCATCCAGGATTGATTAATTAAGATTAATTAATTAAATTAAGATCAATTTGAGTAACCGCGGATGAACATCCGAACCGATTACAGTTAGTATTTCATTGTTTTTGATGGATATTGCTTTTCAAGACCACCAACTGCAAAAATAAGTCAAAGTTCAAGAGGTTAAAATTCAAATTGCTCAAATGCTGTTGAAAAGTTCTCCAAATTATTCCTCTTGTCATGGCGATCCAGAAAAAGTATACTTTTACCTATCTATGACATACCCTTCTGAAATTATAAGCATAAAGGTCAAAGGTCATGATTTGACCTCCACATGGTCAAAACCTGAAGAATGCTCCGATTTTCACCAAAATAGTCTCAAATTGTTCATCATAGAAAATCCATGCAGAAAAATAATAGTTTGTATTGTGCATGATGTTTCCTTACGTGGGTACCACGGTAACATAGCAAAACAAATTATGTCAGGTCTATATATGATTTAATGGACATTGACCTTTGTCACCTTGTTACTATGGTAACGAAACATCCTAGCTATGGCAAACTATTCTTTTTTAAATTGTTTATAGAAGACGAAAAATTTGAGACTATTTGCATAAAAATCGGAGTGCTTTTCAGGTTTTGACCACTTTGGAGATCAAATCGTGACCTTTGACCTTTATGCTTATAACTCCAGAAGGGTATCGCAGATAGGTAAAAGTATACTTCTTCTCATGAACTATTTAGATCTATTTGGTTCAAGCAGTGAAATATTTTGAAAAAATCTGATTGTACAGTTCTTTGCCACCTAATTGCACAATAGCTGTCAAATGCACTTCGCAGGGCCGGATTTACCATAGGGCCAGATGGGCCCGGGCCCAGGGCCCTCAAATTTTTGGGGCCCCCAAATTTGCCCTGTGCAGGGTACATCTTCCATTTAAGCCGAAAAACACCATGTTAGGGTACAAAAAATGCAAAATTTTGCGCGCTTCGCGCGCACTGGTCCATTATCACTGATTATATAGCAAATTTCAACTTCAATTTGGGTAAAATAGTCTAAAATTGAAATTTTTTGCGCGCTTCGCGCGCAATTATCCTAGTAAAATCTAAACACTTGGCAACTTGAGAGCACATGCCTTCTTCACGATACGTTTGGGGCCTCCAAATTTTACAAATTATTTTGTGGGGTGCTTGTTCTTGTTATAGGGTCTACTAGTCCGCCCTTCTTAAGGAATCGGGTAGCAACGTTTGCACAGTATTTTTGTGGGACCTGAGAGAACATCAGACATATCGAATTGCATTCTGAATACGAGAAACGTCCTTCTGATATATTTTGATGCATATGTCTGATGTACTCTCATCTCAGGTCCCACAAAAAATATGCGAACGCAATCCGAGCCCTTAAGGTAACTGATACTGACATACAGAATGAGTAAATTGAACAGCATACAAGCAAACAAACAAACAAACAAACAAACAAACAAACAAACACATACATACATACAAAATGACATAAATATGATATCAGTTTGAGTAAACTTATATAGAGCTCCGTACACCAGCAAAATATGTATATTTGTTTAAAATTTAGATGAACGTATGGTAGTGCTAAATTGCTAAATATTGTAAGTGTTCATGCAGTATGTCTGCCCAGCAAACACAAAACGTTTCATAGAAAACGTTTAAATGTCGGATTATATAAAGGGTATAAAACATTTTAGTAACATTCAGAAAACATTTTAGTCTCGGTCCCAGCCGATTTGTGCTCCTCCGTTACAATAGTAACGGAGGAGCACAAATCGGCTGGGACCGAGACAAAAAAAATGTGTTGACAAAATATTTTGCAAACATGTAACAACACTTTGACAACATTGTTAAAATGTAGTTGTAGTGGTGTGTTTTTTCATGTAAAACGTTTTAAAAATGTTTTCATGACCTTAATAGGCCTATGTTATCAAAACGTTTTGACCAAAACCAAAACGCGTTTATAACGTTTTAAACACCATGTGTTTGCTGATGGGTGTCATGCTATATAGTCAGTGATAGTAAATAATTAGAGTCACCAAAGAATGCAATGGACGGTATTTCCTTGTTGCAAAAAATAAAATAAAAAGCCAAACCCAACGTTGTTCATGGGAGTGAATATTGTCAGTTACAAGGGTCGAAAATTTGAAAACGAAGAAGTGCAATGGTAAGTGTCCTCATATCGAGGAGTTGGACTTCATTTGACATCTTTTGAGGGGTCGGATTTACCTTTTGCTGGTCACTGTGACCTTGTATAGGCCTATCCTCAAATAAGTTTACCGGTAACTCCTCTTTCTTTAATTTTTATTTTGTACCCTCCCAAAATTTTGCCCGCCCTAAATCGTGGCCCGGGCCCACTGTGGTAAATCCGGCCCTGGTCTGGTCTGATGCAACTTGCAAGTTTCGATTATTTGTGGGGTCACACCCTCCCCTCCCCCTAAATACCACACTGACTAAAACTAGGAATGGTTGCGCCAAGTGTCTGTTATTGAGCCGGTGACATGCCTGTGATGCTAATTTACTCGACTCGGGACCTATCTGTAGGCCTACTGGCTTTGCCTGCTCCCCCCCCCCCACTAACCCAAACTAACCTTTTTGTGTTCCATAATCCCAAAACACAGATGTCTCCAAATTGAAATTTGAACAAGTTTGAAGTTTGACCCCTGTGTTGACCTTTGATTGACCCCTATGCAATCAGGGCCCGTTTAATTTTGGGAACATCTTGAATGTGTTTTGGGACCATCTAATTCTAAGGAACCTACAAAAATTAGTTTGGGTTAGTCCGGGTGTAAACATGGTAGTAAAGCCAATACAGGTGAACGGACTAGCTCCCTTCCTAATTCCTGAAATGTGTAGGTAGTGATTTGCGTTTTAATATAAACTGAGTTCAAAAAGAAACTTATAATTTTTTACAACTTGTGAATCACAAGGTCATATCTTAAAATAGTGTCAATCAAAATGAACCAAAATTACACACAGGATTACTTTAATACTCTACTCAAAACACATGTCAGTAACCAAGCAGTTGTCCAACTGACACAACAGCAAAATGCACTGTCATGGGACAGCTTCCTGGACTTCCTCCACTTTCACAGCCCAACATTTGGCACCCAGCACAAAAAATCTGTGAGAATGCACACAAGATCCTTGCACAGATGATAAAACGGTGCTGCTTTCTGCTTTTCATATACTTTTTTCATGAAACAGGGCTGGGCTGTGAATGTGGTCCAGGAAGCTGTTCCATGTCAGTGCATTTTGTGCATGTGTTAAGAGTAGAGTATTGAAGTAAACCTGTGTGTAATTTTAGTTCAATTTGATGGACAGGATTTCAAGATATGACCTTGTGAAAAATTATAAGTTTCTTTTTGAGCTCAGTTTATTTTATTGTAAGATATATTGTGAAACAAACAGTTGCCCTTCCACGTGAATGATGACCTACTTCGATCACGACTTCGATAAAGTTTTTACAAAATCGTTAATGACAATCCGGGAATGAGGCAATATAATTATAAGTACGGCACGCCACACCGGACATTAAACGCCGAGTTTTTAAAAGAAATGACGCCGAGAATGAAAAATAACGTATAGAATGAAAAAATTAACGTCGAGAATTTAATTTTCGACGTCATTTTTTCATTATTGGTGTCATTTTTTTAACTGGACGTTATTTTTCAAAACTCGGCGTTTAATGTCTGGTGTGGCGTGCCGTAGTATTACGTGGGATTCATGTTTATTGTTCGGTGGAAACCTTGATGTTGGTCAAAACATTTTGCATTATTGTTTAGCTTGGGAAGTGACTTGCCAAAGAGCGAGTTTCACAATTTTAAAGGCAATAACTGTTTTCAGCACACGCAACAACAATAAAAGCAGCTTTAAAATAAAGAAATATTAACAATAGTGTGTGTGCTGTATTCAATAATAACGTTCAAATTGTATTTACCTATAGCGCTACTAGGGTTCAAATAATTTGAGTTCTTAATTAGGAACCGTTCACAAACACTTGTAAGGGGGGGGGCCTGATGCAAAAAAATTTCATCGCGAAAATTTTTCGGGGCCCCCTTTACAGATCTCAAAAATTTCAGGGCCCCCCTTTTTGACATGAAAATTATGGGTCAACCCCATAGAAAAGCATATAAACTTAATTTTTCCAGGAAAATTTGTGGTCATTTTTTCAGGCCCTTAGGAGGGTCAAAAATTTCAGGGCCCCTTTTGCATCAGGCCCCCCCCCTTACAAGTGTTTGTGAACGGTCCCTTAAGGGCTCGGTCTCACGCCTTTGCACCGTGTATTTTTTAAGAAACTTCATGTATATCTTCAATACGAAAGGTCAAAAATTTCATGATTTGTCGGTTTTTCCACCCATGCACTTTAAGTACAGATGTTCCAAAAATTACAAAGTGGCCGTAAGCGCGTAAAACTAAGTCAAATAAGGAATAGTTTGCACTGTCTTGAATGGTTCGTTACTGCCAAAGTCCAACAATAATCGTCAACCCGATAGGCCCGATTGACCATTTCTACGTTTTCTACAGTCAGACGCACACGTTGTGCCGACTTTGAAGGCACGCAGGCTGCAGCAGAGACGCAGCACTACGCGCCCTCTTTTTCTCCTATTTCAGAAAAGTTGATCAATATATTGATCACGCATATTCGTTTGCAGCTCACATATCTAAAAAGTACTAAAACATACTCACGCTTCTAAAACTGATGTTCACAAGAAACTGTTGTTTACATTCTCGCTACATACTCTGCCTCGCCTTCAATTTTCGGTTCCGCTAAATTGGAGTTAGCCGAGCCAAAACGCCATCAACGGCGAAAAGGGTGCCAATTATAAGAATCGTCTATTTATGTTGATATCAAGGTTGATATGTAAAGAAGCCTTTACCCGTTAGCTTTAAGGGATCCAAAATGAGCGTTTATTGCGTTTCGACAGTATTTTTTGTGGGACATGAGAGTACCTCAGACCTATCGAATTGCATTCTGAATACGAAGCATGTCTTTCTGATATCAAATAATTTTCATTTTTTAAAATCACAATATAATACAAATTTTATGACAAATTATAAAAATTTGATATTTTTCAAATTTTTGATATGTAACAGTCCTCGAAGTAAATTATATAAATCTAATGATATATTCTTAAAGTGTATGTAGCAGGGAGGAAAAGCCGACGGTCAATTGAAAATTTTGACCTTTCATATTGAAGATATGGATTTTTTTCCCAAAAAGACCTAATTTTTTTGGTGTTTTGGGAAAAAAATCCATATCTTCAATACGAAAGGTCAAAATTTTCAATTGATCGTCGGCTTTTCATCCCACCTACATACACTTTAAGTATAAATCATCAGATTTATAAAGTTTACTTCAAGTACTGTTAAATATCAAAATATCAATTTTTAATGATTTGCCATAAAATGTGTATTAAATTGCGAATTTCAAAAATCAAAATTATTTGATATCAGAATGACATTCTTTATATTCAGAATGCAATTCGATATGTCTGATGTGCTCTAATGTCCCAAAATAAATACTGTCCAAACGTTCATACCCCAGCCCTTAATATAGTTAGGGCAAAAACCTCAATTTGGTGACCACTCTCTGGCTAGTAAGGTTTGACGATTGATTCGACTTCTATGGACCATTTAGAAAAAAATAGCCCCCCATGTCCCTCGCGAAAATCCCGGCATTTTTCGCTAGAGGCCAAAATCCAAAATGGCCGCCGCCACCATTTTGAAAATTTAAGTTTTGAACCAGAGCACCTATGATCATGCACAAAGACACTTTTTCGGATATGTCGAGTACAAGGATTCCGATTCTGACATTAGTTTGACATTACGGCATCATTTTCACCCAGAAATCCAAGATGGTGGCCCGCACCATCTTGAAAATTTTAGTTTTGAACCAGAGGACCTAAAATCGTGCACAAGTCGATCACAAGGATTTCGAATCTGACAATACGTTGACATTACGACCTCATTTTTACCCAGAAATCCAAGATGGCGACCGCCAGCGCCATCTTGAAAAAATAAGTTTTGAACCAGAGTACCCAAAACCCAAGTCGACCCCAAGAAATCCGAATCTGACATTAATTTGACGTTATAACATAATTTTTGCACAGAAATCCAAGATGGCCCCATTTGGTAGCGCTTTAGGATCATGAATTAACTCCATTTTTTTGACATTTGACATCTTTTTTATTGACAACATAAGTCATTTATCTTTTTGGAATAAAAGGTAGCCCTGAAAAGGGCTGTTTAGTTTGTCTTTGGTTCTTTTGAAGTGAGTTTACTGGGCTGCTCTGCCCTCTACTGGTTCACTTCCTGAATACAGGTTTCAGCCCTAGTCCTCATTGCATCAATTGCATTGCGTACCAACCTTGTGCGCCGGATATATACTTGCCAATAATACGTAGTAATACGTTTGCGAAGATCTTGGATTTTGCCTCAAATGAAGAAATCAAGTGGTGTGAAGTCTGGTGATCTTGCAAGCCACTCCACAGCATGACCCACCCCAACCACTCTGTTTGCTATCCGTGGACAGAGTGAAAAACGGGTACTTGTCTTTAAAAGGGCATATCTTCAAAAGTTGTGAGCCGATTGAAATAATTGTTTTGGTTTATTAAAGCTAACAATTAGAGGTTTCTTTCCATACCAAAATATATTTGATCAACTTTTTAACAATAGGCGAAAAAGAGGGCGCAATGAGGGCCCTTTTTTAGGACACCCTGTAGAAGGTGGCTTTTCCCTTTTAAGGGAGCGCGGTGGCCGAGCGGAACTGGCTCCGACTCATAATCGGAAGGTTGCGGATTCGAGCCCCGGCGACGCCATCGTGTTGTGCCCTTGGGTAAGGCACTTTATCTCGATTACTCCTCTCCATCCAGGTGTATAAATGGGTACCAGCATTCTTAAATGCTGGGAAGGTAACAGACTCGCTGTAGAGGATGTGTAGCGACCCCCCCCCCATAGCAACATTACATGGAGGAGTCTGGCCCAATCGCCAATGAAAGAGAAATGGGCACTTTCTTTCTTTGAGTTTAATGGCGCCTTCAGCTACTATGGCTATTTGCGCCAAAGAGAGATGGGCACTCCGATCACTGTTTATATGGAGGATCGCCTCCTTTACCTTACTTACATTTACCTTCCCTTTTAAAAGGATGTTTTTTTTAATTAATTTTGGTGAACTTCTTGAATGTGTTTGGGGACCATCTAAGGAACCTAAAAAGATTAATGGGTTTGGGTTAGTTCCGGGGGTGCAAAGGCGGTGGGCTAGATCACAGTCATGGGTCATAACAAACATTGTCATTACAGCAATGCATTCAAAACCGGCTAAAGTTCTTTACCACGAGATTCTGAAAGTTGACATAACTTAAAATAAATAATATGAGAGTGGATATGTTTTTACTTCTTGTTTTAATAGTTTTTATAACTATACTTTTAATTGCTATGATAACAAATTAAATTGTCAGAACAAAAGCACCATTACTTTAATAGGACAAGAGTCCCCGAAACTAATCGACAGCACGTAGGCCTAAGAACCATGATAAAAATATCGTCGTCGTTTGACTTGACTTAACCCGGGGACTTAACCTTTTTAATATGTTGTTATAATGGTTTCATGGTTTGGCTTGGTTTTATTTCGCCTGGATTACTCAATTAGTGGATGTTTTAAGGTAGGTTCTTCTATGGGGCACAGGATCAGGGTCACATTAAAGTCAAAATACATCGCAATAATTTGAATACATATAATACAGACCGCTAAAGAATTTAGGTACCAGTTATTTTCAACTCTGTAGGTCCTAAACAAGCAAATAAGAGGGGCGGTCATGCTACTTTGTCCCACGGTAATGAATTTGGTCTCATTTGAAATGTTGTTCCTTCAAAACATAACTGTAAAAATATTGAATTTTTGAATAACTGTATATTGGCAGGACACTCTGCAGAGGAAGCCTACCTGCCCGTACTAGACGTGAACACATCATGGAAATTTCTGCCGACGGTGATGAAAACTCAAATGAAATTTAACAATGTACAAGAACATAGTCAAACGCAACTTATTAAATGGAAAAGAACGAAAGGCATCTACTCGACTGCGTATGGATATACCTGGCCTATTATTGTTTGAGAGTTAGGCCTAACTATGTTTTTCGGTGAAAAAACATGTTTTTTGATCGAGAAACCAGGGTTCTCAGCGAAACACCAGGTCTCTCTCGATTTGTATATCACAATGATATCATGAGCAATTGAAACCATTACTTCCACAATATCGATTACAATTGTTATACCGTGCAAGGAAGTACCTCCGAGTCCTTGTTCCAAATTGTACCAATTTCATGCCAAATTACAGTCGGTCGCCCCCGTGCGGAAACGTTTAATATCACTTGGATCCTGATGGTACCAGGCTCGACCAAAATGTTCAAGCTGGGCTAACAAAATCCTATGTATGCTGGCTTTTAGCATGTTTACGAGAAAAAAGAAGAGGAACTGGGTCAAAAATTTCTAGATTTCCTTACGTGTGTGTTTGTGTGTACAAAGTGCAGTTTCGTTCTGCTGAATTGAATTGGATACTTTCATTTTCAGGTAAGGGACCGTTCACAAACACTTGTAAGGGGGGGGGCCTGATGCAAAAAAATTTTATCATGAAAACTTTTGTGGGCCCCCTTTACAGACCTCAAAATTTCAGGGCCCCCTTTTGACATGAAAATTATGGGTCAACCCCATAGAAAAGCATATAAACTCGATATTTCCAGGAAAATTTGTGGTCATTTTTTTCAGGCCCCCCCTTAGGAGGGTCAAAAATTTTCAGGGCCCCCTTTTTGCATCAGGCCCCCCTTACAAGTGTTTGTGAACGGTCCCTAACGAGGATGAAACCAACTACAACTATAATAGAATATTGTTCTCGATTACACTTGTCAATCACTTGTATATAAATGAGTGAAAGTACACGTTATAAGCAAACTTTGTAGTGTTTCATTGCTTTCCTTTCATGCGGTAGGCCTATATATAAATACATAAAAGTATCGAGACATTTTTCCGACTTTCTAGAAAAACAACCTCCAAATAGTCGCATTCTCCATCAAATTCTGTATCGATAAAAAACAGTTCAATATTTAAACCATTTTGTGTCTTAAAAAGCACTACTAATACATCAGTTTTATGTGATTTGTTATTACAGGCCTACAGCGACCACCCACTCCCATTTTTATTAATTTACTTTGTGCAGGGTTCCGGAGCACGATTGTAACTCCCAATGTCGTGACTTAGGCTATACCTAGAGGGATGAGGCTGTGGGTCATGAAATGCCCCTTTAAAGATTCAAAATTGAGCTAATTTATATGTTACTTATGCTTCTAGCTTTCCCAGGCACATGTTAGGATTTCGACTCTGTATATAAAACGTAGAAGTTTCAACCTAACCTAAATCAGGTTGAAATTTCAAAGTTGATACAACGTTGAAATTTCAACCTGATTTCAACCAACTTTCAACGCAAAAACTAAGGCGGTACACGGTTGAAGTCCATTTGCAAATACAACGTGATTTCAACCTGATTTCGACGTCGACATTTCAACGTGATTTCAACGTCAGGTGTGCCAATGGATAATTACATTTGCATAAATTCACCTTTGCCTAAAGTCATAAACTAAAATAAATATAGGCCTAATACAAAAGTACTATTGAAATAAGATATGACGTGATATTTTATTATTTCTTGCATGTATAAGGGGGCTATAATTTTCTTCGGAATGGGGGTCCCAAATTTACAAAAAGTCGGCGTCAATAAAATTGTGACCCCCGCTATTTTTCTTTCCAAACATTTATGACCCTCCCTCCCCGCGTATATTTAGGACTCCGAAGAAAATGATAGGCCTTTAATTTACATAAATACCTTAGAATGGGACTATTCATTCTATAGGTCTACAGTTCATTCCAATATACATAATTTAATTATAATTAATTAGAAAAATATTAGCAGCATGGATATTATTATTATGATTGTTGAGTAATAATATTTGATGGCACTGTACCGTTAATATGGCCAATCCATTAGCTTTAAAGTACAATTCATATTTGTTATTGGCAATTGCAAATATCCTTCACATCGTCAATTTTTCTAAAACATTTCAATATTACACGTAGCTCTATCAATGATATAAGGAAGGAAATAAATTCTTTGCTACCAACTTCCTGGAATACAGAGCTTTATACTACTGCATGTGCTGAAGTGCACATGAAGAGAAGATATCTTACACTTCCCACAATGCATTTCTTCCATTTCAATTTACTGATTTGCTATCATAGCAGCATGGATCGATAGTGACAAAATACCTTGATGAAGAGAGCACATCCAGATCTTGCAAAAATATGTTTATTTCTTGACTATCGACCCATTTTTTTCTCAACATGAAAACACTGGGAATCTGTACAAAGTAATAGGAGTGTCATTTGATATAATGAGGTGATGCATTAAGTTGCAAAGGATTCTGGGAAGGTCAAGATACCTGCTCTGCATGAAGCATATCCCAGTAAAACACAAAACGTTTGGCAGAAAACGTTGTCGGGTTATATAAAGAGCAGGAAAACGTTTTAATAATATCCATAAACGGGTTTGAAAACTTGATGCAAAACATTCCAACATAAATATGTTATCTAAGAGTTGACAAAATATTTTGCAAAAACATTTTATAATAACATTTTGACAACGTATTTAAAATGTTGTTGTATAGTGTTATTTCATTTTAAAAAAAAACCGTTTCCATGACCTTTATAACCTGACATTTACATGTTATTATTAAAATTGAGCATTTTTACCATGTTAGTTGCAAATTTCAAAAAACATTTCCTAGATATTTTTATCTAGTTTTTTTTTTTCAAAATTAATAAAAGAACAAATTTTGCCCAAGAATTTTTTTTGTTACGTTGAACGAAAAAGAAGTGGGACAAAAAACCAGTTTTTGGGATTTTGGGCCAAAATGAGCATTTTGGCCCAAATTTGACATCACAGATGAATTTATCATCTGTGTATACTTTTATATACTTTAGACCAACAATTTTGCAGTTATGAGGCCCAAAAGTTTCCATAATTCCAGGGTTAAGACCAAAGCATTTTTGTGTTTGCTGGGTATGAGACCATAAACAAACAATTCTTTAAAAAGGAACGTTAGATTTCCTTGGAGGTTGACCTATCTAGCTGTTTTCAGAGTTCAGAAGAATTGTTGATGAGAGAATGATTTCGAGCCAAAGTTCTTGGAGCACCCCGTCGTGTCTACGTTGACGATAATTATGATGCCATGGTGGAATTAAAACTTACTTCATATAGTCAATCCGGTCTGAAATATGAAACGGACGAAGACATCCTTACATCCGTTGATGTGTTTCAAATTATGTATATCTGTTAAATATTAATATCCTGTAATTTCTTCCGGTATATGAATGTGACCCAAACACTGTAGTTATCTCCAACAAAGTAAATTGATATTTCTGAACTATGATAGAGCAACCGTTTTGCATCTCTGATGTCGGCTGCAGAATACTAATTAGCCAGTAAACACAAGCCGTTTTACAGAAAACGCTCAAATATGGGATTATATAAAAGGTATAAAACGTTTTAATAACATTTAGAAAACATTTTTGAAAACTTTATGCAAAACATTCTAACATAATGTCATTAAACGTTGACAGAATATTTTGCAAAAACGTTTGCAAAAAAATATTTTGCAAAAACATTTTGACAACAGTTTAGACCGAACTGTTATTAAGACCAAAACCAAGATGCGTTTATAACATTTTTAAAAAATGTGTTTGCTGGCTATATATTATGTGACATTAAGTAATACAAATTTCTTTAATATCATGTTCTCTATTTTTCCATACATATTTTCCCAGATATTTTCTTTTAGTGGATGTTCAGCAACTGGTGCCGTGTTTCGACGCATGGGTCACACAATTTCACATGTATGTGAAATTTAAAACGTTTGCAAAGTGCTGTTTCATCTTTTGGCTATATCATAGTATAATTGGTTCAAGATTTCGTGTTCGTTGTTTTTATTATCCCAGGTAGTTTCCCGCGCTTTGAGAAAGTACGTCTGCAGGATAGTCTTCTTTGAAATTCGCGCCATGCGACGGGTTCGCCATTTTCTTCTTCCACGTCCGGTTCAGTTTCCTCTTCATCAATGATATCTTCATCGGTGATATAATCAAAGAGTTCTTCAGATGGTTTGCTAATATGTGTTTGAAATGCAGGACGACGGGGTAGAAGTGGAGAGTCAGCGAAGACTTCTGTTTTCAATGAATGTATTTTCATTTGAATGTTCATCAGTTGCATAATGAGAGTTTGGTCTGTTTTGCGCATGTCCAGCTGAAAGGTTAAAAAAAACATGTTGAATTTATATATCTTATGAAATCGTTATATTCCTGGAACACAATTTTAGAAAAGGGACCCCTGTTGACTCAACGACATTTTACCCGGCCGCTACCTGTCTATCACTTTGACGTGGCATTTGACAGCTCTCATGACATAATGACAATGAGATGACACATGACACTGAGATTGACACTGAGATGACACATGACATGAGATGACACATAACAATGGGATGACATGTATGTACATCATGAGAGCTGCCATATGGACATTTTGGACATGAACACGGTGGTTTCATGACATGATGACAATGAGATGACACATGACACTGTGATGACACTAAGATTGACACATGACACAGTACCCACATTTTGGACATTAACACAGCCTTGACGTGCCATGTGACAGCTCTCATGATGTACAGACATGTCATCTCATGTTATGGGTCATCTCGGTGTCATTGTCATCTCATTGTCACTCGTCATCTCAGTTGCAATCTCCATTCAAAATAAACTTGCAATGTTTCATAGCATATTATTGTGAACCAGGAAGAACAAGAAAAAAAGTCACTCGACAATTATTGTAGGTTGTGTAAAGTTTGTCAAACCAAATCATAAAGACTTCCCCAAAATATCATAAATCGTTACAAAGTTTTTAGACCAATAAATGGTGGCACATCCCGCTTCTTTCATTAATTGCACATTATAAGAAATGTTACCGATTATTAAAAAGAAATGTATTATTATTATTAAAAAACATTATATTATTGATTTAAACAAACTGAATTAAACAGTGTATACGTAGGATTATCTGTTCAATGTAAGGAAATACGATGTATTGTTGGTCGAAGCAGCAACAAAAATGTAGTTCACAGCATCTTGCGAATGGTAGTGAGCTTTAGCAAATATTGCATTGCTCAATTCATAGCGAGCGTGTAGAAGAATTATATAAAAATATCACAGATATTCTTTTGTAGGTCCTGTGGTTCTTGAGTTATGTTGTAAAGAGGGCTGAAACAACAACACTTTTGTAAAACGTACATAACTCATTAACAACAATAAATTAAGCAGGTTTTCAAAGTATATGATTTGTAGAATGAACTTTTGCAAAACATCAAAGTTTTATTTTTAATAATATATTGATTCAGATAATGAAAATCGATTTTTTGTTTGGCTGCTTCGACCAACAATACCTCGTATAACCTTAAGGTGAGCGGGATGGCAGGAACCATATATCTTTTTCTACTTGCTTGCGGTTCTTATATGTTCGAACAATATATCAAAACGAAAATGTTGGGCGTTTCCCCCTCACTAGAAAAACCATGGGCATGGTGAGGAAATGGCATCCGTTATCTAGCCGTTAGATCTCCTCTATGGTACTATACCATTCCTCTTGTGTGTCAGCTTTATGTGTCTCAATTTTTAGTACAAACACCTCTAGATCATGCCCCTTCCGACTAGTCTTAACTTTTATTTCACGTAATTCTATAACGTTATATTATGAAGGATTAAATTATTAATAAGATCATATTATAAAATAATATAGATGTCTGTTATCTTTTAATCTTAAAAATTATTTCTTTTGACATGTTTGACATAATCAAATACGCCTTTCTTTCTATGTTAAAAATATTATGAATATTTCTGAAGCTATTTGTAATGACTGTGTTACTTTTTGTATGATAAAAAAGAAAAGTGAGAAAGTATCATGGATTATGATTGTAAATGATGACAACTATTCACTAATAATCCAATAATGGTGGATAATATTCATAACTATTAAGAATTCAATCAAATTTATGTGACTATTAAAATTAATGAACCGCGCATGAGCAATCCTCTTTCTCAACAATTCAGATCAACAATCGTAACAGCTCGTAACAATTTGCCGAGTTTTGTTCATCTAGGCCTATTCAGAATAAACAAACAAATTATTTCTTTTGACATGTTTGACATAATCAAATACGCCTTTCTTTCTATGTTAAAAATATTATGAATATTTCTGAAGCTATTTGTAATGACTGTGTTACTTTTTGTGAAGTTTATTATGATGTAAACTTTCATTTAAAAGGGCATTTCGTGATCCACAGCATCATCCCCCCACTTTTCTCCAAAAAAAAGTTGAGATTTTTATATCACTGGATACCTCTGGCTACATAATGTTTAGGTACCAAATATTTCTTGCAGATTAATTCGTTTAGCAAAAATATCGTGAAATGTGAATTTCGTTCTGGTATACCAGAAAGAAATTACAACAGTGGCCTATGGAGAAGTGTAATACACATACTAAAAAGTAATCATGCATATACTCGCAAACGCAAAATCGGAATCAACTGAAATTTTGGGAATAAGCTTTTTTCTTGGATATCTACTGAAAAATGTCACAAAATGAGGATAGGATCACGAAATCCTCCTTAAATTATGTCAAACATCCCTCAAATGAAAGCTTACATCACAAGTATTACTCAACTTTCCTGCTAAAACGCAGTGGCGTAACGTGAGTCATCCTATTGGGGGCATCGACCATGATTGGGGGGCACCAACCATGATTTGGGGCACCGGGACTGATTGGGGGGAACAAGTCATTCTTCGGCAACTTCTATGGGATTTTCTAAATTTTCAAGTCAATTGTGCCACGCTACGCCACTGCGTATTGCCATGCCATCTATACCCATACAGATAGTCCTGCATGTAGGCTTATGTCAAAATTTAGTAGTTTTGCCATTACCACTGGTTCTCTACTCGCTATTCCAGAAAAATACAGCACTCATTATTGGGAGGGGATTTAATTGAAAAAAAAACCAGGATGTTTTGCCAAATGAAACATAGCTAAATCCTAATCCTTTAGTCAGTTGACTCAGTTCTAACTGGCCATGCATGAAAGTCTAAAATTGTAATATTTGGTTAATTTTTTTTAAAATAAAGGGCTCAAATGCGTTTTCTCTATGCTGTGACAATCAAGCCCAAAGACTTGTACAAAGATTAATTTCAGGTTTTCATAACCAATTACCAATAAAAATTCCTTTAAAAAGGAATGGGGCGCCCAAATTATGTGAGCTTGGACGTGATATGGTGAATTCCATGGCATGGTGTTTAGATTTGGTCCCGGGGATTTGGTATCATAATGATTTTTTCTAGGGAAGAGTAGAAGATGATCAAATGCAAGACAAATGTGTTTGATTGGGGAAGGTGTATCACAGGACCGTTTTGGATGAAATAAATTGAATTGGAATGAAGCTGTCGTGTCAATTTGCGATTATGTGGGGGGGGGAGTTCAATTTTGGGGCATATTGTAGTGATGATATTGCTTTGGATATTGAATATTGTTGAATTTCGTTATGCAGGGGGGTATATGATGGATAGTATAGAAGAGGATCTACCCCTATGTTGACCAAAAGAAAAGTTTTTATGAATGTATAACCGAATTATAACGTCTGTGATACATATACATCATAACGTCTGTGATACATATACATCATCTACTTGCTAATACACTGAAAATCTAATAGAGATGAAGGATAAAAGACAATTACAGAACATTCATTCTTCAAAAGTAGCTATATGGGTATACAATGTTTACAAGATAAGAACGTTAATGTTTTGTACATGAACGTAACATCTTTGATACATAGTTGTTAACACACTGAAAATCTGACTAGAGATTTACAATTTGATGATATCCAAAAGAATACTTACTAACTTAGCATTGAAGAATTAAAATAATTACAGAACTTTCATTTGTTAACATACACGTAGCAATGATTAACAATGTTGAAAATACAAACGTAACGTTTTGTTCATAAACATAACATCCTCGACACATCTAGGATCCGCATAATTTGTTGATTAATGTCATAAACAGTCACAAAAGATTTATGGTCTGATCATTTTATCATTTTAAGGGGAACCCGATATTGTTCTAATTTCCATGCAAAAGGAGCCAGTTGTTTCATCCTTAAAACAAATAGGCTACACCATAATTTCCAATTACCCCATGCAGATAGATAAGACCTTGGTAAGATAAGCGTGTTAATTGTTATGTCACTATCACTATCTTGATCTTGATAAGATGCCTGACTTTGAAACTTTGGGTACAAAAACTCATACTCTGCAAGTTAGGTCAAATTTTGCACTATGATTGTTTATTTGAGCTTATTGGACTATGCCATTCAGATTAGGCTATTGTAATCTATAGTGTTGGTCACCGTCTATCGGGTTCTAAGAGGCGGTAAACTGGTTACAAAGGTCAAAGTGGTTACAAAGGTCAAAGGTCTCGATTTATTTGGTGTTTTTACAAATCCATTAATTTTGTCTTTTAAACAAAGAATATACGCACACCATTTTATCCTGTGCATAACAGAAAACAATAATAAAATCAAATCCAAGCATATTGTGGATTTATTTCTGAGCAAGGGCATAATTTTAGCAAAATAGCACAACAATTGCGGAGTAAATCTAGTAAGACTGAAATTAGAAGCTACTCACAAGTACATGCCAATATTGTGGGACGCCTCCGTAGAGGGCGCCCCAAAAATAACATAAACAAATTAATATTATGAGATAACTCTTAGATTTTGAATGCTTAGACTTTTGCCTTTAAATTTTGTGACTAGTAAGAAAACATGCAAACTTGCATGTGTTTGGCCCATTTTCCATCAGATTGCAAAAATATTACAATTTGACTTTTATCATTGCCTGTTAGAGCTAATGAGTAGGATTTAGCTATGTTTCATTTGGTAAATCAAGATAATTTTTTTTTTATTCTAAAAATTAGTGCTGTATTTTTTCTGGAATCAGGAGTATGATAGTCAGTAGAGTAGCTATACAGCACGTGGATACCTAACGTACGTCCGTGTAATTAAGTTTATATAATGCAAAAATGGGAGAACGATTAATTTTCAACACTTATTTCTGTAATGAAATCAATATATAAAGATGAACAAAATCCAAGAATACCAATAAGTATTACAAGTACACGTGAGCAATTTAGGAACTATGGAGGAATAATAAAAACATGCTAAAAATGTGACTTTTTAAAATTGAATATGAAAAATGCCATTTTTGGCCTAAATATTGGAATTTTTCGGTTTCCGTTCCTCTGAACTACATGAACAATGAAAATAACGGTAAACCTACCAGTTCTTGACGCAACCATGCGATAGATTTTTCCAGGGCTACTTTCCGTTCCTTCATATCCGCAGGAGAAGTAGATCTGTTATCACTTGGCTGCAGCAAAGAAGCACGATCATCCTGCTTAGGTCGATCCTTAGGTATGCTTACGTTTTCTATTGTCGAGTCTGTGTTACCATCAGAATGGCATTCAATGGGGTTGACATTATCTGCAGTCTCTTTGATGATGTCAAATGTTTCATTTTCTTCCGAATATGAATAACATCTTCCTGTAATCTGTGTGCCATACTGTAAAGTGAGTTCATCGTCACTGTCCACATATTCTGATGAAGACTTTCTTGGTGGCTTCTTAGGTGGCAGGCAAATGTGGTTGTTGTTCGAAAAATTGAGCTTTGCTTCGATGAGTTTTGTTTCTTCCATTTCTCAGTTGTCTATACTTTAAAGTATAGTTTTATGTCGCTTTTTGGTAACTCGTGACGTCCAAATTACACGAGGACTCCAAGGCTAAGTGCGATATTCGGTAAAATTATTGCCAAATGTAACACATTAATAAAGTAAATATTTCCCAACTTTATAAATGGAGCAGGTGACTGTGGTTCTTCATATAGCTGCACCAAGACACATTCACTGTTGACTGCTGCTTGCAACTCACGAGTCAACTGTTTCTAATCACAGACGGCCACATCCATTTAGCCCTTCATTATATACACGATAGACTAGTCACCGTATCAAAATGACAATCGGCATGACAATTCGGATATAAACACTTATCCGGACACTTATCCATGAAAGCTCCTCCAAAATTTGTATAAGCACTAATTTACCAATAATTGATCCAACAACCCTTGACAATGATGAGACAACGTCAGTCACAAGTTAATGACACACTCCATCACGCAGGTAAAGAGTCCTTAGTCCGCAACGTGACATCCCGTGACAGAAGAGGAAGGAAGGAATCACAAATTCATCATGGACGATTTTCATATCAGTAGTGGTATCGAATAATACAATTGAATTGGGAATATTATTTACTTTGCAAGAGAGGCGAGAGCTTACACACTTGCATGCATACTAATCGGACTACGTAACAAAGTAAGTTGTTAGCTTACTACTTACTTGGTTGAATACAATTGTATGGGGACCTTCAAATGGAGGATTGTGACTGGAATACTTGATATCGGTCGATGACGGAAGCAAACATTAATCACGGGCGACTGTAACAAACAATAAAAAACATTCTTCTTGATTAAAAAGAACATTTTTGCTATTGATTTTTGATTAGTTAAAAATATCTATTGTTTATATAGGATGTGCTACCGTACTATATTTTTTACTATAAATGTTAAAAATTGGTCTTTGTGTATTTTTACGTACTTTATATAGAGACTCACTTCTAGTGATATTGGTCTTTTTTAAATATTGACTAAAAAGGCAACAAATTCGAATTTTGTCTTGTTTTGGGGCAATAATTAGGCCTAATTACAAAAAAAAAAAAAAAAAAATCTTCACTAACAAAATTATTGTTAAACAAAAACAAAAACGAGTATTTAACATTTTAAACATATTAATTTAAAATATTTGTTAAATTATTAATTTTAAAATTTTAAGAGAATTATATATGTTAATAACGGTGTTATATGTTTATATTTAAAAAAATGTTCCTCAAATAGCTTCAAATAGTGCCAATATTTAAAAAACCTGTGCTTCAAATTTGATGTCTGTCATTTTTTTTTAAAGTCCCATTTGATATGTTTAAATGTCATAAAAAATAGTATAACATTTTTGAAAATGTGGATCTCAATGTGCAGAGAGTTGCCTATCTACTGATCTTTGATCGTTGCTTGACACATCTCAGTGAGAGGTTGAACTTATCCAGTAAACGTCTTTAAACCGTTTAAGGGGGTACCACACCCCTGTGGTAAATTTGTGACTAGGCCTATTTTTGCATTTTTCTCAAAAAGTAATAACACACTGGTAACAAAGGTTATATATATTATTGGGGCAAGGAATCCAATTACTACACTGGAATTTCAGTGATTCAGTATATATGATCGGAAATGAGGTACATTCTTGCGGTACCATTCTTGCGGTACCTCTTTTCTTATCATAAATAACGAACCGCTTGTCTTGGGTCACTGAAATTCCAGTGTAGTAATTAGAATCCTTGCCCCTATAATATACATAACTTTTGTTACCACTGTGTTATTAGTTTTTGAAGAGAAATGCAAAAATAGACACAAATTTATCGAGGGGTGTAGTACCCCCTTAAACTGTTATATTTGTTTTGTGTTTGCTGCGTATAGTTTATAATGTCAATTATACTGGTTTGCCAATGATCATGATGATGATAGCTCAATCTTAAGAGCTTTAGTTGGTTAACTGCATGGCCATAAAAGTCAACATTTAGTTTTGCAATTTGAGGAGAAAGATACCAATAACTGTTTTGCATATCTTATACCATTTTAGTCACAAAATTCAAAGACTTGGAACAAATCTAAACTTTCACAATTTGGAGTATAGGCTATGAGTTTGCTCATATAAATTTAATGGTGTATGTTAACTTTGATATTTGGTTATACATGTAAAAGAGATTTAAAAATAAAAGATTTTCCAAAATTTAAATTGCATAATCTGAAATTAGTCCTAGTAAAAGTCTTTGGGCTTGATGGTAACAGCCTACGAAAAACACCGTAAAACTAAAAAATATTTGCCCTATTACAAAACTGATTAGCTATGTTTCATTTGCCAAAACAGTATAATATTTTTTAGTCCTAATTAGTGCTGCATTTTTCTGGAATTCTGGGAGTAGAACAGTCACTACCTTCTCTATACAGTACCGTTCAAACTTGTGTAAAGCATGGTTAATTCCACGTATAAAACCTGCCAATTAAAGTCTAATTAGAGGTAATACTCAGAGATAACCGAAGGGCAAAATGAATTACCGATGAATGAGGAAGATACAAGCATATCACCTTTGCTATAAATAGATCCGCACGTGATCCTAATTTTTTAGTGCACGGTTTGCACTATGCACGTTACTGTTCTTCCTCATTTTTGGGACACATTTTGATACTAAAACTAAATTCTGTCCCAAAAACACTCAAACCGGAAAATAGGGCAACATTCAAGATCCTTTTTGTTCACGGACTGAACATTTCCCACACTTGAACCCACATCCTCATATGCACAGTTTATCCCTTACATACACTCATAGAATCAGGATGTAGGTATCATTTATGCCTCAAATCACTAATTTATTGTAAGATCAGTGCAGAGTAGGTTTGATATGAAAATGGAAAGTTGGAACAAATTACTATACACCTGATCCACTTTTGTTTGAAAAAATATGATCTTTAAAGTATTTTGAAACTCCATAGCTCTCAATATCTAAGCGGCTCTTGTTTATATGTTGTATACATTTGCTATGGAGCAAGCAGATATACTGCAATGCATGATGGGATACTCCCTTCAGCTGCTGTGCACCTGATCCGTAAACTGTATTTTTGAAAGACTCTTCTTGTTATTATTATTATGATTGGGTCTCGCCCCGGGTCTCGCATGCTATTTAGTTATAAAGTAACAGTCAATACAATGCTGCGTTCTTACAAATCCTCTTGAGAATTTTGCTTCAGAAGCTGGTTCCATCAGAACCCAAGTGCTTACACACACACCCCCACACACAGACAAACAAACAAACAAACAAACAAACAAAACACATCAAAAACAAACTTTCCTAACAGATGTTTTCTAAATTTGTGAAATATTTTTGATGTTTTATTAGGCCCGCAATGCTATCTTCAGAAGATAGCCGTTTGCGAGCGTGTTCGGAGAAAATGATGCAGATCGTAAATGATGCATGCCGTAAGTGGGCTCGCGCGTGTTCACAGAAGATGATGCATTTCGCAGCGGGTGATTTGCAAATCGCATCGTAAACGGTATCTTGGGTAGATAATATACAAACAAGCAAACAAACAAGACAGACAGACAGACAAACAAACATGAAATATAAAAAGAATATACCAAATGATCTTTCTGACTCGTCTCATGCTAAGTCTTATGATTTCCTTCTTTTTTTGTATTATTTCATTAGGTTTAAAAATGCTATCATCAGTAGATAGGCCTAACAAAATATATTAAACCTTTCTCAATTTCTAAAATGACAGTACTGAAAAACTTTTGTTCACAATCCTAAGTCAGAATATTATTAAATTATAAATTGTGTACGACAGCATTTCGTTTATTTCAATCAATATTTTGCTCTTTTGCTATCTACTAAAGATAGCTCAAATTTAATGCATTTTGTTATTTCCTATAACGAAATATATCGATGTTTTTACTGTTGTAATAGCGGTGCTATCTGCTAAAGATCGAAATAAAAATTTTTAGCGTTATAATATTTTCTCTCGATAGGCCTATAATTTTGTTACATCCACGTGTTTTTGCTATCTATTGAAGAGATGCCTAATTCAGATTAAATGGATGTTTGTCATTTTATTTTCCAATAATTATGACGGTCAAAAATAAACGTTTTTTTAAGCAAGTAAACAGGTTTAAAAGAAATCTTCACTGCTTGAAATTTCAATTTGAACTTCAGTAGATATAGCACCGGTAGGCCTAATTCTATTGTATAATATCAATATATCTCGATCAGGAGCACACGGTTCTATGGAATTCTGTGCTCAGCAGACAAAAATGAAAACATCATTTTATTTGATGCAATCTTCAATTTGACATTTTTACCGCATCCCGTGATTTCTAAGCTGTTGAAAACTTAATTTGAGATTTTACATCGATACATGATTTGCGCGATTAGTCCGCCAGAACAGCCTGGGTTTTTTTTTCTGCACATAATTTCATAAAACCCATCTCAGGTTTAATATAGCATCAAAGAAACGTATCTCAGACACACATTGGCTGAAAAAATGAAACAAATAAGCTCAATTTCGACGTATTACGGGGACTATTTTACGGGTTGCACTTTTTGATTGCGAAATCTTTTAACGTCAGTGGTGTGCCTCCTTATCTCGTTCAGCAGATAAAGACGACAGCCAACTACGCATTTAAATTTGAGCTATCGGCAGTTGATAGCAAAAACACACGAATTCAACATACGCCAAATTAAAAACAACAGAGAGAGAAATCTAATAGCTTTGTTTCAAAGTTTGTTTCAGCGTCATACGATATTCCGTTCTTGAGATATTTCAATTTTAACATTCACCGTGCAAGTCAATGCATGAGCTTAATAGAAACCGGGTACCAAAATCGAGCAAATTACGGCATGTCTTGCGACCGTCATTTTCTTAAAATCACGGTCAAATTCGTGTTTTTACTATCTTCTGTAGCTTAAAGGGTTCATACCACTAAATCCGCGGTGAAGCGGTTTCCGGTAAAAGTTTATCACGACTATAGTCCCAACTTTGCATAAAAATGTGCAAAATCGGTACAATATTAACAATTTTAGTGTTGCAAATCGTGTTTTGCTAGAACTTGTGAATGTGATCTCTACTAATTTGAACAGAAAACGCGAAAATTTGAGTGATGTTTACGATGATGAGCGCATGAACACACGAGGTCAAAACGCGGTTAGCAGTCAGACGTAAACACGGGAAAATCGGGTCTTTTTATATAGCGCTATTTTTCTCAAAAAGTAGACCTAAAATATGGTGTCATTTTCAGATATGTTATGCAGAATTTTGTTCTGATTAAAATGATATCAAATATATATTTCAAAGTAAGACGTAACTCGACTTATAGCTTAAAACGTGACCCCTGTTTTGCACGTAAAGTCTATGGAAAGCTATTTGGTGGCATGTACCCTAAATTAAATTGATATGGTGTATTTTTGGTCTCCGATTGTGCTATCTGCTTGAAATCAAGTAAACATTCAAGCAATTAGGCTTGCAGAGTGTTGTGACATTATTTTGAAAATGATGTAGGACTAGCCCGTACGTCATACAAAGTTTTTCCATTCTAATTGTAAAGCTGAATTTATACTCGATCGCCGAGCGATGCGTTTAATCGCTTTTGAAAAAGCGATTTGCAATCGCCGAATTTTGCGATGCATCGCCCGTCGCTTTTGCATTTATACTTATCACGGCGATAGCGATTGCAGACGACAATTAAAATATTCTAAATGCCACAAAATACATTTTTAAAACATGAGTTGCTGTCAATAATTATTGCTTTGAATTAATTCATCACCAAAAGTTAAAAATCGAGAAAGGTAAATTAATTAGCAAAATAATAGATCCAGTTGGTTGTATATGATTGGTTGACGCATTCACGTGTCAAGCGATATCGCTGGGAAGTTGAGATTTCTTCAACTTGCAAAAGCGATGTCGTTTTTGCCTCCGCGATTTGAATCGATTGATCGGCTTGACGCTCTGGAAATGTAAGTAAACATTGAGCATGCGTGAAAATCGCTTTTCTGCAAAAGCGATTGAGTATAAATTCAGCTTAAGAAAACACAGCAAACACCCACCAGCACTGGACCAGTAAAAGGGCCCATTTGCACTGGCCCAGTACTGGACCAGGGTTGGGCCACATAAAGTGAGCGCCAGCACTGGACCAAACCAAGTCGGTCACAACTGGTCCAATATAGTGTGTCACTTATGGACCACATAATGTCGCCAGAGCTGGCCCAACGCTGGCCGGGCTTCCGTGTGGCCCAGCATTGGCGCTCACTTTATCTGGCCCACATGTGGTGGGTGACGTGCTCACACTAGCGAAACAATCAATTAAATTCAGTTTTCCGACTAGGCTTGGCTATGCCCGGGGCTAGGGCTATTTGAATTGATATTTTTAGTGGAAGTGCAACTTTTGCGGGAACTTTGATTTTATATTCAAATCTTGGTGTATGGCTACAAATTTGGTACCAAATGAAAGCTAACAGATTAAATTTTATTGTTTAATATTGAAAAGTAAATATAAATATTGTATGAAGGAATATTTTTACAGTGATTTTACTATTTTTAGCTCATTTTTGACAATTTAATAGGAATATTTAGGCATGTTTAAAGGGGCATTTCGTGATCCACAGCCTCATCCCCCCACTTTTCCCAAAAAAAGTTGAGATTTTTACACCACTGGATACCTCTGGCTACATAATGTTTATGTACCAAATATTTCTTGCAGATTAATTCGTTTAGCAAAAATATCGTTAAATTTGAATTTCGTTCTGGTGCACCAGAACGAAATTACAACACATTGTCTATGGAGCAGTGTAATACACATAATCATGCATAACTCGCAAACGCAAAATCGGAATCAACTGAAATTTTGGAAATAAGCTTTTTTCGTGGATATCTACTGAAAATGTCATAAAAAGAGGATGCTAGGATCACGAAATACTCCTTTAAATTTCAACTTATACTTCTATCCTATCGGTAGGGAAAAATCTAAATAATATTTCATGTCCCTTTGATTTCTAGACCATCCTCTAGCGCCTACTGATTTACGGGCCGGGTCCAGATTTGACCCTCACCATTTTGTAACTGAGATTCGTGTATAATTAATTGTGTGAGGTAGGAGGCCTATACAACTTTTAAAGCATTTTATATAATATTTATTCTGTTTTTATTCATATAATTTACCTATCATTTCTTTGGTCCCCGGGTTTGGGCCTAACCAGCTGGCTAGGTCTATGCCATGTTGGGCCTCCATATGAATATTAAATAGTAGGCCAAGGCCAAATAGTAAATACTACGTCTATCAAGTAGGTCTTTAAATTAAATAGGCCTAGGCCTATGCATGATACATTTCAACATGTATCAGTAGGCCTAATAGACCTAATATGGCCTATTTTTCTCTCCCTATATAGTCCTAAGAGCTTCAAACTGATAATAAGCCTATAACTTTCCATAGGCCGTGTAAAATTAATGTTTTGGTTCTCGCCCAGAGGATTTTCATGAATTGTTGAGGCAGGGAGGGTTTTTTTTTCAATGTAAAATTAGCCCCGGTAATTAGCATGGCTTAGTTTTCGGTCTTTTTAGAGCAAATGAGGAGGCCCTTTTTTCATTTTAATGTGAGATTCTGAGGCCGGATAAATCACCTAGATTACCACAAAAATTCTTGGAAGTGATATTTGTTCTCTAATAGGCCTAAACTTATTTAGGCATGTTTGTAAGCCTATAATGTTTTCGTAAAGTAGGCCCGGGAAAGTAGGCTATTCCTAAGTTTTAAAAAAGTTAAAAAATCTACTTTAAAAAATCTGACAAATCCCGTTAATTTAGGAGGGAGAGGACGAGAACCAAAATATTTAATATTTATTCAAAATTTCAGAATAGGGTGTTCCTAGGCTAGAGAGTGTTATAGCTTGAGCTATTCTTATAGGGCGTAACTCCAAAATTAGACCTCTATATATAGGCCTAGTCTCAATAAAACTTCTGCATGGATTATTTGAAAGTGTAGGCCTACAATCCAAAATCCCGGGGACTCATTTATATAAGCATAAAACGCCAACACTTAGGGTCCCTAGCTTAAAACCACACATTTAAACTTGAAATGTCTGAATGTCCCTTTCTTTTCATGGGGGCTGAGCAATTTATGTGCCTGGTTTTATGGGACGCCTAATTTTTAAATACAACGCTCTTAAATGATAAAACGCTGCATCTAAATGATAAAACGCTGCATCTTGTAAATTAGGTTCCCAAAATGTTGCCACACGTTGAGGGGGGGGGGGGCAAGGACAAGAGTAAAGCAATTTGCAATTTTTGGCATGAAGTTTAGATAAATTTTACCCCCACCCGGACTCGTATTTAGTGCACAAAGGTTGGTCTTTACAGTCTTTTTTTAACTTAAAAGTTATTTGTGGTTTCACCGCCTTTGCACTCGAATCCCGAGTCGAATATGAAAGTGACATACCTGTACCAAAGTAAGATACCAGACTAGGGATCTACCGGAGGCGATTATTTGTCCAAAAAGGGGGTCATTCAGTGGTGGCTCCAAGAAAATGTAATGGGCCATTACGTATGGAAAGGATTAGAATTGCATGAATTGTGTGTCATTGAATAACTTTCTGGGCAAAACTGCAAAACTGTGCTACAAAATGTAAAAATTGTACAATTTGCGCATTTTTGTTTGTTTGTTTGAGTGTAAATTTCTTTTAAAAAAAAAGGGGTCATTAGGTGTAAGCTGATGACAAAAGGGTGTCATTGGGGTAATTTTAGCCTTCAATAAATAAATAAATGATAATAATAATAAAAATAATAATAAACGCTCGACAACCCGTACTAGAATAGGGGTTTTTTGGTCTCCTAATGTATATCGTATTAAACTCCCTGAAGATTACAGATGACAGAGAAATAATGGAGACTCACTCAATGAAGTGCAGATATTTCAAATTTAATTGAAAATTTAAAATCAAACTTATATTCCCCCTGCATGTCCCTTCTCAAGTCAAAATCAATTCAAGTCCCCTCACAAGTTGACTCTTTACAACACAATATCTAGGGACCGTTTTTTTATTTTTTTGAATTTTGACCAACTTTGAGAAATTTGCACCAAAAATGGTCAAAAAATGCAAAATTTTCAAAAAAATCATTAAAAAGCCTGATTTTCGCCCAAATTTCAAATATTTTTGGTGAAGTTGGTCAAAATTCAAAAAAATGAAAAAAATTTCCCTAGATAATTTATCTAGTTTTTAAAAATTAATAAAAAAACCCGTTTTTGGGGATTATCTCCAAAAATGAGCATTTTGGCCCAAATTGGACCTCACATGAATTCATCAAATCATTTCCATTCTAAAAATGTATACTTTTATATTCTTTAGACTAATAATTGAGCAGTTATGAGGCCCAAAGTTTTCATAATTCCAGGGTTTTTAAATAAAAATATCTAGGAGCCATTTTTTATTTTTTGAATTTCGACCAACTTTGAGAAATTTGCACCAAAATGGTCAAAAAAATCATGAAAAAGCCTGATTTTCACCTAAATTTCAAATATTTTTGGTGAAGTTGGTCAAAATTCAAAAAAATGAAAAAAAAAAAGGCTCCTAGATATTTTTATCTAGTTTATAAAAATTAATAAATAATTTTTTTTTTACGTTTAAGGAAGGGTATGAACGTTTGGACAGTATTTATTGTGGGACATTAGAGCACATCGGACATATCGAATGGTATTCTGAATACGAAGAATGTCCTTCTGTTATCAAATAATTTTGATTTTTTGAAATTTGCAATGTAATACACATTTTATGGCAAATAATTAAAATTGATATTTTGACATTTAACAGTACTTAAAGTGTATGTAGGTGGGATGAAAGGCCGACGATCAATTGAAAATTTTGACCTTTCAGTATTGAAGATATGGATTTTTTTCAAAACACCAGAAAAAGCTTTTTCTCCCAGCTACATACACTTTAAGAATATATCATTAGATTTATAAAATTTACCTCGAGGACTGTTATTATATCAAAAATGTGAAAAATATCAAATTTTAATAATTTGTCATAAAATGTGTATTATATCGTGAATTTCAAAAATGAAAATTATTTGATATCAGAAAGACATTCTTCGTATTCAGAATGCAATTGATATGTCTGATGTGCTCTCATGTCCCACAAAAAATACTGTCGAAACGCTCAAAACGTTCATTCCAGATCCCTTAACGAAATAGAAGTGGGCAAAAAAACCCGTTATTTTGGGGATTTGGGGCCAAAAATGGCATTTTGGCCCAAATTTTACCTCACAGATTAATTGATAAAGTCTTTGCCATTCTAAATATGTATATTTTTATATACATTACACCAAGAATTTAGCAGTTATGAGGTCCGAAAGTTTCAATAATTCCAGGATTCAGACCAACCTTAAAAACGTTTATAAAACGTTTTTGTGTTTGCTGGGATATTAATACTTTGTCTAACCAGAATTACGGGTTTCGTAATTAAGGTGGCCCCACAATAAAGGTTGGTTAATATAAAAATATATTGACCTTGATAAATCTGCTAATAAAACGTTAATCAAAATATGGGAATAAGGTTGCAAATATTTATACATATGAAGAGCTTAGTTCAAAAGCCCTTACATCCACCTCTGGCTGAAATTGAGTTATGACATTATAGTGTGGGTAAAATACACATTTTGGTGGTTGTTTGACCTTCATACTGCCTTCTCTTCTCTTCCAGAGATATCATATATTTCCTGTTTGGAAAATCTGAGGAATTTCCGGATATCTGGGCATTAATAATAATATAAAATAGTTTTGTTTTAATTTTTGATGTATATATAACAATAGTAGCCTTCAATGTTCTTTAACTATTAAAACTAAAAGGAACTGTTTTGGGTCACTGTTTGAAGAAAAAAAAAATCATTATAATTAACAAAAGTTGTAGTTTATAAATACTAAAATAAAAGGCATTTTGCTGAATTTAATTTAAAAAAATTCATAATCAAAAAAGTAAATGAGATTAAATTTTCTTTTTGATTTTGCAAACGTTTTATAGTCAAGGGCTCAAATTTGATTGCAAAGTTGATCAATGATTGTGTTTGAGCTGTACAGTGGATTAATGACAAGCATGTAGGCCAAATACACAAATGAGCTCATTAATATTTGAGCTAGAGAGTGGATTAATGGAAAGGCAAAATATGCAATTCTAAAACACAAGGCCTGGTGGCCCTTTCAAAAAATGTATACTTTGGTATATCTTGCATGACTAAGTTTAAAAGAGGTTATAACCATGCTAACAATTGTATTGCACTTCTGAGACTCTTCAACCACCTTATTTTGGGAGAATATTTGTGTAGTGAACTGATTTCCTGATTTTCCATCAAATGAGACCTGTTCTCACAAAATGAGCGGAAATTGTCAGGTAGAAAAGGAGATACGTGAATGGTTCATTGAACCTGCTAAAAAACAATAGAAAGCAAGGGAATTCTCCTTTGAAATATTGAAAACTTATATGACCCAGATAATTTTATATGACCCAGAGATTATGGATCTGGCCATAGCCATGAAGATTTGACCATAGCCATGCAGATGGTGCCCACCTGGACTAGCTTTAAGCTAGCCAGTACTGCTGGACTAACAAGGATGACTAACCTATCTTAGTCCAGCTTGACTAGCTTTTGCTTAGTCGCTGACTAGTTTGATGTTAGTCCAGCACGCTGGACTAGTTAAGGTTAGTCACTCCACTAGTTATTGACTTAAGTTCGCCCATCTGGTGCCCATCTGGACTAACATAGCATGTTAGTCAAGCCAGCTGGACTAATGTAACATTAGTCCAGCTGGCTTGACTAACATACTCAAACTAGTCAATCCTACATGACTAACCTCAAGCTAGTCCAGCCTGCCGGACAACCCTAATTTAACCATACATGCAGTTGCAGATTGGATAGTCTGATAAGGGTTATACAGTTGGAAGGTAAATGAGTTTGTCACTCATATTCACAATAATGTAGTCACACAATCAAAAGTTTTGATGGATCCATTTTGCATGTGCATCAAATCATAAATCAGAAAAGTTTTATGTGCATGATTCAGATAAATCCATCTTTGACAGGCAAAATTAGTGCAAGGTTCTTTTTTCTCATGACTTTTTTGTGTAACAGCTTAACTCGTTATTTTGCACAGCTGATGTATGCAGGATATACAGCATTTTCTTCTTGATGAGTTGGAATTGTTGGAAGTCTATTCCTACCACAGTTGGGTCACATTTCATCAGCACCTGAAAGCAAATTATGCAAAAAGTTACTGTTAGTTAAACTTCAATTAGCAAAATGAATATTCCCGCTTTCACATCTGGCGGTTTTCTGAAAAAAGTACCAGTGAAAAATTCGAAATTCAGGATCATCAAAATAATTTACTTTATTTACAGTTTAATACATGTATAGTGTACAGAGCCCTGAAGTGACATGGAAGAAAAAACTCTGGGTCCGACTTTGTAACTCTGGGCCCCGAAATAGTAACTTGGGGCCAAGATAGTAACTTGGGGCCTGAGATAGTAACTCGAGCGCCCCAAGATAGTAACATGGGCCCTGACTTAGTAACTCGGGGTCCAAGATAGTAACTCGTAGCCACGAGATAGTAACTTGGGGCCCGACTTAGTAACTCAGGACCCGATTTACTAAGTTGGGCCCTCAAGTTACTATGTCGGACCCCAAGATAGTTCTTTTTCTTCCGTGTCAATTCAGGGGCTCTGTAATAGTCCCATCAATTAAGGGCTGAAATCAAAACTCAACCGGCGGTTGACTGGCGGTTCTGTCCAGTTGCCATTGTTTAGAACAATAGCAAAAGGACAGTCGGTCAACCGCCAGTCGAGTTTTGATTTCATCCCTAAACCAACAACAATGTTTTTTTGATGTTTCAAAATGGGAGCTTAATTTAGACAAATGACAACAGGCAGGAAACTTTAAGAAGTTCTTACACCTCCAAAATTTTGGTTGGTCATGTATTTCCACACCATTTTTTAGAGTCCACCATCAGGGACAGTACTTAATACAAATGTAGTATACTGTCTTAAATTGCACAAGCAGTTTTAACATTTAGAACCAAAATGTGTTTCATAATGGCCATAGAACCATCATTGGTGGCACCGGGCGCTTGCCCCTCAATATTCTTCCCCCCACCCCCACTTATTCTGAAAAATGATCACTTTTAGAACCAAAAATGTGTTTCATAATGGCCATAGAACCATCATTGGTGGCACCGGGGCATTTGCCCCCTCAATATTCTTCCCCCCCCCCCACCCCCACTTATTCTGAAAAATGATCACTTTTTTGCAGCAATTTTGCACAAAATTGGATGATTTTGCACTCATTCACTTTGCCACCCACAAAAAGCAATCTGTGGCAGCACTACAGGGGGCATTTTTCTTACTCCCCCAGTTTTTGAACTAAAATTACAGAAAATTTCACTTTTTGCAGCAATTTTGTGCAAATTATAGAAGATTTTGCCCCCCCTTCACTCCCCCTCCCCGAAAAAAATTCCTGATGTCGCCACTGAGAACCAGTTTATAACATCTAAACATGCTAAACGGAACGTATTTCAGGTCTAAAATATCATGGGATTATGAGAATACATGAGGTTTCTTCTGATGCAAAATGTCTCCATTTTGATCTAGGATAAAGAACAGTATGACCGGATGAGGCTGTCGATCTGGTCACACATTTTTCAGTTACCTTTGGTATTTGAACGAAATCATTCAGGCTAGTTGTATATGTTGGCGTTGAGTCTTTCAAGCTTCACGGTTGCATCGTCAGCCACAGAGCCTATAAAAAATTCATGGAATTAAAATGGGATTTGACAAACTGTCGATTGTAGATTTTGGGTCACAGTTGTTATTCTTTAAAAAAGTAATTAATTGCAGACCATGCACATAGCATTTTTTTGTTTTTTTTGTTGCTAATTTAAGGTACGGTATGATATATTTAAATGAGTCATATTTGAAAAAATTTTTGAATTTTTTTTTTTTTGCAGCAATTTTGGGCAAAATTTGTTGAAATTCACTTTCCCCTTCATGGGGGGAGGAGCCGGAGTGAATTTCAGGGGCCATGTCACCGAAAAAAATTCTGGCACCGCCAGTACTGTACTTTAAATAGACCTATTCAAGTGTTCATGAAAGTCAAAATTGTGAAAATAGGGCTAGTTTTTCAATCCAAATTCCTGTTTTAATTCAATCGTTTAGAACAAAATAAGGGTAAAATAAAGCTCACAATGCAATCTGCAACAGGGGTTGTTTTGAATTTTCTGACAATCATCATCATCATATGTTATGCCTTTGATAAATTTATATTAAGGGGAGCCCTGTGCAATAATTGTGAGCCCCCTGGGGGAATTTTCAAATGGCAGAAATGCTTGCCACCCCACCCCCTATTGGCTTGGCAAAATTGCTCTTGAACTTTACTGCCAAGGCCCACTTTAATAGAGCATTTTATTTTTAGCATTTTAGAGCATGTTATTTAAAAGACGCCCTATGAATGTGTGCCAATTATTGCTTGCCCTCACCCGGGAGTCATCCCCTTATCGAGCAGTGCCAAAATTGCCCCCCCCTTTGGCTGGCCAAAATAATCTTGCCCCTACCCAATTTTACCTCAGGGCTCAGTGCTCATTACACAGCCCTTAATTTAACTTGGACTATTGGATAACTTGGGCCCCACAAGCTTATCAATACCACCAGGGTGCTTATAATAATAATCATTAAAGGTAAAATATGGTGCCATGGCTTGAACTTTTAGGGCCAAGGCCCAATTGCAAGGGCATATGTACACATCTAGGCAGGCCCGTACGCAGGATTTTTTTTGGGGGGTGCTGATTTTGAAAAAGTGGACCTTTTTCCAAGGGGGGGGGGCAATTTTGTAAATTCCTCAAAAATTTGGACATTTTTTTGGCCAAAAAAGCGTAAAAAACCTGTTTTTTGATCGCTACGCTCGCAAATTGTCATATTTTGGGACTTTTTGTATACTTTTGCACCCCCCTGCGTGCGTACGGGCCTGCATCTAGGGTGTATTGCTGGCACTACATGTATTGCTATAATACAACTAAAAAAAAAATAGTACACAGGCCTACATGTTGTATCACAGTGTTGTATACTAGCTGCTATGTATATAAAGACTGGCATGTTGATGGCTTGTTATGCCGGCATATGCATGACATTATTTTTGGTCTTTCTGATGTAATATTATAATAATTGCAACTTTACATCAACACAAAGCAAGACTTACATTGTGGCGGAAGACATCTTCTACAAAATCTTGATGCATATAATTCCAGGACATTGGGGCAAGAACTTGAAGTGTTGCTCTGCAGTGCAGTGTATACGTGTAGTACAGTATCAGTAGTTTACTCTGACAGTTGACAGTTGTGTTTCTCCGCTTATAGTTGGGTCAGAGGTCACATACCACAGAGTGGTAAAATTTAAACTTGAAGCTAGTTGAGCAACCTAGTCAAGCCGGCTTGACTAACGTTAAGCTAGTCCATCTACCTTTACCAGTCCGTCCAGCTTGACTAACCATAAACTAGTCAATCCTCAAACTAGTACCGGTATATGCAAATATTCTAGCCTGGTTGGTCTGAATGGCATGTATTCCTGTAGTCACAGTTGAAAATATGCAAAATCAATGCAATTTCAACAATATTTGAACTGGAACACATAGTGACACATCTATGGTGTTGATTTGAAGTCATTCCAATTGTCTGCTTTCACTGTCACCATGTAACCATTTTCATACTTGGCTCTGTGAATGATGTTGATCAAGTCACGATACTTTCTGATGTGATATTCCTCAATTCCTTTTCTGAAACAACAAAATAAAATATTGATACAAAGTAATAAACATTTTGGTCATCTAAATGTTTATTCATATCATTTTCTGTAGTACCGCGGTATTTATTTAAAAAGTCACTAAATAACACATGTTCCGATTCTTTATTCTTAATTGTCTGGGGCTGTGCAATAATTATGAGCACCCCTGGGGGGTAAAAAACGGCTCGCCAAAAATCGCTTGCCCCCCCCCCCCCACCGGCCCGCTAAAATCGCTTGTCTTCCCAAGCCTTTTTAGAGCATTTTATTTAAAAGGCGCCCCAAGAATGTGCGCCAAAAATTGCTTGTCCTCCCCATAGTTTTTGACCTATGACCTCCAGCAAACCACAAGCCATTTCAGCATGAAATTCATATTATTTGGATTTTTCTACTTTTATACATGTAAATACATAGGCCTGTAAGCAGAGAGGCTGCAATAAGAGTCATGATTTAAGATTTAAAGAGACCATATGATTTTAAGGTAGGCCTACAGCACTTTTGGACAAAGCTTCTAATGGTGATAAAATTTATTTACACACATTTTACCCGGCTGGCATTCCTGAAAAGTGACTTGATATTTGGGTTGAAAAATGCAAAAAAGCTATAGGCCTACCGTAGCTTTTAAACAAAATTAAGTACCGTATGCAGTTCAGAATAAGCAGTTCAAAATAGAATAGGCCTAAACACCCAGGCGCAAGGCGTATAAAAATGGATGCCCAACAAGAGCCCAATTTCAGAAAAAGTAATAAAATTTTTTAAATCCACATATGGCCATCGCGTCGCACTTATGCCGACGAGGGTGGGTGTCTGAGGGTTGATGTGATCATGTTCCCCCTAAGCAGTAAGAAACTTTTGCCAAATGAAGACCTAATTGAAGCGATTTGGTGGACCATTTTTGCACTATTAGTTTGTAAAATCTTAGTTTGAAAAAGTCGAGAATGTGTGAAATGAGCAGTCCATGAAGTCTTTTGTGGGGCTTTTGTGGACAAGTTTTAATGGCTGGCCACTTGTTTATCCACTACGCAGGAGGTGTCTGAGCCTGAGGGGGATGTTCCCCACACAGAAGTTGGAAAATCAATCACGGTCCAATTGAAGCCATTTGCTGCATTATTTTTAAACTATCAAAAAAGGGGGTGGGCAAACTCAATTTGCAAAATTTTAAATGTTACACAAGCTACATTTAGGCCTGGGGGGCACTCAACTAAAATTTTGGTAGGGGTGCGACACGGACTAATTTTGGGTCAAAATAGGGGCTTGATGAACTGAAATTTCAACATATTTGTGGGGCTCTGTGAACTAAAATCGACCAAATTATAGGAGCTAAAAAATTCTGGAGCATATTGCAAATGTGGGGCTTAAGGAACTGCCGGAGAGCCTGAAAAGGGGACCCTGGCCTTGACCGCCGCACATACCCGTACCACCTTTACATGTGAGTGCCCCCCGGGCATTTAGGCCTAAAAACTTGAGACTCGCAATTAAAGCATCGATGAGACTCGCAATTAAAGCATGGATCGATGTTGAAGTAAGCAGAGTCAGTCTTAATAGGCATGTCGACGGGCCAGCAGTAATTTTCACATTTTTGTGCCGAGGACCCGCCTTCAAGTAATGCCTAAATTAATCACAGGCCTAGCCTAGGGCCTATATAATTATAGGGCCTACTTACGAACCAAATCATGTCCGTTTTTTAGGCATGGGCCTATGTGCAATGTAAGTATTTGTCTTCTCCTTTCTCCTCTCTTTTTCTCCTTTTCCCCTCTTTCTCTTCTCTCCTTTTTCTTTGCAAAAGAGTGGAACACCTATAAACCAAAATGCATTGCAAGGCGGCATGCCAATGCAAGTCATACATTCACCAGAATGAACTTGTGTCTTCTAATGATCTAATAAACTGTTCCATTAATCGTGGATTCAAATTCAGTCAGCATATTTACCACAAATATGTCATTGTCATATCTCCTAGTCCTACATCATGTTCATCATTCATGTTCTTGAGCTGACATGCATGACATGACATCTCCGCTCGCGGAAAATGAAACCAAATGAGATTTATGCATGTGAAATTACAAGATTTTTTTAATAGTTTATACATATCTATTCGATGTCGTCAGTGGTCAGCCTGAATCCTCTAACATTCTGTTAAATATGTATATGCTTTTGGGCCAAGATATACGAATGAAAACCTTTTAAACGGCATCTAATTTACTTTTTATAAGCTTAAACACATCCGGTGATTGATTAGAATTTTTATGAAAGCTTAAAGACAGCTCGTGGTACTACCAGCTCTGGGCCAGCAAAAGTGGCTTGATGTGGCCCATTGCAAGCGGCTCCGCATTATGGTCCAATCCAAGTGTCACTTTTGCTGGACCACACGAAAGGTCCTTTTGTTGATCCAATCGCCGGTACCAGGTGTGGCCCAACACTGGCCCAGTACTGGACCAAATCGGCCAAGTTCCCTGTGAACGTTTACTTGCTCAGTCCACCGTGTTTGGACGCGCGCGAACATCGCGTACATCATTCTCGCTTGCGTAAATAGCTCGCGAGCATACGCGCGTATATCCTACTCGCGAGCGTTCATCGGTTCTGACGCGGCTTGTTTACGACCAGAAAGCAGGGCATAAACGTTGTTTATGCCCGCCTATCGACCAATCACATATGCTGTTATATAACGCGTATGTATGAACGGTTGTTTATGCCCTCGGGCCGCAAGCGGCCCCTCGGGCATAAACAACCGTTTAGTCATGAAAATATATGAATGAACCCCTAAATCATGCCCGAAATCCTATGAATGAACCCCGTTCATACATACCCAACTTTCTGAACATTGTTAGCAATCCAAAACAAATGAAAATAATAAGGTTTACAAGTTTAAATAACATTTTCATACCGTTTTCCTTCAAAAATTGGGAGATAATGAGTAGGCCTACTTGCAGGAAGCAGCTCGTGTGGTCAACGACTGGGAGTCAACGCGTTCATCTCTTGCGCTCCGCGTGTGAAGAGCGCGGTGACATGCGCGTGTACGCAACTTAGCAAATCGTGAATCGCGTTAATTAGGTTCCAACGCTGCGTGACGCCAGCTTGTTTATGCCCTGCGTACTGGTCATAAACGGTATTTATGACCAGCAAAAAAGGGCGCAAATCCAATCAGAAACGTCGTTATATCATGAGTATGTAATATCGCTTTAAACTTTCAGATCGGAACTAATGTATTAGAAAGAAAAAATTCGCCGCTACATGATGACGTAAAAATTTAGAAATTTAAAAAGATACAATGAATCGGGATGAGATTCTAAATGCTAACTTCAGTAGGCCTATAGCTATAGCGAAAAATCCTAAAACGCGCACGGCTACTCTGGGCGAATTAAAAAAAAATCGGCATTCGCCCTATAGGCCTATGCCGCGCTATTTCTAAAAAAGGGATAAAAGAGGTAAAAATAGAGAAACAGGCCGATGCGGAAAGTGACGAGTCTGTAATATCGCTTTAAACTTTCTAATCGGGACTGATGTATTAGAAAGCAAAAATTCGCCGCTACATGATGAAGAAAAAATTTAGAGAAAATAATGTAAAACATTACTTCTAGAGCAGAAAGATGCAATGACTAGGGATGAGATTCTAAATACTATCTTCAGTAGATATAGCGAAAAAATCCTAAAACGCGCACAGTTACTCTGCGCGAATTAAGTTATTGTTTTTTTATGTTTTTGCTTGCTATCTTCAGAAGATAGCAATTTTTGTCAGCTTCGTCATTTAACATATCTGTATAGCTTTGCATTCGGCCTAAGGCCGTGTAAAATTAAAATTTTGGTTCTCGTCCCCTCCCTCCTCAATTTCTGGGATTTGTCAGATTTTTTTTGATTTTTTAGATTTTTCAATTTTTAAAGACTTTGGAATGATTTATGAAATCTTCATACATATAAATAAGTTTATTAGAGAACAAGCATCACTTCCAAGTCTTTTTGTGGTACTCTAGGGTTTTTCCTCAGAATCTCACATTTGAAAAAAAAGAGGCCTTATCGTTTCCTCGAGCACTGTTGGAGAAGACCGAAAACTACTGACAATGCTAATATTACATTGAAAAAAAAAAAAAAAAAAAAAAACACATCCCTCCTTCATCAATTCATGAAAATCCTCTGGGCGAGAACCAAAACATTAATTTTATACGGCCTAATGCCGATTTTTCTCTAAGCGCGCAGCCCCGGTCAATGCAGTTTTGCCATTTCGCGCCGTACTGAATCATCATAGCGCAGCCCCGGTCAATGCAGTTTTGCTATTTCGTTTTGTATTTTATTTAAAAAAAAATCTTGAGTAGATAGCGGAAAAAACAAACAAACAAACAAACAAACAAAACACATCAAAAACAAACTTTCCTAACAGATGTTTTCTAAATTTGTGAAATATTTTTTGATGTTTTATTAGGGCCGCAATGCTATCTTCAGAAGATAGCCGTTTGCGGGCGTGTTCCGAGAAAATGATGCAGATCGTAAATGATGCATGAGTGGGCTCGCGCGTGTTCACAGAAGATGATGCATTTCGCAACGGGTCAGTGATTTGCAAATCGCATCGTAAACGGTATCTTGGGTAGATAACATTTTTCATGTTTTTTGCTTGCTATCTTCTGAAGATAGCAATTTTGGTCAGCTTCGTCATTTTAACATTTCTTTATAGCTTTGCATTCGGCCTAATGCCGATTTTTCTCTAAGCACGCAGCCCCGGCCAATGCAGTTTTGCCATTTCGTGCCGTACTGAATCATCATAGCGCAGCCCCGGTCAATGCAGTTTAGCTATTTCGTTTTGTATTTTATTTAAAAAAAAAAAATCTTGAGTAGATAGCGGAAAAAACAAACAAGCAAAAAAACAAACAAAACACATCAAAACCAAAATTTCCTAACAGATGTTTTCTAAATTTGTGAAATATTTGTTGATGTTTTATTAGGCTCGCAATGCTATCTTCAGAAGATAGCCGTTTGCGGGTGTGTTCCGAGAAAATGATGCAGATCGTAAATGATGCATGCCGAAGAAGATGATGCATTTCGCAACGGGTGATTTGCAAATCGCATCGTAAACGGTATCTTGGGTAGATAATATACAAACAAGCAAACAAACAAACAGACAGACAGACAGACAGACAGACAGACAGACAAACAGACAGACAAACAAACAAACATGACATATAAAAAAATATACCAAATGATCTTTCTGACTCGTCTCATGCTAAGTCTTACGATTTCCTTCTTTTTTTGTATTATTTCATTAGGTTTAAAAATGCTATCATCAGTAGATAGGCCTAACAAAATATATTCAACCTTTCTCAATTTCTAAAATGACAATACTGAAAAACTTTTGTTCACAATAAATTGTGTACGACAGCATTTCGGTTATTTCAATCAATATTTTGCTCTTTTGCTATCTACTAAAGATAGCTCAAATTTAATGCATTTTGTTCTTTCCTATAACGAACTAAATCGATGTTTTTACTGTTATAGCGGTGTTATCTGCTAAAGATCGAATTAAAATTTCTTCAGAGTTATGATATTTTCTCTCGATAGGCCTATAATTTTGTTACAACCACGTGCATGTTTTTGCTATCTATTGAAGAGATGCCTAATTCAGATTAAATTTTGTCTCTTCAACGAGGTATCTTATTATTTTATAGCCGTGTTAGTGGTGCTGTCTACTGAAGACAAAGAAATTTCAAATAATTATGACGGTAAAAAATAAACGTTTTTTAAGCAAGCAGGAAATAAACAGGTTTAAAAGAAATCTTCACTGATTGAAATTTCAATTTGAACTTCAGTAGATATAGCACCGGTAGGCCTAATTCTATTGTATAATATCAATATAGGCCTATCTCGGTCAGGAGCACACAGTTTTATGGAATTCTGTGCTCAGCATTTTATTTGTTTGCTGCCCATTTAGATGATAGGCCTAGTTGCCACCGATTAGAAAAATTCATTCTAAGTTTAATACTGACAACTTCAAGTTCCAGAACAAGAAGTCACCGACCATGATGGGGGGGGGGTATTTTCAAAAATAAATAAATTGAAATTAAACTTCATAGGCCTACAAGTCACAGCATGTGAAAAACCTTCAACTTTCATGTTTTGGGAAATAGGCCTATTATAAATAAATGTATGAACAAACATGCAGGCCTAAGTTTGCACAAATGGAGTAGCCCCCATACCGACAGGCCTACCCTACTGTTTTTCAACCACTTGGAAAAGGGGGTCAAAAAAGTTTTGTAGGCCTATGTCTAAGGAGGGGCCGGGTCAAAAAAGTTTTAGGTTTTAGGACATGGAACCCCCCTCCCCATCTTTTGGCAAAAACCTTTGTTCTGTCACTTTTTGACAATTCAGGCAGAATGACTTCCCCCATCCACCCACATTTCAAGACGGATTGAGGAGGGGGTGGGGGAGATTGACGATAATGCAAATTCCCCAATGACGTTGCACTGACGCCACTGGCTTGCCATACCCATGACCTCTTTGTTTCAGGTCAGAGGTTGAAGGTTACCACAGCGCTGCAAACAAAAATAAAAGCCTGTGAACGTGTGTATTGGTGTTGCTTATAAACTTGATTTTCTCGGAGGTGAGTCGGGATTTTTTCGTTCGTACTTGAGCATGAGTAAAAGGAAACATGCAAGTGGCGAGGAGAGGAGAGAATTTACCAACAACTTCGAGGATTTTGTTGAAGGAAAGTCGCCATTATTGCTGGAATCTGGGCAGGTAAGCTTACCGCACGCAGTCTACGTGTTGTACGTTTTGTACTAGATTGCGGAACTCAGTCCTCAATGATAGTCAGTCATTTATCTTTTGGTCGTTATATGACTATCATTTGAGGACTGAGTTGTTATAATATATTTTCCGAGGAGCAATTTCAGACAATAGCCGGGGCTTAGTGGGGCAGAGGTTATCTATTGAATCCTTTCATGACCACTGAAGCATAGATATAGTCAAGTGAACACTCGGCACAAATTGAAAGACCATGTCAACTCTCGACAAAAGAATGCATGCATGTCAAAGGTCATACGACACCAATTTGGTGTTTGTTATGCTCCTCGAAATTAGTACCTTACGGTCTACATGGTCTATGTTAGGCATGTTCACAAAATTTTCAAGTAGGATATTTCACATTGAAATTATTTTGTTTAAAAAGGTGATTATTTATCTTAAAAAATGAGGGGTCAACCATGTCTGTAGGTCAAAAATTAGCGAAGTTATGGGCAAATCCTGGGGGCAAATGTCTGTTTTTGGCTCTGAGCGGAGCTTATCAGTGCCTTTGTCATGCAACTAACTAGCATTCATTTTCAGGCCACAATACGCTGTTGGTTTTTATGCTAAGGATCATTTAATGACTGATATGAAGACTTAAGTTTCGCTTTCTAAGTTTGGCTAAGTTATTTTCGAATCGATTGCACTCCAGATTTTATTGAAATTCAGGCGATAAAAGTATTATTTTTGGGTAAAAAAGACCAAAATAGTCACGATAATCGAGTTATATCTTGGTTCCCTGTGTGTGCTAGAGATTATTCTGGTCTGTATAATTTAAGATGCGTAATACAGACGGAAACCAATGGAGGTACATTTCTTAAGATTTAGTTCAGATCAGAAATTATTTGACTACTTCTTAACTTTTCTTCACTATTTCTTTATAATTTAAATAAAGAGATAGGTAAGGAATGTCAAAAAATAGTCAAGAACATGTCTGAATCTTGAATAAATCCCGAATAAATCTGAACAAATGACTTTTCTGGGGACTATTTGGCTTATGCAAGTGCAGTACGAAAAGCACTGTGCCGATTTTTTTGTTAAAGGTCACGCTTTTACCGATAAGCTGCGATGCTCAACAAACTTCGTACTTTTCTATGAGGCTATTTTGAACCAATAAATCGATTAGTTTTTCTTGATTGATGACATCACCATTTCTGAACCAATCAGCAAACAGTTTTGTGTGATTGATCGATTCTTGCAGTAGTCTCCACAGCAGCCAGTTTGGTTCCGCCCCTTCCACACAAACATTTTTGTGGAGGGAGCGTATTAAACCAAACTGGCTGCATAGGAGACTAAGTTCACTGACCCACTGACCTTGCAAACTCAACCACAGAGAGCTACGGTGCATAAGCGAGGTGAAAATGAAAATACGCTAGTTTGTTTACCATTCTGAGCTCATGAGCTTCTGGTAAATGTCATTCCGAAGCATTTACGAGCATACCATAATGTTTATTTAAGTTATTTGTAAAATTCAGCGATGGACTTAATATAGAAGTGGTTTGATTTTAGTTGTAAACGCTGGACTCGACCGGCATGACAAGTTGAACATGTGAAGTTCCAAATTCGGAAGCCATGTACTACTATTCCATGTACGTAGGTCTCACACGAACTGCTCCGAGGTTATACTGACTACTAGATTGTCTACTTTTGTACTTTCGTAAGTGATGAAATTGAAGAAAAAATCATGAAGTGAAATCTATCATAAATAAACACTGATGTGATGTAGGCTAGTCCTGCTTAATCGGAGTACAGCATCCAGACCAGGCAGATCCAGATCCGAACAGAACTTACGATTGTTCGGTTGGAACGGGTTCAACACACATGACACAACAGACATGTCAGGACAGAACAGTTTTGGTGTTTACAAAAAAATGCAAATGATCTCAAGTCACAAAAATTTGTTATAAAATTTCATTTTTGTCTCGCCTCAGTATTTCTGTCTGTCCGGGGTGTGGATGTCCGTGTGTCCGCTGGAGCTGTATCTGGGAAACTGTAATACCTACGCAGTACGTGGGAGGAAGGGTATCTAAGTTTGCTCCGTAATTGTATGTTTTCGGTGAAAAATAATGCAAATTAACATAGCTAATTTGCATAATTTATGCAAAAATCAGCGCAAATTGATAAAATTTCATTTCTGAACTTTGTTCAGGATGGGACTTAGTAATCACTATTTCCGCCTGTGTGTGGGGGTGGGATGTCCGAATGTTTGTCCGGAGCTGTATCTGGGGAACCGTAAGACCTCACGGGGACGCTACTTGGTGGGAGGAAGGGTATCCAAGTTTGCTCCGTAATTGTATGTTTTCGGTGAAAATATGCAAATTAACATAGCTAATTTGCATAATTTATGCGAATATCAGCGCAAATTGATAGCGGTGCATGGTAACGAAACCTTGTGACAGGAATGATACACACCTGCTGATCACCTGATTAGTTTTTGGCGAAAAGTATGCGCATTTAGTTGTTAAGTTGCATAATTTATGCGGAACGCTTCTACAAAATGGTTGGAAATCTGAAGAAATCCGCCTTGTGAAGCTGTAATTCTGGGGATCCGTAAGAATGCTAAGCCCTATGATGATGAAACGTGGTGGGGGTAGCATGACCAGAGGATCTCGACCTGATTCGATTTTCAGCGCAAAATATGGTAATTACCTACCTAATTTGCATAATTTATGCATAATATGCAAAAACCTTTTTTCTCGGAGACTAGGGGTCGCACATTCTTCAAACTTGGTGGGCGGGTGCATCTTGACCCCAGACAGAACAAGTTTGTATTGGTTAGTGGGTGAAGGTCACTCGAGGTCATCCAGGGGTCATCTAAGGTCAAATTACTAAAACTGTCGTATGGGCATGAAACTTGGTGGGTACAGTTAACATTTAGAGTCAAATTTTCTGACGGTCATTTTGGGGTCATCCGAGGTCACTTAGGGGTCATCCGAGGTCAAATTACTAAAACTCGTATGAGCATGAAACTTGATGGATACACTTAACATTATGAGTCAAAGTTTCGGAAGGTAATTTCGGGTCATCCAAGGTCACCAAGGGGTCATCTGAGGTCAAATTACTAAAAACTGTCGTATGGGCATGAAACTTTGTGGGTACAGTCAACATTTAGAGTCAAATTTTGGAAGGTAATATCGGGGTCATCCGAGGTCACCCAGGGGTCATCTGAGGTTAAGTTACTAAAACTCGCATGGGCATGAAACTTGGTGGGTACAGTCAACATTTCAAGCCAAATTTTTGGAATGTCATTTTGGGGTCATCCAAGGTCACTCAGGGGTCATCTGTGGTCAAATTACTAAAACCTCATGTGGATATGAACAGGGTTCGATTTAGAAAATAAATTTTACATGCACAACTCTGATTTTTTCCTCAAAATGGGCTGAATAACACAAAATTTTGCATGCACAGGCAAAATTCTACATGCACAGAGCCAAAGTTACATGCATTTGTGCATGTAAAACCCCTCTAAATCGAACACTGGATATGAAACTTATTGATGGATGTATTATGCTCTGCAAATAAGATATAGCTACCAACCAGCAAGATGTATGATTGCGTGTGATCTGGCACATACAATGTATATGATTTCACCTGTTGCACATTCGACTGCAATTACTTTCACATTCAAAAAAGCACAGAGCCACAGCGCCATTGGTGCTCTTGTTTAAAAACTGCACTGTATTATGCATCATTTTTTACCACGATGATCCATTTTACACAAAGGCGATTTTATTTTATGAAATCTAACTTTCACTGCATGCTGACTTCTGTATCAAGGATAAAGTACCAGCACTTTTTAGACTACGTCGTCAAGTTTCTGGTGTCCAAATTTCAAATTTGTGTATTTCCCTATGGGCAGTGAATGTCGCCCTCTATAATAAGCAATGTGGACATGTCTATCTATGTCTGGTTTTGTACGTGGACCGTGGTGTCAATAACATTTCGTACGTTGATAGCACCTGACACCAGGCGATTTGTGCAGTAACAGACGAGAAAAGACAAGAAAGAATGCAATATTTGTGTTATTATAGATGCAGGTATTTAAAAAAAACATCATTGTCATCAAATAACAATTTTGGACTTGGACGAAAGTGTCTCCCCATCCCCCAAGTTTAAATTATAATGCCTTAAGTTATATCATGATCTATAGTAAGAATTCCAATTGAATGAACGCAGCTTTCAACATGTCAACGGCTGCACTCGATCCAACCGCAATCGTATATCGCGTACATTTCAAACTACAACGGGAACGCACAACCTTGGATACAATGCTATCCAATCATGCGTTGGCATGGTTGGATTCACTTCTGCGTTACTCACGCACAGTCGCACATGCTGCCGCAGTGTACGCAAAAATTCATCACGCTATTAAAAGCTGTGTTCATTCAATTGGAATTCCCACTATAGGTGTGTGATCATTCCTTACCTGAGCATGCGCAATATTCAGCCTCTCTCAGCTCCGCATAGGGAAATCGCGCACCCGGTGCCATTTTGTAGGTAACCCAGGCAAACCTTAGTTAACACATTTGCTGGTCAGCCAAATTCGCCGACAATGTCAATGCATTTTTACATAGAAATTTAAAACTTGTGCCCGAAGAAAGAAACCTACATAAATATGTTTTCTATACTTCACTTGACCCAAATATATAATTTTTATGGTGATAAGTCACCCGCACATGGAATTTCAGAGGATTTTGATAGCAGTTCCATTAAAAAAGCTGCTATCGCCATGAGACTAAGATCTAGAAACACCCCGAAATGCCGCTTTGGGGAATTTTGCTAGATGAATCTTTTGATGAAAGTCAGGCTTTGACAAGATGTAACTTTGCTACGGAAAGTGCTATGAAAAAAAGGTTTTCAGTTTTGGCTTTGTTTACTCAAGGGCTTTAATTTGATATATAAAATGATGCAGTTTGATGGCAAATTTGAATTCACCTAGGATACCTACATTTTGGAAATTCATTACCGGTAATAAATTTTACGGCGATGTTTTTGAATTTGGGGGGAATTAGATCGAGTTAGAAACAGTTCCGTCTTCAGCAGATGGTGATGCTGTGATGGTATCTTGTCTACGATCAGGATAACCTTCACTGATGATGTCATGTGATTGACAGAATATCGTCATAGGATGTTACGTTGTAGCCCCCCCACTTGCATACAGCAACATACAAAATTTCTGGAACACTGGCAGAGAGCTGTAGATGCAAAAGGGTGTGTCAAAGTTCGAATGTTTACACCCGCGCCAGGGACCATCTTTAAAATTTGCAAGGTCTCCTGGCTTCACAAGCTAATTGCTGCTGGACTTAGTTTCTGGACGGATTTTCGAATGCGGTCCTCCAAGTTTGGGAATCGCTGGACAGAAAACGACAGGGGCTATCACAATGGGAGTTGGAGGAATTGTTGATGTAATATATACGTATTCTGACATTCTCGCGGAAATTGAGTAAAAAATCAAAAAATCTATAGCAACAATTTGAAAACTGTGTTTTATCAGAGCGTACTGTGTGGCTGTGCAGGGGAATAGGGTATTGTCTCATGGCATTATCTGCTCTATTGGTCCTCCCTAATTATAGTTGAAAGTGTCTACTGGAAATCACTGTCACTTGACGCAGCCCAATATACTGTTGTGCATTTGTATGAAATACGGGTGAATTGCGCGCATTTACTCAACAAATGTCCGTCCAGAAAGTTCTTCATGAAGTTCAATACATCCTGTATAGAATGTTTCATGCCTGAAAAAAATGAGGTGTGTCTAACAGAAGTTTCATGTTTACTGTTTTCAGTGCAACACCATACCATTCTGTTTATGGCATCCGATTTGCAGAGACGGCAAGGCGATTTGCACAAGATAGGGTCTTTCTTAGTTCCGCCAATGCGACTCTGACATGACATCTGAGTTTCATTTATTAGAACACCTTCATCCATCAACCATTTTGCCCATATTGATTCAGGTTACATGAAAAACCCGTAAAAGTACCACAGGTCTTCAAACGACCCGAACGTTGTCCCTGCAAAATCTGTAGGCTTTTCATTCTTCGGACGATTCTTGTACCAACCACCCGATTTGTGACGGGCCACATCATGGGCATCATTTCTCCCGTTCGCACAACTAGTATCAGCCACTCCATCCAGCGCTGAAGCTCTTGCGTCATCCATGACTTATTTCCGTGACAAATTCATGAATTTGAATTTCAGCAGCAGCGCAGAGTAGAATCAAAATTAGTTTGTTGAGCGGGAGAGCGGCCGTATAACTACATAACTGTGTCACCTTCTATAGATTGACTTGTTTACTTGTTTAAATTTCAAAGCAAAATTCTCACCTGTTTAATATCTGTAATACTTACATTATTATGTTAATTTGTACACACCATGCCCTGCTTGTACTCAAAATCGGAATCAACTGAAATTTTGGGAATAAGCTTTTTTCGTGGATATCTACTGAAAAATGTCAAAAAGAGGATGCTAGGATCACAAAATTCTCCTTTAATATAGTTTACACTTTACAGCTAACTATTTTTCACTTTTTTTCAGGTTTACACAGAGCTAGGTGAATTCATAAAGAAGACTATTCCACCATTTTTACTGCGCATGGAGGAAGGTTTAGGCTATGATGCCGATGACAGAGACTACTCCGTGTACACTGGTACAACAGGTATGTATCATTGATTGTCATTATTGGATTTGCGCGAGAAATCTAGCCATGGATTTGCTCACCGATGAGCTTCACATTTAGAGGCTAGAGACCATTGCATTCTAAATCTACTCGGATTCGCTGAAGTATGACACCAGGTAAAGCAATGGAAGGTAAGTAAACACAGGCAATCGGAATGGGTGATTGCATCAAAAATGTTGCTAAAAGTGCACATCAACAAAATTTTAGACTGTTCAAAATAATCAATCTTTACTGAAAAGATACAGTTGACTCATCAAATAACTTTCATCCAAATTTCAACATCCATTGTAAAAAATGTCAACCCTAACCGACTGAAAAACGATCTAGCAATGTACTCTAGCATCGAATGCATAACTATTGTGTGTAAAACTAGAGATAGAGTTGTCGAGTAGTATGATATTATCTTTTGCATTGTTCCTTTTCAGCGCCTACTACTATATGCGTGCGACATCAAGTGTGTGCATAGGACGTTGTGGAAAATAATATGCACAGGCCAGTTAGCAGTACACTTTTAAAATTTTGTAAAAAGAAATCTGCAAAATATTAAAGGATTAGTTTTGTGATCTGAGAATGTGTGACATCAATTTTGATGTCATTTAAGGTGGTACTACACCCCCTGATAAATTTTGTGACTCATTTTGCATTTTTCTCAAAAAATAACTTTCTTTTTACACAATGGTAACAAAAGTTATGTATATTATAGAGGCAAGGAATCCAATTACTTCACTGAAATTTCAAGACAAGTGGTTTATTATATATGTTAAGAAATGAGGTGCTTTTCTTATCATAAATAATGTACCGCTTGTCTTGAGTCGCTGAAATTCCAGTGTAGTAACTAGATTCCTTGCCCCCTATAATATACATAACTTTTGTTACCAGTGTGTTATTATTTTTTGAGAAAATGCAAAAATAGTCACAAATTTATCAATGGGTGTAGTACCCCCTTAAGGTTTTACCGTCGTTACTAAACCTATCGACGAAATTTTTTTAAATTGACATATTTTGTACATTAATATGTGTAGATAATAAATCAGGAAAAAAAAAAGGGTGCGGACCTCACTTTTGAGCTACAGCCGTTTTAAAAGAGGTGTACATTTCCAAAAATCTCTGTACACTTCAATGGCAAAATCAGCAATTTGCCCAAAATATATCACCTTTTGCGTTATATAAAAATATTGTCGAGACAAAATTTTTTTAATTTTATATATGTTATGAAAAAGAAAAAGCTCTGTAAAATCGCGCAAAAAAAATTGGGGGTACCGGACCTAGTTTTTTATGTAAATTGACCAAAATAGGTCAAAAATGCATTTTTCTGCGACACCATGCGTAGTTAATTGCGTGACGTGGATATTTTGGTGCGTGCTAACAGCGCTGGTATGAAGCGATCTGATGCCGGATCAGCGTTCATTTACGCATATGGCCACAAAAAAGGAATTGTCTGTTTATGCAGGAAAGTTTTCACTGTAAAAAAAAAAGTTACCTAAGATACTTAGGCTAAGAAGTGTCCATAATTATGAACAATTATAATGATGTCGACTATTAAGGCTAAGAATATTAAAAAAATTCTTAGCCTAATTCTAATTTGGTGTATTTTGGTCACAAACGGGTGTAAGATAGACTCCCATTCTGCAAAGATATTGGGCCAAAGAGTTATCAAGTTACACAAAGTGAGTTATTTTCAGCTTTATGTTCACCTGACTCGAATGACCAAAAAGAGGATTTATTAAACATGTTAAAGCGAAACGTTTGACGCCTTGGGCGGAAGTATTTGACTATAAAAGGCCTACAATTATTATAGGCATAGACCTACTTAGCATGCTTAGTGCCGTTTACCGAGAGGAAAACTTTTTGGTCACCAAAACTATAGGCCTACGGAATTATCTCGAGGTGGATTCATATCATCAATTGTTGCAGTTCAATTAAAGCAATGTTAAACGCTGGGTTGCCTATAGCTGTAGAAAAACGTTTGGCCAATTATGATATCATTTTTGTAAATGTATGACACTTTTTTAAAAAACTGAATAGTTTTGATGGTGTTGTCTATCGCATGCATTATGAATTCAGTACACGTAGTACCGGTAGGTCTTTACCCAATAACACAAAATGCTTTAAACATTTAAATGGTGGATTATAAACTTTTAAAACATTTTAAAAATAACAATCAAAAACATTGAATACTTGCTGCAAAACATATTCTAAGTTGGAACAATGTTGCCAAAATAATATATGTCTACAATAACATTTTCACAACATGTTTTTAATTTAGTTGTAGTGTGTTTCATTATGAAACGTTCTACAAACGTAACCTTTAATAGGCCTATAATATAGTGCTTACCCAACATTTAGGCCAAAATATTATTAAAACGAATTAACTCATTTAACCAACACTCGCTTAGGCCTAATGTTAAAAAAAACCTGATTCTGTGTTTCTTTTTTTTTAAGCGCTCAGCAAACATTGTTTTCTTTATTTTTGGCCCTAGTTATCGCTGCGGTGCGCAAAAATAGCATTGACACGCACAACACGCATCGTTCTCTGCGATGTCTGCAACGCAACGCCGAACACGACGCGGCGTACGCACGCCTTGAAAACAGGCGCAATAGTCAAGTCGAATCGGGTGACGACGGTAAAACCTTAAGAGTGCTGATTGATTTGCTGTCAAATATAAACATGACAAACTAATCCTGTGGAAATAAAGATGAATGGATGAATGATGAAGCATCTTGGTGAATGTCGGACCAAACATCAGCTCTCTACCTCTCGGGAAATTGGCCTTTATACTATGGCAAAGATTATCATAAAGAATTGCATAAATCAAAGAAGAAATTTGAATTTTATTATGAGGAATTTTGTGAGCGTAATGTATGTACAAGAGAAACACAAGCTACAAAAGTGACGAGATGAAGCAAGATTCAACAAAAATGAAGTATTTATTTCTGTATTAATTATTTTCCTGTAGGTATCGCTCTGCTGTACTTCCACTTGTACAATGTTCTGAAGAATCAAGAGTTTCTGCTAAAAGCTCATGAGAATCTGAAAGGAGCATTGCGCAGCCTGAGGGGCGCCGTGCACATTTCTATGCGGTGATGCTGGGCCATATGCTCTTGGAGCTGTTGTCTACAAAATGCTACGAAAACCAGAGGTCAGCCAGGAGTGTCTTCAAAAGTAAGATTGATCAGCAATCCATATTTCTATAGTCTCAATATGTGACGTGTCATGTCAAAAGGAGACACTTTTGGGCAGGATTGTAAATAGAGAAATAGCCAAAAATCTGCCCTGGGGTGATATTTTCACAATTTGGGTTTGTTGCGAATTAGTGATGTTATTAATGTTAAAAATATTGTCTGATAATTTCAGACCGGAATATAACTGGCATCTTGTATTTTTTGAGACATTTTTCAAGGTAATTCATACTCTCAACATTGTCAATAATATTTTCAAAGACCGATATCTCAATTTCTAATTTTATAATACCATAACTCAATATCTTCGCTTAGGAATGTCAGATTTTATTGGGGAAAACAGCGTTGTGGAGCAAAATATCTCTATATTTAAGATATATGTAAAAACCTCAAAATTGATAACCTGCCCAAAAGTGTCTCCTTTTGACATGACACGTCACATATATCCTTTATTCATATCACTTTCTATGATCCTTCATAGACTTATTTAGCACACATACTCTAGTAATTCCATTTGCGCACTTTTCTAACTTACATCTAGCCCACTCTTCCCCCTTTTAGTACACTTACAGCATAAAACTGATAAGTCAATTATAAATCTGAAATCAAATCAGAGGAGAAATGTTGGATACACATGCTTGTGGAAGACTTCGGGGAACAGGGCATTTTCAAAACATCAGCTGTCTTAACTGAAGTATCCATATCTGCTGAGTGGTAATGGGTAAACAGTATAGATCCACACAAGGATGAAGTGGCCACGCAGTACATGGTGGTTATAGGTTAATAAATGCGTATCACTTGTTGTGAGTATTGTTATTTCACTCCAGAAAATTGATTTCAATTCTATTCAAATTCAATTCTTTCTACACCTGGAGTCTTGCTATTCAATTCCAATTCAATTCACCTTGTTTTGGAATTAATTCATTTCGATTCCAATTATTCAGTTGTTCAATTTCAAAATCATTTCAATTCAATTCCAATCCAATGCAGTGAAATGAACAGCTAATCAATTTCAATTCAATTCTGAGCATTCATTTCAATTCCAATTCAATTCCAATTCCAATACAGTTGTAGTTTGTGTTAATTGACCAAAGGCACACTGCAAAAACTGTGTCCAGAGATTGAACACTTTTTTGTCCTCGATTTGTAAACACATATAAAATCTAAACACAAATGTCAAACTTCAAAACATCAAGTGTTTAATATCTAAACACAAGGCATCAAATTACTAAACATGTTTAGCATTTAGACATGTTTACAAATCGAGGGCAAAATGGTATCAAGAATGGTGTTTAATATCTAGACACTGTTTTTGCAGTGCATATTTTACTATACCTATAAGTTTTATAACACTTGAGTCAGCAACACAAAGTCAAAATCAAGTACACTACATGTACTTGTCACAAAAGCATTTCAACAGAAGATACTTTATTGTTTAATATGTTAACTCACTTTTTACATTCAAACAATGCAAGTGATCCTTGACCTCTGGGTCCTATTTTATGAAACTTTGGAACTTCTAGTTCTTATGACTGACTTCGTAATATTTGTCTTAACTTCTTGTCCACCATGCACATTATTTTCTAAACTTAAGGTGTGTGGTACGGTTGATAATGGGACCCTGTCCCCACACTGACCTCAAAGATGTCAAAATTCAAGGTTTTGATACTATTTAGATAGCCCCTATACTTGTCTCTTGTTCCACCTAAGATTTTACACCCAAAATCCTTGTACTTTTGAAAAAGTGTGAAAAAAAGCTGTCAAAGATATTCATTTTCTTAAATGGTTTTCTCACAATTTGTTCAAATGTACAATGACTTTTGAGCATATAAAAATTAGGAGCTTGAGAAAAATAGGGGCTTTACGACTAGTGCCAAAAGTTTGAGATCTTTGGTAAGTGGGGGGTCTCACACTCAAATTATCGATCATATCAAGCAATTTAAAACATTGTAAATGCTAAGAATCAATTTGTATCATATTTTATAGACGATATTAGTGTCTTTATGAACATAGAACCTATAACTTTTTCCACATGACAAGAGAGACAGTAGATATCCTTCTAAAGAAAGATTAAGAAGAACTCCAAAAAAAGTCTCAAAAGGTTTAATATACCTGTGTATGAGAAATGATATCATACTTTTAATTTTCTTCAATATATGTGTATTTTATGCTATCATTTTTAAGTGAAAGCTTTCCAGAAAACTTAGTTGTCACCCACATGCAGTCTCAGCTCATTCCCCGATGCCTTGCTAATATAAACAAAAATTCCCTGAAAATGCATGTTGTGCCAGACAGGGATGGTCATTATAATTATGGTGCCATCTATTGATGCTAAATTTTGAATGTGTGTCTCTTGTGTGAATAGACCTGGAAGTGTATCAGAATTCAGAATGGGGGAAGGGCACTTTTTACAGTGGGTGGAATGATCTGGAATCACAGACATCTGCTTGTGAATTGAAATGCTGAATTGAAATCAAAGCTGAATTTCATTTCAATTCCACTTCACTCTTCATCACTCAACATGATTTCAATTCCAATCCAATTCAATTCTTCATTGCTCACGATGATTTCAATTCCAATCCAATTCAATTCATGTACAAGCCCACTCATTTCAATTCCAGTTCAATTTCAATGCATTGAAATGAAAATCACCCAAAATTCATTTCAATTCAATTCGATTTCAATGCATTGAATTAACATTAGTTGTGAGTGAAATTGTACAAAATAATGCACACATACTGAGATGTTGATGCATCTAATGCACGAGTCCTGAAGGGGGGAGTGCATTAGACACATCAACATCTCAGTACAAGTTCATTATTTTGTACAATTTCTTGAGCAACAAGTGATACGCATTTCTCGTAATTTTTGCAATTTTTATAACAAAAATAAAATTGTTACTAAAAATGTTTGAAAATGCAAGCAAATATAATAAATGCATCAACCATGAATGTGTCCGAAAGCACTGCGTGTACTACGCGGAGTGCGCGCCCGTGCAATTATACAATATTTTTATTTAATTGTAATTTACTAACGTTTGCTCTGATTGGTTCTCACTATCATATCACAGTTATACAAACCCTGTAAGATGTAACTTACGATATTTGATATAAATCTGTTTTTTTTTTATTTAGGTTGCAGTTGTTACACAAGAGTGCGCTACGTGAGGACATCCCTAATGAAATGTTGTATGGTAAAGTGGGTTACTTATATGCGCTGTTGTTTGTAAGGAAATATCTAGGAGAAGACTGCATAGATGAGGAGATTATGAAAGTAGTAAGTAGTACTGTAGGACTATTTGTTTGAATCATTGGGCCCATTCAAGTTCTCAAGCTCTCAAGCTTCAAATGTGTTGATTGCTATATGGTGAAATAAGTTTCTTGTATGCACAGCTGTTTGAAAGAAAAAATTATAAGGAGATTTCAGTAAGTGCTGCTAGTTAGTACAATTAATTCGAAACACTAGAGCTTTTATGTTCTTGGTTTGGTAACATGGTTTCCCATTGTTTTTAGCTCTTGTCAGCAGCTGTTGTCAAAACTTTTATCCCATGCCAGGTGTTATTAACTTTTGGTTTTTATATCCCGAAAACATTGATAACAGTGAACAAAGGCCCAAACACAGCTTATGGTAAATCACTGCTGGGTTACTTGTATGCACATGGGCGAAAGGGAGGTAAATCACTGCTGAGAACCAAATCACCATTGAGTACTGAAGCTCACAGCGGAGAAGTGAAAACAGCTGCAGAGGACCAGAATTGTGATGACTGCCGCAGGAGAAAAATGCCTCCCAAAACATGTACTACTATACTACTGTAGTTTTCGCCAAGGTTCTTCAGCGGTCTACCAATTAGGCGCTGTTTATAGCGTAAACACGGAAGTAATGTTCTGATTGGCTAATTGAATCATGTCATCATCACATTGACACATCATTCCGTTCGCTGATCAAGCTGCTTAGCATGTGTGACCTACTTCATTTTATTGGAAGAGCAGTCAAACATCGCTGAAGAATCTTGCTGAATGCTATACGCTGGCAAAGTTACGTAATAAATCGGATTAGCTACCATAGCAATAGGTGAAAACAATTTTGAATATACCGTGCCGCACTACATGCAGGCTGCACTCATCACCTGTGTATGTCTGCAATCATAGATTGAATACAATACCTGTCTTTTCAAAGATACTAATCTTACAGGTGCAAGTGATCAGCATGATATGGTTCAATGCAGAGGTACAGCGTGAACGTATCAGTGCAGCGCGGTATATTCAAAAATTGTTTTCACCTATTGCTATGGTAGTTAATCCGATTATTACGTAACGTCGCCAGCGTATAGCCTTTATACTTTTTCTTACATTTGCCATTTCCTATGTACATTTTCTTTGTATGTTACAGGTATGTGAAAGTGTAATTGAAGCAGGCAAGAAGCTGTCGCAAACAGAAGGCTCACGAGCACCATTACTATACACCTGGCATAACAAACATTATATTGGAGCTGCTCATGGAATGGCTGGCATATTTTATATGCTTATGCAGGTGTGACCCCTTAACCCTAATCCTTGCTTGTTCTTGCTTGGGTATGTAGATAGAGTTGAATGTGTTTTAAATTGGAGTCTGAAACAGTTTAAAAACCGAGCTGTAACTTGTAAGAAAATGAATTATCCACAACAAAGTCTGTGTAGTTAAATTCAAGGTGTTTAGTTAGTGGCCTGATTCACAGTTGTTTGATGTATATAGAATTGGCTTCATTATTAACTAAATGCAAACTATAGATGGTGCTATTTATCCTATATCATTTTTGTTTATTTGCAAGGGATAGGGGATTAATACTGCCAGGTGGTGGCCGCATTGCATTCTCTAAATTCAGTAAATTTTCATCGGCAACCGTGTAATTGAATGGGATTATTTTGAAATTTTAAAACGCTTGAAATATCACAAACAAATAGGCCTATGTTGATAAATAATATAAATACAAGCTAAAACCGTTGGGGTTCGATAATGAACCCCACAAAACTAACCGACTATATTGTAAAATGCCATAAGGCCGGGCGGTTTCACAAGTTGCCGGCTCGATCATGTCATCCGCCGCCTGAATACTGCCATTAAAACAGCTGAAATAGGTGAAACAAGCAACGAGAAAATTTTATAAACATATTTTATCAAATAATTAAAGGTATTATTTGTATTAAAAGCTTGAAAGAGTAATTGCCAGTCACTAAATAGCGCCACCAATTTTGTCATTAGTAGATAATTTTATTTCCGAAAAAGCTATAAAAATGCTATAAAAGTGAATTATTTTGTAAAAGGGGGGAAATTAAAGGTGATAATGACTCAAAAGCATGTGTATACATTAGCATGATATCACATTTAGCTGTTTAAGCCTAAAATTTGGTTGTACATGATGTTTGTTTGAAAAACTTATAAATGACCCCTTCAATCAACCGTGCTGAGCTGTAGATCCTACTAGAAGTTTTATCCAAGGCATAACGACATGGCAACGTACAAACAAACATGTATAAAGCTAAACATGGTGTGTTAACGTGTTCCATATAGACACATGGGTGCATGAAGCAGATGTACTTATTATTTGTGTGTATATTTTCATCCCCTCTTATCCATTGTGCAACCTGTACAAACACCATAATGAGTATCTGCTTCGGATGAAAACAAAAATGATCGGAAATTAAAGTGTCCTCAATTTATTTTGTATTTAACTGCTGCAGAAGAAGATTCATGTTGTCAGGATTTGTAAAGCCGATTTGAGTGATTTTTTTTCAGTTAAAAAAACTTTAAGTTTAAAAATGGCAAGCCATGACATGTAAATGCGAAGACAACAAATTTTTTCAAATGTTTATCTCTAATTAGTGGTTGTTAGTGGTTCTGTGGGGGAAACAAACTGCTCAAGATTCAGAGCCATTGAGGCATTCCAGTTGAAATCCATACACCCCCTATAGAAGACATGATTTTAATCTGCACACAGGGGGTGTAAATTTCAAATGCAGTCACTCATTCAGGTAACATTAATTTGAAATTCACACTCCCTCTGTGGGCGATTAAGGTTATATTTTCCACAGGGGGAATATGGATTTCAACTGGAACAGCCTGTTACTCAGTAGACTTGGTATCTTAGATTGACACATAATTAGAGTAAAATAACAGGTTATCCACTTCACTCATGTGTGACTTCTAACAAAAGGCGCTGGTTCCCGTAGTATTCTTCATTCAAACTAATTCAATGCATGACCTCGGAGTTACTTGCATGACTTTGGCGGGTTAGTTTGAAACAGTCATGGTTGCACATGCAGATACTTCTTTTGAAAGTCCTAAACAAGGTATAGCAGTCGTTGATAGGATATGCAGCTTATAGAACACAGATACTCTCTATGCTTCTTCAATGTATCACAACCTTTGCTGCCCAATGAGATTAATTGATTTTAAAGATCAACATATAATGCGTCAAATTTTAAGTCTGTACAAAAAGAAACACAGCTGTTATAAACATGCCTATGGCTTCAGAACTAGTATTGTTTTCACAATATTTCAACATTGAAAGAAGGATGTTTTATTTACGCACATTTTGGCACCCCATTTGTCCAATGCCGTTCAATATATCAACACAGTAGTGCTTTTAAAGAAAAATACCCAAATTTAAAAGTTGCAATTTACAGCGATCAATGGTTATTACCCAAGCATTGTGGTACGTAAAACCCACCATTGTCTTCCGCGCTGACTTCAAATCAATACAAATAGCTGCAACTTTTAAATTTGGGTATTTTTCTTTACAAGCACTGCTGTGATGTTAACATTGCATAAAATTTGACAAATGGAAATATTGTGAAAACAATTATTAGTTCTGAAGCTATAGGCGTATTTATAACAGCTGCGTTTCTTTTTTGCAGTCTTTAGTTGACCATTCCTTTTAAGGACTGTAAACGAATTTTGAATTGAGAGGTAATGGTTCATTTGTATTTTGCAGGTTAATGGGAGTTATGTAACGGATCATTTGGAGACACTCATCAAGCCATCCATTGACTACATCTGTGAGAAGAGGTTCCCATCTGGTAACTTTCTATCATCATTGGGCAACCAAACGGACAGATTGGTTCACTGGTGCCATGGATCACCTGGTGCAATATACATGCTACTACAAGCACATAAGGTTAGTATACAAATATTGAATGTTAATGGGTTCAATGGTAAGAATATTTTCATGAGGTGAAATATGGACTGTTCCGTTCAACGGGGCTTTGTTGAATGGAACAGTCCATATTTCACCTCATGAAAATATTCTTATCATTGAATGAATTAAAACATTCAATATTTGTTTTATATAACTCATAAGTAACTTCCCTTGCTTCCACTTAATTTTATAAATCACCAGAAAAACAAAATAAATTTAAAGATATCTAAATGCTTTTTTATTTTAGAAGTAACACCCATATCTATAATTGGCGAGTCCCGGTGGAAACAACACGCTATACGCTCATGTGTCTGTCAGCATTGCTATGGTAGCTCCGCATCCGTGAATGGAAAAATAAATATTACACGGACGCGGAGTGCAATAGTCCTTTTGCAGCTGGGCGCTAAAAATAGCAAAAATAGTAAATAGTAGTTGGCCAATCAAATGACAAGAAACTTTGTATGAGTTATATAATATGCAGTATATAAGATGGCATACAGACATATAGATTGGTGCGCTAGTTCCATTGATCACTTGGTGTAATATTTATGCTACTACAAGCACACAAGTTAGTCTGTATGTCTAAATCTAACAGTTTATAAAACTTACAGATAGCTAGACGGACAGACAGAGAGACACCCCCACCCATACTGACAGATACCCTTACTCACACACCCCTATGGGTGTATGCCTCCAAACACGGACACAGTTTAGGACTTTGCAAACACAATTCCTAATATCATCACCTTGTCATTGCACAAGGTCGACTAGTCATAGTTAAAATTTCTTTGCAAAGGAGTGTGGACATTACAGAAATGGTCAATTAATGTGTGAAGATGTAACATTGTGTATAGTTAATGACAAAATACAGAATGACAATCTGCTATCATCATCATCAGTCTGCAGCGGAGCAGACGACTACAAGTTTCTTCCAACTTATGCGATTCTGGGCCAGAGATATTATTTGGTTTTGAACCTGCATTCACTATCCCCAATCAGGCATTGTACATGTATATATATGTAAGAAATGATGTATGCTGCCAACCTCATCTTTTCCCATGTTGTGGTGTATAAAGAGCATACAATTTAACAGGTGCGGCATCTGGCATGTGGAGTATGTGCCCAAGAAACTTAAGCTGTTGACTTCTTACACTTTTCACAAGAGGCTTGGTGTTGGTCATAGCATAGATTAAGTCAATAATATCAAGTTTTAATATATTATAAGTCTCACATTTCTCATGTTTATATCCTAATTCTCATACACAGACATTTAAAGATGACAAATATCTTGAAATGGCTCAGAAGTGTGGTGATGTGGTGTGGGAGAGGGGTCTTCTACGCAAGGGCTACAGCCTGTGTCATGGAACAGCCGGTAATGCTTATACCTTCCTGGCACTATATCAAGCAACCAATGATGAGAAACACTTGTATAGGGCGTGTAGGGTAAGTTTATGTAAGATCATATAAGGCTGGTTAAAGATAAGCTTAGGTGATGGTATACCAATGCCTATACTATATGGACCATATAGCATTGCTATACCATATAATATGTTCATTATAATAAATAAGCAGATGATGATATTAAAGGACGGTGCAGCATCCTCAGTTTTCCCCATCTGAATTGAGATTTGGGTATCACTGGAAAACGTATATTTCTATTGCTCCTTGGCATGGATTCACATTCTTGATACCAAAATCGAGGTTCTCTCTTCAAACGCATGTGCAAAATGTACATTTTTGGTTTTCATGCTTTTCTCTCAGTGGCTCAGAAGGCTTTTGCAAAGCGTACACAGTAGTTACAGCATGCTTATATAATGCATGCACACACACAACTTACATTTTGCGGGTAGAACATTGTTCTGAGATGACCATGCAGAGGGTCAATTGAGCCTACAGGTGAAAGATTAGGGGTGAAGATAGAAAGATGTTTTACTGGCATTCTCACAAGTCATGTGCAGATGTGGGTTAATCTGTTGTGCTAAATTTAGCCTGAGCGGTGATAAAATACCAAAAATATGTTATTTTTATCACTATATTGTGTCATTGTCCACACATGACCGATTTACCACAAACTAAATTTAACATGACTGCCTCACAGCCTGTGGATAACTTCAGAAGTTGTAGCCCCATTTACGTTGATCCATTCTTCAACAACTCCTCCTATACCTTTGTACAGGAGCCAACCGTTGTTAATCCGTGATGAATCCACACTTTTACTGTAAGCGTATCACTGCGAACGCGAAGCGAGACTACGCGTTACGCGAGAGCGCGTAAAATTCGTCATGCCTAGAACCTTTGTGCGTATGCAAGCTTACAAGTTGAATTCAGTATTTTTCAGGTAGCGGCTAAACTTTGCCGTTTTATTCTGTAGTTTTATTACAGAGAAATCATCGAAGTTTTTGTAAGACTTAGTGACAATGATTAACTGACATTTCCTCGTAAAATAATCGTGAATTATACGATCTTTAGCTTCTTTTCGTTGTTGAAAGGATTCAATCATGTTTCACCGTTGTTCATCACCGTTTAACAACTTCATGTCCGGCGCGTCTGCGTGGTTTACTTACCGGGCAGCTAAAGCTGCCTTCGCGAAGTAAACCACGCAGACGACGCGCCGCATCGTTGTTAAACGGTGATGAACAACGGTGAAACATGATTGAATCCCTAATTGAAACCGTGCAATTTCAAAGAATATTTCTACCGTGTAAGTTGGGATGATATTTGCTGATATCCTGCAGCCAAATGGAGGTGACATGTGATGAAATTAGATCATTTTCCTTTAACCATGTGTATATGGCCCGTAGGTTGCGTAAAAAGAATACCACTTTGATAAAACCCATCAATAGTACAAAAAATATATAATTAAGATATATTTGTTTTGTCTTTCAGTTTACAGAGTGGTGTTTAGACTATGGCAAACATGGCTGTAGGACTCCAGACAAGCCATATTCTCTCTTTGAAGGTAAGACATGTGCTTTATTATGTCTTCAGTAAACATAGACACATAGCTTTGTTTATAGATTTAGAAACAGGATCATGTTTTTCAGATACTGTGAAAGAAAAGAGTTTTTATATCACTGGACATATTAATAGGTTTCTAGCTATTGAATTCTTAATTAATTTGACTACATAATAAACACATTAAAAAAGAAAGCCCCTCTAGTTTGAATTGTTATAACTCTGAACACAATTAATTAAAAGCAATAAAATAAAACTGATATGAACATTTGGGGATTTTTGATACTTGCAGTGTGATATACCTTACTTGCACACTTTGTAGAATAGAATCGGAATGAACAAGAAATTGATTCAGTTGGTGTGATTGATGGCACACACTGACCGCTTCCAACATGAGGTGATTGGAACATATCGGCCTATAAACAATTTACACCGCACAATCAATTAGAATTGAACTCTTCAAACTTCCCCAAATGTTTCACAATAATTCTGATTTGTTTTTACTCAAGTGCAATATCATACTGCATCAAACAATATTGTCCACACATCTATGTCAATCTTATTGCATTTAATTATTTACTCAAAGTTATGACCACTCAAATAAACTCCTCAGCAAAAGTTTGGAACGTTTTTTGAAGCATCTATATCTCAGATTATTTGTGACATGTTCATATGGTGTTGCATATCAATGGATAGCTACGGTATTTCCCTTTACAATGACACCATTAATATGCAACACGATATGAGCATGTCACAAATAATCTGAGATATAGATGCTTCAAAAAACTTTCCAAACTTTTGTTGAGGAGTTTAGGTGATGACTTCCTTTTTTGCCAAAAAAGGTACATTTTGGGGAAAATTTCAAAATAAGTGCCACAGTGTCGGGCACCAGTTGTGGTATTAAATAGATCGCTGAACAACATTTTCAACTATTTTCATGCTAAAATGTGGTGAAATTGTACAGAAATGGACTTTTGAAATCCATACAACCCTGATGGAATGACCTTAATCTCCCACACATGGGATGTAGATTTCAAATGTAGTCCCCCATTCAGGTATCCCAATTTGTAATTCACATTCCCTGTGTGGAAGATTAAGGTCATGTTTTCCATAGGGGTGTATGGATTTCAAATGGAATAGACCAATGAAAGGTGTTATTTGTTCATTGACCTTAGTAAATCATGAAGACAGATAGAAGTTTTTGCGTCACATATATTTTGGTACCAGACCATAGATATTTGTCCATATTTTGTGAGCAAACAGCAGGTAACTGATAGTGTCATGAAGTCATAACATCACTCTATTTCCGTTCCATATTTTCACACAGGTCTAGCAGGCACGGTGTATTTCCTTGCTGATATGCTGAATCCTAATGAAGCCAGATTCCCTGCAGTGGTCATCTAAAATACACATGCACAATCCTATCATGGCCGCCACAGGTACAATGTCGCTGAGGTAATTACTGTGCAGTATTAAGGGAGTACAAATGTAGTACCAGTGCAGTACCACTGCCTGGTGGGTCCTGTGCAGTAGCAGTAGCCACTGTGTAGGTAGGTACACTGTGTGTGTCAGTTAGGTACATTGGCGACGGTGTACCTGTGCAGGTGGCCAGAGTAAGAATCTTGTAGTATTTGTATGGTGCAATTATAACAACTCAACACAGATCAAAATTAGGTTAAAAATAGTAAAAATGTGTTGCCCTCCCAAAAAATGGGGAAATGGGAGAGCAAAAACAAACCCTTTTCCTGAAAATCCAAGATGTTTCTCCATATCTACAGTTAAAGCATTTTTGCCAATGGGTCGGTTGCATAGGGCAACACAGCATTTTTTGCCCAGTGTAACATGATTATGTGTTGATATCTTATTTTATAGCACTTGCTATATTGGAAGAAGGTGTGCTCTTTCAGAAAAAATAAAACAAAAAAAAAATGAAAAAAATGAAAAAAAACCCCAAAGAGGTTAATACTATAGTTTTCAGCAAGGTTCTTCAGCGGTTGGCCAATTTGGTGCTGCTTATGGCCTAGTTGGTATAATGAATATTTCAAACAGTTCTCTCAACAAAATAGTAACTTACTTTTAATATTTCATCACCACATCCGTGGGACTTCATCAGAATTTTGACAGGAGCGGTAAAGCTCCTAGTTGTGGCCTAGTTCTTTTTATGTGATAATCAGGTAGTGCAGTCAGACACCGCTGAAGGACTTGGCCGGAAACTGTAAGAAAGCTGTGACTCTGCCATGTTTGTGTGTCACTCATGGAGAGCTCAATAGTGTACAGCTGGATTGGGTTACCATGCACCTGGCAAACTTCAATTGTTTTGTGTGCTTACCATATTCTCTCAAATTAAAGTCCCCTTTTAATAAACGTCCTACCATTTTTTCAACCAAAATGTTCCATAAATGCTGTCAAAGTACTATACAGTACCAGTATTGTTGAACATTGTTTGCCAATTTCAAGATATCAATGTGGCGGCAGCCATTTTTATGTGTTTTCACAATTTGTAGAAATTCCATATTTTTGTGGAGCACCTCAACACTGCCAGACAGTACTTGTGATGTTTTTAATGGGAATTATCATTGTAAAAAAGACTTCTAATTAATGTCCCCCCTTTTGGAAAATGCAATGGTATGTTCATGTTGTGCATTGTATTTTATTATGTACACTTAGCACTACATGAAGAGGTGTTTGTATCACTCATGCGTTAACATGCGCATTTTCATCTGGTTATTGGGCTTTCCTAGAAAATGCAAGATGTACACTATTTTGGTCTACATGTGACAATCCAAAATGGAGATTTTCCCATAGAATATTGTACAGGTCTATATGGAGTTCAAGCTCTCATAATCTAATGTCTATATAACAAATTCATGTAGTGTGTATACTATGACTGAAGGTTTAAGATTTGATTCAGGACACAACATCTATACCTAACCTAGAACTGATTCTGGTGTACTCTATGTCCCAGGGGGATACCTAGTACAAATGACCATACAGGGCTGGGCTGTAAATATGGCTCTCATTTTAGAGCCTCTGGTATAACAATGACCCCATTTTGGTATAGAATTTTCAAACTTTGTGAAAAAATACCCCATTTCATCTAACTGGAGCCTAACTTTTAAAAATAAATTAAAATTTTGTAAAACTTTCACAAAATGTTGTTAAATTTGGCCAAAAATCTGGGCTTCAGTTATAAAAATGAGTCAGATTTTCTTGGAACAGTGGTATAAATATGGGTGCACTTTCAGATCCCTACCTAAACCAAACTTGAGTACGCTAAACTCTATTTGCATGTTTCTGCTGGTTCCAAAGATGCCAACAAAGAGATGTAGATGAAAGATTGAAAAGATGACAAACCCAACACAGATCCTGATGTTGCCACAAAGTGCTATTTGTACTGGACTGATGGTGCCTGTGCCTTGGCTCTAACTAGAGACCAGGGGCTAGAGATATGGAAACCATTTTAGGTAGGAATGTTTTTTCATTAATCAAAACTTACACCTTCAATAAGATGTCTCAATTGGTTAGTTGATTGGTTGTAGTTGCCAACATTTTACTACTCTGTAGATAATAACAAGAGACCTAGAATTCTTTAGCATGGTATAATAGGTACGTAATTATCACAATAAAGGTTCATTGAAATACAGTCACTCAACGTCTCCCAATATTTGTTTTTTGAAAACAAAGCATGTATGAGTAAAAGCACTAAATTGAACTATACTATTTTCTACATGTTTGGTCACATATCTATCTTGCACAAATTATAACAGCCCCGTATCATGTTATACGCATTAAGCAAGACATTATACACAATGGTAACATATTATGTATACCTATAGGATTTTTATAATTTGTTGTGCAGTTTTCAGTAAATCCATTCAAAGAATGGCTTTCTTGTGGACAAGAACAGTATTGATAAGGCTAAAAAAGGAAGTTACGTCTCAAAGCCCCCATTCGCGTTTTTTTCTCTTAGCGTGTCCATTTCAGCTGAAATGGCAAATTCATTTTTATTTCCTTTTTTTAGTTTGTTGCTGTAAAATCATAAAATTCTGAGAAATATTTTTTTTTTAATTTCATTGATTTGATACTCGCAAATTTTCGTAAAAATTAATTCAAAATTAAGTTTTAGAAAATCTTAAAAACAAAACAAAAAAACAAACCCATTCTGCATTTCTTTTTGAAACTACCATGGGCTTTGAGACAAATATTTTTTAGCCTAATAGCTCTAAAACTATTTGTAATACGGAACATGTATGTTTATGACTTTGTGTTGCATTCTCTTGGGCATTCATTGGTATGTATGGCTTTTTCAGCCAATGTCAGTGAGAATTACAGGCTTTCTCAGCCAGTGTTCTTTTCATGAGTGAGTGAGTGTGTTGCAGACTACACAGCTCCAACAAACAATGGTCAGAATTGTGAGTTAAAGGCATTATCAGTGATACACACAAATCAGTAAATATATATTTTTGATTAATCATTGGGGTCGGTATGCACAAACGAGTTAGACTGGGTCTGAAGTTAGACCTGGTCTAAGTGGAATTTTGTCCCAGGAGAAAGGACATTTTCCTTAACATTTGCTTAAGTTATTCTGTGTTATTTTTGAACTTTGCACATAAATCTGGCTAGATATTCTAGGAAGGAAGTAAGAGTAAAGGACCGTTCCTGATGGAATTAAATTCCATTTAGACTAGGTCTAATTCTTTTGTGCATATGGACCTGTTGATGAATATGAAGCTCCATATAAAGAGACAGTTTGGACATGCTCCTCCAACATTGACTAAATGTAATGATTTATACCATGATTTGAGGCCATATTCGGTCTTATCACACTCCTATAGATTTATGAAATCACTGATAGTGTCTTTCACCCTTTCTCTGCTTCTAATGCAGTTTTATCAAAGATGTTTGTAAAATTGAATTGACCATGGGTCCATTTTACTAAACTTTACAAAGCTTTTTAAGTCTCAAAATCAATCATATAAAGTCTATTTTACTAAAATGACTTGCTATCGATACCCTTCGTAAGTAATATGGATTTACTACAGGGACCCTTTGTAAAGTTACGTTTAGTAAAAGGGTATTTGTAACTTGCAACTTGAGATACAAAGGGTTAAAAGTTGTGTGAAATGAACCCAGAGCTCAAATGGGCATATTAATTCCTATTTTAAACAGAGTTGTAAATATACTGGGCAAGATATAATACAGCTGTAGCTGTTAGTTTGCCCAGCTGTACAGTTGAACATTTTAGCCTTGTACGTAATCTAAAACCCACCGAAAGGCATTTATTGAACAAAACTGTTAATGGTCTTAGCTTGAGCAAAAATGTATTTAAATATCTGGGTAAGTTGAAATGATGGCAGCAAATTGTGAAATATAGAAATTTTGAACTATTGAAACTGGTTCAATCCGGACAAGATTAAGTTGATTGGAGTAGCTTGTCTTGAGCAAGTGGTCATTTACTTTTGACTTGTTCTACTTGTCAAGGTTGCTGCACCTATTAATGAAAATGCTTTGATGAGATGTCTAACAAATTACACAGGAGGTTTTAATAACATCTTGCGTTATTGATCTTGTGTCTCTAGAATTTAGATTTCTTTAAATAAAAATTTCCTGCAATAAGCCCAGTTTTTGAGAGCAGTTTAGGGACACTTTGACCTCTGACATATCGGGGAAATTGCTGTAATTATTATCAATTAATTTATTATTGTTATCATTAAAAATATTTAAATAATTAATTTATCCAATAATAATGTTTTCTGGGTTTGATTTCATTCTTGTAAAACATTTTGGATTACATTTTGTACGCACAAAAACCAATTTTCAGAATTTTCCCAATAGGTCAGAGAAGTGTCCCAAAATTGCAATAACTGTCCCACAATGCATTGCAAACTTCCAGTGTCGATTTGGCTTATTATAAATTGTTTATTGGGACTACAAGTCTCACAGGGCTGGTTTCTGGAAGCTATAGTACATTTTTCAATTCTCTTGTTATATATGTTATGCATATACACACACGAACAGAGTAGTAATACACAACACTGTTTGGCTGATCAACTGTCATAACAACAATACGGCAGACCCATTGGTTGTCGGAGTATAGAAGGGGCGAAGGCCTTGTCTCTTCTACGTGATCGATGATCACCAGTGTGTACCCGGACCACAGTAGAATTAAAATTTGACTAAGCCTAGAGCCAATGCTACCTGCTAGTTAGTCATGTGGTTTGTAAGACTTAATACATTTGTTGTTTTCTTCTTTGTTTTATTTTCTACACATTAAAACAAACACAAAATGTGGTACATTCAACCATTTGCTCAAGATATGTCTTTGATTATATAAAGATTAAAAGGAAGCCTTACACATATTCTTGTAGGGTTAGTCTACTGATTTAAGAAGCTTTGAAAATGATTAGTGCCAGTACAGAGGATGATTTAAGCACTTCCCTCCACGCCACTGTGTTGACTTGCGGTTAGCACAGCTGTGTGAGTGAACATGACACCACTGCTCGCACATTGCATTGACGGGCATGGTTAAATTTGAATTTGGACTGATATATTTACAATAAAAACGCATTCAAAATGCTAGTCGATTTCACATTTTATGTTACCTACAGAAGGTGTGAATTATCCTTTATGCATACATCACTTTTGTTCTGAAATCGACCAAGTAATAATGACACACGCACAATTCTTAAACAACATCTTTTGCACAGAATTCAATGGGATTTGAAAAGTAAAGTGGCAGTTGAAACTCGAGTGATAACACGTTTGCAGTGCATGATGGGGCTTCCTTATTTAAACCATCCTCTGATGCCAGTATGTGACATACATTGTAAAAACTTTAGTTTCATGACATCAGTGTACAATTTTGTTATCTGAAGTTTATAGCAAAATGGATCTTGTTTAGTGCAAGTCATTGGAAAATCATTGTTAATCATGGTAATGGTCCAGCAAATGCAAAATATTTGAGAGAAAACATTTAAATGTTAGGTTATAAAACACTTCAAACAAAGTTGAGTTCCCCTTTCTATTTAGCCTGATATGTGCAATACTTCATCATTAAATATGAGTTCAATCATGCACAAAAGCACTTTTTGGATTCAAATTCTCAGACAGTGTTGCTACGATTTGCTTAATATTGTGTGTGCCAAGAGACCCATTTCAATTAAATAATTAGTTTTGAAGATATAAGGCCAAATAGAAAGGGGTACTTACTTTCCTTGAAGTGTTTTTAAAGGGTATATAACATTTTGCTAACATCAAAAAACATTGTTACAAAATGTTGACAAAATATTTTGCATAAATATTTCTTTGCCAAAAAATATTTTAGAATTACATTTTGACAACATGTTTTAAAATGTTGTGTTTTATAAAACGTTTTAAAAATGTGTTCATGAATTATATCTCGATATTATAATTTGATCAACATATTTGGACCAAAACCAAAACATGTTTATAATGTTTTAAAATCATTTTTTGTGTTTGCTGGGGGTGAAGTAAACTTAAGTAAAAAAGATGTGTCAACATCACCTGGATGGGTACAAAACTACAAAACATTTATTTTGAGATAGCCTGCACTAAATAATGGAAAAAAATGTGAGCAAGAAGTGCTTTTGTAAAACACGTCTTTACTAATTTAAGCTGATGCGGCTAAAAAGTTTTTGTATCAGAAGACTTTGTTTGCATAGCTATTAAAACTTGGCATTTTGTGTATATTACTTTTTTTTTTCATCTTAGGTTTAAGAATATTTTTGTCAATGTCATCATGACATTGGTCATGATTGTGTTAAAATGAATGGACCAAAACTCAAATAAAATGAGACAATGCCACAGCCTTTTTTTGCAACTTAAATAAAAACTGCACACCAGGTGCAATTGTCTTCTGAGACAAGGCTTTTTTAATACATTAACATAACATGTATTAATGTTGTTAGTGTGTTTGATATTTATCCAGGTAATATAGAGGGAGTTACTAAGGATTTACCCTCATAACAGCATGTATTTTCTTTTCGGATTTCTGTGAGTTGACTTTAATTAAACAAAACACATTGAAGACTTGTGCATGTTGCATGATATATTTGCGGATACCCAGTGGTAAATAAGGCTTTTGCAAATGCAATTCTTTGCCATAAGGAGCACATTATGATTCATCAATTATTTTGATATCATAATATTCCAGAGTGACAATTTTCACTTTTGAGGTGCAATTTTGAATTCTCATCCCTCCTAGTTTTACCCATACATTCACACTGTAGAATAGTGTGTGATGTGTACCACACATACCGATGGTGTTAGAAATTTGAATATTATAGGTATCTTAGGTTACAGTATTGCAGTATTATTTATTTTATTTTTTTTGTAGTTAAAAAACTTATCACTACCCAATTTATTTCCGACTCTTAATCTTTTAGTACACAGTGAGTCAATAAAAACACAGCTATATTTGCCCATTTTTACCCATTTAGGGTATGTGTGTGATACATGCACCATCAATGCACATATGATTATGTGTGTATCATGCACAGACACTGTTGTCTCAAGAAAGCCATTGACATATTGAGATTAGATATGAAGGCAGTATGCACAAAATTAGTTAGATCAGGTCTAACATTAGACCTGGTCTAACTGTAGAGGTTAGACTTAGGTGGAGATCCTTTTAACCCAGATGATACTATTTTCCCCCATGGTCAAGCCTAGCACTACTTTCGGGCTCTGTTGCTTTAGTATACTATTTAGAGAGGTTGCATCAGCAATGCCCAGACCTTAAAGCTGACCTCATGCTCCACACTCTCGCTAAGTCAAGCCTTGTCTCTCATATATTCATATAATTTGGTTTGGTAGTGATGTATGTGCGTATATTGCTTGCTGCAGTATCGAATCACGCACGCGTTAAGTTAAACACACTGAGTGTACACGCATTCGTACAGAGGTTTGTTGGCACACTTAAACCGCTACCGCAAAGAAGCATTGACGTCACTACCAAACTTGAGGTGAACCAAATTATAGTGGAGTATTGAAACTGTCCAAATTTCAAGACTCCCCACTGATGGCTTCCTCTCTCTTCAAAAGTAGAAGGCGTAAAGTTTACTTTTATTGGCCCGCTGTGTCTATGGAAAGTGACAAGAGTAAATGTATTTATTCAATTATAATATAAAAAACTTCCTTAAATATCTATTACTATACTTCTAGTATTTTCAGTTTTAAGACACCATTGAAAGTTGCATGGCTCGTAAGTTACAATGTACACTACCAGCCTCCTACCTATCTGTTCAGACAAATTGAGTCAAGTGTTTTGTCAACTTCCATTTCCATGTGTAAGTAACTGACCAGTCCTATTTCCAAAATGAATTCATTCATATCCATATTATTATCATTGTTGTATTTTTGCCATACTGATTGACATCAATAACTGATTGTCACCCTATCCAGCATTTAGTACAGAGGGACAGTTTGTTATTTGGTATATGTCAGTATGCGAAATCGGAATCGGAATGATACATTGCTTGACCTGCTTTGTAACCATATTTTAATTATAATTGTAAAACAATTTTTGCAATTTTTGCGATAAATATGAACTTATACAGTTGTGCAAGTTGTGCAAGTTCATATGTGGAGGTAGTAAACAAGAGGTAGATAGATTAAAACATTCAACTGCACTCATCAGGTTATTTTCCCAAATAATTTCAAAACCATCTAGTTCCTTCTTCAGTGATATGCTGAGATCGGTGTTTCTTGCAGAGCTACTTGAGTTGCCAGTTGGTTTCACTTCGGCAGACTGTTGTATACTGGAGATAGTTTGTACAGTGCCATTTCCCCTGTATCCGCTCATACTAAGTCCGTTCACAATTTTGAGTTTTGAGTTACCAATTTGGAAAAGGGCAGTAGGAAAGACGCAAAGAAAATCTGTGAAGCAGTTCACATTAGGAGAGATTCCTAATGGCACCGGGACCTGGCATGGGTACAAACTTTCTCCGGTGTATTCAACTGGCAACTCTAGTAAGTTTTCTAGAAACACTGATCTCAGAATCTCACACAACATTGCCCACTGATGAAGGAACCAGTTGGTTCTGAAATTATCTGGGAAAATAACCTGCTGAGTGCAGTTGAATGTTTTAATCTTTCTTCTACTTATTATGAACTTGGAAAAAGATGCATTTGTGTGTACTCCATGTAATGTACATGTAAAGCATAATTATCTATATTCAAGATATTTAAGTTTGCTTCTGTAGTATGTATTTTGTTTTTCAAAAAGGCTTATAAGTCTAGACATGATAACATGTATAACAAGTGGAAGAAAGTGATGTTTTGTTACTCTTGTTTTTACATATCGCTGGGCAGGAAAAAACCTGCTCATTGGCCCCTGAACATGTTTAAAGCAAAAACTCTTATGTAACCTATTTGCAGTTTTGTTTTAAACATGTTCAAGGGCTACAGAAGTATACAGGTTTTTCCTGCCAAACAACAATATCCAAAATAACATTTTCTTTATTATCTTATCAAACGAAGAGTTCAGATGCAAAACCTGATACATCCATTTTTCTGTATTTGATATAGTGGCAACTATAACTGGTCAACTATGAAAAAATAATGAGAAATATATGCAACATTTTTTCATGGGCCTCACTGTTATAACATAAAGATAACTGTGATCATCATTTCAAGAGGTCACTCTCCCGATTAAGCTAAACAGCCTATGTGGAGGAATTTAATGCATGAGCAATCACATCAATGACGTAGCAATGAATACCCTCTATAGAAGGTATTACCTTAATCTTCCACACAAGGAGTGTGATTTTCAAATGAGGTTATCTGAATGGGTGATTCCATTTGAAATTTGTCCTCCTAGTGTATTTTTCCATAGGGGTGTATGGATTTCAACTGGAATAGTCCATTCACAGGCACGTTGGTGGCCGTAACTATAAAAAGTTTGAAGATGGCGTATATCGCATTTTGCACTTGAACTCTTCAATTGTATTAAATTGTGTACATTTGAATGTAAGAGTCAATACAACTTGGCTAAAAACATAAATAAAAGAATAAGTATTAACAATATCTCATGTTCGTAAAGATTACTATTCTTCCAAAAGAGAATTGCTGTATCTATAAATTATAATAACTCTCCTCCTTGAAGTGTACCTTTTGGGTGCTGCAAGATGAGAATGGACTTCCCTGTTACAAATTTGGGGTTGAAAATGACTAATAAGCAAGCTTACTACAGATGTAGCTGCCTGCATGAACCAGCAATTTGCAATTTACAAGCTCTTTTTTTAACTGGGGAATGTAAGCTGTCAATGTTACCAGTATTATAGACCTCATCACTAGTACTTTCACTTGACATCAGATATCACCAGTGTTGCTGTGAGCTAGTTTCTGTTGTCTACTTGATGATTGATTCTGGTCCTGCCCTCCCCTGTTTGATGGGTCACTACCAGGGATTAGTCAATACAAATTGACATATAATATTTTGCTGTAAACCTTTGGACAAATACACCAGGCACAAAAAGAAACTCGTCAGTTATATTCATCCTTGCTGTTCAATAACTTGATAATTTTGGATTATTCTGAAATATACATTTTGTTAATTGGACTTTGCTTTCTCATTTGACACCCTGTTAAGTGAAAAAGCGAACAAGAATTGATCAAGATATGCGCTTCAAAGCCTCAAACCCCAAATCAAAAGTTGCATTTTCAACGATTTTCAATGGGAACGCATCGTTGTATTGCAAACAAGCACCACGGGCCAATCAATAAAGCACACAGTGTAACAGGCACAATTGAATCGTTAAAATTGCAACTTTTCAGTTTGAGAGTTTGGAGGCGCGTATCTTGGTCAATTCTTGCTCAATGTTCACGAACAGGGTGACAAATGAGAAAGAAAAGTCCAATTAACAAAATGTATATTTCAGAATAATCCAAAATTATCAAGTTATTGAACAGCAAGGATGAATATAACTGACGAGTTTCTTTTTTGTGCCTGGTGTATGTACAACCGTAATGTTGCGAAGTCAGAGCTAACGACGCCTATAGTCCATATACCTTCCTTGAGTCGGTAAAGTAACATTTTGAGATTTTCTCAAAAAACTAAATTCTTGCAGGAATCTGTTATGCTAGTTGGATTCCTTGCATTATTTCCTTTCTGAATATGTATCTTTAATATACTTCTCATCATTACATTTAGAGATACAATAGAAAACAATATCTAAATTACTGACTCGAGAAAGCTACAGACTATAGTGTGCAAAGTTCATTCATAAATGTCCACTCAGCAACAGCAGATCCCCTCTGCAGCCAATCAGAGACAAGTGTGTATATATTATACGTTGCGTATGCATAAAATACGCTCTCATCAAAAATTTACCGAAAATATGCCATAATGGTGATGTGCCGCAGATAATGGGTCTCATTTTGAAGCCTCCCCTTTTCTGCCAATATTGGTATAAAATTGGTCCTTTTTTTATATGGGAACTCTCAAAATGTACATGTATTTAGGAAAATAAAACCAGTTTTGTGACAATCAACTTTATTAGGGATGGAGGAAAGGGTTGACTGTTTCTTGAATACATTCTTAAAAATGTAATTTTTGACCCACTTCCTGTTTCATTATATATGGGGAAGGAAGTCAGCTTTGTAACAAAAGTAGTCAAGTCTGTCTAGCGTACCAGCCCAGTAAAAATGACAAAATAGACAAAAATCACACCACAATGGTCAATTGTTATCACAACAAAAGCTTTTATTACAAGAATGTGTCAGGTGTGGGTGTATGTGTCCCCTTTATGCTTCCGTCTCTACCTCAGCCTCAACCATGTACAAATTATATTCAGTACATTGTGTAAAATTAACAATTACGCTGAATTTGTATTCATATGTGACCCCTCGGCACAACTGAGCCCTGAAGTCGCCAATCATCATTTTTGAGATATTCAACCAAAATATTCTGCTTGAAATTATCTTTAAAATGATGTATATCATGTCTATAGTACTTGACATTTAAGTAGTGAAAAATCAATAAAACAGTCAATAAATCCTTTGTTTCCTATTGTTTATTGTTAAGTTCGATGGAGCATATCTCAATAGTGGCACTGGCGACATCCGGGCTCAGTTGTGCCGAGGGGTCACATATGTGTGATTTGCTTTCTGCAAAAGCAATACATGGATCCTGGGTTTTTGGGAAGTCAGTTTGACCGAAATTTCTTCCCAAAATACAATAAGCATATTACCTATTAGTAATTCATTACCTTGTGGGAAGGAATCCAGGTCAAACTGACTTCCAGTAGGGAAACTCAGGATTTCACAGAAAATGAATTGCATGCATGCCCATCATTTTAGCATAATGAGCATGCATGGATTCACTTTTCGGTGAAAGCAACCAAATATACATTCAGCTTTAATGGGTAGGCTCTTTTTGCAAGCTTCACTTGTGCTCATATTATTTAGAAATGCAACATGTTACTGGATACACAGGTTCTGTTCATATATTTTGTGCAGCCATGAACTATCAAGTTTGTAGCAGTTTGCAAATCAAACATTGAGCAAAATTTACATTTTGTTTAACAACAAATGAAGCAAAAGATCCGGCTTTTAAATCCCTCAAATTATCAGCTTTTTTTTACACAAAATGGACATAAAACTTGAACAAAGAGCCCAGTTCCCACTAACTAATCTATTTCGAGGGATTACAACCAGAACTGGCTTTGTCAACAACAAAAATATATCCATATTAAAAGCATGTACTTGGATCGAGTGGTGCACCATGCAAGAGTTTCAGGGGGTATAATGGTGAGGTTTGAAAATGGGGAAGTTGTCCCACTGATCTGGCCTATACTGACTATACCGGTCCCGTATTTCTAACCGGGGGGGGGACATGTCTCTGTATGTATTTAGACATAGCTAGTTATGGTCACAAGCCCTCATATGAACACTCAACATATGAAAAATAGACTTCTCTGTTGGAGTTTTCTAGCCATTTTATGAAGTAATTTGGAATGAAAGCAGATAAGTTACAGAATTTACAGGTAATACCTAAAGAGTACCAACTTAAAATTACTATGGTAAATCCACCATTATTGTTTTGTCACTTATTAAAGGGAAATAGCATACCTTTTTTCCGCAAGAGCCAAAATTGAATGATAATTTGTGTGACACACAAACATGGTGGAGTCGGTACTCTTTGGTTCTACCTCATTGGGAGGTATACTACTGTGCCATCCATGAGTGACACACAAACATGGCGGAGTTGGTACTCTTTGGTTCTACCTCATTGGGAGGTACACAATTTGCCCTCCATGAGTGACACACAAACATGGTGGAGTGGGTACTCTTTGGTTCTACCTCATTGGGGGTATACTATTTGCCCTCCATGAGTGACACACAAACATGGTGGAGTTGGTACTCTTTGGTTCTACCTCATTGGGAGGTACACTATTTGCCCTCCATGAGTGACACACAAACATGGCAGAGTTGGTACTCTTTGGTTCTACCTCACTGTTTACTGTTTGTTATCACCAATCGTAACAATGCAATGAATCAAAAATGGTATTCTTTTGGTGCAAAATATATGAACACAAGAGTCCAAAAACATACACAAACAAATGCGGCAAAACATGGCTGCCATGTTTATAAGCTTTTGAACAGAAAGAACAAAATTAATACGACTACGAATATAATTTCAATTACATAACGAGCATTATGTAAGGCCAATTTTATCAATCAAAATTGTCGCACACTTGCTATCTCGTACTTCTCATAATAATTTCTCAATTTCCAATTTGTTTTAATCCTATTTTTGTACAGTACATATAATTCATCTATATTTGAGGTGCAAAAAGGTACAGCATGTAAATAAATAATAATGGCTTGCCTAAAATATAAGATTTTCAACAAAATATGCAAAATATAATAAATACAATGATTGCAAATGTAGAAGCAAATATAAAATAAGATATTCAAGTTGAAATCCATCTACCTTCTATGGAAGGCGTGACCTTAATCTCCCACACAGGGGGTAGAGATTTCAAATTGAGTCACCCATTCAGGTAACCTCATTTGAAATTCACCCTCCCTGTGTGGAAGATTAAGGTCATGTCTTCCATAGGGGGTGTATGGATTTCTACTATAATATCCCAATACAATACTATTAAATTAATGATACAAGCTGAATGGAATTTGGTATTCACCATATTATTTCAAATAAACAAATATTTGTGGTGATGTTCCCTTGTTTTTCTTTATGACTTATGTTAAGCAAATATACAGAAAATATTTTGAATACCCCTTTTAATATGAATACATAACCTGTATTAATGATGCACACACATTTATCATAGATTTTCAAACTTTTGTTCATAATGTGACACAATCTAATCCAATCAGGTCAACAGCCACACAATTTGTGATACAGGCAAAAGTAGGGAAAAAGCCAACCCAGAAAATATACCGTATTTCGTCAAATAGTCGCCCCCCTCAAATAAATGCCCCCACCACTTTTTTCAACCAAGATGTTTCAAAAATGCCGATATTTCCATGCTATCTTGTGTAGTAAGCTTACCAAGTTGCCCACATGGTCAAAAATAGCATCAATAATTGGCGAAAATCTGGATTGGAAACCCGGAAGTGAACCAGAAGTCAGTGTTTCTAGTTCATAGTTAGATCGTCATTTTAGCGTGCGTTTAAGTTTACCTAATGATTTTAACGGGAATTATCATGCTAAAATTGACCTTGAATAAATGCCCCCGGAAAATGTAACGCCCCAGGGCGTTTATTTGACAAAATACGGTATAAGGAAGTTGCCCTTATAAAAGCTAGTAACTTGGCAATTAAGTATGCTAAAGATGGAAGGGTTTCTGCAAAAGAATGCTTGGTTACAGTATTAAGTTGATGACTAGGATAATATTGATATGATATATCAATTTTCAAAATTGCCTCCTTTGGCCTACATGTAGTTAGATCAGATTCGGTCACATATGTCATGTTGGTGCTATGATTTCCTTTAAGTAACTTTTCACTCACAAAGCTGCAGAAAATGCAATAAAGTGAGTTCATTCAAATTTTGCTAATCCAGTGAAAATTAGTTCTTATGATACATTTTGCTGCAAAACCACCTTACAGACCAGGGAATTTTCAAAAAAGGACATTTGTCCTACTTAACACATACATGACCATTCTAGTGAAGGAATCATCCACACTACATTACTAAAGCATAAATAAGCAAGTGACAAAGCTGGCATGTGTTATACAGTAATGAAAGTGCTGTGGTAATAATAATAAGTGTATAATTGCAATAGACCTTTTTCCCTCTATCCCACAATGCACTATTCCAGGCGGGTAGGACATAGTTCATAACCTCATAGATCGTGTGCATCCGATGGTCTTTGCCAGGCCGTTGCAATTATTTTGTCTTAATATGGGCATACTGATTCCATATATGCGGATTATCGTAAAGACCATCGATGTTACTAATTATGCAATTATTGAATACCACGAGTGCTGCAGTTACGGAGCGATGCAGAACATCTGTGTAAGAGATTTTGTGTTCGTTTTATTTTCAACTCCGAAAAAAAAGTGAAACGGACGCCGGTAAAATACCACTGCGTGTCCCGTCATCAGTTTTTCACCATTAGGTCTATACAATGTATACAAAGTTAGGTTTCAATAACGGGAAACTTTTTTGGGTGAATACACCATGTCCATAAGGCATAGAAATGTTGTTTTTTGCCCCCGAAAGGTATCAGTGATCGTGGCGCCATTATCATCATTATCGGCGATTCCTTTTTTGTGATGAAGGCACCAGTCGAAATGTCCGTATTCCAGACTGTAATGAACATAACTCTGTACTCCCCGGGAGATGATGTATCTTACGACACTCATACCCCCTGGAATAGTGCATGATGGGAAAGAGGGAAAAAGGTCTATAGGCTAGATAATAAGAGTGCAAGAATTACTGCATCAGTTTTATCCTGCACACAGGATTTTAAGTAAGAAATAAGAAGGTTAATGCAGTATCCTTTATCAAGTTGTCTGAGGCAGTAAAAACGTAGCATCATCCCTAATTAAACATTTTTACTGCCGAGGACATTTGTTTGGATTATTATTTCTATTCTATTATGGCCAAAATATGCAATTTAAAGAGAAAATATCACCATATTTCCAAAATATTCTAATATGATTACATCCAGGTACAGCGCATGTGTGTAAACACATCGGTAGTGGCAGCACATATCATGGATAATTTGTACGCTAATAATGCTTGGTGTATAATGTATCATGCTTTACTGCATTGCATTTATTCCATGGTGAATTTTGTATAGGGCTGCGATCACACACATGCAATTCAATATTTTTGTAGTGTGAAAAGCTTCAAAGTTTGGTTTTCATTCAAGGGTGTCAAATTGATATATATTTTGGTATCTATTTTGCTGGCAAAATGACTATATACCCCTTAAATTGATTAAGCTAGCAGCATGAGTAGAGTGTTTAATGCCCATATAGACAGAATCTGTGTTCTCATTCATTGGCTGAACAAAACAGTCAAACAGGGCACCTGTACCCCTCAAAACTTACAGTTTGCCCACTCTGAAGTACAAAGTGACAACGCGTGCGTTAACAGTGCGTAGTGCTGCGTCTCAGCTGCAAGTATGCGTGCCTTCAAAGTCGGCACATTGTGTGCGTCCGCGTCGGTACTTTGTACTTCAGAGTGGACAAACTGTAGCTCAAGTGATTTCCCTTCACGATTGAAAACACAGATACCCATTCTAATAAAAGACAGAAATAAACCATAGGGATAGGAAGGTACCTAATGTATTACATGATGGTAACCCCCTGGGGTAGGTAACCAATCACAGTCCATGCAGTGTTTGATTGACAGGGATCTCGGACACAAACTTTATTTTTAATTCTGTCTTTTATTACATGATTTATGACTGAAGAGGTAGAAGCATTTTTTGCTATACACTAGATAAAAATGTACCTGTATATATAGATAGATAGGTCTGCTTTATAAGCCCTACTATGTTACCTGTGATGATTTGTATTGAAGTTCATGATCTGAATCAACATGTTGACTTTTGTTACATAACTACATTTGCTTGAAAGTTTGAACTGTTAGTGTTCTTCAAGCCCCGGGACTGTCTCTCAACAACTTACAACTTAACTGTCCAGCACACACAAAATGTTTTGCAGAAAATGTTGAAATGTCAGGTTATACAGGGGGTATAAAACATTTTAATTACATTCAAAAGTATTTTTTGAACAACAGACACAGTAAACTGTAATGTTATTTAAGTGTTGACAAAATGTTTTGGAAAAATATTTGCCAAAACATTTTTTACAATAACATTTTGACAACATTTTTAAAATGTATTTATGACCTTTATATAACCTAACATTTAATTTATAACACATTTATAACAATTTAAAAAACATTTTGTGTTTGTGCTGGGTTAAGATGCTTATATTACATTTCATAGGCCTGGACACTAGGTAAGTCCATCTTCAGATCAATGGCCCCAGAACTGTATCAAGTTATACAAGAGACACATCATTTGAATAACCCATATATACGCACAATCATAAATATACAAATACATCAGGTAGAAAGCGATTCAGTAAATCTCTGTCATCCAGTAATTATAAACTCAGAAATTTGGAATGATATCTAATACTGGAACTTGACTGTGAATAGTCCAGCAGGTCAGTTGCCTGATGAATTATTAGATTTAGATGTAAACTTTTGTGTTTTAAAGCGAGTTGAGTTACTTATGCGAAAGCGAGTTGAGTTACTATGCGATTGCAACTAGAAAACAAACAATTAGGAACATAATATAAATGTAGTGTAATCTAAACAACTAGTGTAATAAGTTGCAACTGCAATTATGTGTATGAATTTACTTATACACTCAGCACAAGATGCATGTTTGGTCATTATATAATACTGTGTTGTGTAGCATGCACTTGTGTATCAAAGGCAAACTATGCATGTTGTACAACTGCAACAAATATATACGGACATCTTGAATGCTAAGCTCCCAAATTGGGTACAATTGTGCACTTTGTGATAAAAGCATGAGAGTTTCCACACATGCAATACATGGTCCAGAGTTTATTTGAAGATGTGGAGGCATTTTGGATTTGACCCCTAGTGACCGTTAGAAATTTTTGAAATCCTTGTGGTCAGACGAATAATTTGGTGTATCTGTCAACAAGACTGGATCATTTTCCCATTTTTACCCCTGCGTGACCTTTTGTGACCTCTAGAGGTCAATAGGGGTCAAATCTGAAATGGCTCTACATCTTAAAATAAACTTGGACCATGTACTTCTTGTGTGGACATCCTCATGCTTTTATCACAAAGTGCACAATGATTCAGCTTAACAGCTATACTAGAAGCTGTAATATTCTTAAAACAAATAGGCCTACTCGTCAACACATGTATCAGAATTATAACAACAGTAAACTGGTCCCTTGACTGACACCCCAGCAGTTCTATACACACATACACAGAAGAATTGGTTTGATTTTCATTTGAGAACATTTGCCCCAAAGAAATCTGCAAAATTGCAAATTCGAGGAATTATGGTCTACAAAATAACACATTTCCATTTTTCTACATAACAACTATTTACAAACAATTTCCAAATGATAACAATGTCAGTCAAAATGTGTGTGACTATGATTGTGGACAAACCAACAAAAGGCTATCCACTTGAAAACAAATTTATATACATACAAACATTTTTCCAAAATATATATTTTATGCAAACTCTCACTCCTCTGAAAGTCACAACTACAGTATAAAAAAGATATCATTTTATTATCTTCTGTCATATTTAATACTAGAATTCTTTTTTTTTCCGATGCTGTATTACATTACATTAAGTGTATAAAATGTATTATTTAACATGAGAGGAATGTTATACATGTACACATACTTAAAACCCACAAAGGAAGACAATCACAATAGGGTTGCATGGCCATGTCCACTACAGTCACTACTATTGGGATATTTCACTGAAAACCCATACTCCTAATGTGGAAGATTTATCTTAAGTCTTCCACAGAGGGAGTATGGGTATCAAATAGAATATACTGTTGGGTGATTTCCATTTGATATATTCACTCCAGTTGTGGGAGATATTGATAAAGCCATGTTCTTCTTCTTACCACACAGTGTGGTCGCCCCATTAGTCCAAAACACTGTCAATCTGAACCCCAGTCAGTCTGAAAACCTGTTGGGTTTAGGGTTAGGGTAACAGGTTTTCAAACTGACGGGGGTTTCGGATCGATGGTGTTGCGGACTGACGGGTGTCCCCATGAGTCACTTGAAACTCAGATTTATAATAATAATGACTCAATGTGCTCCTTATTCCCTTTCACCCACCAATCAATGTTGGAGAATACAATGGAACTGAACATATTGTGCATTCCAACATTGGATGGGGATAGGAAGGGAGACCATTTCCAATTAGGCCTTTAGTTTTCACACAATTTCTTCTGAATTTGTTGGTGTTACCTATTGTACCCAGATTGACCAAGACCATCTCCCAGTCATCCAGGGTGTTATAACTAACTTGACCTTTAATACCAAGGTTTATTTCTTCTGATTGTCATAATTGCCATAGTCTCAACTATCTGGACTGGAGCAGAATAGATGACTAGTCATGCAACCCCAAACCACAGCCTCATCACCATACAATAGTATCAATAATGCTACTTGTAATAAAAATTTGCATCAGGCAGTGCTCATTTTCAATCCAATACTTGCTGGAATGTGAAATTAAATTCAGCCATAATGCCCCACTGTACATTCTCCACAAGCTGTAACAACAAATATTTTACAATCAGATTTTTTATTTATTTTTTTGCCAATAGCATTAATGTTTTCATAAATTTGATATCAGTAATATATACATGCTACCATAAGCATTTTAGTTTGAATCTTTTATCGCTTGAGCTCAAAAGATGTACCCAATTACTTAAATTATGTAGAAAAGAAGCTGGGACACCATTTTCACCAATATCAAGTTTGAAATGCGTCAAATTTACTTATTTTGCTGTGCACTACACATCTGAAATCACAGAAGAATAACAAAGCGTTTTGTTTGGTTTCTTTTCACATGTACTTGAAATAAATAATAAATTATAATATACTATTTTTTCAGAATTTATAAATAAACAATAATTGACCACCAATTTGATTGGAACAAAGCAAAATTTACCTCTAGGGCAGGTAAAAATCAAAATAAACAGGTGACATATATTTTTTCCAAATTTCTTGTTGTGTTACAGCCTGTAGTTGGCTTAACATACATTAACTTGCAACATTCAAATTCATCACTGATGATCAGTGTAAAATGCACATGTTAAGCTATTGATAAATGTAATGCAATACAGCAAAAACAACAGGAAAGTACATTGACAGTGAAGAATAATTAGAATACTTCTTCATACAATTTTACCATGATAAACTGAACCATGTCATACAGCCCAAATGACACTTTGCTAAACATTTTTCACAAGTGCCCTTCATGGCAAGTCACTGATGTATTTCCATGAAAACACTAAGACTCCTCCTACAGTTTCTGCCAAAGAAGAACAGCACTTGTTTACATTTTGAGAGCGTGCACAGCGTAAACACGGAAGTGGGGTTCTGATTGGCCGATTCAATCGTCTGACAATCATAACAACAGACACGGTAATCTGATTGGGTGATAACATATCAAAACGTTGGTTGGCGCAAACAAAGCTCTGTGTATGTCGCTCATTAACAGGGCGCTCACATCAATCTGAGCAAAGGACTGCCATTCTTCTCTGAAACCGACTGTAACAGCTGACAATCATCACTACCTTCCATTGATACACTACTCGAAAAATTAAAGGATCATACTTATCTAATAGCATTTTTCAAAAGCAACAGATTATTATAAATCAAATGAGGGTCATTTCTTTCAATGTTTAGGCAACTGAAGACTTACACTACCAAAAGCCCGATCAAAAGTCTTATGACACCAAACACCACTTTTGTCAGCATCATACGAACAGACAAGAAATAATGAGAACCAGGATTGTCAATTTCTGATCCATTATATAATTTGAGTAGTACACAACTTTTGTGGTAGGCTTATCAATTAGTACACAAATATTACATGCCTATAAGTGTGATAGTACAAAATGTATCATGAGGTCAAATTTTGACTTTTCTATTTCATGAGGCATAGCCGAGTGAAATAGATCAGTCAAAATTTGACCAAATGATATATTTTTATTATTACAAGAATATTGGCATGTAATATTTGTTTTATATCATGATATTACATGGTTTCTTTTCATGCCATGTGATAGTATACAAATATTAACTGTCTATGAGTGTGATGGTCGAAATATAATCACGAGGTGAAAGATGGATCCGGCGAGTGGAATGGAACAATACATCTTTCACCTCGTGATTATATTTCGACCATTACACGAATTTAAGACAGTTAATATTTGTTTTATATCACTCATGCATAAATTCTATTACTAAAATACTATTTAAGGTAGGAAATACATTTTTTCATCAACACAACACCATGTTTTGCCGTGATATACTTCACATTTTGGGGCCCACCCCATAATTAAATCGGCGAGTCCAAGAGTCAGCGCACGGCTTGGCGCAGGCGCACTACGATAGTAAAGACTATCACACGGAGAGGGTGATGGTAAAAATGATAAATGGTGATCAACCAATGAACTGTCTAGAATTTATGTATGAGTGATATAATAAAAACTATCACATGGCTAAAGTCACTGTAATCATGATATAATAGGCAATATCTGATAGCCATCTCTTCAAATAATATATCAACAACAATCAATGTACTTCACACTCCTTTGGAAAATGATTCCTTTTAATTGAGAGCATATTTTTGTAAAGTAAACCCAATCTTCCCTCTCACTCCCATTTACTTTTAGTACAGACTTATATAATATATAATATAGGCCTCTATTCACACTATATTCATATATACATGAGCATTACACCACTGACAGTTATGTGATTTAAGGTGGCTCAACCAGTTGGATCCTGTTTTTGCAATTTCCCCAAAACAAAATTAAATCAGATCTGATATACAATGTACCAGACCAACTTACGAAATAGCTTGCTTCTTGTGTTGTAGGGTCAACATATTTAACCCCATAACTCAAGAATAGCAAAACATATGTGAATACAATAATTATATAATATTGAATGGCATTGAGGGTTGTATGAGAATATACTGCACGTGCCATGAATGATATTCAATGAGCCGGTACGGCGAGTTGAATATCATTCATGGCAAGTGCAGTATATTCTCATACAACCCGAAATAAAGCCATCCAATATTATTATTATTATATAATATGAAGCTTTTTCTATGCATTTTAAGTACCAAAGTATCAAACTAACCATGCCTGGTGCCATTTGGAATCCAGTCGTTTAGTGTAATCATTTTCATCATGTTTGCTGGTGGTGCAAAACAACAAACTGCGTAACTCAATCTATTACGCCTGATTTGGTCTCTCCGCGCGCGAGGTATGCCGCGTAACGTGCTACGAGTTGCGCGACAAGCAAAATGTGTGCGCCCGTTCAGTATCAAAATTATCTTGCACGGTGTTACCGTGCAGTATTAAAAATTTGTGGTATAGCTAAAAGCTTCGTATTATATAATAATTCTTATTCTCCCACTTCTCTTTGATGCAGCATATACCTAGTCCATATGTGTTACTTTTCACATTTCTGCTGTGAATTCTGATAAAAATGCAAACTCTTGTAAGCCCAACTGCAGAACCACCTTGATAGTGAATACAGAATACAGCAAAACATTGAGGTATTATGCAAATATGTATGACATGTGCAGGGAATTCACTTGCAAATTCAGGTGTGTACATAGATAGATAATTGCAAAAGTGATCAACAAGCTGGACTAAATTATTCAAACATAAGAGGCCGGTCGAGTGCAGATCCGTCGGAGTACGCTTTTCAATACGGAATAAATGCTAACCTCATCATGACATCATCCAAGCAGCGAAGTTCATTTCCCATTGAAAAGCGTTATCCGACGGATCTGCAGTCGACCATTCTGATAATCAATGTTGATGATGAGAAAATATGTTTTATCAAAATCATAGTTGGAACCAGACCTTGAAAAAAAAGATGTATACCAGTACAACTTTTTTTTAATCTTGCATAATTGCATGTGGTGCACAATTACACCAGTAGTCCACATTGCACTCTAATATCAATTATGTATTGCACTGCAGCATATTATTGCAAAAGATTATGACACAAGTAGTTAAAACTACTCTGGGCACTAACTGTGGAAGATTTGGTCTATAGCGTACACAAAATTAGCCTAAAACTTCATTATGGGACTAGACATAAGCTGTATAATAGGCTAACTCTTAGTATGCTTAGGTGAAGGTAATACAGTATATTTGGGATGTTTCATTTCCAGCAAGTACAACAAAGTTTCTTTGTTCACCTTTCATATGGTATGGTGTCATACCATCATAACAAACCGTTTTCTTACTTTTGATTGATAGCATGTTTTCTTGTATCCTATTCCAACAGATTTTGACAAAATATTTCACAAATTTCACTCATACAAAACAATTTGAATATTTCTACATATTGTGTTTTTGTGTTAAATTTCAGTTGACATTGAGGTTGGTAGTTAATTTATGGACTGTTTCCTTCTGTTTGTCAGGGTCAAGGTGTAATGTAAGCTTGAAAGACTTTGTTTAAAATAACTTGAAAACTGCTACAGCTACACAAATGCATTTATAATCAGAATACAGAAAAGTGAACTCCATGTAATTCTTTGAGTGATGCTTTATATTAGCTGTTATTTGTAAATGAATAGCTTCAGCAAAAAGGGTCAAACTGAGTATTGCTGAATCATATAGACGAATTCAATTTCACACATTCCTACACCTCAATGGCAGCCATATTTGGGTCCACGTCGGCTCCATCTCACCTAAAATGTGAAATGATGCGGCCTTGGAGGGTATTTTAAACTGCATTCTATCACCTGTGTTACACATAGACAAAAGAATGATGACAGTTTACAACACAAAAGAATCTAACATCAAATTTTAAGCGGCTTTAATCCACCCAATTGGGCAGTCACAACACCAGTTTGGTGCTGCGGGGACCCAGTCAATGGCTGACCAAATCCTGACCATGACTTGGCTCGTTGGATTCGTCTATAGCTCAAAAACACTCACATAGACCACACATTGACAAAGAGTTTGTTTGTCTAAACAATACAAAATATACAAAACATTGCAAAGTTACAAAACGAAATGAAATTTGCGGATTCTAGTTCATTTAAGTTTGGTCTCCAAATTGCATCCTATATCTAGTGACTTCTGTGCATGTGGTCTATGTTCAAAACACCTTTGAACATGGTTGGTGTGTGCTCACACTTTTGACAACATCACTTTTGTAATTTTTAATTACTGCTCAATTTGTGATTTGTGTACATTGTGAATGTTAATAGATAATATAATAATTCATTTGTTTTCATACATGGAATTAATGTTTTTCTAATCAATCTACTAATAACCATTTGCACATTGTGAACACGAACTGAAAACAATGAAACAATATGCAATAAGCTGCTTCAACATATTCCTATATCTACCAGCAAAAACAAATATTGGGTTATTCCTGTTGAAATCCATACACCCCCTATGGAAGACATGACCTTTAATCCCCCACACAGGGAGTGTTGATATCAAATGGAGTCACCCATCCAGGTAACCATTTGAAATTCACATTCCATGTGTAGAAGATTAAGGTCATTTCTGTCATAGAGGATGTACATATATCAACTGGAATAATCCGTTATATCTATAATTTCTAAACTTGATATGTTTTGACAATCAAAAGTCAACAGCTGGGTCAAAGGCCAAAGGTCAAAAAAAGAACTGTTCTTTAAATCCTTCACAGAACGAGGACCTGCTGATTAAGATCCTAGAAACATTTTACTAATAGTATTTATATTCATTCAAGGTCATAATGTCAAAGGTTAAGATGTCATGATCGTCATCATGCCTCTGATGTATCTGGTGGTGGCGCTGCTGGTTTTTCTGGTGCGACTTCTATTGCATCACCGTTTGTACCCACTTGATGCATGTCTCCACTAATTGTGACGGCATAACGATCTTCGTTGCTTGTTGCTGTCGTTGAATCTTTCTTGAAGTAATGCCGGAGCTAAAGTTCAAATTGACAGAAAAATATAGATTAATATGGTTGGGAGAAACATCTAATTATTTTACATTTTCAAAATTACATTCACAATACAGTGAAGCCTCTACATTAGCAGGCATAATGAGCAGTACAATAACAGGTCCATGGTTTTGGACTTCACCCAATTCATGGTAAGTTTTGAAGGGAATCAGTTAGTTAATAGATGCGCAATACATACATCTGACTATAGCTTTGGGAGTGTTGTATAGCATCCCTACAGATACATACATTTATAGGTCAATAAGGGCTAAAAATATTATTTGATTGGCGTAATATAAACAAATAATTAGGGTAGGTAGGTCAGGATTCTCTTTTTTTTTTTTTTTTTTTAAGCTGTAAAATTTGTTTGATAAAAGCTTTGGAACTTTTTTTCTTCCTTTTTTAATTTGTTTATTTTTATTTATTCATTTTAAAGTTTATTTTTTATTTTTTGCAACAAAAAAGAGAAAAAAAAGTTAGGGTCGGGCCAATCAAACAATGCCAATCAAACAATTTTTTAAGGCCTAATTGTGTGTTACATTTCTTGAGCAACAGGTAATAACAGAGATTTTAACCTATTTCATACATAAGAAAAAACAAATCCTGTGAATTTTTGTTATTTTTATACAAAAATTATTTCTAAAAATGTCGCAAAACATGAGCAAATATAAAAGCATTCACATCCATGGAAAATGAATCAATCCTATTCAATGCAACACATTCCAAAGCATAAGCAGGAGTGCGCGGGTGCAATTAGACACTATCAATACACTCTGCATATTTTGCTAAATGCTTCTCTGATTGACTGCTATATAAGAGTGTACAACTCACTAATAGATTCTATCCATTTGACTGGCAGGATTGTATCACATGACCATTTATCACATCATTGTAGCTTGCATAGATTAATAACACATAGCTTGGAATATTCCATGCCTGCGCTCTCTTAGTGTACTTGAATTCAGCTGATGCCGGTACAACGTTCAGACCAAGCGACATCGCTCATCTTACGCACAAAGCCTCTTTTGTGTACGCTTGCGATATTTTTGAGTTTGTGATCACACCCCTTACTTAGCGTTGACCCCCATAGGCAACATGCCCACATTCCGGGGTATGGTAGCTTGTAACAAACTGCACTTTACCATACACTGTCAACATTAAAGGAGTATTTTATGATCCTAACATCGTCTTTTTATATTTTTCAGTAGATATCCACGAAAAAAGCTTATTCCCAAAATTTCAGTTGATTCCGATTTTGCGTTTGAGAATTATGCATGATAATGTGTATTACACTGCTCCATAGACAATGTGTTGTAATTTCCTTCTGGCATACTAGAACAAAATTCAAATTTCTTGATATCTTTGCTAAACGAATTAATCTGCAAGAAATTTTTTGTACATAAACATTATGTAGCCAGAGGTTTCCAGTGATATAAAAATCTCAAGCAGGGGATGATGCTGTGAATCACGAAATGCCCTTTTAAGATTGAAGCATCAAACTTACCTCAATAAGAAATAGACCGGAATTACTGGTTGGATTCCTATAGGCATATATCAGCCATGCTATACCTGCCCATAATGCAAGCACTATGATTACTACTATAACAGCTATGATAGCTCCAGCAGCTAAAATAACAAACAAACAGAAAACAAACAAAAACAATTAGTACATTTAAGTATAATAGGTTCGTAACATAAACTTAGTTTGAGATTTCTATTAGCTTATTGACCGGTAGTTTATTAAACATGCCCAGTAAATTTCAGCAAATCATCAGGCATTATATGGCACAAGTGTATTACACAACATCTTAACCAGAGAGAGCAAAGAGAAATATGGATGCAAAATTAGATTGTTAATGAAATCAGCATGCATGTTGTAAAAACTTCCTTAAAAATGCAATTGATTTCAATTATCAAGTTAGCTAAACTGCAAACCGCATGCATGATGTGCACACAATGTAACAATATGGTAGTTGGTAAAATAACTGCACCTACATGTATATATCTGTGAATGTTACCAATCATAAAAATATTAAGAGTAGTTAGCATTACAAACATAAGTAATCTGGGGTCCATTTCACTCAACTTTACGAAGCGTCACAAATCTCGATATCGTTCATAACTTATGACGAGTCGTAAGTTCCATTTCACTAAACTCATTTACGAACGGTACCCTTTGTAAATAATAGGGATTACAACAGGGACCGTTCGTAAAGTTACGTCTAGTATTGGGTATTCCTAACTTTACGAATGGTTACTTGAGTTACAAGGGGTTAAAAGTTTAGTGAAATGGACCCCTGGTCTACAGGACATATGGCACAGGATAATAATCTCCTGCTTGTTCATGCAACGTGCATGCACAGATGTTTAACCCTATCATAAATCACATGTAAATTAGCAACATGCATCTTGGTCAATGATGAATATTTCTTTGCTTGGACAACTTGGAAATATTTCATGAAATGTATCAATTTATCAGAATAATTTATGTGTGATGGAGGAGAGGGAAAACTGTGAAACATTATTACTGTATAGCAAGATAATTTAGCAGTATTAATTTGTGTGTGGTATTTATAGTTCCAAACAGTTATGTAATTTGTTCACTTTGGATTTGCATGCACAAAACAAGTTAGACAAGGTCTAACTATGGCGATTAGTCCAACTTTCTGGTATTTACATATCTTATTTTATATTATTGTAGATCCTAAAAAGGTCTTAATAGGAGTTTGCTATGAGTAAAGAAGGAAAAGAAAAGAGTAAAAGGGTCCCTGCCTAAGTCTAACCTCAGAAGTTAGGCCAGGACTAACATTAGACCTGGTCCAACTTGTTTTGTGCATACGGATATATGGGTCAAAATATTTTTGCAGGACTTTACCATTATTATTTGAAACTTATATTCAACATTTTTGCAAGACTTTAAAATTATTATTTTGTACTTATATTATAAGTGAAAAAAGTAAAGCTGAAAACCTTGTGGAAATTTCCTGCTATACAGAACAAATCATGAATAAATAAAATAAATAAATAAATTTCGGATTTATATAGCACCTTTTTCCATCTAGATCTTGAAGGATTCAAAGCGCTATAATTCCATGAACTTATGATTATCATCGATTACACTCCTAACATTCAATACTAAAATTGGTATGACAATATATTGTAACAATCTCATGCCACTGTCATGTCATTAATTGCATTCCATGATGAGACCATGCAAAGATGACATGCTGGAGACAAAATATATACAATAATGCAATTCCACATCTCAGACAAGAAAAGAACCTTAATGGATATGTAACTCAAGGTTACAAGTCCTAAGGGCCCAATATTCTTTTCAGTAGAAAATTCATTTGCATTACGCCTCATATATATATAGCAAGAACCTTTTCAATAAAACATACTTGTGTTATACATGTAATATATGTATTTTATGAACATTGGGCAATTCTTTCCATAATGATTTAAGTCACAATGCGTAGGATAATAATTCCACAAAAAATATAGAAAAACAACAGGATGACTTCAACTTTGTTGTTAGCAGGAATAATAATGTAAGTATACAGACAATCTTTTCCAATGAGTTTAAGAGAGCTTCAAGCATAACATTTGAAAGGAAAAACAACACTTCTTGCTCATATTTACATAAGACTTTCATTCATTTACTTGCATAGCATGCCCTTCATGTTAGGAAACATGGATCATTTCTCAATTTTACATCAAATGGTGTGAAAGCATGCAATGAGTAAGCATGTGGCTAAAACTGTAAAAACAAAATGATGCAAATGATTAATATGCAATATGCAATGAACTCTAGCAATTGCTTTAAAAAAAAAAAATGTGCAATAAACTCTAGCATTTTTTTTTCTTTCTAAAATGCATTTGAAAGCAGGCATATGACAATTTCTCTTTCAATAATTTGATAAGATGAACTGTGACTGTTCTACATGCTAATTCATAAACAATAAAAGAACAAAATTATATTGCAATGTTATCAAAATGAAAGAATTAACTTGAAAATAGTAACTATAAGATCAGCAAAGAACCATGATTCCTGAACGTGGTAACATAAACTTGACAAACAATTAAAATCCTTATACTAAAAGTTCCTAATTCATCAGACATCAGTTGATTAACATACAAGCAAATTTAATGCCTTTCCAGTTTACAAGATTATGCTGAATGTCAAGCAAGTGAACATGATCCCAAATGCAACAATCTACAACCACATGGAATTTAGTATTGGCTAACACTCCTGGCTGGAGTCAAACAGGCACTGAGTATGGGCTCATCAACTCAAATTTCTGGGTCATGCACTTTGCCTGTCAGAAAATGAGCCTGTGAAAGTAAAGCCTTGCACATTCCACCACATTGAAAACATCCATTTGAAGGGCCTAGATGAGTTGCTCACATACATTTTGGGTCTGGTCTTAATAACTTCCGATGACTCGGCTTCAATGACATGCATGGGTTGCTTGTTCCAGTTTTTGATGATCAGTGGGGAAAGGTATTTTGGTAGCTGGCTCATGAAACTTGTAGTTATGCCTTCTGGTTTCATTCTCTCCTCAAGAAGAATATCAATAAGAAAGACCTCCGCAAACCTTGAATATGATGATCAGTCTGTGAATTGTCCTTCTGTTCTCTCAAGTCATCCAATATCTAATTTCCATTCCAATTTGGTAACTGCTCCTTTTTCTCTGTCATAGCTTTTGGTGCTAAGACGTGCTACTTGATGTTGCATGCGTTCAATTACTTAAAGGGCAGGTCTATTGCAAAAACAACATCATATCATTGGCAAGCTAATATTATGAGGACAATGAAAATGACTCCTTTTTTGGGAAAATAAGGCGTTTAAAATTGATATTCCGCAAAAACCAACTTAAGCAGTGAGTTCCTTTAAACGATACAGATTTGGCCTAGATAAATGGTGATGTCATGAAATGAGATGTGCCCGCTTTGAGAAAAGGGACTATAAACGCTCTCAATGGACAGAACGTATACTGTTGTTGTTCACAGAAAAAAACTCCAAATTAAGTATTTACAAATTTAATGTTTTTTAAACATATGGATAAAATCAGCCGCTTCTTTTTTATATATTAGTAAATTGTGATATTACAATTCATATGTATATCAATATCATGAGAAATATTAGGCCTAAAAAATAAATACATAATTTGAGCTTAGAATTTCATCTGAGACTAGCATATACACCGTGTTAAGTCTACAAACTCATGTATCTGATTTCCCTGTATACTGCACTGCTATAGTTATTATAGTTTCAGTTGGATGAAATATTACAAAGCAAACACATAGTAACAATACTGTGTGCGCTTTGTTCCCGAAATGAGAACAATAGTCTGCATATTGGTATGCAGCATTGTTATGGTAAATGATAGTACAACTCATTGTTGCTAATGTCAAACTTGTCAAAGTGATTGTGATTGTATGATGAGAGCATGATATAGTGTCCGCTTCATTTACCTCGTCATCAGCCAAGCGGGGAGAACACGTATGCTTCAAGCGGGGAAGAAAAGCGTCACGAGGCTGAACTTTACCCACACAATTTCTCCTTTTTCAGGAGAAATACACACAAAAATAATTATTCTCTTTGAATAGAGATAAACTTGTTTTTGCAATAGACCTGCCCTTTAATGTTCTGCTGCTTATGGGGACACCAAGCTGCCGAGAACATACTCCTAATGTGGGTGAACTAATGACTGGTATGCAGCGACTTTAACCATTTCAAAACAATTTCAAAGATTGCATTTAACCAATCCCAAGATCTTCTGTGCTTTCTTTACTGCATGAAGTGTTTGACTATTCCAAGTCAGGTCGATGAACAGTTGCATCCCAAGATAAGTTGTAAATAGTATCCTCAACAAGAAGCTTTTCTCAGCAGGTAGGTGTTTGGAGCATTTATCGGGTTCAAACACATTAGCCTTTTCTCTTGCCATGACTCCAGTTTTAGGAGATCCCTTTGAAGTAGCTTGATATGTGAATCAAATGTGATGTGTTTACAGATGAGGAAGTCACCGGTGAATAGTGTACAAGACAGCATATATAATATAGAGCAAAACAGAAGTAAAATGGATATTTTCAGTAACCCTTGGTTATGTTACACAGAGGAAAGAGTAATTACGAGGGGCTATTCATTATCTAATTGTTTTGTAACTAAAATGGACCATTGTTGACAACAACACTGTTGAAAACTAGGAACTTGGGCAATTTGGTAGATTTACTACATGTGCCTATAGCAGTTGCTGGGGAGAGGCCAAAATACTCAGCTGTGCACCCAAAGCCTGCGTAATACAACACAGGAACATATGTCATTGTGTATTTAAATGTCAATATAATGATAATACATGCAAATGTACACTAAAACGGTAATTTATACAATTATAATAGATCCTGGAAAAGCATTATCGACAGGAATTATAAAAACAAACATTATTTTTCACCAGGTTCACCGTTGCAAATAAAATATTTATATTTATATAATTAATAGATCCATTTTCTATCTACTGATCACATAGTAAGAGCAATCGCTGGTTGTATATTGTAGTGTAAATCACTAGAATTACAAAGTACAGCAAATCTTTTACGACATTAGCTCCTTCTCTTTAAGTCCTAAATATACAATTTCCATTTTTATCAGGAATCATGATCCTTACTAACTGTTAACTACATGCCATGATATAAGTATAATAAATCCATACCAGTCCAGTAAATTAAGTTCAAATAGCCTATTTGCTGGACAACCTCAAGCATGCACTATAACACAGAGTGTGGTTGAAATAGAGCTATCTTGCTACACATTCTCTCGGTCGGGGCTGTTCCATCTATTGCACTTACTCATTTCTCACGTCTGGCAAAGGGGACACCCTCACGAAATCCCTATTAGTTTGTACAGGGGCTTTCAGTTCAAGTCAATTTTCTCAGCACAGAAAATACCAATTTGCCTTGTCTTTGGCAATTATTTAAAGTTGATTTCCTGGATAAGAAATCTAACTTTTGGAATTATTTCATCAAGAGGCATTTATTTTATGTCATGTTTTGCGATTTTCCCTATTGAGTGCAATGGTAAGTGTCCCCTTTGTGTCAGAGGGGGCGAGATGGAACAGCCAGGTATCCACAAAATCAACCAATGGGAAGAAGCGATCTATCGCAAGTGGTGTCATGCTGACCGACAGAATTGTGGACAAAATGCCATTCACTCATGGTTAGAGTACCTGCTACCATTTGTCCTGCAAATAGCCTTTTCAAATTTATCTGCTGGACAGTCATGCAAAAAGCCTTTGGCCCTATGTTTATGATTTGCCTATACAAGTCAGTAAGACTACTCACTGGAGGATGGGACATTGGCCTTCTTTTTCACTGCATCTATCACATGAACACAACACAAGCACAATAGACATTATCATATTTGCTGCTGCTGATGCATAGCTGTAAGGTACTGTCACAGAACTTAGCAGTATTGGTTGTGATATAGCCCACAGGCATGAGAATGGGTTATTTTTAAAAAGCTGCCTGAAAAAGTGTGTGAATTTGGCCTTAAAAGGCCCAAAACAGGCTGAAAAAAAAATGCTTAAATTTGGACAACAAAAAAGCCTGAAAATTCTCATGCCTGAGCCCATAACAAGATTCATGAATGCTCCTCATAAAAATGTTCCAGTACAATTAAACAGAAATGTTTTCTTCATTACATGTCCATATCCAAATGCTCTACTGCAAGATCTTGAGCTTAAATCGTAAAATATATTCCATGACATGTATGGTGTACGTTCTTACAGACCTTCTGATTATTATTTTTAATTAATTTGCAATTGAATTCTACTTGCATATACAAATATATATTTTCAATGTCACTTTTTCCCCCCAATTTTAGCCCAAAAAAATTGGTAGATTGCAATGAAATTTCAATTTTTGTTAAACCTCAACTGCTTGATTCTTTTCGCAACTAGTAATAAAACAAATAACATTAACTGGTTATCAGTCACTCAAGTATCACAATGAAAATAATGTGGTATAATACACATATATGAATATTTGTAACATTGCAGGTCATTGTTATTTATCTGTTTACTAATTGTTTTGGTTCTGGGTGAAGCTTAGGCTGCTGATGTTGATAAAACAATAATGGTTGCTATGGCTGCAAGGAAATAAATGACAGTGCAACATGTGGGTAATTTGATAGAAAATAAACAAATTTATATCTATTTTGGTACATGTAGAAGGTCAATGATGGAAATGGACCTATGATGACTGTCATGCAGATGATCTGCATGATCTCAGGCTGAAAACACTGGTTAAAAACACTGGTTAAAAACACTGGTTAAAAACACTGGTTAAAAACACTGGTTAAAAACACTGAAGACATGGTTTGTATATGTGTGAATGTGTGTGGGGGTATGTATGTCGGGGTGTAGGTGTGGGAGTGTACGACACATACACGCTTCTTACATCAAGTCATGAAATATTGGGTTCAAAATAAACAACTTTTTAAAATTTTCAGATTACAAGAATCAGATCTGGTTTTCCCTCAAACTTTTAATAAACGGCTCCAAATGTGGTACTTGCCAAGAATCTGTGGGTCAATTGATCTTGGTGTGTGCACATATGAGTGTAGGGGATGCATGCATGTAAGTTGTGTGTGTTTGCTTCAAAGTGTCAGCCTGATGATGACAAATACCGTATTCATTCTAATAAGCGCCCAGGGCGCTTAACAAAGTCATTTTGGGTGGGCGCTTATTTTTTACATGGTTTACCTAATTTTTTTGTTAGGGGCGTTTATTAGACACAAATTTATGTATGTTATAAATGGGTCCTGAGACGTTCTAGTAGCTTTTCTGATGTAGAAAATGTATTGGAAGTTTACACAAAACTTCTAGTCCTCCAGCTATTTCACTGTATCAACGTCTATCCATCACTTCAACATTGATGGTACCCTTTAGCAAATTGAAAATACCCTGGGTGGGCGCTTATTGGGGCATGGGCGCTTATTGGAATGAATACGGTAATAGCAATATGTTGCTTGTCAATGTGACTGAAAGGGAATCATACTCTGCGTACAAACAAACACATCTGACTGTTTCTGCATTTGCAATATGGAGGAGGAATTAGGATTTAGGCAGCTCAATGAAGATGATAATCACATGCAGATAAGAACACTGAAGCTGATGACTTGATGAAAAGATGAAGTTACAGGAACAGAATGAAAGGGTTAATTTCTATTTACAGATATGAAATTACCGTGACTGACGCCTGAGTATAGTCCCACCCCGCTTTTTGGGTGAACATTTTTCAAAATTGGGGGTGGGACTATACTCAATTTCAAAAAAAAAAAAAAAAAAAGTTATTTATTTTTTCGGCTTTGTAGTGTCCCTGGACCTAGACCTAAATGCTAGGATCATTCATGGTTGACCTAAAAAAAAAAATTCAAGATGTTTTGTATTTTTAATATGAAAATTGATAATTTGTATTCATGTCATACTCTATTAATGATTTCAAAATGCATTGAATTTGACTTTACTCGAAGGTGGGACTATACTCGCGTCAGTACGGTATTAGAGAGATTACTTGGTATAACATAATGGACATCAGACTTGTTTTCAACACTGAGTGGTTGATATCAATTTTAATACAACAGCAGAACTATTGGCATCAACTTCATCAATCCTTCACCCTTACACTCTCTGGGTTCGTGGATCATAAATGAGCTAACAAGCCTGTAATCCAAGATGCAGGTTGTATGAGAGTCACCCTGCATAGAATGGGGCAGGTGCATAGAATGGATCAGGTGCATAGATTGGATGGGTCAGGTGCATGCAAAGTCACAGATCACCACAATTCTCTAGTTGATCCACTTTGTGACATCACAAAAATACATTTTGAGACACAACATTTCACATTTTCTATAACCCGACTAGTAATCTAGTTCATTTTATTCAAAAAAACCCTGATACATGTCTCAAATATACTGTAATTTCAAATGAATTGATTGAGAGGGAAAAGTTGTAACTCAAACAGAATGCCAAGATATCAAAATATGAAACAAAATATGCTCCATAACAATGAATAGAAAAGGTATATAGACTGACCAAATAAGGCCCAAGTTGTGATGTTTAGGACTACAATTAGTATAGATATGAAGTCCAGGAAATCAGGATAAGATGAAAAGTTCACATGCAGAACACAATTTTTTTCCATTTTTAAACTTTCTGAGATAAGGCAACCAGCATGCACCCTATAACAATGCCAGCCTTAAATTGACACCCTACATTAAAAATTCAAAGGTAAATTTATGATACTATAATCAAAAAGTAGCACACATTTTCTTATTATTTTCTTTATATTATGCAAATTGAAAAATATTGATATATTGGTTTTTGCATCTAGACTCCTCAGATGTTACACATCTGGTTACTACCATATTTGGAATATTTTGTTCTCACTTAGAGATTTCAAATAGTACACTAACCTGATGAAGGCCCAGGGCATGTTTGGTGTGGCTCGATGCTCTGAAACAAAATACAAATAAACAGCAAATAATCAATTGATCATCAACAAATATTAAATCTGTCAATCAATTAATCAATCAATCAATCAATCAATCAATCAATCAGTATCAATTGGAGGCACTATAATATTTTATGTCCAGAAAATGTATTCTCACACAACATTAACATTTGATGACAGCTTGCTTAATGTCACATGTATTGAAACCCACACAAATCACCATTATTTTAGAGAAGATATTCATTGGTAGAACACCAGTGCAGTCGGAGGGCCATCATGCGCGTTTTCCGTTAAAGGTCAAATTATTAACGGACGCGACCTTGGCAAAAATGACCGTCGCACTCTTGGGTATGCTTTTTACTTTTCCCATGGAAAATTTCGATTTGAAATGTATCGTATTATGTGTAGCCAATCATCTTGGGCAATTAACAAATAAGTTTTATTGGAAAATATCTTCACAATTCTCTACTTGATTTCCATTTTGTCTACTTTTGTCGTTAGAATTAAGTGATTTTTATGCGTTTGCTTTACCTTCAAATTTATTTTCGCTGCTAAGGACTTCTAACCCGGATATTTTCTGTCTTAACGCTTTAATCATTCTAATTTTTAGCCAGACAAGTAATTTCAACCTTTATCTATCGATTAGTCTTTGTCCCAAATTTTGAACTTAAAATTCTAAATTGTTATAATAGTTTAAATTGGTTACCCAGATTAGGCCCATCGACGAAAATTAAGTAAACAACTTCATAACAATACCGCGTGACTTGACACCATGAACGAGTACACGCATTGACTTTGTTAAGCCTAAGCGCGCCATTCATCTGCGTTCAGTGAAATACGCGCGCGCAGTTTAACACTGCTCGCATGAACCTTCTCAATGCTGTTGTCGCATGTTACTGGTATTTTTCCGTCTTGTAAAATACCCTTTTCATCCCGCAGGTTTTTGTCTTAACCAACCAAAAATCTTGATTTTTTAATATGAGGATAATAAGCCATGTTTCTAATCATATGCAAATTCCTGATTTATGAACTCGCACCATTTCTAAAATAACGCAGTTTTTCTTACTCTTTTATCTCAATTCATGACAAAAATTTGTGTTTATGTGCCCATATCATATTCCTTGCAAAGTTACGGTATTTTTTGTGAACATATATGGAATGTTGAAAGCCTTTCTTGTACTTATAAATAAAATATATAGCTATTAGGAGTTGTAGAGAGAAATTTGGAAGCTTTTAAAACTGCAACCCAAACCAAGCAAATTTAAATTTTCGTTGTGTGCGTATTCATAGCGTACAGTTTAATAATAGCGCATCAAAGTTGAATGGCCCTCCAACTGAGTGCTGTCACCTTCGGAGCCTTATCTCACCCTTTTTATGATGAAACTCCATTGAAGTGTCCTGTTGTGAAGGTGGCCTGGGAATAGTTTCTTGAACTGTATTTCTTCTCTTTGCTTATTTAAGCTTATTTCAAACTTTGAATAACAGGGCTTAAGCTACACTAGCAAGTGACACACCGTTGCAACGGTCAACCCAGGGTGAACAACTTTCCTTTAATGTCCTATACTACAACTTTCCTTTAATTTTACATGTATTGAAATTTGAAACCCACCTAAATCGCCATTATTTTATACTACAGCTTTCCTTTAATGTTTCAACACTTACGAAACAAGAGTGCTAATGTTGCTGCTACTGAATTGCAAATTGTATCATGATAGGGAGGCATGCAGTTCATTAAAGTACACTGTCACATTCAATCAATTATGATGCAACCAACTAATCACAGAGATGGGGAAATCATTACATTGCAGGTTTAAATACAAAATCAATGTATTTGATTGACTCATGTCAAATGCTTGTCACAACTGTTGCATTGGGACATTACAATTGAAATCCATACACCCCCAAACAGGGAGTGTAAATTTCAAATGGAGTCACCCATTCAGGTAATTTTATTTGAAATTTACATTCCCTCTGTGGGAGATTAAGGTCATGTCTTCCATAGGGGGTGTATGGTTATCAACTGGAATAGCCAAACTGATGACTTCATAATGATGGATTGAAATCAGGAAGTAATAACCCACTTTTATCATTATTGTTGACACATAATTCACTTATGTCAGGTTGACCATTTCCCAACATCAATCAAGTCTCCAAATTTAACAAAATGTAATAAACATGGGTGTGTAGAATTAGAATATAATTATTTGGGCACTAGTGCATTGCAGGTCTTCAAATAAGGTACCATATTGGACCACAATTAGTGGCCCTCCCCTAAGAAGGGCCCTATGAAATTTTTCCTGCGCCTGAATAAATAAAATTAGGCAAATGTTTAAAAAAATACTATTTACACTTTGTGACTTTAATGATTTTGACTTCAGAAACACTGTATTTTGAATGTTTCTGCTTGGAAATATCCCATTTTTACATTCATTTCATCATTTTAATAAGCCCTTCCAAACTGATAGGATTTAAGCACCTGGACATTGTATAGGGTAATATGACACTGGTACTATAAAAACTTTCAGTTCATGAAAGTCACACTTGTTGCACGGTCTCAACCTAAACTGTATTTAACAAGTACTGGGTGAACATTATTTGCTTTGGTTTATGAGCATAAATGAAGTCTTACTTTATGCTTGTGTAAATTTCTCATACTAGTGTGTGCCAGTCACAAAGTACACAATGTACACTTGGCATAGGTATTGCATACAACTACATGATATGTATGGCACTCTATATTAATACATGATGTCGTGAAGCTTGCCTATTACCATTAAATAAGAAATAACATACAGTTATCTTAGGTCTGTGGATTTCCAATTGAACCTATTTTAAAGTTATTCTTGACTCTTAAATTGTTTCTTCATATAGGCTTATTCATAATTTAACAAAGAGCACCTCAACACATGTGCCATTTAGATTCCAATGTACATTCAGTACAATAGGGCTGCCTTCATATACAGGCAATTTTCTTTTTGATATTGTTCACATTTCCTTTTGAACTGTACTTGTGAGAAACTTCTGGTATGAAAACGTTTGGTTTTCATTTAACAAGTTTAAGGATGTCAAAATTGAAATCTATTTTGCTGGCAAAAGGAGTGCATAATTATATCCCTTATACATTTAGTTTACCATTGTGTTACACCAAACACTAAACCATAAAATGCACATAATCATAATTCTTTTAACACAGCGACAATACTTGTGCAGACAAATGATGCACAATTTACACAATCAAAACAAGTGCACAGTAGAGATACCACAATGTGTAAGATATTTTTAGATATTGGCATTTTTTGTGCATTTTAGGAGAGATTATATTTCCTATAGCTATAAGTAGTATTCATAAAAAATTCATGCTACTTAAAAAGTGGTTCTATTCATAATCCATGATTATACCAAATTATTGTGCTTTATAAAGTGTAAAAACGTCTTATAGTTAAGTTGGAACCATAATTTGTAATGTTTATATTGCTGTACCATAACAAAAGAGCGCAACTGATATTTTGGCAGAAATTAGTTTTCCCTTTGACAGATCCAGTCAGTTAGTATCTGCCTACACAACATCTGAAAACCCTTTATTTCAAACCCCTAAACCTATAAATCCAACCCTTTTAAAACGGATTCAAACACAAATCCGTGCAAACTGAGAAGTCTTTGTCCATTAAACTGACAAGGAAATCAATCCGCCAGTTTTGCCTTTTTGTCATGGTACAGCATTAATAGGTATGCTCCTTACCTCTGTAAGACAGTCATTTTCTAACCAGTCTTGTCTATACCTATCAAAGCCACTTGAGCATCTCTTGATGGCATTACACCAGCGACAGTCGAATTTGATAACTGGTGCTTGTGATAAACAGGTATTACAATTTTGAAACTGGTTACAGGCTGTGAATAACAACAGTATATTAAACATTAATATGTAAATGCTTTCCAGCGCACATCACAAATATAGGTAATATTTCGAGATTAATAACTGTGCAATACTGTGAAAAATCTAAATATTTTGGCATATCCCTACAACCATGGCCAAAATGTGTTGGGACACTTATGGAAAACGTACACTATAGTATGACCTTATTTCCGTTATTATTAACGTGATAAAGTGGAGGTTTCTTTGGTGTCAAGCCTAAACACTTTCCCAACAAACCCAACCCTCCCCCTTCCCCACCAATCAATGTTGGGTGCCACAAGGCTCGTGTGACCAAAAAAAGTCGAATTCAACATTGATCGGGGGGAGTGGGGGGCTTATTTACATTACCCTATCAAACCGTCCCAACACTTATGGCCAGCATTGTCTCTAAGGTACAAAAAATCTAATTTTAAAATGTGTGTTTTGGCCCATATCTCCTCAACCATAGCTTGGATTTTCATCAAATTTTACATGAAAACGGAGAAACTATTTATCTTTTCACTTATATAAAAATTATTGCATTTTCCTCATGTGATTTAGGGATACGGTCACGCTTTTATACGCAATATCATGTATTTTACAGTGCGTTCTGAACATTATTAGCTTTGCCAACTACGTATTTTATGTAAAATGACGTTTTATTTTGAAAGAGTAGTGATTTAATCACCAGAAATACATGATATTTGTTGACAGGAATTGATTGAAGTCTTTTAAAAGAGTGATTTTGGGAAAAAAATACTTAAAATTAAAAAAAAGCTAATAATAAAAAAAAAAAAACCACAAACTTTAATCATTTTCATCGTTTGCATCAAAAACGTATGTGGTATTTACAACAGTATATCGTGTAAATATAATCATAGTCGGCAGGAGTAGGCTTAAATTACATTTTATGACTGAAATTTATTAAAGCGCTTTCAAAGAAACTTATAGTAAGTATAGAAAGTAAAATATAGGTAGACATACAGAAAAAAAAGAAGGAACGGACATTGGCAAAAATTAATAGAGCAGCCGAATATAATATGATGAAGGATATTGTAAAATAATAACAAAAAGAAAAGAAAAAGAAATCTAAATAAATTCAGGGCTCGAACCCACATGTCCAGTTTTTGTCCGGATAATGAGATACGTATCCATTGGGCCATACACTGCCTTTAAAGAGCTTAAACTAATTTTAATATAATGCTACTTCAACATGCATGTATATAAAACGCTCTACGCTCGCTTTACAGTCCCAAAATACATTTTCTACATTTGTTTCAAAACTGAATATATTATCATATAAATGTTGGCCAACATTATATGATAAATATTCAGTTTTGTCCGGGATAAATGACTACGGGAAAAAAATGTGATTTGTATGACTGTTTATCTTTAAAGAGTAAAGATTTTAATATATATTACTTTCTTTTCATTTTGAATAGCATTATATTACAGTTTAAGCCTGTTAAAGTAAAACAGCTCTGTGGTGCAATGGATACGCATCTGCCACAGGCACAGTGGACACGGGTTCGAAATTTATTTATATATCTTTTTTTTCTTTTTGTTTCACCCCTGATTTTATATATCTTTTTCTTTTCTTTTTTTTTATTTTTTTAAAATATAGTTCATCATATAATAATTTTCGTTCTATTAATTTTTGCCAATGTCCGACATTTTTTTTTTCTGTATTTTGTTGCTTCATTTGTGGTAGACTGCGGTAAATTGGGAAAACAAGTGTGCATGGGTTCGATTCCTTTATTTGTTTTTTGATCACGAGATGTTGTGATAACTTTTATTTTCTTCTATAGCTGTAATGTAACATTTTAATTGGTGGAAACAATAATTTTCCATTTTAAAACCCAAGTTTTTGACAGTTAAAGTGACGAATAGTGAACTTAGACAGGGCCAAAATATCGCTTTAAGACATTTTAAGTGACCAGTCCCTAAATTTCAAATGTAGCCATCCAAAATTTTTTGGTAAAGCCACATGATAAGATCTCTAACTGCTCCAAATTTGGTGTCAATATCATATTTACTTTTTGAGTTATAAGCAAAAACTGAAATTAGATGATTTTTTTTCAACTTTTCAAATACAACCATGGCCAAAATGTGTTGGGACACTTATGGAAAACGTACACTATAGTATGACCTTATTTCCGTTATTATTAACGTGATAAAGTGGAGGTTTCTTTGGTGTCAAGCCTAAACACTTTCCTAACAAACCCAACCCTCCCCCACTCCCCCAATCAATGTTGGGTGCCACAAGGCTCGTGTGACCAAAAAAGTCGAATTCAACATTGATCGGGGGAGTGGGGGGCTTATTTACATTACCCTATCAAACCGTCCCAACACTTATGGCCAGCATTGTAGGTACCAAAGCAAAATGAATTGATTCTTCAAAATGCATGACATATAACCAATGCAAAGTTATTAACACAAATTCATTACTGTCATTTGTAACAATTTTAATCACATTTTGCCTTCACAAAATCAATAAGTCTAAAATGGACTTGCCACAAATGACCAAATGACCATCACAATATAAGATCTTTCTTGATGATACAAATGGCACTTAAAGTCATGACATGTCAAAATTTTATGTCCAATTTGATTTATTTATTGATTACTAGTCATGAATTTGGAGGCAAAATATAGTGGTTGTCCGTCGGACAAGTGCATGGCTAATCATGATAGTCCTCGGTTATTTGTGGACAAGCAGACAAGCGCTTATTTTGAACACCGTCTAGGAGTCAAAAGCACCGAAAAATTATAATTGGGGCTCTTCCAAAATAAAATATTATGTACTGCAAACATTTACTTTTACACCATTCTGCTTGTTTTTAATTTAGCTCACTTCTACGTTGCTTTTAATCGACTTACGTGAGACTTCATTACACCTTGTAGCTTCAAGCAAGCTATATATAAGAGCGCAGAAAACATGAAACTTAACCCCCTGAGCACTACCTGCCGATCTAACATTGCCTCTGATTGGTCAATTACATTATATCTTCACTTTATTCACCAATCAGAATGGAGCTTTGCAAATAATTCACCCCAATTTTTTTTCGTGGTGAAATTATTCTAACAATATTGCTGATTGGTCCAATTGATAATGAAAACTTCTTTTTGGCCAATCGGCAGGTAGTTCTCATAGGGTTAATGGGGTGTGAAATTTTGCACTGTAACAGAACAGAGCTGACTGACTTGTTTTTGGATCAAGTGCTCTTTATAGTTCTGTTTACATAGCACAGAAGACTGAAATCTAAGACTTAAATACAGCAATGGAAACTTACTTAGTAAAGGTGTAAGCAAAAAGGCACTGTTGGATACGACTTTCGTTCTGTTTAAGTCAACAGTATGGTACCTATATATGGTACGCTTTATTGTTGTTGAACCTGTGAAGAAATAGAAAGAAAATACATTTATTATAATGCGATCAAGAGGAAGGCACTTACATATAACACAAATGACCATACAGATATTATACTCCCCCAGAAGGACCCGAATTTGGACTGTGCAGCTCAGAAATATTCCTGAATTTTATCAAAACAGAGCACTGGCAGAACTGTAATTTTGATCATTTCAGATCCAAAAAAATGCTCATTCCTCTTATTTCTGTTTTTTTGTCAGATTATTTTCAACCAGAAAGCCAAAAAAGACCTTTGATTTTGATAGTCTGCAACTCTGAAAGACACCTGTTTATTAATACCCTTTCCGCTTCCCAATGATACACCATTTTCAGTTCCACAGAGAGCATACCCACCAAAAAAAATTGATGATGTGCACCCCATACATTTATGCTATACAATGCATGTTTAATACCGCCTTGGTCTAATAAACAGTAATGTTATCCACATGGCATGCATGTAACATATTGATATAGCGGTGTGCTACACATAAGTGGGTCATATGAAACAAGTGGAACATTTATCCCAAAGAGATTTGTGGTGATATCAGTTATTGGTATGAGGAAATAATCCTATAAGATGATACTGTGACATGTCTCTGTGTAATAGAACCACAGGGTAATAATCATTTATGTATGCAATAATACCGTTTCAAATCTGAATGCAAAGTTGTGAATGTGAAAACATTGAGTAATGTATCTACTATAGAAAAGATGTACATGACTAGGCAGCACTTTGGCAGACTAGGAGCAATTTCAACAAGTAATTCTACTGTCATATTGATTCAGACACTGCACTGCTGCAAACCTGAGAAAGGGTATGAAATTAGCTAAAAATAGACAGAAAACAGAAGCTGAATGTTCGAATGTATATTTTTTATGGAATCAGGAGTACAGGCTAGCATTTTACCTTAAACAACAACATATTATGTTGCTCAGTGCTTGATCATGTTATTTTCTAATACTATTGCCCCATAATTCGCAAAATTGAGATATCGTCAACACATAGCGCTTCAAAGTAAACCAAAATCCTGGAGCACATAACCTAACCTAACAGGCCAACAGTTACTTTGTAACCTATATTACCTGTATTTAGCATTACCTTTGGTGATAGGTTCATCAATATAGAAACCATCTGACAGGCCAACAGTTACTTTGTAACCTATGTTACCTGTATTTAGCATTACCTTTGGCAATAGGTTTATCAATATAGAAACCATCTGACAGGCCAACAGTTACTTTGTAACCTATGTTACCTGTATTTAGCATTACCTTTGGCAATAGGTTCATCAATATAGAAACCATCTGACAGGCCAACAGTTACTTTGTGACCTATGTTACCTGTATCTAGCATTACCTTTGGCAATAGGTTCATCAATATAGAAACCATCAGACAGGCCAACAGTTACTTTGTGACCTATGTTACCTGTATTTCGCATTACCTTTGGCAATAGGTCCATCAATATAGAAACCATCTGACAGGCCAACAGTTACTTTGTGACCTATGTTACCTGTATTTAGCATTACCTTTGGCAATTGGTCCATCAATATAGAAACCATCTGACAGGCCAACAGTTACTTTGTGACCTATGTTACTTGTATTAAGCATTACCTTTGGCAATAGGTTCATCAATATAGAAACCATCAGACAGGCCAACAGTTACTTTGTGACCTATGTTACTTGTATTAAGCATTATCTTTGGCAATAGGTTCATCAATATAGAAACCATCTGACAGGCCAACAGTTATTTGGTAACCTAAGTTACCTGTATTTCGCATTACCTTTGGCAATAGGTCCATCAATATAGAAACCATCTGACAGGCCAACAGTAACTTTGTGACTTATGTTATCTGTATTAAGCATTACCTTTGGCAATAGGTTCATCAATATAGAAACCATCTGACAGGCCAACAGTAACTTTGTGACTTATGTTATCTGTATTAAGCATTACCTTTGGCAATAGGTTCATCAATATAGAAACCATCTGACAGGCCAACAGTAACTTTGTGACTTATGTTATCTGTATTAAGCATTACCTTTGGCAATAGGTTCATCAATATAGAAACCATCTGACAGGCCAACAGTAACTTTGTGACTTATGTTATCTGTATTAAGCATTACCTTTGGCAATAGGTTCATCAATATAGAAACCATCTGACAAGCCAACAGTTACTTTGTGACCTATGTTACCTGTATTTAGCATTACCTTCGGCAACAGGTTCATCAATATAGAAACCATCAGACAGGCCAACAGTTACTTTGTGACCTATGTTACCTGTATCTAGCATTACCTTAGGCAATAGGTTCATCAATATAGAAACCATTTGACAGGCCAACAGTAACTTGTGACCTATGTTACCTGTATCTAGCATTACCTTAGGCAATAGGTTCATCAATATAGAAACCATCTGACAGGCCAACAGTTACTTTGTGACCTATGTTACCTGTATTAAGCATTACCTTTGGCAATAGGTTTATCAATATAGAAACCATCTGACAGGCCAACAGTTACTTTGTGACCTATGTTACCTGTATCTAGCATTACACTTGGCAATAGGTTCATCAATATAGAAACCATTTGACAGGCCAACAGTTACTTTGTGACCTATGTTACCTGTATCTAGCATTACACTTGGCAATAGGTTCATCAATATAGAAACCATTTGACAGGCCAACAGTTACTTTGTGACCTATGTTACCTGTATTAAGCATTACCTTTGGCAATAGGTCCATCAATATAGAAACCATCTGACAGGCCAACAGTTACTTTGTGACCTATGTTACTTGTATTAAGCATTATCTTTGGCAATAGGTTCATCAATATAGAAACCATTTGACAGGCCAACAGTTACTTTGTGACCTATGTTACCTGTATTAAGCATTACCTTTGGCAATAGGTTTATCAATATAGAAACCATCTGACAGGCCAACAGTTACTTTGTGACCTATGTTACCTGTATCTAGCATTACACTTGGCAATAGGTTCATCAATATAGAAACCATTTGACAGGCCAACAGTTACTTTGTGACCTATGTTACCTGTATTAAGCATTACCTTTGGCAATAGGTTTATCAATATAGAAACCATCTGACAGGCCAACAGTTACTTTGTGACCTATGTTACCTGTATCTAGCATTACACTTGGCAATAGGTTCATCAATATAGAAACCATTTGACAGGCCAACAGTTACTTTGTGACCTATGTTACCTGTATTAAGCATTACCTTTGGCAATAGGTTCATCAATATAGAAACCATTTGACAGGCCAACAGTTACTTTGTGACCTATGTTGCATGTATTTAGCATTACCTTTGGCAATAGGTTCATCAATATAGAAACCATCTGACAGGCCAACAGTTACTTTGTGACCATTCCCACCACTGATAGTATCAGCTGATATAGGCACCTGTAATACAAACACACAACATTTGTGTTAGCTAGTGATTGAACTTGAGGCATGATTTTAGAGGCATGATTTATGATCCATAAACCCAAGTGTGACTATAAGACAGCAGGGTAAAAACTACTTTTTTGGCAGCAGTTTATTTTAAAAGATGGTAACATGATGAACACTAGGTAATTTGTCACTTGATAAGGGGTAAACTTGAGGGATTTTCTTAACTGGTAGCCTTTTATTTGTATTATGAAAGTGTTTGGTCACATACATGGACACCATTCATTCTTTAGTTTGCCCTTACCAAGATCTACATGTTTTAGGTTAATAAACACAGCCTGAGGATAGAAAATCTTGGTTAGGAGAAGGATGAGGGTCAGGATTAGTAGATAAAAATGATGAGCTTCAGCGAGGTAAGAGTTAAAATTAGAATTTGGGGTGACATCCATTATTCTTAAGTATAGCACTAAATTTAAATTTGAAAGCTTCATTTTGAGAGAAAAAATGATCCTCATTTACAACAATTTACCTATGTCATATCAATTTTATTTGCCATTCTAAAAGTCCTATTACAACAAATCAATGACACATAGCTTCAACTACAAGATTGCTGAATGAAGCAAAGCATGATCTGTTTTTCAGATTATTCCAATCACTCACATTCAATATTGATCAACACAAAGTTGCAGCAAGTAAGACATATAAAATGAAGTGCCTTCTTGAACGTTTTAACATTTACATGTTTATGAATTTGCTTTAACTGAAATTTTTAAATAAGTAGAACGAATATATGCCAGACAATGTTACATGTTCCAGGAACCAACTAGTCAATAGTCTGAGCAAATGCTTCATGTTTCACAAACAAATCACTTTTACAGATTCTGTTTCAACAGAAAAAAAGGACATAACTTTCAGAAATTGCGGAATACAGGCTACAAAGTTTTTCTAAAAGAACACTTTTGTCAAAACTTTAAAGCTAATCAGTTTTATCTTGATGACAAAGAAAGTCCAATTATCTTTCTTGCTAAGGTTGTTTGAGGGAAAGTTACAAGCTGAATTGTGCTGACACATACAGCACATAGTATTTGCTTTGAGCAAAGATAACCTTTCTGGATACATTGATGCAAACATTTTGTAGATAGGACATTGACTTTCTCTCTATACTGGCAAAGTTACATTGACACTATACGATCTGGGTTAGTTTGAGGCCAACCTTGTGGGTATGGGGCCTTACAGGACACAAAGATGACATTTAGAGGGCAAATACGGTCAGTTAACATCCATCAAAGTTCAGAGGATCTAAATATCTTACTGGACATTGCACAAATACCACTGTAAAAGCCGGGGTACTCAGTACAAATGACCATACGGGGACGTGCATAAACATGGGTAGCATTTTCAGCCTTCTGGTATATCAATGACCCCTTTTTCAAAGCCTATTTTGGTATATGAATGGGCCCAATTTTTCCTTAATCTAGCCAAAATTTTCCCAAAATTTTGGGAAAATTTGTAAAAACTAAGACAATTTTGGGTAAATTCGGCCAAAAATTTTGACTTTTGGTATATCAATGGGTCCAAATTTCTTGAAAAATTGGTATATTTATGGGTCCACTTCCAAAATCTCAGCGGCACGTCCCTACCAAAACCAAACTTGAGTACCCCCCACCCGGGTGTGAAAGATGCTAAAAATAGTACAGAAACTAAATTTTGAGGTCTTGTTCTGCCTTTTTAGGCCCTCTTAGTTCTTGAACTCAGACAGGGCATGAGATAAAGTTTGTGTTGTATTCAAGGTAAAGATGATGATATGTGACTTCCTCAAATGAAAAGCATAGATGTCTTTCGGTACATGTCTTAAGGAGATGTATTTCAAACTTAACTCTCTTCACGCGGGTGTCGACTGCAGACGACAAGTTTCAAAAATTTTCAAAAATTCAAAAATATCAGTAATGTAAATTTTCATGGCCATATTTGGAATAAGAATGAAAAATGCATTAAAATGAGTACCAACAAGCCTTGTTTTGGTCCAGTAGTTCTTAAGATAGCCCTTGATATTTTGAGAAAATATTTCAAAACTTCAACTTTTTTCGTTGAAGCGCATGGCTAGCACGCAGAGCATTAAGATGCACTGAAAGATTTGGAATGAAGTCAAGGGAAAAAGGCACACATAATGTTAATGGACAAAATGAAAGCAACATAATCTCATTCCTCTCAGTCAGGATGTTATGACATATTATTATCATTTTCAAAGCTGTTTAACAAAAACAAAGAACTGATAGTATGACATTGAAATGAAAGTTTAGTTACGTATTAGTCCATTGTTCAAATCATGCACTTACTGTTTTGCTTGCAAAGATACTTCGTCCATCTTTCATTCGTGTCGTCTGAAAGGTGTATGATCCAGCTTCAAGGTGAAAGTTCAAAGGTCATGGGCATTTACACAGGCAGGTCAAGCAGGCAGGCAAAACAAACAATGAAATGAGACAATTGATGTTAGTAATTAAGAAAAAGTTATTCATGCCATGCTTAAGGTGGATACAAACAAAAACAGAACATAAAATTAATTGGTATTCATGATTAAACATGCTGTTTAGAATTAATGAAAGGCTTGGTTGATACATGTAAATGTTGATGTTAAACTCTGATTTTAAATACTCTGAAACTCCTCAGATGAGTTCACACACACAGGGTTGTGAGAGGGCAATGAGGAGTAACAAATTATTTGGAAAGTTCATTATATCAAATTCTGTAGTAAAAGATGGTATATTTAATCAGTTTTCAGTGAAATATACCATATATGAACTCTCAAAATCATGATGCGCAACAATCCAGATGAACTTATTAAAAGAAGAAAAAAGGTCCATTTTAGAATAGTATGTGAACAATAGAAACATGTATGTATTGTTCAATATTACTTTCACATTCACATTCAGATTCAGATTTATTAAAACCAATTTACAGCTAAAAGACTGAATTACATGTTACATACATAGTTAAAAACATGAAAAATACATTTATAAAACATAAGACATCATTCTATACATTTTAAAACATGACAAAACATTGATTGCACCAACTGACAGTCATCAAATCAAAATTTAAGAAACTATTACTATTTAAAAGTTGGTATCATCTACTCTTCCTGAAATAAACAATACTCTTTAGCTTCCCCCAAATGAAAACATAAACAAACACATTAGAACATTTCAATACACTGAATCTAATAATCACTCATAAAATACAGGGAGAGTCAAAAAGTACAATAAGGCAAAGATGCTGTATTTATTTCAGTCCTAAGTTGAACTTTTCAAATGTTGATACTTTCTATGAATGCTGGGTTATGTTCCATTTACAGTATTAACAGTATATGAAAACAGGAAGTAGATCACATTGGCAGTGTTATGTTTATGAACTTTTTATACTGTAATACCAAATTTTAATATTGGGCAACCAGGCACCTGTGTTTTGAATGAATGAGAGCACACAATACACCAAACAATACAGATCTGAAACTTAACTTTAACTTAATTCAAGCTTCATTTTTTTTCACTTCCTTTTTATGTTTATACAACATTTCTCATATTTCTAAAGTCCTTCATTCATCACGCTTTCTAAAGTCCTTCATTCAGCCAACTTCTTAGATATTGTGAAATGTATTTCCTGTTGACATTAAAAAACCTACGCACCAATCTGTACATTTCTGTAAAATCTGTTATTTAAATTTGATAAACAATAAACATCATTTAAGATGACTGAGGCGCTATGCTATTAGCCCGGAGAATTCATTTTGTGAGAGTTCTGAACCTTGAGCTTCCATTGCGTGAGAATACTCTTCCTTTCCCAAAATGTTCCTATAAGATTGGGAATCCTGCAATAGTGTTCTTTTACTGTAAGTTAATCAGTGTTTATTTCTCCGATTGTGAGACAGTAGAATTGCTTCTCTCCCCCATACACTGCTTATCACATGGAGGACTTGGAGGTATCAGTATTATGTGTATGCATCATCTTGTGGTTCAAAAGTTGCATAAAACTATTTGTCCTGTGAACAGAAGAGTCTTCCAATGTGCATGTTAAAGTGTCAGACCATGCCCATTTCTGATACCTATACCCTGTCTTCTAATGGACCCCAATGGAATTAAGCTTCACATGAGGCTTTCTTGGGTTATCCATGGCTGTCAACCCAAACAATTACTTTATTTTTCACACAATGTTACCAATGAATATATAATAGCATTCCTATAAAGTTTAAACAACTGGAAAGTTCAACTTGGTTCTTAAAATAAAGATGACTTCTTTGCCTTATAGTTATCTCTTTTACTCACCCTGTACTCTCTCAAGTAAAATCACACTCCATATTACATTACACATGTATAGCTGGATTAGACGTGTATGTCTTCTTGATATCACTTATGATTTTGTTTTATTTTTAATTTACCTATTTATCTTCATAAATTTATCTTTGTGAGAAATGCAGAATTATAATTACACAATGTTTAAATGTTGACATTAGGCCAGGAGCATAACGGATGTAAATTTTTATCACAAAATGGACTAAGCTTTGATCAGCATTGCCAAAAATATAAACAAATAATAATAAACATGTAATTCAGCTAGCTGGTTATTCAATTGTATCCAGCCAAATAAATTACATTCTTTTTGTGAAAAAGATGTAACTATTACTCAATAGTAGAAACTTTTGTGTGTTTTGTTTTCAATTTATGCTTATCTTTAAAATTTTCTTTTCAAATAATTAAAGAATTCTAATCCAATGTTTCAAATATTGACATTGGTCAGGAGTGCTTGTAGCTTCTTCCCTCATTAACAGCATATTAGAGTTTTAGAAATAAATCTATTCACTTATTTAGCAAATTACACAACATAAGAATATTATATATAATACTCTTTATCTCTAATGACATAATAATCAGATCAATTACACTGCTAGTAATTTCAACATATGCAATAGAATCTCAACTCGTGTTCGTAATCCTTTTTGCAAATACAAGAGAGGTAATTTGATATACTATATCCTATTATAGTAAGTCGCTATAATACCATAAAGACTGCTGTCGTGATAGGGACCTGGATGCTGTGGCCACCACGCGAGTTGGTGTCGTTGGCCTCAAGCAGACTAAATAAAATTGTATTATTGCAGCAGCACAGATGAAAATTGCAAACATCATTTTCTTTATGATTTGAAAATGAGCTGCTTTTGCTGAACATTCAAGAAACTGTAAGTGAAAATGAGTTGCCAGTTTTATATGGAACTTTGAGAAGCCATAAATCCTCTGAGTACTGCTTCAAACATTGATGCATTGAAAAATGCTGATTGCTTGAATTCAAGTTCTACTAATCTTATCTTCAAGGTAGAAGGAAATGCTAAAATAATGACAAACTTGATGATAAAATATTTGTCTTTTTATTTGTTTTTTCTTCTCCAAATACCCAAATGATATAATCCCAATGAATAATACATAGGAATAATACATAAGTCTACCCCTGTGAACGGCTTTTGAAATTCAGGTTCAGATTAACAAACAGTTTCAGATCTGAACCACACCAATTCAGATTTGAACCACACCAATTCAGATCTGAACCACACCAAGTCAGGTCTGAACCAAGACAATTTGTCAAGGATTGTAAGTTTTGCTCTTGCAGTTCTCTAGGTTACATAATACTTTCAGTTATGTAAAAAATAGTACTAAATAATTTAATCACATTTAGACATAAATCTGAAACAACAACATAAATGTTCAAACAAAAAGTAATATATTTGAAATTCTGTGATTAATACAAACAAAACCTGTTACTTTTAATTACAGATAATATGACTTTTGAATAAAAGGAAAAAACAAAGTAAAATATTGCAATTCTAAAAACTCCAGACAAACACTTTTTAAGCGTCACCTCCTAGGAGCAGGGCACTAAGTTCTTCTGATTCTCAAACCGGGTAATGCGAGCAAGAAGACTGTTCAATACAATGGTATCAAATTACCTGATAACTGTGAAGTTTGACATCTGAATTAAATGCCTTTTGAATAAAATAAAAACCCTAGCTGTCAAATCCATTATGTGTACACGATGAGTGCATCAGCAGCACAGACAGCAAAGATTTGATTTTCACTCACAGAGAGGATTTGATTTTAAAGTACTGATAGAAAGAACCTACTTCACACAGAACAATGTAGCTGCCGCATTATAGCATGGATAAAATTGATAGCTCTATGGCGGCAAATTGATGTTAAGTATCACTAAAACTGTCACTTGATCAAACTTCTAATAAATAGCTTGTGAGAAAATAGCACCTAGATTTGTGTGAGTTACTTACACCTTGGCAGACATGTCAAAAATGCTTTGTCACCAATTATTTATAGATACTGATGCATTAAAGCAATATTGTACCAGAAAAATAGATTTTGGTTTTTTCCCTACATAATGTTTGTTTTCCAGCGCCTATATCACCAATGCGAGTCTTAATCGCTTGGTTGTGACCGAGGTCAAAAGGCTTGACGTGTAATGAACATATCGTACACTATGTACGTACTTCACCATAATTTAAATTGTATTAATTAAACAACTGGATAATTTTTTTAATTCTCAGATTTTGTCACAACTAGAGCACCTAAAGCCTTGATTTTTGCAGTGTATGTTAGTTCATTAAGGGCTCGGATAGCGATGTTTTCACATATTTTGTGTTGGATCAGAGAGCACATCAGACATATCACATTGCATTTTGAAGTATGAAGTACATACCATCATAAAGTTTACTTCAAGGACTGTTAAATATCAAAAATATCAAATTTTAATATAGGTTTTCCCAGAGTATTTCGCACTTATATCATTCATATTCATAAAAAGGACAGTTTAAATTCGTCCTAAAAAATCAAAATCGCACAAACTCAAAAGCAATTTCATTATTCGGTCATTGAATTTCATATTTGTATCAGTATAATTTAACATTTGTATCATTGATATTCTTCAAATCTGTGGTCAATTTCGTCTTGCGTGGCGATGGTTTGTAAATCGTAAAAGCAATTTCGTCTTTTGTCATTCATTTTAATACAAATGTCATTTATATTCGTCAGGTGCTAAATGGATGTTTAATATGTCTATTTAACAGGACGTGTTTGTTCGTTTTAGTTTATGTTTTTAGTTTAGGTTATGTTTATGCTATTCTTAATTGAAAAGGAAAACCTTTAACAATCTTAAAATTATATATAAGAAAATTTAAAAAAAAGAAGAAAGATTCCACTTAAATGAGTTTTCAAGCTGGAGCATGAAGCATGTAAAATGATGCCTAAAAGTGTAGCACGAGTTACAATGCAATTGACTTATTAGGCCTTGTATGATATACCAAAGAAAGAAAGAAAGGACGACAGAGCATAATTAGGCCTACATGCAATAAAAACAATCCATTATACATTATACATACAATATAGGCTATCATTTACTGAAAACACCAAAGGTCTAGCATACTTGATTCTAAAGTTCTAAAGTTTTTTATGTCTATTTTCTTATGTATTTTATTGTTTTTTACTCGATATTTTTACCCTTATCTCAATTTCAAATATGCCGCCTTTGGCCCCATGGACCAGATCGTTCACACAATATATAAGCCCATAAGCATGATAAGCACAAATAAAAAAAGAAAATAAAAAGTATACAAAATATATATAATTAGAAAATGACCTCCACCCAGAATACATGCATGGTTTACATGATTAACATAGCATATAGGCCCATAGGAGACGAAATTAAATGAAACAATTACGAATATCAATGACAAATGACGAATTTGCTTTTGCGAAATGGATCGCTAGACATTTTCAGACTAATTTGACCTGCAATTTGACGAAAATCAATGACACAAATACAAAATATAATGGTACAATATTGAAATCTAATGGCACAATTATGAAATTGAACTAGAGTTTCTAGCTCGAAGATTTTTCAGAAACGAAATTGAAATGTCATTTGTATGAATATCAATGACAAAAGTGCGAATTACTCTGGGAAATCCTATAATTTACCATAAAATTATATCGCAAATTTCAAAAAATCAAAATTATTTGATATCAGGAGTTCCTCCTATTCAGAATACAATTTTATATGTCTGATATGCTCTCATGTCCCACAAACAATACTGTGCAAACGTTGCTACCAGAGCCCTTAAAGGAAATTAAAATTTTGAAAAAAAAATTAGGGCACAATTCTCAGCAAAATAATCTTACAATATTGCTGTGTCTTCCCACCATCCTTTCATTCTAGAATTTTCAAAAAAATGAAACTTTATGTACCTATGCCGACGAATTTTTTAATTTTTTATTTCGAGATTTTTATACACATATTCAAAATTATGATTTTCTTTTCCGCTCAAATACTGCAAATTTTGCAATCTAAATGTCAAACATAATACATTTTTAAACTAGCATTTCAGAAATGCAGACTGCATACATATTATAATTTATAGAGGCAACATGAATAATGTGATTTATTTATTTATAAACCTACCAGTGGCACCATAGGCAAATACTAAAATGCCAAAATACACATTATTTATGTACCCCTATTTTAGTAATTATTTTATTTCATGTTATTAATATTTATATTTCATATACTATTAATAATTCACACCCTTAAGGATCTTCTTATTTTTTCATAAGAATGTGAAATTCCAACAGGAATTGAAGCACCAGGACAATTAAGGGAAAAAATGAATAATGAAGGATGAAGCCCTTGGGGTCACTCGAATATAAAAGTGTTACCCATGCATGTAAATCAACCCTCAACACAGACCCTAAATGGTGTAACTGAAAACAGTAGCAAATTTGTTACCTTAAATGGAGTATGTTTAAGGATTTAATACCTTAAATCATGTAACTATACGCCTCTAACTGGTGTAAACATCACATTTTGAATCAATGATGGTCAAAAAGAGACCCTAAATGTCAATATGGCTAAAAATGGTCCCTAATTGGCAAAACCATCAATGCCAACTTCCAACCCTTTTTCACCATTTTTAGCTGCGGGTAGCAGCTCTATAAGTCACCATGTCTCTCCGTCTGTTAGTCCGTCCGTCCGTCCGTCCCTTAGTCCGTTAGTAACAAACACTAAAAAATGCTGTTACGTCTACATTGTTTGTCGCATGGCTATGATACTTGGTGAGGGGGAGCCCAGACAAACGAGAACCTAGACCTATGACTTTGACTCGCGTAGTGAAGCCGACACTGCTTAGCAACGAATTTGACAAGGACGCATACCGGACGCAAACAAGCAGACATGTTCGCGTCTATGGAACATGTTGCATTTGACGCGCGATAACGGGCGCAGTAATCACGCAAAACGAAGCGCGTCAAACATGTATGCGATATTTCTCCGCGCCTAGTAACCCCGTCAATCCGTCAATATCACCTTGGATACGGGCTTCACCTCCCGCTGTGGTAAAGGATGGGCAGTAATAGGTCTAGGTGGTATGTCTATGAGGGGGAGGCCCTATATATTGGGAAAATGAGGGGAAATTGAGGGAAGTTAAGGGAAATTGAAGAGAATTAAGGAAATTGGGATTTTTTTTGAAGAGAATTAAGGAAATTGAATTTTTTTTTTTTTTTTTTCCAAATTTTATTTTTTGAAATTTTTTTTTCCGATATTTTTTTTTTCCTAATTTTTTTTTTCCAAATTTTTTTTTTTTTGTAATTTTTTTTTTCCGTTTTTTTTTTTTTTTCCTAAATTTTTTTTTTCCGAAATTTTTTTTTTTTTTTTTTTTTCCTAATTTTTTTTTTTCAGAAATTTTTGTTGTTGAAATTTTACAAACTTGAACCTGCTTCAAAGACACCAACACTGCAAAATTGAATTCCTTGTCCCGCAGCGACCGCTACGGATCCGACGGTACTTGTTATAGATGAGAAGCCCTTTCACATTAGAGTGATGGAGCCTAGGGAATCAAGCTATTAAGCGGGTACTACACCCCTTGCCAATTTTGTGCCCATTTGTGCATTTTTTTCAAATATGCTAGCGCATTCGTGACAAGTAAGATATGTATATTATAGGGGCAAGGACTACAACTTCTGCACTGAAAATTCAGCAACTCTAGGCAAGTAGTTATTGATTTATTGATCAAATATTGGTTTTCCCTCATTTTTGCCTGTAAGTCCACAACTGTTGTCTGTGTTGAAATAAAATGTCCAGTGCAGTAGTTGTAGTCCTTGCCCCTATAATATTCATATCTTACTTGTCACCAATGCGCTATAATTTTTGAGAAAAATGCAAAAATAGGCCCAAAATTGGGCAGGGGTGTAGTACCCCCTTAAAGAAGTTCCCCATTGATCCTGGTAAATGAGATTCTATTTTATCAGAAAATATTTCTTCTTGATTTCCTTCTCTTTCCTTGTGTCTTTTTCTTCCCACACACAATTGATCATGCTTAGACAATTTCTGTAATAGTTCACTTGAGTTTATAAGCAAATATTCCTGTGTTAAAGGAAAATTTGAATTATTTTTTTAATTTTGGCTTTCTTTTTTGTACATTTCTGTCAAATTATAAAATACCTTTCTCATACCTTTCTGTCAACTAATGATATAAACTAACTTGCTAGGAAAATAAATTTGTACAATACACATACTATAATTGGCATGCAGGTAATACTGTTTTTGCTATACTCGTAATTTATTTTAATCACTGTCGTGGTGACATTCAACATGACATTTATTCAACAAATTTTAATGTGCTTCTATAAAAATGTCACCCAAATTAGTGAAACATTATTGTTTGGAATGAAAATAGAGAAACTCTCCCAATGATATGGTTTGTTCATTATAGTGTTGTGTAATAAACAGCAAAAGTGAGCCAATGTTGTAGCTCAGATGCATAGTTGGGCTACCCTCTCTGCTGCTTATGGACATGATGGTACACCTATGCCACTTGCCAGGCCCTCTCCCTCCATTGCCGCTCTCCATCCAATCAGATGGAGAAAGGTCAATTTTTACTCAAAATTGTCATTAAGAGAATAGCCTTAACTTTGAAAATAAATTGATGATAAACTTCGTAATGCTGTGGAGAATATATGTCACAAGACTATTCAATGTCTAAGACCAAAAAAATTCCTTATTGTTTGTGGAGCACCGCAAAACACTATCAGTATTAGCGATGTTTTTAATGGAAATTAAAGACCTTTTAACTAACTCCCTCCTTTTGGAATATGCAATATCCCTGGGATGTTAATTCAACAGAATAACGTTTTCAATCCCATCAATTGAAAACCAATTTAACCCCTGCAGAATAAATGCTGTGGTCCCCGTTGGTAAGGCATATTGTTGAATTTGTGTACTGTTGCCAAGTCACGTGGTACACAGGCGATGTTTTGCATTCCGATCATTTCTTGTTTCGTCATTATTTTGTCAGATTCAACAAGACTAGGTTGTGTTTAAAAAATTTCTTTCGGAAGTTTTTTGCATATTTTACAATTTAACTATCGTTCATAAGTAGCTATATATATTAATTTGGAAGTGTATTTACAACAATATTTCGTGGCGTGGACCATGTTTTCATTGATGGTTTTCGTCGGAAAAATACAACAAAATATGTGCAGCGGTTTGGAATTTCATGAACTTTGAGTGGAACATTGGGAGAAAAGGAGCCTATACCACCAGCTGGATCGAATTTTATGTCTATTTGCGCTATCACCGAGAGCATCTCGCCAGGTGCATGGCTGATAATTCATCAGTTATGAAAGTACAAGTGCGATCATAGGCTAATGATATAGTTCCAGTTTGGTTCCCTTACGATTCCAAAGTCTTTTTTACATGAACGGAAAATCGTTGTTGAATTTACGCACGAAACAACTAGCTGCAGCAATCAAGTAAAGTCGTCAATATTATCATAGTGATGGTACTGCGGCAAGTGGAAATTGTGACATTGTCCGGGATTCTGTTAATAAAATAATACAAATAGTTGGACAAAACTAACCCGAGTGATAGAGAGGCGAAGTGGCTGGTATTTTAAATGCGGAATGTGACAATTTTACGTGAACGGGTCACCCTCGGGCGTTATCCGGCAGCGGTGTTGAGAGCAGTCAAGATGATGAGTTGATTCGGTGAGAAATTTGCTTTTATAAATCAATCCCGGGTTCTAGTAGCAGGCCTAGGCCTAAAGCCTAAAGGTAGAACACATTTGTAAAAAATGGGCATTGGAAGTATAAATAACATTGGGTCGAGTGCGATTTATTTTATAATTTCACTTGACACGGTTTTAAGTTTTTCAAACTGTGATATTCACACAAGCAGAACGCAAAACCAGGTTGCCAAAACATTTCTGCTTGAATTGTTGGCCAAATAATCAAAAAGTCTCCAAAAATGTTTTAATTTGGTTTAACTTTATGGGAGCCAAATGTTAAAAAGTCGAAAAAATGTTCCTTAATCATTGGTTTTTTGAGGCCAGGAAATTGTCAAAAGTCGCCAAAAAAAAAATAAATAAATAAATAAATAAATAAATAAAAATTGAAATTTGCCCAATTGGGCTACCAAATCGCGGATTTGGCAATACTAAATGGCGGTCTCGATGATTGCGTAAATTGTTTACCGTCAAGCAGTCCTGGGGATTTTGCAAATAGCCAATTTCTATGGCGTGTTATCAACAATATTGATCAACCCATTTACGAGAAATCACATAAGTTATTTATTAATGGAATGACGTCATTCGAACATGTATCACATAAACAAAGATATTTACATTGTTGAACTTATGATATCAAGTTGTGTCCGAAACGAAATTTGAGTGCCAATAAGGAGCAGTTATGATTAAAATGTTTATTATTTAGTTTAATTATGGGTTTTCACATATAATTTGCATCGTTCACATAATGAATCAACTTAATTGAGAGAAAAACATCGGACTTCTGCAGGATGAAATAGGCGCGTGGTATAGGTTGCAGAATTCGGCATGCTTGATTTTATCGAATCCATGGACGGGAAAGATCAATGCCTGGTTAAAAACACATGGATCAGAAACAGCAACCATGGGATATGGTTCAACCCTTTATATAATCATGCTGATGCACCGTGCCTGGTTTTTAGTTAAAACAAACTGTATTATTGTTGCTGCAATAATTCCAGGGCATTGCAGGGATTATAAAATAATCCCAGGGTTTCAGTCTTGAAAAGGTGAAGAGGCGGAGCCATGCGAGGTGTGCTGTGACTCCTGCTTTGCATAATGCCCCTGCTTTGTCCAATCGTGGGACAAGAGTCATTCTCAGGCCGCGCTTTTGGGGCTTTGGCGTATTTTCGGTAATTAGTGTCGGGAAAATTTACAAGCAGTTTGTATTCCCATCCGAAGAGATCGTAAACAAGTGTTGGGCGATATGCAATATAGTAACATTGCTTGCGGTGCATTAGTGATGCGCGGTATATGATATCCTGATATTACAAGTGGGATATTCGTGAATCATTTAGTCTGCTTAAAGAATGTTAGTGGCTCTTGGAAAAAGCTTGAAATTACTGGAAGTCAAATTTTGGTTGGATTTTCATTAAAATTCCTGGAAAATTGTTTAAAGCAATCGGTAAGGGTTAGGATATGTGAACAACTTTCCTTTCTGGTATAAAATACTAACATCGAAGGGCAGCATTATAATTCAACAATTTTGGAGGTCGTTTTTCTGACATATGCAAAGGTTGTTGGATTTTGGTCATTCAAGGCAATCGGTGAAGGTCAAAGTTAGAGTCCTTCGTATGTAAATTACAGAAAATATTAACAGTGAGTAGCAGCCCTATAATTTAACAATTGGAAGATCGTTTTATGGGTTTTATGACATATGCATAGGTGTTGGCATTTAAGGAATCATAGAAGATGTATCATCAGGAAAGCAAAATTGTAGAGTCATCTGATGTAAAACAAGTTTGGTGGATCTTGGTACGATTCCTTTTACTTGCCCAAATTAACTCGGCATAGTTTTTACTAGATTTGGTTTTACTCTACTTGGCAGCATCTTTGTGAAGTTCGCCTAGATAGTGGGAACAGAGCACACTGCCTTTCCACTTGGACCTTCTGGCATATTAAAAAGTTGAAAAGTAAATAAAGAGGTAAATAAATAAACAAAATAAATGGAAAAATAATCATGTTCAAGATCAATTCAATTTTCGACTCCTTAGTATATAGTAAGGTAGTTTTATTAATAATCAGGCTTGTATATATACAAAAGCCTTTGCTTGCACAATTTGCTTCCCTTTTTCTGTCTTCTTCATTGCAGATTATGTCAGGTAACAGGAGGGAAGACGCGTTGCTTGTCGTGAGAATGGAGATTTGTTTATGACCACAATAATATTTGACGGTGATCTCATCATCAAGCATTTACCTATAATGGGTTTACTTCAGTTAGACAATAGACATGGAGCCACGTAACAGCTACATTGCAGCAATCAATGACTTGTACAGCATCATCTATTATTATACTTTCAGTTGTTGGGTACTCAAAAATGTTTAATGAAAGTATGCATAACATTTGGAATGCACACTGAATATGTGCACATGATATAGTGGATTAAAGAGATGTAAATTTAAGGCTAAATACAAGAACACTTAAGAATTCAATTGTCAGATTGGATAAGTTAATAAGCAAGGAACGTGTCAAGTTGCTGCTTCAGAAGCATGAATGTTTGTTTTGTTTTTGTTTTGTTTTTTGTTTTGTATTGTTTTAAACGATCATCTTGTTCAGAACCATGAATTGCCCTATTGTATTTTACTTAATAAATATTTATTGAAAGCCGGTCTAGCATGTGGGATTTGATCGATTAAGTTTATTAATACTAAGGAAGGAATCAACTCCAGGTTGGCATGGGATAGCCTAGGCAGGGGCCAAGTACTATGCCCTCAAATTTTCTTGTTCAACAAAATTCAAAATCAAAAATTGTGTTCAAGTTTTTCGTGAGGTCATGCAGCCGCCTAGTTATCACGTTGATTCAAGAAGTATGTTGACCTATTGTATTATAGAATGCGCATATTATCCTAGTTCTCTGTACACTTTTATAGCATGGCACACTTCTCGTTTGATGATAAAAAACATGGTGCGGGGCTTAGATGTACCAGAAATATAAACAAGTGGCACACAAAATTGGTAGAGCAGAGTTAACGTGTCATTACCCACAGATATAGTTCATCCAGATATGCGTAATGTTGACAAAACCACTATGGGTAGGGGATTGCACTCGCAGTCACCGTTTGGTCTCCTTTATATCAGGCAAAAGAACATCCAGAGAGCTTCCCATATCCCCCAGGCTTAACTGATGAAAATTAAAGAATAAATAGAATATGTTTAAAAATCTGGGGATTGGGAAGTTTATTCCTCATTCAGTTCTTGCATGATCCATTAACTTCTTTGGCAGAGATTTTCTAATTTGAAACATATATCTATTTAAGTATGGATAAGAAATGCACACAAATTAAAGTATGTAGACATTTTAGTATGGATCAAGTATCCAATTTAACCTGTCAGGGATTTCCCCTATATGAATGTGCGATTCCTGGAAACCATCTTACAGGAATATATATTATATATTTTGCATGCACAAATATTGTTAAAGGTTTCAGCCCATATCATTTTATATTACTGGCTGTGCTCTTTGTTTGTATATTTATAATCTCCCGTTTTTGTAGTTCACTGGGGATGTGATTTCAGATAGGTCATCTGGGGTGCTATATTAAATATTCCTTATTTTATATTTATATTTTATATTAACAAGATATTATTCAGCTCTCTCTGTAGGGGTCACGAGGGTGGTGACTTAAGATAGGTTTCATCTAGGTCCTCTAAAATATTCTTGTTTATTTTAAGATATTTATAAGCCCTTACTGTGTAGGTCACTGGGGTGGTGACTTTTGATAGTTCATCAGGGTCCTTTGTAAATCTAAATATCGTTTTGCTAATAAGTCCAGGTTTAAGGTGCTGATTCCTTATATGCATGCTATATATTTGTGTTACATACTTATTGCAAATAAATCATATATGTCTGTTGAACGTCTGACAAAGACGCAAATCATTGCCTCCAATTTCATTATTTTGTCTGGGGTTAATAACGTTTTCAATCCCATCAATTGAAAACCAATTTAACCCCTGCAGAATAAATGCTGTGGTCCCCGTTGGTAAGGCATATTGTTGAATTTGTGTACTGTTGCCAAGTCACGTGGTACACAGGCGATGTTTTGCATTCCGATCATTTCTTGTTTCGTCATTATTTTGTCAGATTCAACAAGACTAGGATATGAAAAAAAAAATTTCTTTCCCACCCACCACTCCTTTGCAATTTTTCATACTGAGAGTATGGTAGTGGTGGTGCGGAAAAATTTATAAAGAAAATTTTAAGTTTCTATGTTAAAGTTAAAGAAGCAATTCTAACGTAATTGATAGAGCAAAGATTGGGTCACGATTCGTGATTTGATGATTGGTTGGGTGCAGTCGTCTAATTCCTTTTGAGAGCGGTAAATTGCTCAAATCATGAAACTCTTGATAGGTGCCTTCCTTTGCTATATCAATCAAGAACTTCCTTCTGATAGTTGAACTTCATCGTGTAAAATGTACATCTCGGCGGAATATCTCTCCTTGGGCTAATAAGCATATAGTTAAATGTTATCTCATATGTTACAGCTTTTCAAAAAAAAAATTAAAAGAAAAGGATGAGATAGCTGTAGTTGATTAAAAATATACACATGTCTAACCATGTCATTTGAAGTGAGCAATGCTAAAGCATTAGCATCAATTTAAAGAAATTTAAAATCCGCTGGCAGAGATTTTCTAATTTGAAACATATATCTATTTAAGTATGGATAAGAAATGCACACAAATTAAAGTATGTAGACATTTTAGTATGGATCAAGTATCCAATTTAACCTGTCAGGGATTTCCCCTATATGAATGTGCGATTCCTGGAAACCATCTTACAGGAATATATATTATATATTTTGCATGCACAAATATTGTTAAAGGTTTCAGCCCATATCATTTTATATTACTGGCTGTGCTCTTTGTTTGTATATTTATAATCTCCCTTTTTTGTAGTTCACTGGGGATGTGATTTCAGATAGGTCATCTGGGGTGCTATATTAAATATTCCTTATTTTATATTTATATTTTATATTAACAAGATATTATTCAGCTCTCTCTGTAGGGGTCACGAGGGTGGTGACTTAAGATAGGTTTCATCTAGGTCCTCTAAAATATTCTTGTTTATTTTAAGATATTTATAAGCCCTTACTGTGTAGGTCACTGGGGTGGTGACTTTTGATAGTTCATCAGGGTCCTTTGTAAATCTAAATATCGTTTTGCTAATAAGTCCAGGTTTAAGGTGCTGATTCCTTATATGCATGCTATATATTTGTGTTACATACTTATTGCAAATAAATCATATATGTCTGTTGAACGTCTGACAAAGACGCAAATCATTGCCTCCAATTTCATTATTTTGTCTGGGGTTAATTCAGTTATTATGTTGATAATTTTGTTCAAAATGTTCAGGATAAAATTCCACAATTATATACATCATAAATCTTGCGCCTTATTAGTCAAAGGCAGCAGCTGCTATATTCTGTTGTTGTTAAATTTTAATTAAACAAAATAAATCATTTTCAGTTAATAAATTGCCTGTTACGATACATAACATTAGTCTCCAAGCAGCATTCTGTGGCTTGGCAAAACATACTGAGTTAAAGGACTATTCAGTGATTTGCTCATCTGGAAAATCATAAAATCAACAAAATTCAGATTTTGGCACTTTTGTTATTGTTATAGATTTGCTAATATAGCCTGCTAGTGGTCAAGCCGAAAGCTGTGTATTAAAGACAAAATAGACATTTAACATGAATCTGCTATTTCTCTACTTAAGGAAATTAGCTACATGTATTTGATTAGCTTTAACTTTAACTTTGTTAATACTGATGTGTTCCTTGTTTTTTACGAAATTTTTCATTTCAAAAATATCCTACGACAGTTTTAATAACTTATCCTTCACTTTTAAGCAGTTTATACTCCATTTTATTTTATTTTTACACTTTCGCTGGGATCACTGAGTGGGCCTTTAATTTTGGAGATGTGATGGGATGTTTCAAACATGCATGTGCTAAGCAATGGGCTATTCCATTTGAAATCCACACACCCCCTGTGGAAGATTTTGGAATTCCAACCAAAATCATCAGTTTGAGTCGTCGACATTCCAACTGGAATTGAGGTCAGATTTCATCTGAAATAGTACGGCAAGGGTGTGGAAGATTTTGGAATTCCAACCAAAATCAACAGTTTGAGTCATTCCAGATCTGGAATTGAAGTCGACATTTCAACTGGAATTGAGGTCAAAATGCAAATCTTCCACAGGGTATCCGACTGAAAGTTAAATAAAGTTAAATTTCCCACTCAAAAACATATGAAATAGTACCAAAATCAACAGGTTGAGTCGTCAATATTCCAACTGGAATTGAGGTCAAAGTACAAATCTTCCACAGGGTAATTCAAAAACATGTATATTTCAACCCAAAAACATGTAAATTTCCAACTGGAATTGAAGATTGACTCTGTAAAGGGTGTGGAAGATTTTGGAAATCCAACCAAAATAATCAATTTGAGTCTCAGAGTCCAGATTTTCATTATATGAAAAGTGCATGTTTGGAATTCCAGCTTTTCATAGTATCTTATTATTTGCTAGTAATCATGGTTTCAAACCATCAAATGCTGGATCTAATGAGATTGCATGCTCCCAGTCCCCGCACTCCGTGTATCCGCGGGTAGTTGTGAAATTTGAAAACCCAGACCTGAAACTTTTCAGTTACTTTTGTTGCTCAAATTCATACATTAAAAAAGAAATTGCAGCCCAATTGGAGTTGTTTTATCACCAATTTGACGCTGTCTTTCAGGTTTTTTTTGTTTGAGCATTTAGCTCTGAAACCGGGGGTCAATCCCATTGTAGCATGTACACCACCCACGATAATCAACTTTTGAAAAGCACCCTAAACAAAGATTTAACCCTTGCCTAAAACGTTACCATAAACAGGTAACACGCACCTGTTTTTTCACACCCTAAACAGGGATTTTATTCCTTGCATCAAATTTCATTTCCGCATATTAGCAATTGCAATTTTGCTACCCTTTTTTCCAAAATTTCATGCTTTTACACCCTAAACACGATACGCACGTAATTTTAATAATTTGTCATAAAATTTGTATTATATCGTGAATTTCAAAAAATGAAAATTTGATATCAGAAAGACATTCTTCGTATTCAGAATGCAATTCGATATGTCTGATGTGCTCTCATGTCCCACAAAAAATACTGTAGACACGCTCAAAACGCTCATTCCAGATCCCTTAAACAAAAGTTTATGGTACAAATTTGTGTGACGTGCCTAATATTTGCCATATTAAAGCTATATAAAATTGTGTGAAATATGGTTTGTGCAAAAATAGAATGAATAGGCCGGCATGAAGGCTCTTTTTAGGCTAAAAAGCTACATAGATGTCAACTTGATGCATGGGGGGACGATTGTTATCAAAATTTTTAGGGAATTATATAAAAACCAAGCTAAACTATTATAAATGATGAAAACAAAATCCATGTTTTGTCAAGAAGTGGTAAATTTCTTGACTTTTGTTTCACTATGTCTTGAATGAAACTTGAAGGAAATTCTAGACATAATTAAGTAAAGACAAGAAATTTGCCATTTCTTGACTAAACTGTTATACAAAACTTATTGTTGCTGCATAGTGAAAACAAGCTTCATTTTAATATGAGTAACAGTTTTAAAGAGTTAAACTTAGGCCTACACCTAATTATAATGTTCTAATGTTTTGGCCTAAATTATTTTTTGGTATAATATTGTAAATATTTAAGTCAACAGATACATTGCCAGATTTAAAAAAAATATAGTGAAATTGAATAGAGACTATATTAAACAAAAACAATCCGTTTTTTTTAAAATATATTTTTTTGCCATTTTAATGTGATTCAAAATGCAACAACTTCAATTCAGTATCGAAGTTACGTAATGTTACTATGTCAACGGGATCACGCGCTAGAGTAATGAACCACGATCGAAATGATCACCACATAAAGTATATGGCACTCGAAGGCATACCAAAGTAGCGTGATCCGGTAACCAAGAGAATTACGTAACCACTTGATGCTGAATTCCACTACTTATCCTAGAATTGCTTTTCAAATTTGGTCTTTATCAGATTGCTTTCACAAAAATGTGCTATTGGCATGGTTTTCTTATATATGCCTACATGTACACATGTATTTATTTATTTACTCAAATTTCTCTGCCATCACAAATAACAACATACGAGGGATGGTCAATATATTCCTGCAACTATTATTTATCTCTGCTAAGCATGACTTTGATGACAGTTTGTAGTTTTTGTACCTTTGTCTTTCAAAACAAATGTGTATTAGCCAAGTCGAATCCTTGATTACGTAATGACATTAGCATAAACACAATAGCATATGGACACTGCCTGATATATCATAGTGGTGAAAAATAGTGGAGAAAATAATGAGTCAAATTAAGGTATTGTTACATAATTCTAAATATCTCGAGAATAAAAGTATGGAATCTGGTGCGGTTCTGCAATTTGGTAGACCGATAACACAGGGTTGATGCTATACTCTATTTAGACCTATACTATTTTTATTAGAGATAGGGGATCATGTTGAATATCTCCAATTTTGGGTAGGCGTTATCACGCATTGTTCGACTACATAATAAGAAATAGCAAGATTAAAATGGTACCTGGTTCGATAAGGTAAAATGAGAGGTCCCCGTGGGGAATTCGCAAACATTTCTTCCTTTTTAAACCCTTTGTTTTCAAAATGTCATGTTTATGTAATCAAAGCAACACACCATAGAGAGGCTCTGAATTGATAAAGAAATTTGAATTTCAAAAGTTGTGTTTAATTTCAGCATTCTGAGACTTAGTATAGCAACTAACTCACAACGTCCAGCAGCATTGTATTTAGTCATATTTATAGCGCTTTTTTGCCTAAATTTTCCTTTTTTCATACATTTTGGTACTTTTAATTGTGCCTACCACCCACACATGTGCATATTTATTTCTTTTATTGCAACAATTTCTATTGTCCTGACTATGATCTTTCATACCAATAATCATAATTGTTTTCGTTTCATTTTGGAGATATTTTTTATTCTTGTGTCTAACTTGTATGCTCGTCTGTCATGATTTTCACACCATTTTTGTTTGTCAGTAAGGCCTATTTCTGATGAATTTCAAAGACTGCACCTTTCCTCGTCTGTGTGTTCAATTCTTCTTTCACAATTATCAAGTGAATATACTCAGATTACCTCATACCAAAACAGGGCTTGCAAACTGCTTTGGTACTTACTTATCCTTCTCTCATGTTCTAACTGCAATTCAAATGTCCCACCAACGTTGAGTTGTCTGTGTACATATAGCAATGACTTGATACAAATGAGATTACGTAATTCAAAAGTACAAACCTGTATTTATCATAAGAAATAGTCATCAAAGTCATGCTTGAGGGGAGATAAATAATAGTTGCGAGAATATATTGACTGCATTGTCCCTCGTACAAAGACAATAGAAAACGGCATACCCAAATAGTAAACTAATCTTAAGGGATCCCCGTAGAATACAGGAAGGAACATGATAAAGCGCAACATATCTTTTTATTTCAACAGAAGGGTTGTCAACATGTCCAGGGTTTTGTGGAAATGAGTCCCAATTTATATATTTTTATTTACAATCTTTTCTCAAACATGCCAATGAATGTGAGAAAGAGAGTGAATCATTGATGCAAATTCTCCTTTCAGAAATATGGCTGGCTACAAAACAAAATGTGACATATTTGTTACAACCTGCAAAACAATTTGAAAATCAAAGGCATTCATTTTATTTTAACAATAATGCCTTTGTTTTTATGAAATATTTGATTAATTTAGTTAATTCTGCACTTGTCATTGATATTGTGAAAAGATATTCCAATTCCAAAAATATTGCAGCCACAGAAACTCAAAATATTTCCTTATGACGGTATGACTGTATGGCATTGATATTCATCAAATATCCACTTGGCGATAACTAATTAATTGAAAAGGCTATTGACATTCATTTTAAGTTTATAAGAATATCACATTGAAATGTTTAGAAATACAACTTTTAAAATAAGTAAGTTTTTTTTAAATATTTTTTTTTTCATTGAACATATTACTTTCGATGAAAAAGCCATTAAACATTGTGCAGAAATAAGTCAAGCAAGTGAATTGCCCATATTTTCTCAGTTGACAATATTTACAGGCTTATGACAAAAAACAAAATACAATACAAATTAGTGAAATTGAGGTATGCATTAAAATGAACGATCAATTCGATTGATTGACAAATATTACAATAAAATTTTTTTTAAATGACATGGTATTGCACACATAAGCCTAACAAACTTCAGTGACAAACTTATTAATTAGAGAATAAACGATAGGAATTTTTATTTTGCCTATCCTCTACCGTGTGATAGACAACAGGCAGGTCCAATATATTGAGTAGTGGTTGCCGGCGCAGCAACTATCCACTACGATATCGTTTATTCTCATTCTTAGTCAGTTAAATATTATTTTAATAACTGTAAACAAATTTTTTAAGCAAAAAACTAAGCTACCGTCATAAAAACTCCCCTCATTATAAAATGAACGAAACTTGTTTACAACTTTTCAGTTTTAATGTAATTTTTGCGAAAAAAATAAAGTTACTTTTGTGAGGACATCCCCGTTGTTTTAAATGAACGAAACCATCACGAACATCCAAGCCGCCGAATTGCGTTCTTAGTTCTCGCACGTGTATTACACCTTTGTTTCCAATGGACATTTTATTTTGAAATGTCATTGTACAAGGAATACATAAAAAAAATTCCACATAGCCCCCAATGAAAAGTATTTAATTATCTTTGTAATTGCTCAAAAAGCATTTTGTGTGAATTTTACATCCTAACTAGAGGCTATTAATTTTTTACGAGCCTTTTTATTTTACATGTAAAGCCTATGGGGTGACGATTAGAAATGGACGGCAATATTGAAAAACCCTCATTTTGGGCCATTTTAGACACTAAAATGCCCATAAAAAAAGAATAGCCTCTAGTCCGGATGTATATTTCACACACAATGCTACCTGAGTGAGTACAAACATAATTAAATAAATTTCATTCGGGGGCTATAGCAAAAACAAAAAAATGTCCTGTACCTTCATGGTTATGAAACAAAGGTGATTACGCGAACGCATTATCGCGCGATCATTGAGGAGCAACAAGCGTGCCGCCGTTGCGTGGCAGCGCGCGCCCTGACTAATATCACTATCAACTATTTAGAGAATAAACGATGCCTGTCGTCTATCACACGGTAGAGGATAGGCAAAATAAAAATTCCTATCGTTTATTCTCATTCTTAGTCAGTTAAATATTATTTTAATAACTGTAAACAATTTTTTTAAGCAACAACTAAGTTACCGTCATAAAAACTCCCCTCATTATAAAATGAACGAAACTTGTTTACAACTTCACGTATTCTGTTGCGAGTACTGCTAGCGCGTTCGCGTAGTCCGCACTAGTCTACGCATCCAGCGCGATACATACGCGCACCTCTACACGCGTGTTACGCATTATCAAGACGCATGATGACGTGGGGTCGTCTACGGCCTGATAGACGGCACCCAAAATCATGAGATTGTCCAATCAGAAATGTGTCTACGAACTAGACCACTCCCACTGACTAAGAATGTGAGATATTATACACCAGAAAACCAATCAAATTACGTGAATTCTTTACAAGACGCACCCATTGAATAAGAAAATCAAAATGTTTGCAATAAAAATTCATTTTCTTGCATTACAAATTATTTTAAATTTATTTAAAATTTTATAAATATTTTTTAGCATTGAAAATATTACTTTTGATGAAAAAGTCAACAAACATTGGGCAGAAATAAGTCATGCAAGTGAATTGCCCATACTCCCTCAGTTGACAATATTTACAGGCTTGATATATTAAAACAAATATAATACAAATGATTGAAATTAATGACTGAATTAAAATGAACGACCAATTCGATTGATTGACACATCTACTATGCGTTCATAGGCAAATAAAATGACAAGGTATTGCACACATAAGCCTAACAAACTTCAGTGACAATCTTATTAAAATCAAAATGTTTGCAATAAAAATTAATTTTCTGAAATTTTCTGAATTTGTCAACTAAGGAACTTTTTCACGATAAATTAAAATTTGTCATTTGTGCATGCATGACAAATTTTTCAACTAAGACAGTATGTATGGCCATATTTTGTTTGTTAAATGATGAATTAATTATACTTCATGTGCTTGGTGTACATAGTAAACTAACAAATTTATATTAGTCAAAACAAGAACTTTAACAGAGAATGTAATTAAATATTAAAATGTAAATTTTTATTTTGAAAAATTTACCTATAGGGCAAAATAATTATTTATTGTTGTTGGGTTTTATTAAGTGGGAGCATGATAACAGAACAGATTTTGAAGAATCATTTTCTGAACGAGACATTTGTCTTACAAATAAGCAAATGAATAAAGAGTAAACTGATGAATCAAACGGGAAACATTACAAGAGCATATTTATAACTGTTAGTATACATTTTAAATGAGAATCAAAATAAACCTTGAATGAATAAATTAACAATGTGAACTGCAAAAAGTTTATTCTTAATCATTTTCTTTCTTTTGAAATGAGTGGTCACATATGCAATATCAACGTACCGGTACATTTTGGCACTGCGGGTTTAATTATATTGCAATTATTATGGTTGATTTCACACTAATGCAGAGATGTTATTTGTTTGTTCATCATCATAGCTATTAAATGTGATCAAAATATCAAATAAAAATCAAATAATAATTAGGCCTAAATATTTTGCAATTCTCAATCATTTTGGATGCGGGCAGGAAGCGGTAAACTCAAAATCAAGAAGGGCCGAGGTTTTTCCCTTCAAAACAGCTAGACCAGGGGAAAAATATTAGTTCCTATGATATGACAAAGTGGAGGGTGATAGTCATAGCAGGATACTGTCATGCTCTAATAGACTGTAATGAAATATGCGGGGGCATGGTTGATGGTTCAAATAGCCTGTATAAACAGCTAGGGGGGGGGGGTACTCAGTACAAAAGACCATTTGCTCATCTAATATATCAATGACTTTTCGGAAAAGGTAATTGGTATAAAAGTTTCATGTCCATCTGCTTTGATAAGGCCCTTCACAATTGACTCTTTAGTTTCCTGCTTCATGGCTGAAAACAAGGGATGAGGCGACTTTTAATTATTAGTTATTAATTATCTATTATATTCTTTATTTTAAAATAAGCGGTCGCAACCTACATCAACCCGTTTTGACTAGGAACATGCATTTAATAATTTTACAACTTTGTTTGATTTTATAAATTAGTAATGGTACAGTTATGTTCTTTGTTTATTCATCATTATAGTTGATATGATCAAAGTCAGATAGTAGCAAATGAAAGTCATTAAAAGTTATTTTAAAAGAGAAAATCCAAAATAAAAATAAAATAAGTAAATATTTTGCAATTCTCTACTTTGGACGCGGGTGGGAAACAGGAAACTAAGAATTAATTGTAAAGGGCCTAACGATCAAAGCTGAAAAAAAATCCCCTCATTTCAATATCTCCAATATCTTGAAATAATTAATTAAGAATGAGTTTTTTAATTCTCATCTTTCCGATATCAGAAAATGAGCATGTAGAGTGGAATTTTTAAGCGTTTATTTTTTCATATGGGCAAGTTCTTTGACATTTGAATCTGAGACATTGGCACGATACATATCAGGAATCGTCAGCCTAGAAATCAATTCAAAATTAGGGCCTATATTGTAGCCAAATTTAATTTGTCCATCAAAGTATGTTGTCCAACCTGCTTGGAATTTCACCTTTAGACACCAAAATGACACCTTAAAATTAAAATGCCCTGGGTATAAAAATGCAGGCAATTTTGTTTGAAAATGTTTACGATTTTGAACTCTAGAAAGCGGAGAATAGAAATAAGCAACCAGGGCAATTATATTAATTAAATTATATTGTTATCTATATCAAAATATCAATACAAAAAGTGAAGTGGTAATCAGTTTTGAGGTTATATAAAGACGCATTATACTTCAGTAAAAAAAAGAAGACTTGTTATACTTGAACTTCAGTAAAAAAGGTTAATTCACATGTCAATATAAAACTTGAATTTGTTATGTGAAAATCTGTAACCAGGTAGGAAAAAACATGAAGCAAGGCCTATCCTGAGAAAAGCCCAGACTAAAGATCATAATCAAATTATGCTCCATACACTGTCCACTGGGGTCCACAGCTTCTGTGCACAAACTTGTACAACTATTCCACTGGGCCAAGGACACCCATCCTAAAAATAGGTTTTAGAATGTTAATGGTTTAATTTATGTGGCATTATATTTTTGCAATTATCTGTTCTTAAAACAAAAACTTCACAATGCAGACAAAATAGATTTCTTGTCACTTGAGGTCTATTAAAGTTGGCTATAAAGTCTATCTGGTATTTGAATGAATGAATGTATAGCAAAATAAAAATCTGAAGAAACTGTCGAGAATTCTATCTATAAAAATCCTTTTTACAACAACAAAAAATTCGTAAATTTGGACAACAAAATAAAATTCAGGCAAAAATTCTCATTAGGGGCTGTGCAATAATTATGAGCCAATGGGTTGGGGGGGGATTTCCCCATGATGGTCCAACTCAAAAGGTGTCGGTTATTGTTGGAAATTTCAGCATGATAATATTTTAAGCAAACATGTTTTTTAGTCTAACAGTTTTATTATTTCTAAATTTCCACCATACTCAGAAAACAAGCAAATCTTCCACAGGGAATTTCTCCCGGGGGGGGGTCACTCCCATTGTGGCCTGTACACCATCCGCGATAATGAAAACGCCTAAAAAGGGTAGCTTTTCGTGGGTATTAAGCACGATACGCGCGTAACGCGTTTAGGGTGTCAAAATAAGGTTTTATTTAGCTTGTCTAAATAGAACCAATTTACCCCAGCAGAGAATGGTTGAGCCCTTTGTTATGGTATTGTTATATCTAATGGGAGTTCTCTGCTTTGTTTGTGCACTGTGATGTTGGCTGCCTAGCTCATTTGAATCACTTGTTTGTCTGCAATTGATCAGAGTGGATCATGATGAAATTTTGATGGAATTTTTAAGATGAATTTTTACTGTTTCACATTGTATTAGCGGTAGTTATCGCCGTAAATCAGCATTAATCGCTCGTGAATGATTGCAACGACATGATCAGTTCCATGTCTTCCAACAAGGAATTATCCGCGGTGAGTCGTTTAAAATGATAGAGGGTATTCAATACTACGTCACTTATGACAGAGTCATCCCATTTAAATAAAATTCTGTCCTCCATAAGGTAACACAGGGGAATTCGCATGATAATGCAATAAAACAGGTGATAGGCATGAATGGTTATGGATTCGATCTAGAGACCTGTCCTCTGTCATCTTAACCCATCTTAGAACTGTCCTCCAGCATGGCTGCCATTTCAATTGTTATACGGTTCCGGTTGGTTTATTGCATACTCTCTATTGTAGAGATACATAATAACTACATTCAATTATGTAGGTCTATCTTATACTGGGCCTATATTAGTAGTGAGAAACATCATACCATCGCATCCTTTATCGTAATATATGGGTGTCTATCCCGCCTGGAGTAGTATTCTGTTAAAAAAGATGTCAGTGTGGTAACAGTCAGTGTCTGTGCTTACGACACTAAGTTTGACGATTTATAGAAGAAATATTATAGTAGCATATCATGATATAGGCCTACATGTTATGTATAAACATGCGTATGTTAGGTATAAACAGTCAGTGTCTGTGCTGACGACACTAAGTTAGACGATTTATAGAACTAATATAATAGCATATCATGATATAGGCCTACATGTTATGTATAAACATGCGTACAAAGGAATAGTTGCAAGTGCCAAGCTGTGGAAATCGGTCAAGTGGGGACCATAAGTAGGGTTTGTGATGTTTTGACGATAGGGCATTGTTTTGGTAATCAATAAATGGGACATGCTCAACTGTTAAATTGCAAGTCCACAGAAATGAGCGTTGTTATTGGTTTCAATGTTCACGGAGTAATTATTAGTAAGTACTTAAATAAAATAAAAAGAATAATTGAAAATAAATAATTAGATAGATGAATAAATAACAAACCAATAAATAAATTAAAATAAATAAATAAAATTATTCACAATTCGATTATTATGGTTTATAAATCAGAAGAATGGTTAAATAATTAAAATATTGGTCAATAGTGACAAATAAAGTAGGCCTATAACAAAGTGAATAAATATGGGCACCATTTAATCGAAAATATAACAGGATGTGATCCCCAGCGTTAAATTTCACCAAGGGATTCAGTAAACTAAGAATTTTAAGCTGATACAGAGCATCAGTTTTGATGTTGAAAAAGGGAGGAAGCTGTCGATCAGGCCGAGAAACAGAATACAGGAGAATAAATGGAAGAAATAGTAAATAAGGATTAATTACCATTATGGTTGAATAGCACTGCACAAGTAGTATCTACACGATTGTATAGCTGTAAGTTAAATTATGGATTGAAATCTGCACAGCGAACACAACAAGGTGAAATATGCACAATCTCGTTCCCTTTTTCTGTTTTTTGTTTCTGGTTTATTTCAGGTATACAGAATGATGGGAAATGAATAAATATGATCTTCAGAGCAGTGTATTACAAAATGACGGGATCAATGCTTGTATCGATTGAAGTTTATCGCATATCACAGTGTTCAGACAAACAAATAGACACAATTATATTAAATGCTGACAGCAATCCGTTACCGAGGAATACATTATAGAAGTAATAAATAAGGCTCGAGATCTACAACTCATCAGTTTCGGTATTACAATTGGATAATTTGACACGGTCCAACTTTAATTTGCGACAGATATCCAGAGATGGAAATCGTTGAAATCGAGGTGAAATTGGACATCCACAAACAATATCTAGAAGAGGCAGGAATTTGGGAGCGGACCAGGCGTTCATGGGCAATTTGCTCAGCAATAGCGAATCTTGAAAACCAGCAGCATTAAAATTTGCGGGCGAGTAAATGATTCCACGGTTCCCTCCCAACAGCCACAACAACAACACCCTGACCCGGCTTTACCGTTTCACAACAGGGTTGGCAACAAGAAATACAGCCAATTCGATCAACCTGAAAATGCTCAAACCAAACACCAAGGCAACTAAATGCATCAGGTTTTCAACAACAACCATCATCACAGCGGTGGACCGTCACCAACAATTAAATAGGGATGGACTTTCAACGGACAAAGGAAGGACAGGTATCAAATCCAGTAAATACGGGTGAACAACCAAGTAGAAACACATTTGTAAATAGTGTTAATAACACTAACAGTAATGATAAAGATAATCATGATAATGGCGCAATTCAAATTGCTTTAATTGCCTCTTCAGATATTCCTGAAAAAGATGCCAAAGTGGCGGCACCGAACTTAAAACTTGACAATGTTATGCTCATCTTGCCTACACAATAACTTAAGTAGGTAGGATTGGTACATGTAGTAAGCCAATGAAGAAAAGCGAGCTGAAGGTATTATGGTTATCAACTTAAATTGACAAAATCACAGCTAATTGTCAACTGCGAACAGATGGACAATGATAATTAGCCATGAAGAAAAGCGTGCTAAAGGTGCATGCATATCAACTTAAATTAGTCGCATATCACAGCTGATAAATCTTCAACTACTAACAAATGGATAATGTTATACTAAGGGTCTGTGTCTGTTGATTTGCTCATCTACGCCTACATAGGCGTAGGTAGGGATATGGTATTGGTAACTGATGAAGAAATGATCTGCGCATGAAGAATGTGAACATATAATCTTCAAATGTTTTCTTCTGAGGACAATTACTATGTATTTCTGGATTTCTTACATTGAGAACAGTAAACTATTTGAATCAAATCAGTATACTAATTGAATCGAATCAAGAATAGCAGTTATTCACTCAAATAGTGATAACTCAACAATTAAGGTATTTGTTACTTACCATTAAGCTTGAAAGGTTCAATTAAATGCGTCTTATGTATGGAAATACCAATATCGTAAGATTTCATGAATTCAAATATCTAAGTATAGATTAAAAATTGTACAATAGTAACAATTGTATTGTTGTTCAAAATATACTGCCTATTTTTATACAACGGTACAACTTCTGTTATAAACAAAAGTGCCTCTTCAGAACTGCGTGCAAAATAGAGAATAGGCCTATTTCAATTGGTCAATAAAAAATATTTTGTCTTTGTTTCCATTGTTAGCATTAGTTTCTTTATCTTGAAATATGTTCGTTTGTCTTTAAAATGATGGTAGCAGGCTTATTTAGTATAAGCATGCCAAAACGCGCTGCACTTGTTGAGATGCATGATCATTCATCCATCTAACGTAGTTAATTGGTAAGATTTATTATAATTGTGTATTCATGCTGCTCTCTATTATTGTGTTCTAGAATTTCGTGAAGTATACAATGTAGGGAATAATTCAACAAGCAAAAATAATGAGACATGATCTTCATGGTGAACATTATTGTATAGTTTTTAAATACTTTTTATAATTTCTGGCTTATACAAATAACTGTAGTATGCTTTATTTCACGCATACCAGTATAGTGAATTGTACTAGGCCTATAGGCATACCAAAGTGTGATGCATCTAATGAACAATTCAAATATTTAAATTGTGCATTACATTGAGTGCTAAAAAATAGGCTAATGGTTAGTTGGTTACAACTTCTGTTATAAGGAACAGTTTGTCTTGAACTACGTGCGATAAATAGAGAGTTGGCATATTTCATTTTTCAGAGTTCTCATTGTTTACATGGTTAGCATTAGTTTCAAATCTTGAAATATGGATTGGAACTTTGGATTGTCTTTGATATACCAAATTATACCAAAGAAAGAAAATAATTCTTAATATCATATTTTAACAATTATAGTAAAAAATACCAAAGTATACCAAGCATACCAAATTTGTACACTTGTTGAAATGCACGCTAATTTACCATCAACACGATAACAATTTAGTTAATTGGTATAAGCTTTTTTAAAATTATTTATAAATGCGCATATTTTATGTTATGGCTATTTCTTGGATGCAACAAAATGTTTCAAGAATTCTGTGAAGATATATTATGAATATTTCAACAACCATGTCAAAAATCATGGGCCATTCACTTCATTGTTAACATTGGGTCAGCATTAAATATTATTATGCTTTGTTAGTCTTTAAAATAATTTGCAGTATGCTTTATTTCATGAAGCATACCAAATTTGTGATATTGTCTGGTTAAGATTTTAATTCTGAATGGCTTACCTTAAATGTACATGGTGATTTATTAGATGCAAAAATGTGTTTCTTAAAATTTGTGAAGATGTAATGAATATTTCAACAAGCATATTGAAATTAATGTGGTCTAGTTTTATTGTTAACACTCTTTGTTTCTAAATACCGACATAATATGCTATGATTGTCTTTTAAATAATGATTGTCTTTTAAGTAATGATACCAAAATGTACTGCACGAGTTAAGTGTTGTTAATCCAAGGTTTATACATATTATTGTACTTCGTCTAATTTTAGTAACAACTAGATGTACGTGTAGGACAGCTTGGCATTTACAGGGATATTAACTATCTGATCGTGCTGAATAAACTCAAAACCACAGTATGTTTCAATGTTATAGAAGTTAGCTAACTTTGTTATCTACAGAAGTTAAATGGCACATGAATAAATTTATGAGAAATCAATAGGCTGATCATTGGCCCAATTGGGTTGGAATATGTACTACTAGTGCTTGTTACCACCAAAAAATCACTGGTACATGTTTTAAACTAAAACCAGAAACTGGCAAAATTAACATGCTTTATACCTCCCCTCTCAAAAAAAATGGGGGGGGATATAAGTTTCTTTTGCAAAAGAAACTTGTTTGGCGGTTTATTGATCTTTATACTATTTCTTAATCATGTTAATGATACCAATTCTGATCATATGGCCTAATAATTAATATTAGGTTAACTTGATAAATATTATGTTATAAATGTTAAATTAGCATTCAGTGGTAGTTTTACCGGAATGTAGTGGCTATCGGTATGATTTACCAGGTCATAATATATACAGTTAATTAGCTTTCAGTGGTATGTTTACGGGAAGTAGTGGCTATGGATAATGTTTGCTCTCCGATTTATTCAAGCCCTAATATTATATTATATACTGTTCATTAGCTTTCAGTGGTATGTTTACCGGGAAGTAGTGGCTATGGATAATGTTTGCTCTCCGATTTATTCAAGCCCTAATATTATTATATATTGTTAATTAGCTTTCAGTGGTACGTTTACGGGAAGTAGTGGCTATGGATAATGTTTGCTCTCCGATTTATTCAAGCCCTAATATTATATTATATATTGTTAATTAGCTTTCAGTGGTAGGTTACGGGAAGTAATGTCTCACGGGTATTATTACTCGATTCTATCATAAAGGCCTATGTTATATTATGTTACAGATGTTTATCAAATTATGTGATGTAAATGATCAGTACTTCAAACTATTGCATTTATGTAGAAATATTGGTATATGTGTATTGAATAAATGATCCTCTCTGAGGGCAGACAAATATCGCAGATTTTAGTCCAAGTTTGGAAATTCTCTGTCTTGGGGTAAACATGAAATATTGGAAAAAAGGTAGCAAAATTGCAATTGCTAATATGCGGAAATGAAATTTAGGGTATGAAATTTGATGCAAGGAATAAAATCCCTGTTTAGGGTGTAAAAACACCTGTTTTATAGGATATTGTTTTAGCCAAGGGTTAAATCCTTGTTTAGGGTGCTTTTCAAAAGTTGATTATCGTGAATTGGTGTACAGGCCACAATGGGAGTGACCCCCCGGGGAATTTCTACCCTGTTTTAGACCTTCTCTGCTGGAATTCTAACAAAATGTAAATGTTTCCAACTGGAATTGAGGTAGAAGTGCAAATCTTCCACAGGGTATCCGTCTGAAAGTTAAATTTTCCACCGATAATGTTTCCAACTGGAATTGAAGTCGACATGAAAATCTTCCACAGGGTATCTGACTGGAATGAAGTTTTTAGCTAGAATTCCACACAAAACATGTAAATGTTTCCAACTGGAATTGAGGTCAAAATGCAAATCTTCCATAGGGTATCCAGCTGGAATTATGTTAAATTTGTAAATCTTCTACATGATTCAGCTGGAATTACAATGAAACGTGGGACTATTTCCAACCGGATTGTACATTTGGCCCAACTGGAATTTAGGTAGCATTGTAAATCTTCCACAGGGGGGGTGTGGATTTCAAATGGAATAGCCCAATGCAGATACAATCTCATGATTATTTTATTTTCATTCCAACTTCAGATAAACATTCAAGACAAAATAATCAATAAAATGTACTTGTGATTGTGAAGTTGCACTAAAAATAGCTTCGCACAACCACAGCAGCATAGCACTTTTAAAAGACAAGTTTAAAAAGCTTTGTGATCACATACATATCCATGTATTCTAAGTAACTCCACAGCAGCATTGATTTGAACCTCTGGATTTAGAAACCACTACTTATATTGGTTTGAACATTAACCCTATGGATACTAATGCCTTTCTTACAGTGCCCCTGATTGGCAAATTATGTGATATAATCACCTGAGTAACCAATCAAAATAGAGCTTTCAGATTTCTTAGCAATTTTCAGGCCTCATACCATATCTCTGATTGGCTCAAAACATCATATAGCCCTCTGTGTAACCAATCAAAATAGTTCTTAGAGGCTGATTCATACCGATAGTGCCCATGGGGTTAAACATTGACTATTTTGGCCTACTTGCAATCAAATAAAGCTTTGATGACAATGATTATGAGGAATTAAAGGCATTGTTACTTTTGCGAATATTATGTCAAAAAATACAAGATATGTACTCAAATACTGTTGACAAATCCTGTATTGATTGACATAATGTTCAAACAAGTAGCAATGCCAGTAATGTACCTTAAATCCTCATAATCATTGTCATCAAAGGTTTATTTGACATAACCACACTGTGTTTGATCCATTAGGCTGGACATTTTAAGTTTGGGAAAATTGAAGATTTCATTCACAATTTTAGACTGTATGGATGCAACTTCACATTTCATCTCTCTACAATTAGGTTCTAGAAAGTGATAATCCCCCTAAAATATTGTTCAGGTGCAACTCTGCGAGTTCACATAGTGGATCTCTTGAGTTTTGTGCAATGTTCATACATATATCCTCTTGATTTATGGCACTTAACCTAGGCCTAACCTGGGTATGTTTAGCATTTGATAGATACCTCTAACTTTCATGCCAGTGTGAACGCACCAATGGCTTCCCTTGTAGCAGGTGCTAGACATTTAGTCCTATTCTCTTTACACATTGATGACATTTATTAACTTTCTATATGATTATTCTGGTGAAAACCACAGCTACAGCTATCCTAGTAATATTAAATTCTCTGTTTTCATCGATCTTAGACCCCTTTTACACAGAGAGAAGACGACTTCAATTAAGGATTGGGATAAATTATTTCTTGACAGGGTGTTTACACGGTAGTCAAGTTCAAAACAATTTTTTATGTCATCATTTGCTCATGCTTCAAATTACCATTATGAAGTCGACTTCATATTACGTGTTCGTTTACACTGCAGAAGTCAAGTTTGAAGTCGACTTTGAATTTGACAAATGTTGTTCTGGGTCAACATTTGAAGTCGACTTCTGAAGTCGAGTTCAAAACGTGGCGATCCTGTTTACACACAAATAAAGTCGAGTTCAAAGTCGACTTCGACTTCAGGCTCTGTGTAAATGGGGTCTTATATTATATTTGCAATTTCTTGCAATAATCAATTAGCTGCAATGCTGGCATATCAAATCAAAAGATTATGTCTGGTAGTCTTATGTTATATGATACCACTTACATACAGTAAGGGATGTGGTTAAATCTGCTGCTTGACATTGGGGATCTATCATTATTATGTGTATTTGGCCACTGACATTCATAATGGATGGGTCAATATTTTGTGGGAGTTTTCCATTGACAATATAGACAGCCATGGCATGCAGATATCTATAGCAGATTCAACCCCTCGTGGGACATTTTTCAAACAAATTTAGGCTATGGCGATCATGTATATCACGCAATGCATGACTGGCAGATGATTGACTGGCAGCCTGGATTTGTTGGAAAAATGTCCCATGATGGGTTGAATCTACAATAAAATGTTGTCAAAAGTACAGATCTCTGTATGCCATTTTTGTCCATGTTCTATTAACTACCAGCCAGTTACGATCCACAGATGTCTGACTATATCTTGGCCTTATATCTATCAATACATTATACAAATTCAGATGCCTTCAATAGACAACAACCTCAACAGAGCAGTCTAAAGATAATCATGACACACGGTTGTTTGATATATATAGAATTGGCTTCATTATTAACTAAATGCAAACTATAGATGGCGCTATTTATCCTAAATCACATATCTTTATTTGTAAGGGTAAGGTGATTAATACCGCCATTAAAACAGCTGGAATATGTGAAACAAGCAACAAGGAAATTTTATAAACATATTTTATCAAACAATAAATGGAATTATTTGTATTAAAAGCTTGAAAGGGTCATTTCCAGTAACTAAATAGCGCCACCAATTTTGGCATTAATACATACATTTTATATCAGAAAAAGCTTTAAAAAAAACTATAAAGTGAATAATTTTGTAAAAGAGGGGAAATTAAAGTTGAGAACGACTCAAAAGCATCTGTATACATTAGCACGATATCACTTTTAGCTGTTTAAGTCTAAAATTTGGTTATACATGATGTTTTGTTTGAAAAACTAATAAATGATCCCATCAAACAACCGTGGACAAGAGACTTCCATGGACATTTTAACAATGTCAATGGAAGCCACAATGCCACATGATCACAATGATGCATTCATAGATTATAGGTACAGAAAAATCACATATCCCGGGCCAACCGATGGGGGGAGGGGCAATAAATAGTCCAGCATTCTATGTGTGTTTCGGTTGCAACACAAACTGTGATTTTCTGTCCTCCACTGCAATTTAACGCACAAATAATTACCTTTGTTCAGTGCTTTGTTCTTTGCCATTAAGGAACACTTTGGCACAAACAGAAAAATACTACGGCAAAATTGCTGCTGTGTATATCGTAGTGGCAAACACACACAAAACTTCAAACTATATACTGACCCTTATTGAGCAAAATGTTTATTTACAGTAATAAACCAAGCTATTTATATTTACCATCTTGTTTATGAGACACATGGACATTACTCCACTCCACTGTGAAGGCAGACCCTGTAACAGAAAAAGAAATAAACAAAACACAACATTATTAAAAAAATATACAATAATCTTCATATTGAAGAAAAATACTTGTGTGACACTGTACTCGGTGGGAGTCTGGGACCCTCTGCAAAACTTGTTCCTCTAAACCAATTTGATGTTAGTTTCCTCAAATGCACATCCCTCAGAAATAATCTCAAGTTAAGTGGTCGCTCTGAAAATAAAAACATATCAAATAAATAAAACCAAAATATTTACAACTTTGATACAAAGAAAACAAGTGCAATTCACTGCTAGTTACTTCTTCTTTAAAACACACTTTGCCACAATCAAGCTTTCATTTACAGTTTTTAAACAAAGAATATCTCAACACCTGTATTGAAATCAACATTTCCATAATATTGCTAAAGATTCCATAAGGATCCCACCTCCCTCTTATGTAACCTCTATTTTGTAAAAAAATAAAAAATTATAGCTCAAGTTAAATGGAGTATGAGGTTTTTAGTTCCCAACACTTTCACAGATCATTCTATGTGCATACAAACATATTGGGTTTAAAAGAATTGTGTCCTGACACCATGTTGGAAACCTGATCATCCTCCTACCCCAAATCTCATACCAAAAATTCCATCATATTTCAGTTCCAAAACAGAGTAAGACCATACTCAGCTCAGTATGGTTTATTGAAGGGGAAATCCCATCTTTACAAAACACTTGATAATTGACAGCGACTGTTCTTTCCTTTTACATCCCAACTGTGCATATGTAACTTAATCCAATGGTTCAACAAAATCTCATCTAACGGGTCAACGAAATATTGATGAAATCTTAGCCTTACACATAGAGTTGCTGAAATAACAGGCCAAGTTATGAAGATTCTAAAATAGTTTATTGGGTGAATGAAGGGCTGTCTTTATTTTGCTACAGTCAATTTTCATGGGATTGGTCACAATTACATTAAATTCAGAGACTGAAATTATGCCAAACTTCTACTAAGTATACCAGATTGATCTCACTACGGCCTCAAAAAATAAATTGTTTGATTGTCGTAACATTAAAAAAATTAGGGTAGGTAAGTCTTTATAAGCTATAAATTGCGTTTAATAAAGGTCAAATTACTAAAAACTGTCGTATGGGCATGAAACTTAATGGGTACAGTCAAATTTTTGGAAGGTGATTTTGGGGTCATCCAAAGCATTGGAGCTTTTTTTCTTTTTTTAAATTTAGTCTAGGGTGGGGCCTACTTTTAGGGTTGGTCAGGTTACGCCAATAAAACAATTTTTTTTTGGAGGCCTAAGAAATAATAACATAAATAATTTTCAGGGATTAACATCTTTCCATAATGGAAACAGCTGCCACATTATTTATTTACCAGTTTGATGGCCAGATTTCCATGACATTCATGTAAGTTTGTTTATTTGTTTGTTAGTTTATTTGTTTGTTTGTTACCTTGTTTGTATCCCGTTCCCTTTACAGACATCAATCTGTGATATTTTGGATACTAGTGCAAAGTTTTACACAAGCAACAACTAAAATGAACTTATTAAGAATACAAATAATACATAAAATATTACATTTAGTATGTAGTGACTGATTTTGCATCCATGTTATTAATTGTATGTTAATCAGACACTAAGTCAATAATGGCAGTAGAGTTTGCTACGTTTAATACAATGATGTATTTATTACCATTGATTTTGCCACTTTTAGTACAATGATGCATTTATTACCATCAATGTTTTGCCATGTTTAGTACAATGATACTGTAGTATGTCTGGTCTCACGTTGAGAATAACGCCATGTCGAATTTCACAATGGCAGATTTGAATCAGTGTGTTTACGCGGTTGTGTTGCCAGCATATGGATAAATCGCCCCTTCTACACATGTGTATATGCGATGCGGTGTTAGGTTAGCGCAAACGATTCCAATCTGCCACTGCGAAATCAAACATGGTGTTTATTCTGAACTTGAGACAAAACAGACTATACTATAAATTTGTTCTCAATAGTTAAAAATACAATGTATCTATTGACATACAAATTACAAACCTAGTCAATACCATGCTCTTAAGCAAATTAGCCTTGCTAAAATCCAATGAATCCTGTATTATCTACTGGGTGTGTCAATTTGACCCATTGAGCAAAATTAAATCACTGCCTCCCACATCAAACATTAGTCAATTCCAATGATGGTTAATACAAATCCTGTGCACGCTACAGAAATATGGCAGGTTGCATTCAATTCCCAATGCATGGTCAAGGTGTTGGCCCTTGACAGATACTAATAAATAGGTGTTACTGAAGCATACAATATGACACCTGATGTGAAGATGACTGTGTAACAGGCTAGGTGTCATCACAATATTTACAGATAAACTACAATCAACGAAAAAAGTCTTGGAACGCTTGCGTGTAAATAACGGAAAACTGTCACCCCCTCTCCCCCGTACAATGTTGAGAAATGCCAATGTCTTCAGCGGTTCCCCAATGTGTTCCAACATTGCTTGATGGGGAGAGGGAAGGGTAAATCATTGTTGTAGATGTCATGTTTCTTCCCAAACACAATATAGGTCATTTCCATGAACATAAGAAATTCTGCACGGAATTTCGACAGAGTGTGCCAAGCGTTCCAAGGACTTTTTTTCACGTTGATTGTCTCTACCGAATGCAAAATATTTCATCTAAATTTCGTTTTTTGCCTCATAACTCAAAAGCGGAATGTCGATGAGCTTCAAATTTCACACGATTTGAGAGTGGATCATATACTTTGCAATCATATTAAAATTGTTGTTAAAAATTTGGTTTATTTAGGGAGTGGTCATTGGAAACACCCCATATGCTAAATTACACACGTTTCATAATTATGGCTCTAAACTGCTCTAAAATGTCGTTTTTTGTCCATAACTCAAAAACAGAATGTTGTTTGAGCGCCATATTGCACACGACTTGAGAGGGGATTATATGCTTTGCAATCATAATAAAATTGTTGATAATGAATTGGGTTTAGTTAAGGAGTGGTCACTGAAAACACCCCATATGCTAAATTACACACGTTTCATAATTATGGCTCTAAACTGCTCTAAAATGTCGTTTTTGTCCATAACTCAAAAACAGAATGTTGTATGAGCTTCATATTGCACACGATTAGAGAGTAGATAATGTCCTTTTGAATCCTAATAAAATTGTTGATAAAAATGTTGAGTTATTTAGGGAGTGGTCACTGACAACACCTCCTATGCTAAATGACACAAGTTTTGTAATTATGGCCCTCTTCTGTATGATACCGAGTCAATTTTCGTTTTTTGTCTCATAACTCAAAAACACTACAAATCCATTTTTCGTACAATATCACAATGTTTTGCAGCATGTTTTCCAAAATGTGTTTTTGAATGTTATTTAAACGTTTTGTACCCTTTATGATATAACCTAACATATCAAATTTATGTTTTCTCTAAAACTTGTGTTTGCTGCGTATAGGCACATCCGAGCGAATCAGAAAGATTATGATGTAACAATTTGAAACAACTCATTTCTGAATATTATTTATAACAAAATACGCTTTTGCGATGAGAAAAAAATAAAATAAAAAAAAACAACAATTAATACACTTAAAGAAAAAATATAGACCACCATAGGGACTCGAACCGCGCACATCAGTCAATAGCCAAAAGGTTAACAGTCGGAGGACTAATCCACTACATGAGCTGCCATTGAACAAAGCGAATAACAAGTTTTGTTCTTTTATAGTAGTCATTTTGGTATTGAAAAAATATAAACTTTTATAGTAATTCAAATGGTAAAGTGTATCAGTTTACCATAATGACAAAATATGAAATCAATTTTCATTCCTTTGAGGCATCTCATGAAACGTCACGTTGGTTTACAAATGCTATACCAATTGAGAATGTTTTAATGAGATGCGACACCTCAAAACATAAAATTTGTTAACGATTTTGGACCATTTTGAATTATGAAATAAATATACATACGTTTGCCATTTCCACTATACAAGTTTACACTTTCCCCTTTGCATTACTGACTACTATAAAAGAACAAAACTTGATTCTTCGATTATAAATGACAGCGTGGCGAGCGGATTAGTCCTCAGACTGATAACCTTTTGACTATTGACCGATGTGGTTCGAGTCCCATTGGTGGTCTTTTTTTTAAAAGTATATTCAATTGTTGTTTTCTTGTTTTCTTTTCTTGTTTTTTTTGCTCATCGCACAAGCGTATTTTAATGTAAATGATATTCAGAAATGAGTTGTTTATGCGTATTTATTTCAATTTAAATTGGTAATAAACTTAACTGTTAACAAATTTCATATATGAAACGAATGTTTCATTCCTTTTGCAATAAAACATTTTCAATTGGTATAGCAAATGTAAACGAACGTGGCGCTTCATGAGATGCGGCCTCAAAAACATAAAATGTCGATTTTGGACCATTTTGTCATTATGGTAAAGTGATACACTTTGCCATTTCCACTATACAAGTTTACACTTTCCCGATACCTGACTACTATAAAAGAACAAAACTTGATACTTGATTGCGAAATGGCAGCGTGGCGTGCGGATTAGTCCTCAGACTGATAACCTTTTGACTATTGACCGATGTGGTTCGAGTCCCATTGGTGGTCTTTTAAAAAAGTATATTCAATTGTTGTTTTCTTGTTTTCTTTTCTTGTTTTTTTTCTCATCGCAAAAGCGTATTTTAATGTAAATGATATTCAGAAATGAGTTGTTTATGCGTATTTATTTCAATTTAAATTGGTAATAAACTTAACTGTTAACAAATTTCATATATGAAACGAATGTTTCATTCCTTTTGCAATAAAACATTTTCAATTGGTATAGCAAATGTAAACGAACGTGACGCTTCGTGAGATGCGGCCTAAAACATAAAATGTCGATTTTGGACCATTTTGTCATTATGGTAAACTGATACATATTGCCGTTTCTACTATAGGGTGCTTGCATGGAAGATCATAAAGTTCAAACCATCCTAAAGACACGCTCCAGAGGACATACAAATGCACGGAGTACAATACCAATCACCTGTTTAACTGGTTTTGATCAAAGTAATTCTTTGTACTCCATACATTAGCATATCTTATGGAGCGTGTCTGGAGGATGATTTGAACTCATGACCTTCGTGCAAGCACTCTATACAAGTTTACAATTTCCCGATATCTGACTACTATAAAAGTTATAAAAGAACAAAACTTGTTACTTGATTGCGAAATGGCAGCGTGGGCGTAGCGGATTAGTCCTGAGACTGATAACCTTTTGACTATTGATCGATGTGAATGGTTCGAGTCCCAGTGGTGGTCTTTTAAAAAAAAGTATATTCAATTGTGTTTTTTTTTTCTTTTCTTGTTTTTTCTCATGGCAAAAGCGTGTTTTAATATAAATAATATTCAGAAATGAGTTATTTCAAATTGTTACATCATAATCGTTCTGATTCGCTCGGATATGCCTATACTCAGCATACACAAGTTTTCCAGAAGACATTTATATATGCCTATACTCAGCGAACACAAGTTTTAGAGAAAACATTTACATGTTGGGTTATATCATAAAGGGTACAAAATGTTTTAAGTTTTAATAACATTGAAAATATTTTGGAAACATGCTGTAAAACATTGTGATATTGTAAAAAAAAGTATTTGTAGTGTTTTTGAGTTTTTTTTACAGTAGAGGGTATAATTACTGAAACTTGTGTAATTTAGCATAGGAGGTATTTTCAGTGACCACTCCCTAAATAACCCAACATTTTTATCAACAATTTTATTATGATTCAAAAGGATATTATCTACTCTCAAATCTGGTGCAATATGAAACTCATACAACATTCTGTTTTTGAGTAATGGACAAAAACGACATTTTAGAGCATTTTAGAGCCATGATTAAGAAACATGAGTAATTTAGCATAGGGGGTGTTTAAAATGACCACTCCCTAAATAAACCAAATTCTTTAGCAACAATTTTATTATGATTACAAATCATATAATCCACTCTCAAATCGTGTGTAATTTGAAGCTCATGCGACATTCCGTTTTTAAGTTATGAAACAAAAACGAAATTTAGATGAAATATTTTGCATTCGGTAGAGACAATCAACGAAAAAAGTCTTGGAACGCTTATGTGTAAATAACGGAAAACTGTCACCCCTCTCCCCCATTACAATGTTGAGAAATGCCAATGTCTTCAGCGGTTCCCCAATGTGTTCCAACATTGCTTGATGGGGAGAGGGAAGGGTAAATCATTGTTGTAGATGTCATGTTTCTTCCCAAACACAATATAGGTCATTTCCATGAACATAAGAAATTCTGCACAGAATTTCGACAGAGTGTGCCAAGCGTTCCAAGGACTTTTTTCGTTGATTGTAGGTAATGAAAGATAACAGTACATGACAGTCACTTGTGAATAGAAGCAACGGAAGTGTTATATTCCAATGGGGTGTAACTTGATCAAGCTAAACGTTAACAATTTCATGCAACATCAATTTGGTGAAATATTGTATCGTTCAACTAGTAGATACACTTTCAGGCACACTGAACATGTAATTGCAAGAACTTGACACTCAACAATCATGAGGTATATTTTCTTAACCGTTCTGTTTTATCTCTTTTAGTTTTATCTTCGGTAATTTTCTTTTTTCCTTTATATTCTTTGCCACTTTTTCTATATTAATCAGACCTGAAGTCAATAATGGCAGCAGAGTTTGCCACTTATAATACAATGGTGCATTCATTACCATCACTTTTTACTCAATGTTTCAGACCAGCCATCAAAACACAAACCAAGCCAATACTATGCTCTTGAGCAAATCAGCCTTTCTAAAATCCAATGAATGCTGTATTATCAACTGGGTGTGTCAACTTGCCCCATAGACCTAAATTAAATCACTGCCTCCCACATCAAATGTTAGTCAATTCCAATGATGGTTAACACAAATCCTAAGCACGCTCCAGATATATGGCAGGCTGCGATTCTATTCCCTATGCATGGTCAAGGTGTTGGCCCTTAACAGATACTAATAAATAGGTGTTACTGAAGCATACAATATGACACCTGATGTGAAGATGACTGTGTAACAGGCTAGGTGTCATCACAATATTTACAGATAAACTAGGTAATGAAAGATAACAGTCACTTGTGTATAGAAGCAACGGAAGTGTTATATTCCAATGGGGCGTAACTTGATCAAGCTAAACGTTAACAATTTCATGCAACATCAATTTGGTGAAATATCACATCTCTACACTTTCAGGCACATTGAGCATGTAGTTTTAAGAATTTGACACTCAAGAAATCATGAGTAATATTTTTTTATCTATGCTGTTCTACCTCTTTTACTTGTTTCTTTGGTAATTTTCTCTTACTGTTTGCAATTTTTTCTTTCATAACAACATTTGGTTAGTTGCCTACTTAATAGTTGACTTTTTTCTTCTAAAGATTCATTCTGCACAGCTTAAAGCTTGCTGTCCCCAATTTATTATTTAACATTTTTATTTGTCTGTCTACCCTCTACAGTGTTTTTTGTTTGACCATAATCATATAAATCTGACCATCAACCTGCTTGTCTGTCTGTCTTCCCGAGTCTGTCTGTCTGCTCTTTCCCTGATATTGCCACCCACACCTGCCAAACATACAAATGCCGTTACACATTATTATAATCTGACATTTCCGTTGAGCCTCGTAACAATCAGCATGCACGACAAATCTTTTAAGTATAGATTTCAATTGCTTTGCAACTGCTGGAGAAGGAAAAAAAACTTAACTGGTCATTTTCGTCCCCAAAGGCTTCTGTCTGGTCAAGGTGAAATGATCACAAAGACAGATGACAAAATAAAACCTGCCATTTCTTATTTGTGTGACGTTTGTTAAGCTTTGAAAATAACCTGGATATCCTCTGATAACATGAAGAAATCCTACTGTCCGCACATAGAAATTTAAAGGAAATATCTACTTCTGGCGATTACTTGTATTTTATGATTGTAAGTGACATGAATAAATGCTACTGTCCGCACATAGAAATTTAAAGGAAATATCTACTTCTGGCGATTGCTTGTATTTTATGATTGTAAGTGACATGAATAAATCCTACTGTCCGCACATAGAAATTTAAAGGAAATATCTACTTCTGGCGATTGCTTGTATTTTATGATTGTAAGTGACATGAATAAATCCTACTGTCCGCACATAGAAATTTAAAGGAAAATATCTACTTCTGGAGATTACTTGTATTTTATGATTGTAAGTGACATGAATAAATCCTACTGTCCGCACATAGAAATTTAAAGGAAATATCTACTTCTGGAGATTACTTGTATTTTATGATTGTAAGTGACATGAATAAATCCTACTGTCCGCACATAGAAATTTAAAGGAAATATCTACTTCTGGAGATTACTTGTATTTTATGATTGTAAGTGACATGAATAAATCCTACTGTCCGCACATAGAAATTTAAAGGAAATATCTACTTCTGGCGATTACTTGTATTTTGTGATTGTAAGTGACATGAATAAATGCTACTGTCCGCATTATAGAAATTTAAAGGAAATATCTACTTCTGGCGATTGCTTGTATTTTATGATTGTAAGTGACATGAATAAATGCTACTGTCCGCACATAGAAATTTAAAGGAAAATATCTACTTCTGGAGATTACTTGTATTTTATGATTGTAAGTGACATGAATAAATCCTACTGTCCGCACATAGAAATTTAAAGGAAATATCTACTTCTGGCGATTACTTGTATTTTATGATTGTAAGTGACATGAATAAATCCTACTGTCCGCATACATAAAATTTAAAGGAAATATCTACTTCTGGAGATTACTTGTATTTTATGATTGTAAGTGACATGAATAAATCCTACTGTCCGCACATAGAAATTTAAAGGAAAATATCTACTTCTGGGGATTGCTTGTATTTTATGATTGTAAGTGACATGAATAAATCCTACTGTCCGCATATAGAAATTTAAAGGAAATATCTACTTCTGGAGATTACTTGTATTTTATGATTGTAAGTGACATGAATAAATCCTACTGTCCGCACATAGAAATTTAAAGGAAATATCTACTTCTGGAGATTACTTGTATTTTATGATTGTAAGTGACATGAATAAATCCTACTGTCCGCACATAGAAATTTAAAGGAAAATATCTACTTCTGGCGATTGCTTGTATTTTATGATTGTAATGCTATCAAGCCAAATGTAACAAACAATTGTAGAGCAAAATTACTTTTCAAAAGCTACTGTTCTTGCTCCTTATAAACACTACAATACTTCACAGAATATTGCATCCAAATTGAAATTGACTTTCCTGAGATATAATCTTTCATATTTCTGGAAACAGGAAGAATTACAATGCATCATTGGTTATATTTTAAAACCAACGGAGCAACAACTGTCTTATTTTGGTGGTGGCATTTAGACTGAAGGTAATTTTGTGTCATATGTACAGCACCTGAGGTTAGCTGGACAGGTTCTTGATCCAAACTGATATAAATAGTTAATTGGACAGCTGTGTAGGTTTGAAAACCTTTTAGCGGTCTTCCATGAAACTGCTGTCCTTTTGTAAAGGACATAAATTTGATTTTTGCGGGGTAAGTGCCAGATTTATCCAAATGAAAAAGTATTCTACAGAAGTATTTTGTATATTTCAGAAATGATTAAGTCAAACCTGTTGATGTGTGAATGATAGGGTGACATCACTACTGAAATGATTGGCTATAAATTATACCTTTATCTGCATTATTTTGCAACATTTTACCAATTCTGCAAAAATACAGTAGCAGGTCCCGCTTGGCTAATTAAATAAAATCACAAAACATTGTTTTTCATAAAAAGTCATGTTGCATCACTTAAACCCATCATGACCCGCTTCATTTCACGCAATAATCACACACATATCTGACGTTCAGCATGCTTCTATACAGTGGCATAGTCAGTGGGGGGGGCAGGGGTCATGGCCGTGGGTTCATGTAAGGCCGTCGGTAGACGGAAGACGTTGGTGAAAAAAAAATTGGGTTAACAATAGACTATTTTTACCCAGGGTGACAGAAAAAAGGGAGAATTGTAAAAAATGATGAAAAATTGTGAATGAAATTGAATTTTACATAAAAATTTTGTGTTTTTATGATGGTACCGCCTATAATCCTTTTCTTTTTTTCTTTTTTTTTTGCTCTTCACTTTTTCAAACCATACAAAAAAAAATTTTGGGTCACAAATTCTGTCTGCAAAAAATATTTCCATCGGTACATTTACAATTTGTGTCCCCTCGGTTCCAAAATCCTGGCTACGCCACTGCTTCTATATAGATATGTCAATAGAATACAAGAATATTCTATTCTATTAGTACATCCTTGTATCCTTGGAAACATACGAGAGTAAAGAAATCAATTCAAACACATTATATGCAAGACTGACGCTACTAAATTTATCACTTTATTCAAATGTAAAGTGCAGAATACAGGATATTGGGTGAAAATGTAGCTATTGTATCAGCTACTAATAAAAGTCCTTCAAATCTCTAATTTAATATAAATATATTACATATCTGAAGCTAATGTGAATAGTTGGATGTATACAAAAAGTAACTACAACATTCACAATAAATCATCATCAACACTTTTCTTCCCTTCAACTGTAAACTAAATGAAATTCAACACTTTTCTATTTTATGCAAAATCTAGCATCAGACATGGAGCCAGATTTTACCCTCTTTCCCAACCTGCATAACTTATCTAATGTGATAAAAGTGGAATAACAACACACTCAGAATCAGACAGCTACAGGGTCGATCCACTGGCTGCCAGCTTTGTGGTGTCAAATCATCTCAACTTTCATGTCTAGATTCTATGCAAGAGGAAAACGGAAGAAACGGAAGACCTGACAGTCTAACTACACCAAATCATACCAAATCATCAAAATGCAGCTTTTAGAACAGAAAGAGCAGCATTCTTTTTCAATACCAGATATCATTCTTAAACAATGGAAAGGACGAATTACCAAATTGAAATAGTTTGAGTATCGATAATAGTGAAAGTAGGGCTAGTCTAATTGCATATTCTGTTTTTATACATGCTGCAATAAAGACAAGGTAATAATAATTTAAAAGTGTCCAATCAAAGTATAATATTCATACAATCACAGATTTATATAGAATAATATGATTTTGAAAGAGAAAGAGAGAGACAGGGAGAGAGAGGGAAGGAGAAAGAGCAGCTTGTGCATGTTTTCAAAATACTTGATTCATGGAAACGAGTTGAACCTACATGTAGTTTTCGGTCCATGGCTGACCTTTTCGCTGGTCATCGCATGCTTTTGTTTTGTTGGCAAGCAGGTGATGCAGACATTGCCGTCCAATCACAAAGTTTGTTATTTGCCAGTAAAATCCAACTGTTTTGGTCAGAGCTTTCATTTCATATCATAGTTTGATTTCATTGAATAAGATTAAAATATTATTACTTGCTTTATTTCTCTGTTAAATGGTAACGATATACAATCTAAATCTATGTTACTCTCTAATTCTATTGATGCTTTCTTCCTTAATCCTTTAATTGTCCCTTCTGAGGGATCTAAATCTGTTAGCAAATACATAATGCATGTCATGCATCCATTTGGCCTGCATACCTGTAAGCATGTCTGCATTCCTGCTTGGCTGAAAACCACTTCAACTCAACCTTTCAAAGTACAAGACAAGAAGCCTGATTTCTCTGCAGGGCAAGTTGTTCAAGGTCATTCAATCATGTGCAAATTGCATAACGAAAGAGACTAGCTCCAACTCTTGACACAATACCCTCTTCAAACTTTTCTATTTTCTTCAATTTTCAAAATTTATTGCAAAAGTAGAGCATATATAAACTTAATATTTTTCTCTTACTTTGTGAACAAAAAGAAAAATAATCTACCCTGCACAGAAACTACCACAGAGCTTGACAGCAAATAATATCTATCTCCTGAAGATAGCAAATATTGAAATTATCTACTGGAGCAGGCAAATATTATTGATTTATCTACTGAAGACAGCAAATATAACTGAACTATCTACTGAAGACAGCAAATATAATTGAACTATCTACTGAAGACAGCAAATATAATTAAACTATCTACTGAAGACAGCAAATAAAATTGAACTATCTACTGAAGACAGCAAATATAATTGAACTATCTACTGAAGATAGCAAATATAATTGAACTATCTACTGAAGACAGCAAATTAATTGAACTATCTACTGAAGATAGCATATATAATTGAACTGTCTACTGAAGATACCAAATATAATTGAACTATCTACTGAAAACAGCAAATATAATTGAACTATCTACTGAAGACAGCAAATATAATTGAACTGTCTACTGAAAACAGCAAATATAATTGAACTATCTACTGAAGACAGCAAATTAATTGAACTATCTACTGAAGATAGCAAATATAATTCAACTATCTACTGAAGATAGCAAATATAATTGAACTATCCACTGAAGACAGCAAATATAATTTAACTATCTACTGAAAACAGCAAATATAATTGAACTATCTACTAAAGACAGCAAATATAATTGGACTATCTACTGAAGACAGCAAATATAATTGAACTATCTACTGAAAACAGCAAATATAATTGAACTATCTACTAAAGACAGCAAATATAATTGGACTATCTACTGAAGACAGCAAATATAATTGAACTATCTACTGAAAACAGCAAATATAATTGAAATATCTACTGAAGACAGCAAATATAATTGGACTATCTACTGAAGATAGCAAATATAATTGAATTATCTACTGAAGACAGCAAATATAATTGGACTATCTACTGAAGACAGCAAATATAATTGGACTATCTACTAAAGACAGCAAGTATAATTGAACTACCTACTAAAGACAGCAAATATAATTGGACTATCTACTAAAGATAGCAAGTATAATTGAACTATCTACTAAAGACAGCAAATATAATCAAACTATCTATAGTACGTTTAAGGGACCCTTGGACTATGTTTGCCAGAAGAGAGGTAGAAGGTTAGATTTGAGGTGCATGTGCTTGGTTAGAATGTTAAATGAAAGTTTATACATGGCCTAGCACCCACGGACATGCGCAGACGCGTGTGACAATGTTAACCTTGCGTGCATGCTTCATACCTAATTCGCTTATTTACACACACCACACGAGAAGCATTCAAATGCTAGCTTCGGGCGACGTCGCAATAGATGCTAGTAGATGCAAGTATGAATACAATATCATCCAAGAGTATAATCTCTTATAATCTTTAGGTCCGAGAAGTACTAAAGTTTGTTAATGATGTTCTATACACGTCAGTGGGGAATTATGCTATGCCACCGCATCCGCAGTAGGCATATATGGTACAATGTCATTAAACACTCGGACAAGTATTCAGAATCAAAGGTCTTTTGACAGCAACGGTTGAGTACGCAATCTCTAAACGCTGCATAAATAGACAGATTTGCACTACAGACCTTTAGTTCAGGCCACGCACACAGAATATTTTGTTTACTCCCCAACAGGCATTACAAACGCAGGCGTGTATTAAACATGTTTAACGCCAATTGGAAAAATCACACAAGTACTAACCAATACTTTGTAATTCAGAACGTGTTCAGAAGCACATACTGCATTAACTCTAACTTGTTCCCACAAAGTATTCTTCACACAACTGATATATTTCCCATGCTATTATAGTTGATATCAGAGCCTTCATTAACCATCACACAGGTATTTCGTATCTTTAAACATGACAGCAAAAATATCTGTGACATTATTTCCCGCTTGAAAACTTTCTTTGATAAATAAAAGGTGGAGGGAAACCCTATTTTGTTTTAGACCATATTTTCACTAATACAAGTTATAGGCCTATGATGTAAGGTATTAAAAGAAAAGAAATAAGTATAATATTGATCAAATCAAGAAGAAATCAGAGATTTTTTTTTTACTCGCACATTACACACGAGGCAGGCCTGTGTTATATGATTATAAGGCCTACCGTAAAAAAAGATAATATGCTAGTTACGCTAAACAAGAGACTTTTCGTGCTTGGCTGATCATCACTTGATGAAGGTCATATTGATTTATCATCTACAAAGATGCCTCCTCTCCAGGCCAATGGTACGTTCAAATCGATCGGTTGGACGTCCAAAGGTCCCATGAACGTATTATACTAAAGACAGCAAATATAATTGAACTATCTACTGAAGACAGCAAATATAATTGAACTATTTGCTGAAGATTGCAATTCATAAACATTAATTTTTGCTTTCAATTTTGGAATACAAAGTCTGCCTAATACAGAGCCTACCTAATTGTGAAACATTCAGTACAAATCTTGTGTTTTCAACTGTGCAACAAGTTGCACAAAAAGGCTGGTGATTGTTTTTACAATAGATATTTCAGAGTGTCTGTTAAAGAAGCATTACTGATTGTTACCTTTGCATGTTGTTTTCCGCGATATTACAGAGCTATTCTTCTTTTCATTTTTGTATTTTCGAAGCCTTACAATGTTTTTTGTCAATATGCAGACAAAACACAGACTAGTGATTTGAAAAGCCCTTTACCAAACCCATATGGCTTCAGCTCACTTTATGTGGCTCACTTTATAGGCATTCGATATACCATTTAATAACCTGTGTTTCCTAAGAAGCCTACACTCTGAACATTCTACAACATAAGCTTTTGCAGCCAGGATCAGCTTCCTGAGTTTCGTACATGTGAAATCATGACAATCAGCAGGAAGTTTCTTGCCCGCGAGAATTTTAAGCTTCATATGCTTTTCGTGGGGTCAAACTGTCATTGCAAGGGTTTCAACTTGGTTTAGGTACAACATGTATTATAGACAATACATATATTCAATCAAAAAGGGCAAACTTCAGGTATTGCTAACATTACAAGAACTTGCAAGAATAGAAACTCAAGATATGATTCAAAACATGTTTTAAACAGAAAACATCAAAAGTTTTTAAATTCAATGTAAATCTTTCAAAATCATGATCTTTCAACTTTTGAAATGTTTTTCTATGAACACCTATATTGCTTATACCTGAGGAAATATTTATGTTCAAAACATGCAAGCTCCGCAAGTGCTTCAGAAGTATGATCAGATATAAGCATGCAGTGTTCTGCATGGGGAAGATTGTCATGAATATGTTAGGTTTCTACAAAGAAAAATTTATCATAATGGTAATGTACTACTGTAATAATAAGTATTGATGATAACAAAAACAATAATGAACAAAAGTGCATTATCATGGCTGTCTATCTGCATGCCCAATGGCAAGCGTAACTAATGGCCCAGGCTAAATTGTGTTACCCTCCTACTCTCATGATTTAGTGAGCTAAGTATTTTTGTATAAATGTGGGATGCATATTTTGCTCTTGTTACATCTTGAAAACATCTTTCCTTCTTAAACTGAAAACACACTCTTGTTCGTAATTGTTAATACATGGATGTGTCCAGAAGGCAGAAACCAACCTGTGGACTGAGGGACTGAAAAGCCGATTTTTTTGTATTTATTTGGTGATACCGGGAAGGTCAACAAGCCCCTCAAAACTCCCCCTTCACACACCAACGATATGCTTTAGGCCTATACTTCCAAGCCTTCATCTGAACCCTTGGGCTATTCTTTCCTTGATTTCTGCAAAATATGGAGTCCACATCCTTAACTATAACTCTAATAATCTTAAAGTTTCCCGATTACCAGCCTTGCTTTGAAGTGTGATAGTGACAGAGATATTGCGAATTCAATAATGCCCCTGAATGAAAGTGCCAAGTAAAACAATGGCAATCCTATTCTATAATTACCTTTTGTCTGAGCAGATTGTTTTACCTTCAGGGCTGTCTGGCAAGTGCTAGAAAACTTGCCCCTGCATTCTATACTATACATGTTGTTGGTCACATCTTGACTGTATGGGGTACCAACCTGCAAAGGTAAACACCCTTGGTGTTTGCTTTTGCTGGATGCAGGCGGTTGACTCTGTTAGTTTCAACACATTTACAAAATATTCATTAGATCATGACACAAGTGGAATGTATCCAAATCATTAACCTCAATTATCAATCTCAAAGGCAGCAAAAATAAGAAGAGTCTTTCAAAAAGACACAGTTCACGGATCAGGTGTACAGTAATTTGTTCTAACTTTCCATTTTCGTATCTAACCTACTCTGCATTGATCTTACAATAAATTAGTGATTTTAGGCATAATGATACCTACATCCTGACCCTGGCTTATATAACTCTCCAGTAGATACAATCTTTCAAATCAATATCACTATAGGCCTATATAATTCAATTATACCATGCAGATAATAACCTTGGCCCCATAATAATTAGGGTTCCAATTAAGATAAGCAAACATTACTGGGTAGATAACAGGAACTAAATTTTGTCAGTTGGAAGTAATTGAGTGAATCGCCTGTATCAAAATATGCAGTGTATTTTTCATATATGGAGTAATATGCTCAGCCTTATCACAAAATAAACAATAACATTGACCTTACCCACCAATCAGTAAAGCATATTATAATCATGTGATGGCTCAATCCAATAGTAAACATGCTTAGAAAAAAGGCAAAACAATTATAGTCCTGGCTGCCATTGTCTCAATACAAGATAAGATGTGCTAAAAAGTCCTTGTCATGTGGGGCAGAATTAGATAAAGGGATACAAACCTGGGTATGAGACATTGGGAATTATCTTAATCACAGGGTTGATTGGCTACAATAGCTATTCAAGACACAGTATATGTTAAGGGATAAACTGTGCATATGAGATATGGGTTCAAGTGGGGGAAATGTTCACTCCGTGAACAAAAACCACCCTATCCTATGGGTAGACAGACTTTACAAGTAGGGCCGAAGCAGAGTCAGTCAGCACTTTTTTCCGAGTTACTCTTAAAAAACCTTAGCAAATCTGGGACAAATCTGAACAATTTTTGCAAACATGCTTTGAAAATTTTCTGAATCAAAAGATTTCAGTCAAAATCAATCCCATTTTTCCAGGGATTTTAAATCACCTAATGGAACTTATTAATTAACAAGAAATGAACAGCAAGTGGCATTCATTGTACACATCTATTAAAGCAGCCCCAGAAAAAAAAAGCACTTGTCAAATTAACATGATAGTACATAAAAGTGAAATTTGCCTCTTTTTTCAGTGCATTAATTTCCAGGCCTATTTGCATCAGCTTTCAGCAAAATTGAATTTCACTGAAAGCTAATTTATCATACACTTATAGTGTATGTCTTCCCAGTAGTAAGCTTCCTGATAAATTACTTATTTTGTTGTCTTCATATCTTAAATTCATGGCCAATTATAGCAATTTTTTACTAACAAGAGATCGCACATGAGATTTTGTAGAAGGTAAATTGTTTTTTAAGAAAATCTCAAAAATTTTAAATAACATTATCTCACATAATTCAAAATTTCAGCAAAGTTAACGGTGTCTATGTTCATGCAGTACATACTAAATCATTTGAACCAACATTCATTTGCTATTTAATGTGATGTTCCGCAACTATATTTGTGACACGATCAGGTCCAAGGAGGCCAAAGTAGGCATATTTGAAAATTGAGTTACTATAAGGGATGCTGCAGCCAAACAAAATTGTTTCGCTTGCCCAAGATCGCATTAGTTGGAGAAAGCTTGTAGTCGGAGAAAGCTTGTAGTTGGAGAAAGCTTGCAGCCGACTGATGATGATGATGATGAATTATTACATTATACAAGCATTAGGCTATCATGTACCGAAAATACCAAAGGTCTATCATACTTGGTTCTAAAGTTAAGTTTTGTGATGTCTATTTTCTTATGTATTTTATTGATTTTACTCCATATTTTCTATTTTAAATTTGCCGCCTTTGGCCTCCATGGACCAGTTCATGTCACATTTACATTTTTGACACATAACTAGGAAGAACAGCTAATTGTCAATCACTCAATTTGTACCTTAAAAGCTCTCATAAATCCCAATTTCACTAAATCATTTTAAACACCATTAAATGAAGTTTAATGCAATGTCACCCAACTATATACTTATATATATTTACTTCGTATTAACAGGCCGTTGCAACTCATATACCAGCGCAATGCAAAAAAGTGGGGACACCGTTGACTTCCCCGTGTATTATGTGCCGGTGCCATTATCACGTGACTGAAGAAAAATGCTGCTGCCACCACAGAATTTATTTATATAAGGACTTATTTTTGTCACTGTCGTCACGTTGGTGAACGGAGTTGTAAATCCATCGCACTACATGCTCTATTATTAGTCCATGGTATTAAATTGAGGAACAATTATAGCTCATCAATAACACATTCTGTTGACAGGGTTTAGTAATTTAAATGAACAATTTGCATGAAATATTCAAGCTCACAAGAAAATACAAAACAAGTGTTTTCTACTACCTCATTTTGCACTCAAGTTTAATAAATGCAATATTCAAACAAAGTGCGTCACTTCCCTAAAGGATGTGAATATAACAGAATTTTTTTTACTATTTATTATTTGACACGTACCATAAATTTGCAGCAAACAATATTTATAAATTCAGCAAGAAGCTCTGAAATCAATAGACTGCCAAGTACCCAACTCATCCTTGCAGTAATATTTTAATATTCACCATGTTCACTAGTAATAGCATATTGAGATTGCGGAGAAAAGTCAACCTTGAATCAGGCATCTTTTTAAAAGCATAATGGCTTTTGAAGAACAACACTTAGGCTTTTAACAATGACCCTCATGGCTCATTTTTAAAAGTTTTGCTGAGTTGTGTTCTAATTTGTTCATCTTTGAGATTCTTCCTTATTCTTTCCCCTTCTTTCTTTTAATGAAATAATCACTCTAATATGAAATTGCTAGATGAGTGACGATGCTGATCTTTTGTCAGATATATCACATGCCACAAGGTACTTAGTAATATAAACTGTTACAATATTTTATATCAATCCAAATGTTCCAATATTGTATTACATTTAAGTATGATGTTCTGTAGTGTTAGAGCAAACAATAATTGAGAGGATATCTATAGAGAGATTCATGTACCAAATTTTTCCCTTTAAACTTTGCCTGCTCCACAAAATTGACCAATGAATGAACTGAGCATATTAGACCGGGGGGACTCAACTTTCGTAGTTTACACATGCGCAACTGGAGACTTTCAAAACATACCAAAAACAGTTTTTTTTGATGAGCAAACAAGAGTTTACCGTGATCTTGCAAAAAATGTTATGCCCACACCAGGATTGTATCAGGAAAAGCACACTAAGCAGGATTTTGTCAGAAAGGTGATACCTTTAAGGTCAAGTAAAATAAATACAAATTATGTGTATCATCTGGACATGTTTCTTATCATTTTCTAATAATTTATTTTGAATGTCTAGTTTATGGTCCTGATCCCAAAAGTAGGATGATGAAATAGCAGAATCATTAATATGACCCCTAAACACAACTACAAGTTTAAAAACAGCCCTTTTTTCCTAGAAAACACACATTTTGACCCCTTAAATGTGATTCACATTCATTCTCTGTAAAGGGCCCTTTTTTCATGTGTTCTGGTCACACATGCGTACACTATGAAACTGACCCCAGGACATAGAGGTAGAAATCACCTTTTTATGATAATCACTCTTCTAAATGGTATACTTTAGCCGCAATTGTGGTAAATTACCATGTAATGTCCTTTTTGATCTTGGTTTCGTTTTTTATATAAATCATGTGATTATCAACACCAGGCAGACAATTTTACCTGCAATTTCACATGCACATCTACAACTAAAGCGTGCCAAATAGGAGAATTGTCTATAGTTAAAGCAAGTTCTGTATATCCTTTGGGGTATAATAGCCACCTTTTCTCATATTCATTGTTTTGTGGGGGAAATGCACACATTGTTTTGTGCTTGGTTATGCTCTGATCAGAAAGATCTAAAATTGTATCTATCATTTTTATCACAGTAAAAGCCAATATATGACAATTAAGGATGAATTGACAAGCTCTATGAAATAAGTTCTTGTCTGATGCACACAGGAAGATAATAATATAAAAACATCACCTTGCACTTGATGTATATGTTGCCATGGAAACAAATAAAGACAGCAATTAGATGCAAGGTTACCAAGCATTAAAAGCTATAGAGAGGCTGTCTATCAGACCCAATTCTCTTCCCTTCACCAGCTACAAAATTCATAAGTCATAAAAAGTGATAGATTCACTCTCACCTACTTCCTCTCTCTCTCTCTCTCTCTCTCTTTCTCTTCCTCATTATTTCTCCTCTCTCACCTTCCTTTCCTTTTCCTTTCTCCTTTGCCAAACCGTAAAAGTGGGGACATGGTCAAAAATTGGGTCCTCAGAAAGCGCTAACCATATGTGCTAGCATTACTTTGATGCCACTACAGCGCCCCCTATTTCTATTTGACATAACCCTCTTTCACCCCCCCCCATATGTGCTTCCTTGAGAGACCAAAATATTCTAAAACAAACAAACTGGGGACTAGTACATGTGACCTACTTCAAGGGTCATTTTTTGGGTCACCACTTTTTAAAAAGTCTCTAATCACCAAACCCCTCTCTCTACGCATGTAAAATAACAAGATACGTGGAGACCCCTATCTATAGTACCCACTCTGTAAAACAGCGTTTTCTCACTTTTCTGGCATACCGTAATTGTGGGGACTTGGCTATGTCCCCAATTTGTATTTATGTCACCACTTACAGTGAAAAGCTCTTTGATGTCCCCACAATAATGGTTGGGCATACCCTTTCTCTCTCAAACTTTTGGACCATATGTTCTTTTCTCTGGGAACCATCAGCTCCAATGTTCAACCTTTCTGTTGCATTATGAAGACACTATATATGCTTACCACCCAAGACTTATCCTTTAAGTTTACACAAACTTGAAGGCGGATCAAGTAAGTCCTCTGTAAATGGAATATGGTCTAGACATGATGTACTTCTTAATTTGATTCATTTAAAGGTGTCGCTCATATTTGTTTATCAGTTGTACCACTACCAAAGTATTTCCAATTTGAATTGTGGATGCTGAATGAGCTGGGACAATGTAGCCATCGCCTATCTGAGACCAAACATGATTTATAGAAAACATAATTAGTTTAAAGAGGCATTTCGTGATCCACAGCCTCATCCCCCACTTTTCCCAAAAAAAAGTTGAGATTTTTACACCACTGGATACCTCTGGCTACATAATGTTTATGTACCAAATATTTCTTACAAATTAATTAGTTTAGCAAAAATATAAGCCAAATTTGAATTTCGTTCTGGTGCACCAGAACGAAATTACAACACATGGTCTATGGGGCAGTGTAATACACATAATCATACATAGCTCGCAAACGCAAAATCGGAATCAACTGAAATGATGGAAATAAGCTTTTTTTTTGTTGATATCTACTGAAAAATGTCCTAAAAAGAGGATGCTAGGATCACGAAATCCTCCTTTAAGTCACTCATTTTCAATATAGTTGCTGTGTTGTCCAATTATAATCATCATATATATATATATATGTTAGGGCTCATATTGAAATACCCTACCACGTTTTCACACAGAAAGAAGGCAGGATTCCCCTCGCTAAGCGCGCGCCTCAGGAAAGCTTGGTCATAAACGGATGGATTATATGCATCAGTGATACACCCTGCCCAGGATTTTAACAAAAGAAGGCTAGCACAGGAAAGCTGCAGGATGGCGCACACCTTCCTGTGTAAGGGAATTTCAATATGAGCCCTTATGATGTTTGTGTACCTTGTTTGTAGGTTGTTGAAACATACAGTAAGTTCAAATCTTTATGTTACAATGAAAACATGTAGTCCGCTGACATTAGTACCTCTTGTGCCCTTTTGAGACCTTTCATTTTTCCATTGTCCAAATGAACTTTGACTTGTGTGACCCATGTAACTGCCAAGCATATCTCGTATAATATCAGTGATGTCAAAGAAACACTGGCCGCTTTAAATTTTCATAGATCTGAACATAATGTACAAACATACTTTTGAGATGGCTGTACAAAATTGGGCTTGAAAATAATGTTGCCTTTTGTTGCCTCTTATGCCCATCTGTCTTGTGGCCTCTTACCTATCTTTGTAAAATCCTTGCACACACTGATCCACATACATAAACTAAATGGATTGACTGACATAAATATCCTGGACTCTAAGAGGACTTGGCAAATACATGAATTCTGCATTTTGTCATTTAGTCCAAATCTTATCAGTTGTCTATGTATCTTAGGATAGAGTTCCAAACTAAGAGAAGCATCAAGATAATTGTTACACGACACTAGACCATTTTTTTCCAAATCACTGTGAGCAGTGTAATTTGTGCAATCTCAATTCAATTCTCGCTAATTTCCCTGTTGGACAGTAATTTGTTTTGCAGGTTGAAACATGCACTGAACAACGAACATTAACACATTCTATTCCAGGTCCTTGCACCAATTTAACATGTTTAATAAGTGTTGCTGAACTCAGAGATACCCTACAAGATAGATAGATAGCATGTTGATTGAAACACTATTCAGTCCAGCAGACTACCAAATATGGAACATGAGCTTGATAATACTCTCCTAGGACAATAGCTGCAAAGGGTTAATCTTGTTATCTCCCCTTGTGGTCAGTTGGCAGGACCATGAAATCCACAAGTTTGGTCAAGGTCTATACATATAACCAGTAATTGCACCCTATCCTTTACTATGGGAGGATTAATTTCATATGGATAAGGTCACTATTCTATAGCTTTATCTAAGAGGAGACCCAAGTCTAGTCATTTATGTAGATCCAAATTATACTGGTCATTGCCCTTTTGATAGAAATGTGATTTTTTGATATGTACAATGCCACAGACGGGTAAATTCCGCACACAAATCCAGCCCAGGACATATTTCCTACTCAAATTACACCTGTATACATTTTAGTAAGTGACATAATAAACTATAGTGTCAAACAACTGCTGATGTCTATATTTATTTAGTCAGTGTTACACAACGCAGGCATTATCAAAATCATAGAAAATAAGATGCATGAAAAAATCCCATATTACTAAACCAGAACTAACCACATCAAATCCAAGACAAATTTCAAATGTCGAAATGAGATTTCCTACACTCTTATTATGAAGCTAGTGTCACGCACTCAATTCCTCATCATTATGAACAGTTCTTTTCAGGAATATGCATAAAGCGTACACTCTCTCTCCATTCAGGCTATAGGGTTGAGATGAAGCCCAAAGGTTTTACTTTGCCAGCTGGCTTCATAAGATAAACATTTGGCAACCCGAGTAATTGTACGTTATTTTGTACATCTAGCTATTTCAACTCAAGTGTTACTTATTCCTATTTGTATGGAGGGTATTATTTGCACTGGAGAATGATTTCCTCCCTTAGATATCAAAGTACTCACCGACCCTATTTTTAAAGGCACAATATACCATAGCAAGATGGTTGTAACTGCAACCGTGGCTGTGCAAATGCACTGTGATATGAACTGGTCACATCTCCCAATGTGAGAGAGAGAGGTAGTTGGCATGGTGGTTTAAAGGGTACTCTTCCACGGCTCAGACTATATTGATCAACTTGCCCTATTGGGCTACCTGCTGTGGCTCACAACCTGTCCATCTTTAAGGGACTTTTATTTACAATGCACAACTTGATAACTATGCAAGTACATATAAAAGTAGTTTTACATCCTGCCCATTGCATTTATAGTTCTCAAATTGCCTAAGGTAGGTTTAACTGAGATCAAAAACAAAGTCAAAAGAAAACAATAATGCAGTGTATCTTGAAAGGGTGAGAACAGGCGGCGATTAGCATGAAAGAGCCGGCAACTTATGAAACCGCCCGGCCGTATGGCATTTTTCATATACTCGGTTAGTTTTGTGGGGTTCATTATCGAACCCCAACGGTTTTAACTTGTACTTATATTATTTATTAACATAGGCCTATTTTTTTGTGATATTTCAAGCGTTTTAAAATTTTAAAATAATCCCATTCAATTACAGGGTTGACGATGGAAATTTAATGAATTTAGAGAATGCACGGTGCATACCACCTGAGTGAGAAGGCAGTATCTGTACATATCACTGATGGATTCACTATCAATACATGAGTTCACTTAGATTAGAAAGTTGAGCATTTGATTCAAATCCACCTGCTTCTCAACTGATATCCTTCATTTATATGCTTGTATCTTGCACCTGCAACAGCTTCTATATTTGGTATGTAAAAGATCAAATCCCATTATTTTCCATAGTTTTGGATGCATGTGATGCTTTAATACCATCCTCATGCCTGTGATTCATTGGTCACTATGCAAGCTGCTGTTGCCTTGACAAGTCAATATTCCTCCACTCATATCTGCACATACTCCGCACTCATCCTGATGCAGACCACAGATAAAAACAGTTTGGTAGTAAATTTACTTCTTTCCCCCTTTACATATCCTTCTGCCCACAACCTGTTATTCTATCCCAGGCGGCGAGTGGCATGATAGAGCTTGCAACTTGTGAAACCGCCTGGCCGTATGGCATTTTCCATATACTCTGTTAGTTTTATGGGGTTCATTATCGAACCCCAACAGTTTTAGCTTGTATTTATATTATTTATTAACATAGGCCTATTTGTTTGTGATATTTCAAGCATTTTAAAATGTCAAAATAATCCCATTCAATTACACAGTTGACGATGGAAATTTACTGAATTTAGAGAATGCACAGCGCATACCACCTGATTCTATCCCTTACCATAATCTCATGCCAACCCAAACCTGAGTCTGTATTTAGGTGCTATGTCATGTTTTAAGCACACTATGGTAGATACGGTCTTCTTGCAATAACACAACATCATGTGCATCACTTACAAATGCATGATGTATTCTTGAACTAGTCCTACATCTTTACCCCTGTTATTCTTCAAACACAATACCGCACCTCTACATCAGGCGGGTAACATAATAGCCGTATCATGCACATATTCATGACAGATCGTTTTCCCTGAACAGATTGAAAGTTTTGATAAAGTTGCTGCTATTTTTTTTAAATATAAATGTATGTGACTGACCTGGTTATTGCATAGGACATTTGATAATGCATCTTTAAGCTGCAGGTTGAAAGGTTATCAAATGTATGACATGATCAAAAATATATTTATCATTAGGAAAGTTAAAGGTTATCAAATGTATGACATGATCAAAAATATATTTATCATTAGGAAAGTTGACAACAGAAAAGTTCCACTTTTTTTGTATTTTATTGTTTTCGGCAAAAAGTGGCAATAATGAAATCATAATAGCGGTAACTAAAACAATATTTCTTTCAGCGATTTTTATCCAAAACAAAAATATTCATACTCTTTTTTTTTAATTTGCATAACCCCTAAGTGCTATACCCAGGGAAATTTTATTGCATGTTGGACCATATTCACATTGGCTGCAATCTACTAAACATTTTTCTAATAATTAAAAAAAACCTGCAAAAAACTTTGAAAATAAGAAAATATTACTTGCTAATAATACAAATTTTAAAAGCTAGTTGGGACTAAGCTGTTTTTCCTTGACCTAATTAAAACAATGAAAATTGATTTAGTTTGGTTGTAGTCTCATCTGTGATCTCAATATCCCTTTACATCTGTGTGCCAATCTTTATTCATAGGTGTCTGAGACATGCTCCTTGTGCGTGTCAGGTGTAGCATCAATGTTCAACCATTTCACTCCATACAAGTTTGTGAGGTGATAAAAAGTATTCTCAATATGCTGTGTTTGAATTACTTTCGTACTTTTATTTTATTGACCGATTATTTCTCTACTTGTTTATTTACTAGTGCTCATTTTACATTTGATGTCATCACAACATTATTCATTGCTATGAATACGACACACAAATAGATGAAGTCAGTTTGCTCATGGATTGATGGAGGAACATTTGGGGTATTTTTTAGCGGGAATGCATTAGGAAATAAATTGCTGCTTGTGTGCAACACTTGCAGACTAATTTGAACTGTTTTCATTGTGTGACACATTCACTTTTTCAAAGGAGCAATACAAGTGCATATTTATCATCAGAAGTTTGTAGACAGAAAGTTGACGAAACACACATACTTAAAATGGATCTCTAAAGATACACTCCCGTGAAATATATAAGATAAAATAAAACAAACGGAGACGTGAAACAGTTGTACATTAGCAGCAAATTTTCAGTACCAAGCGTACCTTCTTCAGGCTTTATCATTAGAATTTATCCAAAATTGTTTTTATTATGTTTCCCCCAATTATGCCTCCATCCATGGATGACGGCATCATTATATAGGGTGGTATGGGGAGTCCAGATTTTCCTTCATCTATTTCAAGTTTAAATCAATATTGTAACATTGCGGAGAAAGACACATTGATTTTTTTTTGGTTGAAAATTCTTCTAAAATCTGTGCTTTTTAATAAAAGCATGGCAATTCATATTATCAAAAAATTATTAGTCAAATAGTCAAATTTGCATGTATACAGGATATTTTGTCATGAAAATGCCTTTTCTTTGTTTCACTTCACTAATTCGGCTCAAAATCAAAAGGGCGCATATGTGACATGATCAAGGGAAATGAGTCGGATGTCGCTAACATTGATTTCGAGATATTAGCAATGAAAGTGTTAATATTCTTTTGTTTGATATTGTTTTCAGCGATTAGTAAATTGACGTAACTTTGCAAAGAAAAGTCATATCAACATGGGGTTTTCAGTTTATAAAAGTTCTAAATGTCCTCTTTAAAAACATGTGTAAAACACATTTTTGACCAGGGTCGACATGTGACTCATTCCCCTTGATCATGTCACATATCTGATACTGAAAACAAATATTCTTCCGGGAAAATAATTTTTTTACAGAAATGTTACAACATTTCTTATGACAGATACCACACATGATCCTAGGGATTGCTTCCATGATTCAGTGAAGAAAACAAATCAAAAACCTCTCCCTTGTTTCTAACATCTCATTGCTCTTTCTATATAATACCCAAATTCATAATGTTGTTTTCATAGAGCAATTTGAATATGTCATTTGTGGTCAAGTAAAAAGCATTATGCACTTGTGAGTGTTTATTCTTTACCTGGGGATGCATCTGTAGTCTCTGTGAAAAACAACTCTCAAATCCATCTGAAGAAGGAACTGTTTATGTTATGATTCTGTTTCATGGCAATGTAAGTCTATAACTGGTACAAACCACTTGTCATGCATGCTTAATGCTGCTGAATAATGCAAAGTTTGTTTTAGGCATTTCCTTCACATAATTATTACTAGTTTTAAATATGAAAATTAGCAACTGGTCCTGAAGCCTCACTGTGGAGGAGGTGCGACAACTGTGTAACATATTCATTGTCGAGGATGTGTAGCGATTACCCGCAGCAACATTACATGGTGGCGTCTGGCCCAATAGCTGCAAAAGAAAGATAGGCACTCGGGCGTGTGCACACACACAGATTCGTCCCCTTCACCATTACTTACAGTAAGCCTGTATGTGCCAGTTTAGGGTGCTCTGAGTCAGCCTATCGTGCAACAAATATAATTAACTAAGTAACTACCTGGGGTACCAAAGATTTCTTTTTTGAAATTCATTGATGTGTACCAATCTAACAAAATAAGGACATAATTAGTAACTCTTTCACAGATTTATCTTCAGGGGGTTACCCATTTGAAAATATTTGACTTTAATATTCCCCATTGCTTGTAATTTGTCTCCATCTTCCGAGCTTGTCCCTCTTCTGAGATTTTAACACAACATTGATAAACAATACTGCCTCTTTGGTGGCAGTTTTCTTGAAATTTAGATCAAAACAGTCTATTCCATGCTCAGAATATTATAGCAATGGTCTATGAGCACAGCCATGGGCAGGGGTGCAAAATCCTAATAAAAGGTCCATTTTAAAACATTAAAAATCAGCTCTATTTTGAAGGAAAAATTCACAAAAGGTCCAATTTTTTTTTTTAATGGTTAAATCAGTCCTGTTTAGGAAGGAAATCATAAAAAATCCACTTTTTAGCCCCCTGCACACCTCAAAATAAATCTTGGCTACAGGCCTGTCTATGTAAATGTCAGGCATCTGCAAAATGCTGGCTCATTACTGTAATACTACTGTGAATTTGAGATCGAAAAAGCCATCAACTTGACAAACAAATACAACTTCTACACGAGACTGGTGCTTGTGTTTTGTATGTGAGAGAGAGTGAACGATTTCTTTGTCCATCATCTTTGTCTCTTATGTCCATTTTTGTACCTGTTGATAATATATTTTGTACCTGCTGTTTCAAAAAAAGTTATATTGATTTTTATGATCTTTCATGATCGTTGGAAACTGGTGGTCCATTGCGTATGTTTTTTCTCCTTCCACTGTTCCAAGTACAGGAAATTAAAAAAAATATATAAAATATAAAAATTAAAAAAACCCAAATACAACTGAGCATATGGGTACAACTATTTTTCAGTAACAGGGCCATGTTTGTGGATCATCCTTCCCATTGCTATCAGGGAAGCATCTTCTTTGAATGTCTTCAAAATCCTCACCATATCATATAGTAGTTTTCTTGTGTTTTCTTTTTCTTGCATTTTTGTATGGTCTAATTCATGCCTGGTGCGCTAGTTCGTAAAATACTGCGAATAAGCACGGTTAATAAATGTAATATGTATGTATGTCCACTCCAAGTATACTAAGAACCCATCAAGTATGTCACCGATTTTAAACATCTTGGTTCCATGATGGGCTGTAGCACCAGTGACCTATCCCGGAAGGCGCTTGCTTGGTATGCATTTTGGAAACTGGAGCATCTGTGGAGAAGTCCAACAATCACAGTTGCAACAAAAGTCAAGCTTTTTCACATCACTTGTGACCATGTTAGTAATGAAAGGGTCTATACCATCACCAACACTGTGCCTCTTATCAACTCTGTCACATCACAACAACTACGATTCCTGGGACATATCCTGAGGATGCAGGAAGGTGAACCATGCCGAAGATATGCTCTCTACACCCCATTACATGGTCAAAGAAGACCTGGAAAGCAAAGAACATCCTACTTGTCTTATGTGCAAAAACTGCTGGGGGATTTCGACAACTTTCTACTGCAAGATGCCATTACCACTTTGGCTTCAGATCATAGTACATGGAGAAACTTTGCAGTCGCCTGCTTCGCAGCCTAATGAAATGAATGAATGAATGTATGAATTGTCAGCATGTACGGTACCTATACGATCTCTTGTTCACACAAAATGAGTCACTTGCAAGTTTAAATTGTTTTAGAGGTGTAGACAAAATGTTTCTATTGTATAATGTTTACTACAACATTGTATATCTGATTCATATCAATGTAAGCTTAATTTTTTTACCTAAGATATTCAGCATACTTTAACCTGCTAAATTGCCAAAAGTCAGAAATGGGGGAAAAATTTAAATAAACATTGCCCTCAAAATGACTCGAGTCTGCATGACTGCATCAGATATAACTCACTAATTGAATAAAATCACTGTATATCATTTTCTATTAAATGATTCTTGTCCCGGCAGGATTGAATTTTACCGGTCGACCGGCTCCTCATGAGTGGGCATCTAATGGACTGAGAGTAAATGGGGTAGAACTGGCATGTTGGCTTGTAGACAGACCATACATGAAGGCACTTTGCTTCTAATAGTATAGATATTGATTGACTTGGAGAGGCAAAATGTTGCCTAATAGCAAAGCAACATCTCTCTGCGTGTGCTTGTCTGACATACATTCGTATGCCAAGTTAGTTCACTGACTGCAAAGTTACATCTATGTATAGGATTTTGTTAATGGGTTTACTATTTTTGTTGGTCATCTCATTTATTTTTTTTAGAAGTAAATTTTTGCCTACTTTTTAAAAGGAAAAAGAGAAATAACTAAATTGTGGGCTTTTTTTACATATTGGGCTCTTAGTTTTATATTTCTTTTTAATGACAGTGTAGCTGCCAAATTTAATTCCTTCATGTTCCTTATTCTCCTCTACAGGACCCCCCATCCCAAAATGCCCTAAAAGCCCCCCTTTTGACCCAAAAAGTCCCAATTTGCGAGCATAGCTTTTATGCCTTTTCAAGTCAAAAAAGGTTAAAATTTTGGAAAAAAAGTCCACTTATTCTAAATTTGCACCCCCCCCCCCAGTCCAAAAGTAAATCCTGGTTACGGGCATGTTGAAGGGGTATTTTAGTGATTTTATTTTAGCATCCTCTTTTTAGGGTATCATACGGTTCAAGATATCCATGAAGAAAGCTTACAGCACTCCACAGACCAGTGTTAAATCGTACAATATGATTGTTAAACATCCAAACTGCATGAACGTCAAACGTTTATATACAAACAACACTACACAGTCCTAGATTTCTTAACCAAAAACCTAAATACTTTCTCAGTGGTGACCATTGACATTCACAACCTCATCCGACTCCCTGGAATAATGCATTATGAGTATGTGGCATGGATATTACATGTCACATGGCAACCCTAAACCCATTACAAGTTTGACAATCCAACATAAAGTACAGTGGTGTTGAGCAATTATAATACATTGCTAGTGTCTGTGTCTTGAACTCAAGATAGAATATCAGATGTAATAATCTCTTCCTCTCTATGAAGGATATGAATTGTTTGTTTTGTATGTAATAAATGCATGTATATCAGTGTAGAGAGTGTCTCTATATTGAAATTGAATAAAAATTGATCTTCATCAATATTAACCAGCATTGGGCTATTCCAGTTGAAATCCATACACCCTGTATGAAAGACATGACCCTAATCTCCCACACAGGCAGTGTGAATTTCAAATGGGGTTACCTAAATGGGTAACTCCATTTGAAATCTACACCCCTGTGTGGGAGATTAAATCATGTCTACCATACAGGGTGTATGGATTTCATCTGGAATAGCCCAATGTTTATACACAGACTGCCTCAGACTGATTAGTATCAGTACTTGCCCCCAGCTTCTATTTTTTTAAAGATTTCACAATATTAGAATCTGTGGCATGATGTTCAATATTTGCAGTTCATACCACAGGTCGATCCTGTGTTGTATAGGACACATTTGCACATTCAATTGCTACATTGAATTCAAATTGCGACAAAGGATTAGCATAATTTATTGATTGGGTGTTTACAAGATAGTCGACTTCAAAACAAATTGTGAATTTGACTTTTACGCCATCACTTTCTCATGCTACAATAGATGTTGTGCATATGAGGTATCATACAGTAAATATGGCGGATCAAATAGGTTGATGACAACATTTGAATTGAATGGACTGCACTGCGCCATGATTACGGCGAAAGACACCGGTTCAAATCCTTTGTTTGGAGCCAATCAATAATTTCATGCACAACCCCCCTCTCTTGTAGATGGTGCCAAGTGTGGAGGTGTGTGTGTTTTCCAACTCGGAGATTCACACACCCACATTCAAACTGGGAGATTTTTTACACAAATCTCACAGCAACCGCCATACTGTGGAGGTTGCTCTAATCAGAAAAATGACAGGTGGTATACCCCCCTCTATGGCTCAAAAACCCCATTTTTGAGGTTATCTTCAACTGTGGAGCTCCACGGTTGTTAGCAGACTCCACAGTGTGAATGTGACAAAACACACACACACAGTTAGAACCATTTACAAACGCTCCATAACCATTATGAAGGTAACTTCTAATTGCATGTTCGTTTACACTGCAAAAGTCAAGTTTGAATTCAACAAAAATTGCTCTAGGTTGCCATTTGAAGATGACCTCTTAATAATGTATTGCTACCTCTGGGTTGTCATTAGAAGTCAACCTCTGAAATCGAGTTCAAAACATGGCAACCCTGTTTATAGATAAAAACGATGAAGTAAAGTTCAGGCTAAGTGTAAACGGCGCGTCCAAGTTATAGAAAAGATATTGTTATAAATGTTTGTGATCAACTGAAGGTTTATAATAATGACTAGACTGTTACACAGATGGATACTTATTATTTTGAGACAACTTGTATCAAATGCTGCAACCAAATGCAAATGTAATACAGGCTGCAGCAATATGACTTTTCCATGCACTTTTACTAAGTATCCACATGCCTTGATTTCTACAAATCAGATTAGTAAGGTATTTTTTAATCCATTTAAAATCTAAAATTGGACCATGCTAAGTTTACAAAAACGTTGTTCTTTATTTCAAAGGAGCATCAACTTCATTCCATTTGAAACTTCCTTCTATGTGATGCAAAATAATCATGCAATTAAACAGGGATCCGAATAATGGCAAAACAGACATGCAGACCCTTAAGTTTCCATCATTTAAAGCCTTAATGTACGATCTTTTTTCAGAATATACCTTTACTTTTTTTCAAAACCGATTCTTTGGCATATTTGTAATACTTACACATGTTCCAACTTAAATCTATGAGCAAACTGTCAAATTCGCCCTATTTGTAGTAAAACGGGATGATTTTCTGTTGGTCCGACATATTATCATAATTTATAGATTATGATAATATGTTGGAACGACTCGCAAATCGTAGTCTCCTACAAAACCAGTTTGGTTACGGTCCCTCCACATGCGGAGGGAGCGTAACCAAGCTGGCCGCGTTGGAGACTAACTCTGAGGCCGCACTCGCCGTCCTAATCCAAATAGTGCGAGATATTTCGAGTGATAGAGGTGAAGTTTATGATATTGTTTCTTTGCAAATTCCCAATGTTTATCGCGTCCAAATGTATTGGGAACTTTCATAATGATTGCATATTATCATTTTGGAAGAAAAAAAGAAAAATCTAAAAATTTAAAAAGACCGTACATTAAGGCTTTAAGGGATACTATAACAACTTGTTGGCCATCTATAATTCTCTTCTGAGTAGTGTAGAACATTTGGGTGCTGTCTCAGCAAGGATCTCTCTTTAGCGCCCCATGTTAAAGTTGGGGTTGAAAAAGGCTCGCCGGAAACTCTGTAAATCAGACAATTCTCTAATCAGGATACTATTACTATAACTGTCCATATTTCTGATATGGAGTTTGTGTCTTTTTGGAGACAACTGTTGAGTTTAGAAACATATAACCTAATGAATGCCGTTATCTTGCTAACATTGTGCTAAATGATATATTTTATGTGGCCCAATTAATTGGCATGATCATTTTTGTTTAATGGTCAGCAAAATCCTGTAAAGTGTACTATGGCTTGTGGATTGTATGCCTGTGCAATAAGCGTATCGTAATATAAATCACTGTGTTTTTTGTATATCCGAGTATTAGCATGCTATGGCCACTCTCATGTGCCAAGTTCAGGATATATGCGTGGCTCTGATTGCCAAGCTAATTTACAGGGTATATCCAAGATTGTTAACCAGCGAGCCCGCTACTGATTGAATAATGCGCAGAATGTAATGTTTACAAAGTGTAAATTAATTGTGTAGAAAGTCTGCTAAAAAGAACTCGCTTGACATTACAACATGTTTTGTTTGGTTATGTTACATGACTATCTTCTGCTTAAAACACCCTTTTCTACTGCTTGTATTTCCTGTTGTTTACGTAGCGTGCAATCCAGCCAATCTTCTCAATAATTAGCCCGTATATATCACTGTCTGTGGCATCAAGTCTAGTAGAAACAGATCAGTTCACATGTATAATCATGACCACTTCACAAGAGCAAGTTGATTCCTCAGTGGCTTCTTGATGTCTGTACTGACCACTTGATTTGCATAAATACGTGATGGCATGATCCATGTCTGCAATGACTGCTTGATTTGCATTAAAAACATGCAATGTTGCATGTCTGCACTGACCGCTTGATTTGTATAAAATACATGATGGCAAGTTGTATGTGTACACTGACCTGGGACACTGACCGCTTGATTTGTATAAAATACATGATGGTATGTTGCATGTCTACACTGACCGCTTGATTTGTATAAAATACATGCAATGTTGCATGTCTGCACTGACCGCTTGATTTGTATAAAATACATGCAATGTTGCATGTCTGCACTGACCGCTTGATTTGTATAAAATACATGCAATGTTGCATGTCTGCACTGACCGCTTGATTTGCACAAAATACATGGAATGTTGAATGTCTGCACTGACCGCTTGATTTGCATAAAATACATGGAATGTTGCATGTCTGCACTGACCGCTTGATTTGTATAAAATACATGATGGCATGTTGAATGTCTGCACTGACCGCTGATTTGTATAAAATACATGCAATGTTGCATGTCTGCACTGACCGCTTGATTTGTATAAAATACATGCAATGTTGCATGTCTGCAATGACCGCTTGATTTGTATAAAATACATGCAATGTTGCATGTCTGCACTGACCGCTTGATTTGCACAAAATACATGGAATGTTGAATGTCTGCACTGACCGCTTGATTTGCATAAAATACATGGAATGTTGCATGTCTGCACTGACCGCTTGATTTGTATAAAATACATGCAATGTTGCATGTCTGCACTGACCGCTTGATTTGTATAAAATACATGCAATGTTGCATGTCTGCACTGACCGCTTGATTTGCACAAAATACATGGAATGTTGAATGTCTGCACTGACCGCTTGATTTGCATAAAATACATGGAATGTTGCATGTCTGCACTGACCGCTTGATTTGCATAAAATACATGGTATGTTGCATGTCTGCAATGACTGCTTGATTTGTATAAAATACATGATGGCATGTTGCATGTCTGCAATGACCGCTTGATTTGTATAAAATACATGATGGCATGTTGCATGTCTGCACTGACCGCTTGATTTGCATAAAATACATGGTATGTTGCATGTCTACACTGACCGCTTGATTTGTATAAAATACATGATGGCATGTTGCATGTCTACACTGACCGCTGATTTGTATAAAATACATGATGGCATGTTGCATGTCTGAAATGACCACTTGATTTGCATAAAATACATGATGGCAAGTTGTATGTGTACACTGACCCAGGACACTGACCGCTTGATTTGTATAAAATACATGATGGCATGTTGCATGTCTACACTGACCGCTTGATTTGTATCAAATACATGCAATGTTGAATGTCTGCACTGACCGCTTGATTTGCATAAAATACATGGAATGTTGCATGTCTGCACTGACCGCTTGATTTGTATACATCATTGTATGTTGCATGTCTGCACTGACCGCTTGATTTGCATAAATATGTGATGGCATGATCCATTTGATTTGTATAAAATACATGATTGCAAGTTGTATGTTTTCATTTTACCATTATCAAAATTAAAATGTGAAAGGGTTTTATAAGAGTACTTACTATGCTGATATTTCCATCCTTACTACATAAAATAGCAATATGACATGAAGTACCAAACTGATGTGATCAAGCAAAATCAGTCGGAACTCGGAAATATTAATTATGAGATATAGCCAAACAAAGGATATATTTCCTTTTGTTTCCTGTTGTTTTGGAACCTCTCTAATTGCTTATATCTTTGGAACTGGTTGTTCAATTTCAATAGGATTTTCTGCAAAATAGTCCAAAACAGAAATGTTTTGTAGACTCCTAACCGGAGTGATCTTACCGGTGTACGGAATCTGCAGCTTTGTAAATGCCTCTTACTATCCCGTAAGAAACTGAAAATTATACATTTCCGAGTTCCGACTTATTTTGCTTGATCGCATCACAAATATACAAGGTACCACTGGATATATATATGACACATTTTGACTTACCATTATTTGCATAGCGTATTGTAGAGTTATCATTTATGCTGGGATCAAAGTTTCCCATCAGTGGAGCTATGTACTGGGTAGCTGTGAGAAAGTCATGGAAATATGGTCCTAGATAAATAAACCCTGAAATATACAAACAAAACACAGAGAAAAGTATGGTTAATAAAATATATATAATTAATTATTGAATATCAAATTAGCCAGCTGCTAAAAATAAGTGTACTTAATGAACTCAGCACATGGTATGATCATGCTTTTCTTGATGCTACCAAATTGTTACAGATGTGTGGTCCCATTTCAACACATGGTGTTTTCTGCCTCACATTCAGTCACAACACCCAAACATTCTTATTCTAAGTTTTAGCAACTTCATAGATAATAACTATAAAGTGGTTGTGTCCAGTGACATCAATCTGTCTTGAAAAGTGTGGGTGACATTTGGCCTGAATTGCCAAGAAGTGGCTCATTTGGCCAAAATGTGGTGGTGGGGATGTGACATACCAGTCTCCCCAAGATTTACCTCAATGGTTGTTTCTACACAAATGAATACTTTATTTCGCAAGTGTTCTACAAACCTAATTCAACTTTATCTTTCTTTTTTTTACTCTTCCAAAGATCATTTATCTCTTTTTTTGTTTACATCAATGAATAGATTAATCAGGATTGAAATTGCATTTTCATTTTCATCCATCTTGTTTAAAAATAAATTTCCAATCATTATTTTAAGTATCCAGTGGCATGATGATGAAACAAGCCATTTGTGTTCAAGTCTAGTTTTCAGTGCACCTTTCAGCTGCCTTTTCTTTCCACATATGCTATTAAACTTCTCCCTAGATTTCCTCCTATCTCTGATGGCTGACTAGCTGGCTCAAACATAATTCATTCAAACACAAGATATGATGTATTCTGCCATGTTCAGTCACATCTGTACTGCTAGAGATATTTTTAGATATCAGCTATAAATATTGGGAAGGAGGCCAACAAAATGTGACTGATGCAGAGGATTCAATCACAAAAAGCACTACAAAACTGAAGGGGAAAGCATTAAAATCAATATCTTCTCTATCTTTTTAGAGAGGGAAAGATTAAAAAATTACTTATAATATTATAAATGTACATGCTAAATAAAGGATCAAAGTTTCAAAAAAACAGAAAAATATACTACACTGGTTAGCAAATTGTGTGTATTTCAGATCTAAAAATGGTTGAAAGAAAATATGACACACCATAAAAAAAAGGTACATCATTATATCACCCTTCTTGACAAACTGAAAATTTAACAACATTTTACCATATTTCTAATAAAAAAATTTCAATTGGCACCCTGTGTTTCATTTATTAGAAAGTGCTCTTCTCCAGATTTGATACAAATAATGAGAAAGTGTCTTGTTATTTTCTTAACTTTTGCAAGTTGATTAGATTGAATGCTTTATGCTTTTAAGCATTTACAGCAAGGCAGCCTGTTCTTTTATAAGGCTATATTAATTTACCGGTAATTGTTTGTTTCAAAGCTCTTCAGTCTTTGAAAACCTAATGCGGAATGCAGGTTTTTTCGGGGTTTTTTAATATAGAATTCTGAAATGTTTGTCAAGGTGACCGTTAAGCATTTTGATACTGTGATACATCATACAATGTACTGTACGACTGTTTAAAGAAATAATTCACAAATACAGACCATATCTTGAATTTGTTGGCTTTTTGTTGAAAAAAAAAAGGAATTAACAAAAGAAGACTGTAAAATAACCTAAAGCGCAAGATTTGACTTTTAAAAAAAAATATGCACAGGAGCTTTGAGATTTTTTTTAATATAGCCTAATGTATTGGTCTGTGACAGGGCTTGGGCTGTTGTATGTCCAGCATCATCTATTTATTGAGGACCAATCATTCCATGAAGCATGTGCACAAAAAGGCTACACCCATCCTGCACCTGTTACCACACATTTTTTGAAGCAGTTTTGTCATCGTTCGCATTAATTCATAAATGTCATAAATGTCATAATAATAATAATAAAGAAACATTTATGAAGCGCTTAAAACAGAAGTCGCTAAGCGCTTTACAAAGTACCATAAGCACCATAGAGCTTTAATAAATCCTAATACAGCACCATGATAGCCACAAATGGTGTGGACGTGATTTGTTAGGCACGGGCCATCATGAATATGCGACAATTCTCAGCAAGGGACTTTGCCCGAGTCACAAAATGCCCCTTTAAGAGCTACAAGCCATGTTAGCCTACATATCTCCCCATGTGTGCCTTTCTTAAGTACACAAACATGATGAGATTTGATTTATGCGATGACACCTTTCAGCGGATCTTGTGTGGCTCCTTGACACTTTGCTGTTATCAGAGACTGGAGTAGAATTCCGCCCATGTGTTTAATTACATTACATGACCAAATTGGATTTATATCTACACTGAGCCTTGAACATTGACAAGGAAATCAGATTGAAGTGCTACACTGCAAAGTAAACATCCGCTAGAATAAATTGTATTATTTATATGACGTACAATTTAACGATCTAACTGTTAGAATGAAAAAAAAATATACCACATAATGATGTAATTAAAAAAGTAAGAGAGAATATGAACCTTTTCCAACTTTATCATTTCTGATGCTCATTTCTGCAAATAATATAGATTGCATGTAATCCATGTTCAAAAGGCACTCAAAAAGGCAACTTTTTTCAAATTTAGGTCTAAATTTGATTCTACACATGAAGCAAAATATATTTTCAAATACATTTTTTCCTTCTTTTGAGTCACATAATACATTAACCATTTTATGACACATTGATTTTTAAATGTTGTATTTTATCAGCCATTTATTGCATAACTATTAATCAATGCATGCAGGTAATGAGCTTTAATTGGATGCAAGCGCTTGTCAAAGTTCCTAGTATCCTCCAGAGTAATACCATTTATCCCTAACATATTTTTTTTCTTACATACGGTTTTGTTAATTAATTTAATATTAATTTATCACTATTCCAGAGCATAAGACACAAAATTTGATAAAAAGAATATTGATCAGTGCAGTCCTAAAATTTTGTAATAAATTAATCCAATTTAATTCTGGAATCTAATTAAACCATGCCTACAGCATTTCCTAATTACCTTATAAATACATTTCAAATCCTATCATTAGAATTAAACTCTAACATTAGTGTTCACATTGTCGGGCATACACCCGGCAGAACTTGGTTGGCGCAAGTTGCTAGGAGTAGCAGTAGGTGCTGCCAGGAGTAGTGGCAGTGTGAATGATGGTCAGCATAAGTTCCGCCAGGTGCACGTCTGACGATTTATTCCTGACAAAAGTCAGGAATAGCGGGCTGGGTGTAACCTCCACCTAGCTTAAGTTGCAATGTGAATGCTGCTATGCCTGGTACCCGGTGTAAGTTTGACCTTTTGTTGGTCGGAACTAAGAAATTACATATCGCATGGTTGAAAAAGGTCACAGAAACACTGGAAGTGATAGCCGATGTTTATGCCGACCAGAAGTGAATGCTTGGTGGAGCTGGTCGGCGTAGTACTAGGAGTAGGCTAGGTGTGGACACGCAGTAGGAGTTGGGAAAATATTAGTGGAATTCTTATCAATGTTAGTATACGTTTACGCCGGGTGTAACTCAAAATGTGAACACGACTATTATATTAATTTTTGATCCAATCAATCTCTGACACTTTTTTTATATTTAGCAATAAACAAAACATAATGCATTGTACAGAATCACATGATCACTGCTAAAATATGAAGGAAGCAATTTGCCCAGTACCACCTCAATTCTTTGCCTGAAGATGATTATTATAATACAATGTAACAAAATTGAAGTTTCAATACTTTGATACATACAATTATTGATTTGAAATCATGACTAACAAAATGAAATTCCTTGGGCATTGAGGTGACGATATCTGGATGGAATATCATCCATGTTGCCAAATCCATGATTTGGTAGCCCAATTGTGCCCATCCACTACAAACTGGTCATTAAGTCGGCATTTTCCATTGAGATAAATCAAAAACAGTATAATGGATTTCTATGTAAAATATATTAGGAATTTGACCTTTGATGAACCATAACTTCACTTTCAGATGTCCGATGAAGCTGGTTGAGGAGTCATTATAATACACATGTCACTTGTATGACCCACCCTAGGACCCCCGGGGGATGTGCGTCATGGTTGGGTCATTTACCAACCAATTAGTGACGCAGGGTACGGTCATTTACTCAATATGTGCGTCACAACATCCCCCGAGGGGTGCGTCAGTGGCAGTCACTTTACCTAGGTTCGTCAATGGTTAGGTGCATCAGTGTCAGTCAAAATACCTAAATGGTGAGTCAAATTTGCGTCATGAGGACAGTCATAATCCTTAACATGTGCGTCATAATTTTGACGAGGGGCTCAGTCATTGTCGGCAAATGTCTGTCGTTGTTTAGACGCACATGTGGGTCATGGTATAGTTAAATCCGACGCACCTTTGTAAAGTGACTCACCACCCCCGGGGGTCATGGGGTGGGTCATACAAGTGACACGTGTATAAAGCTGAAAGTGAATTCTTTCAAAATCTGCAATAAACAGAAAATGACATAGAGTCGACTTTACTACCACTTTGTCGTGGATGGTCACAATTTGGCAACTTAGTAACGTCCCACAATAAGGACACTTGCTAACAAGTAACATGTTCTTCAAGCTCATAGAATTAATTCTTCTATCCTTTAAAACAGGTACTCAGGCCTTCTTCTTACAGTTTTGCATGTTCAATGTCTCATACAACCTTTAAGACATACATGTTGTTTTTAGGGGGTTCAGGCAGTTGTAAATGCTTTGACATGGATAAAGTAATATAATGCTTGCATTTCCTTCATTTATTTCTCCCATAATCACTTATTTATTTGCTTTAAATCCCATTTAATTAAACACAGCAACAGGTTAAAACTCACTTTGCTACTATTCTCTTTCCTCCTTATGAACTGGGTTGCTTGTCATAATAACACTGAATTATACAAAACAAATACCACTTGGGAACCTACTTCCACACCACCCACTCTATCTTTAAAACTATGTAATTACAACAACTAGAAAAATCCCATCAGAGTTTGCAATATACCCACTCACTGAACTTCCTTCTTCCTATACAAGGGTGGCATCCGCTCACTGCTCGCCTCCCTAGTCCAAATTCATAACCTTGCTCACTGCAGGGTATACGAAAATAAGATTTCTTCATAAAATATAGCTGACAGCGTGATAGATTTGTTTCCACTTCTGCTTTGGAGCTCCTACCTGAGCTTATTATTAATGCTTTGTGGCGATACAGCTAATGCGATTTAATGCACTAGTCGCTAGGTTGTGGATATCCTCTCCGAATTACCACAGGGGTCTATCTCTCTTCCCACAACTAATAATGAAACAATGCATTTCTGAATCTTTGGTATTTTCATGTGGGTTTCAAAACTAAAAATAATTTCTCCCATTTTATTTATAACTTTGGTTTTAAAAAGTTTGAACACAATTTGTTGTTTGTACTTCAGCATGTAGTGATTAAAATGATACCGCCATATTTCTGGTTTAATGCGTCCAATTATTCATAGCTAGCGGGAAGGATGATCATCCTAGACGATTCCAAAATTACACTTCTTTTTAATCTTATTGTGCTTTGGTCTTGAGTACAGGATAATTGTCGTATTAAAAGTAGTATTAATGTTGTTACAAAGTTTATATTTGGGTTAAACATACTCTTTGAGAATTTTTAAAATTTAATTCAAAATATTTTGCAATTTAAAATGGGGACAAAAATATTACTAGTTGTTTATATTGTCTTGTGTATCACAAGATGTTTGGATGAAATGGATTTGATGCTACTGTAAAAGGGCAAATTTGTGTGCAATTATTTTTCACGATTCATCAAAGTTTGAACATTTCATCTGTTTTAATTTGTGATTTTAAGATCCGTTATAGATAATCTACAAAAATGAAATAGAAAATGGACAAAAATATTTGCCGTATTATTTTAATGGTAGCTATTTGGAGTGCAAAAAGATTGAAAATAAATTTGGTGTGAATTTTCAATTTACAATGGTCTGGCCTGCAACTAAACAAATATTACCTTTAAGACTTAAGTTACAAGATTTCATGCCACTACTGATGATGCCATCTATAAACATTGTGTACAACCACAGTGACATTATTTAAGTTAGTAACTAGTAGGTACATTATTCCATGGGAAATGTCTTCTGGATTAAAGATATTTACATCACTAGACGAGTTAAGGGAACAAACCAAAAGATCGATGACGTCCTATAAACTAAACTAGTTTCGTTTAGGGGGGAGGGGGTAAAAGTACTCAACATTTTATTATTACGTTTCTGGCAGGGAGGGAGGGGGACGGCTGAGAAACGAAACTAGTTACGTTTATAGCACATCATCGATTTTTTGGTTTGTTCCCTAAAAGCACAGAGGTCTTGCAGGATTGGCAATATACCTATCAGAATTTTTTCAGTGCTATAGATTGCACTTACATCAGTGTACATTGTGGGACACACAGCAAGTAAATGAACTGTCATATACTGAACAGCAGTTTGGTATCATTGCATATAAAACAGAATTGCTATCTACTGAAGACAGCATTATAAATGATAACATGTAATATGTTATCTACATGTCTAAAGATAGTATTTTAGCATTACAAATGATGCTACATATGCTATCTACTAAAGATGGTTACTATGCCAGTATATAAACAGTATAATCATCTACGTAAGACAGCATTTTAAGATTACAAACTATGGCAAGCTGTTATGTAATCTGCTAAGGGTAGGATTTCTGAATTACAGATTGTGATGCTAAATAAGCTATCTACTAGATAACATTTGAATCACAGCTATCTACTTAAGATAACATTTGCATCACTGCTTTCTGGCAAAGATGGCATTTTAGTATCACATCTATCTACTGAAAATTGCATTTTAGTATCACAGCTATCTACTGAAGATAGCATTTAGTATCACAGCTATCTACTAAAGATAGCATTAGTATCACAGCTATCTACTTAAGATAGCATTATAATATCACACCTATCTACTGAAGATAGCATTTTAGTATCACAGCTATCTACTTAAGATAGCATTATAATATCACACCTATCTACTGAAGATAGCATTTTAGTATCACAGCTATCTACTGAAGGCAGCATTAGTATCACAGCTATCTACTGAAGATAGCATTTTAGTATCACAACTAACAACTGAAGATAGCATTTAGTATCATAGCTACCTACTTAAGATAACAATTGTATCGCAGCTATCTACTGAAGATAGCATATTTGTATCCCTGCTTTCTGGTAAAGTAGGCACCGGAGTTTCGTGCGATCGCGCAAAAAGTGCAAAAAATTTTGGGGGTCCATCGCGATTTTGGTGGTCCATCGTGAATTTTGAGAATTTTGCCAAATACACTACTTTTCAATGTAAATTCACCAATATTCCATTTGATGCAGGCCCAGCGCCTGTTTACGTTTGTCCCTTCCGTGATATGCAAATGTCCGATTTTTTCCATGACGTGTTACCATGTGTGGTAGTTAATTCTTTACATCAATCGTATGTATGAGTGACGTCATTAATCATGTGCATAATTGATTGAGCGAAGAAGGGTAGGATATAAGTCACAGAGCGCACGCGAGATATACGAATCAGTTCATGACAAAAACAACATTTGGACGCCAAAGAAGTACAGACATGCATTAAAATGTTTATTGTACAGTACAGTAGTAGCTTTTCACATAAAATTTGCATTGTTCACATAATGTATCAACTTCATGGAGAGAAAAACATCGGACTATCACGTGTGAAATAGGTGCAGAATTCGCATACTTGATTTACTTCAATTATGTGACTTCATCAATGGATACAAAAGTGGTGGAAAACGCATTTTTCGCGCTTTTTGACTTGAATTTTCGCTCATTTTCGCGCTTTATAAAAAACCGGCCGCGCATTTTGCCGTTTTAAATCGCCAAAACTCCGGTGCCTATGGTAAAGATAGCATTTTAGTATCATAGCTATATACTGAAATCAGCATTTGTATCACAGCTATATACAGAAGATATAGTATTTTAGTATTACAGCTATCTATTGAAAATATCATTTGTATCCCAGTTATCTATTGAAGATGTCACAGCTATCTACTGAAGATAGCATTTGTATCACAGCTATCCACTTAAAGATAGCAATTGTATCACAGCTATCACTATCTACTGAAGATAGCATATGATCACAGCTATCTACTGAAGATAGCATTTGTATCATAGCTATCTACCGGTACTGAAGATAGCAATTGTATCACAGTTATCTACTAAAGACAGAATTTGCATCACTGACAGTCTGCTGAAGATAGCATTTTAGTATCACAGCTATCTACTGAAGATAGCATTTTAGTATCACTGCTATCTATTGAAGATAGCATTTTAGTATCACAGCTATCTACTGAAGATAGCATTTTAGTATCACAGCTATACTGAAGATAGCATTTTAGTATCACAGCTATCTACTGAAGATAGCATTTTAGTATCACTGCTATCTATTGAAGATAGCATTTTAGTATCACAGTTATCTACTGAAGATAGCATTTTAGTATCACAGCTATACTGAAGATAGCATTTTAGTATCACAGCTATCTACTGAAGATAGCATTTTAGTATCACAGCTATACTGAAGATAGCATTTTAGTATCACAGCTATCTACTGAAGATAGCATTTTAGTATCACAGCTATACTGAAGATAGCATTTTAGTATCACAGCTATCTACTGAAGATAGCATTTTAGTATCACAGCTATACTGAAGATAGCATTTTAGTATCACAGCTATCTACTGAAGATAGCATTTTTAGTATTACAGCTATCTACTGAAGATAGCATTTTTAGTATTACAGCTATCTACTGAAGATAGCATTTTTAGTATCACAGCTATCTACTGAAGATAGCATTTTTAGTATTACAGCTATCTACTGAAGATAGCATTTTTAGTATTACAGCTATCTACTGAAGATAGCATTTTTAGTATCACAGCTATCTACTGAAGATAGCATTTTTAGTATTACAGCTATCTACTGAAGATAGCATTTTTAGTATTACAGCTATCTACTGAAGATAGCATTTTTAGTATCACAGCTATCTACTGAAGATAGCATTTTTAGTATTACAGCTATCTACTGAGCTATCTACTGAAGATAGCATTTTTAGTATCACAGCTATCTACTGAAGATAGCATTTTTAGAATTACAGCTATCTACTGAAGATAGCATTTTTAGTATTACAGCTATCTACTGAAGATAGCATTTTTAGTATCACAGCTATCTACTGAAGATAGCATTTTTAGTATTACAGCCATCTACTGAAGATAGCATTTTAGTATTACAGCCATCTACTGAAGATAGCATTTTTAGTATTACAGCTATCTACTGAAGATAGCATTTTAGTATCACAGCTATCTACTGAAGATAGCATTTTAGTATTACAGCTATCTACTGAAGATAGCATTTTTAGTATTACAGCTATCTACTGAAGATAGCATTTTAGTATCACAGCTATCTACTGAAGATAGCATTTTTAGTATTACAGCTATCTACTGAAGATAGCATTTTTAGTATTACAGCTATCTACTGAAGATAGCATTTTTAGTATTACAGCTATCTACTGAAGATAGCATTTTAGTATCACAGCTATCTACTGAAGATAGCATTTTAGTATCACAGCTATCTACTGAAGATAGCATTTTAGTATCACAGCTATCTACTGAAGATAGCATTTTAGTATCACAGTTATCTACCGAAGATAGCATTTTAGTATCACAGCTATCTACTGAAGATAGCATTTTAGTATCACAGCTATCTACTGAAGACAGTATTTTAGTATCACAGCTATCTACTGAAGATAGCATTTTTAAAATCACAACTATCTACTGAAGATAGCATTTCAGTATCACAGCTTATAAAACACCATGACAGCTACTGAAGACAGAATCTTAGCGTATGAATTATGACAAGTTAAGATATATTCTTGTAATATGATTTTAGCATTACAACTTCAATACAAGTGATGATAAGTATCACATATGCTATCTACAGGAGATATTAGCATATTGAAGACAGTATTTTAGCATTTTTAACACAAGATAATAATGTCAACATTGGTGTTATTTGCTGGGGATAGGATATTTTTTATTACAAATGATGACATAGCATATGTTATCTACTGAAGATAGTATTTAGGAATAGAGTTTATGTCATCCTACAAGTTAATAGCATTTTAATATTTATCATGTCATTGTTCATTTACTGAAGATATGATTTAAGCATCACAATGACACAGCAAATCTTCACTCAACAGAAAATATTAGTTTAGCAGTACTACATGATGGGTTACGTTTTGTCTTTTGAAAATTAAATTGTAGCATTATATACTGTGAAAACCACATCAGTGCTATCTACTGAAGATAGCATTTTAGCATTTTGCATGTGAGTTTTCATTTACTGAAGGATATAAGCTGTCTACAGAAGATAGCATTGTGTGGCAGTTCTCAATGACAGGATAATTTTATCTATTGAAGATAGTATTCGAACACTGCATACTGTAATATAGCATTATGCCCTCTGCTGAAATCTGCCATCAACATTTAATAGTTAGGATAGCAGAAAGCATATTTGCAAAACAGGAAATTCTCTAATATATTGAAGATAACCATATAGACAACACCAATTATTTTGTAATTGTTTTACCCTGCATTTCATCAAGGTCATATGACAACTAGCGATGCATGTACTGATAGTATGGTAACACCACAATGCAACAAAACAAACATGTCCTTGACCCATAGCATCGTTTGTTGTGACCTAATCAACCTCTAAAAATCCCTTTGAGTTGGCAATGCAATACACATCTATTTATCATGCAAGAGGTGTCACTGTCCGTGTTCTATAACATGTAAATCAATTAACCCCAGTTCAGTGATGCCAGTATTTTAATGATATGCAAATTAAACTGATGTCCTCAATTGCACATGATAAGGTCAACACTTGTGATACGATCACGCATAATGAGTTGTTTGTTCATTAAATTAACTATGAAAAACAGCCAAATGAGTGTTTTAATCATTGCTTTCAGTTTTCTTTTCTGCAAGTCCACTTCAATGTTACTTTTTAAGAAATAATAGCTTATACAATTAACAAGAATAATGTACTTAATTAACTTAGAACTATTAAGGTCTTATTGAAAACTTTTTCCCCCAAGTGCCATGACAGAAAAATGCTCTTACACCTAGGACCTAACACATTTTTCCATTTTCCACAAGAAACAAAAATTTGGCATTCCCATTCTATTTGATCCACTTTTAGCTTGATAGCAGATATAAACGAGGCTCAGCAACCTACAGTATGTAAAACCACAGCAACTGGTGCCCGACATTGCAGAGCTTATTTTAAAAATTTATCAAAATCAAAAGATTCTGATACATGTATTCACACATAGATAGGTTTCAAAATGAAGATGATTTTATTTGACAGAGAAGACCCATTTCATCAGGTCACATTCTCTTCAATCTCAAGCTGTGACGCTGTGAATAATTTTAGAACCAATAAATATGTTCACCACTATTATTTCAATCAGTTAAGATGCACAACATCAGCCAGTCAACAAAGATGGCTAGCGGTATCAGACAGTCACTCTGTTACTTTTAAAAGATGTTGAAACATCCTGACTATCTAGATCTACACTGTTACTTATTTACATCAAAATGTAGTTGGGCAATTCTACTACACACTTGCTCTATAACCTCCAGCTACTAACTACCTATCTTGTCTTCATGTTTGAAGATATTTTCCTGTCTTCTTCTTAACCTACAACTCATAAATGTCAAGATTGGATTTTTCCTCCACAAATCTGCATCTTAACATAACTAGCACCCAATTCAGATGCAATTATGTGCTTTAAAATGTGCTCTACATTTTGACTTGCTTGCTCTACTTTCCATTCATGTATAATGACCGACCTAACATGGCTATACAACTTGAATGTCTGTTCAAAATTTCCTTAGTTATTAACACATTGTCCCATTTTAAAAAAAAAAAAAAATTTGGCATTCCCATTCAATTTGATCCACTTTTAGCTTGACAGCAGATATAAACGAGGCTCAGCAACCTATGTAAAACCACAGCAACTGGTGCCTGACATTGTAGAGCTTATTATTTTTACAAAATGATTAAAATCAAAAGATTTTGATACATGTATTCACACATAGATAGGTTTCAAAATGAAGATGATTTTATTTCACAGAAGACCCATTTCATCAGGTCACATTCTCTTCAATCTCAAGCTGTGACACAGTGAATAATTTTAGAACCAATAAATATGTTCACCACTATTATTTCAATCAGTTAAGATGCACAACATCAGCCAGTCAACAAAGATGGCTAGCGGTATCAGACAGTCACTCTGTTACTTTTAAAAGATGTTGAAACATCCTGACTATCTAGATCTACACTGTTACTTACGACATCAAAATGTAGTTGGGCAATTCTACTACACACTTGCTCTATAACCTCCAGCTACTAACTACCTATCTTGTCTTCATGTTTGAAGATATTTTCCTGTCTTCTTCTTAACCTACAACTCATAAATGTCAAGATTGGATTTTTCCGCAAGAAATCTGCATCTTAACATAACTAGCACCCAATTCAGATGCAATTATGTGCTTTATAATGTGCTCTACATTTTGACTTGATTGATCTACTTTCCATTCATGTATAATGACCGACCTAACATGGCTATACAACTTGAATGTCTGTTCAAAATTTCCTTAGTTATTAACACATTGTCCCATTTTCCAAAAGAAACAAAAATTTGGCATTCCCATTCAATTTGATCCACTTTTAGCTTGACAGCAGATATAAACGAGGCTCAGCAACCTATGTAAACCCACAGCAACTGGTGCCTGACATTGTAGAGCTTATTATTTTTACAAAATGATTAAAATCAAAAGATTTTGATACATGTATTCACACATAGATAGGTTTCAAAATGAAGATGATTTTATTTTACAGAAGACCCATTTCATCAGGTCACATTCTCTTCAATCTCAAGCTGTGACGCTCTGAATAATTTTAGAACCAATAAATATGTTCACCACTATTATTTCAATCAGTTAAGATGCACAACATCAGCCAGTCAACAAAGATGGCTAGCGGTATCAGACAGTCACTCTGTTACTTTTAAAAGATGTTGAAACATCCTGACTATCTAGATCTACACTGTTACTTACGACATCAAAATGTAGTTGGGCAATTCTACTACACACTTGCTCTATAACCTCCAGCTACTAACTACCTATCTTGTCTTCATGTTTGAAGATATTTTCCTGTCTTCTTCTTAACCTACAACTCATAAATGTCAAGATTGGATTTTTCCAAGAAATCTGCATCTTAACATAACTAGCACCCAATTCAGATGCAATTATGTGCTTTATAATGTGCTCTACATTTTGACTTGATTGATCTACTTTCCATTCATGTATAATGACCGACCTAACATGGCTATACAACTTGAACGTCTGTTCAAAATTTCCTTAGTAAATTGTATACATCAATTTGGATTGAAAATTGACACTTTCTGTTATGTGAATGAATTCCACTCTATCATAAAGTGCAGGTTGAATAAGTGTCTTCTTGAAGTGATGCATTGACCACAAAATTTTCTTGTTTCTTAAGACGGAAAGGGTTTTCATTTATTTTATATCTAGTAATATACAGTAACTATTTTTAAACTTCACCTCTCCATACAATTTTCATTTAAATAATATTTGTTCAAATTTTCTTCAGTAATTTGTGTACTAAAATGATGATTCAAAATTGAACTGACTTTAAAAAAAATGTTAATGGATTTCACTCTATTAATGCAAATTGCATAATTTCCGCTTCCGTTATTGCAATTTATGCATTGACCAAACATTTTTGTTTCTAAATATAGAATGGCTTTTCCTGTTTTCACATGTAAAGCACAATCCTAGTTAAACACATAGAATGAATCAGCCTGACACCATCTAAAACCGGCGCTGCGGCATACACACTATTGCTGTAGTTCTCCCTCTCATCTCTCTCCTTGTATCTCCTCTCTCTTCTTGCTCCTCTCTCTTTCTCATTCTGTTTTACTCTCTAAATTTATAAACATGTCTCTTCTAAACACCTTCTCTTTCCTCACCCATATCTAACACATACAGTTTACATGTTAACAAGTACTTTAGCAACTGACATACAGCCAAAGCATCAGCACATTATGACTCTGAGCAGGCTACCTGGGGCCATTAAGTTAATGGCTGAAACGTAGCAATTCATTACGCTCTGGAATGACGCCGGCTTATGGGAGAGGGGTGTAATTCTATAGCTCCCATGTGACTTTTACACAAACCATGTCAAGTAATGGACATTACAGAGTAGTATCATTATAATGGCGCACAGCTCTTAACTGATGCTTGCTACATGTTTTCTTAACATGGTCCTCGTTCACAGTTGCACAAGCATGAAATTCACACGATTCTATTAAGTATGCATCGTCATGCTCTATATATGCTGGATGTGAATTAAAATAACTTCTTGCAAGTATGAATTTGAAATTCAAGCTGCATGTTCTGGGCACTGGGTAGATACATGAACAGAACAAAGTTAGCATCTTTTTCATGTTCTCAACTAGCCATGTAAACGTCGCATGAAAACTTGTGTCATGTGAGACATGCTCATGTGTAGCAACTTAACTTCACATTTGTTACAGAGCTGTGGTTACAGAAACTAATAATTGTGTTAGTAGTACATTTTTTAAAAATTGTATTACATTAGTATTTAGAGATTTTAATTCAAGATAACAAACAAAAGACTAAAATGTTCATTTTTCTTTGCAATGGAGATCCAGCATACAAAGACAACCACATTTTTGATTTTGCCATGTCACATGTAATGAAATGGAATAAGGCAAGCCAACTAAATCTATAGGTAATCAGCAAATATTTATTTGTCACTTTGAACAAGCAATGCCAATGCTTTCATTAGTATTCAAGAAGCAAGAAATCCTGATAGCCCATCCCTTGCATGTAGATTTGCTCTAACTGGACACTGAACTAAAAGCATCCGACCTAGGAACAGTGACTCAAGACAGGTGGATACGGATAGCTGTCATAGTTTGGGGAAACCGCCCACAATAAACATGCACATAACATAAAAGGCAAAATGTGGTCATAGAACTTGCAGCAGCTTTGTATTTACATCATTCCTAAACTGCCCCATAAATATACAGAGTGTATTCTGTCTATCTCATAATAGATTAAAACCAGAAAAAAGCAAAATGTAGTGTTTGTGTATATATCCAGCCAGCACACATTCCTCTACACACACTGTTTGCATTAGGGGTCCCATGTGCCTTGTACGTCACCAAGTTATGGAATCACTCGGGTTGCTGCGTGTCATTATCGTTCTCTTTTTGCGCATCACATCAGTTAATTGAGTGAAAGCTTGAGAGATGTAGCCCTGTTTCAAATCATTAGTGATAGCTGGGATTGTCTGGGATCAGCGTCGACAAGCTTACCCTTATTTCAGCTTCAATGCAATTCGCAATTAAATTATCTACTGATGACAGTGTCTCTGTATGCTCCATAGGGGTAGGTCTCTCATCCAAAATTTATACAAACAGAGCAACTGTTGAGCAAAATGAATTTATATAAAATTCATCTTATGATTTAAATATGAGAAAGAACGAGTAAGCTGCTATGTTGGCCAATAGAGAGTAAAGGGTATACCATGGGGTTGATTCATTGTGCCTTGTAAACTTCACTTAAAGTGCATGCTGAAAGCCTGATAATGTACCACAGCCTACAAGCATAAATGTTTCACACAGATTCTCTCTGACATGTCAAAACTCCTTCAACCTATCTCTCCTGAAAAATGGCAGAAGTATATTTTTGGTCCCTAAGTGTGATTATCCAATACGGCCGACTGTGTCACAGCATCACACATAGAGCTTTTAAAAGTTCCTATCCTCTTTTTAAAATGATTGGATTTTGCCTCAGTAGATACATTTTGTAACTCATGGTTTCTATTCGATTTGAATTTGTGAAGCACCAAATTTGAAGTAATGTGCTTCACTCCCATGTGCACTGCGCCACTCTTAAATGCATGCAATTTATTTATAGCCCCTTCTCAACATGATCAAAGTGCTGCTATGTTAAAATTTCCGCTGCCACTATGATATTGGCTGCAAATAATAACAGCGCCGGTATGACTATGCCCTCTAACAGCTCCCCCATTGTACACCTGGGTGGAGTGGAACAAGCAAAACAATGTGTCTATCCCAAGGACACAAAACATTGGCCCTGACAGGATTTGAACCAGCAACCGTGTGATTCATAGGGTGTTGTGAAGCCACTGTGTTCTCTTTTATTTAGTTCAAACATGATAACATAAATGTTATATTTGCATTTCAAACATACCTTTATGAAAGCAAAATCCATTACATGTTTTGAAGAGTCCAAGTGTGTGAAAATATTGGATCCAAAACATAATAGAGGTTATCCACTTTACTCATGTGTGACTTCAAACAAAAGGTGCTGGTTCCCGTTGTATTCCTCATTCAATCCAATTCAATGCACAACCTCGGAGTTACCTGCATGACTTTGGCGGGCTATTTTGAAGCAGTCATGTTTGCACATGCAGGTACTTCTTTTAGTCCTAAACAAGATATACGCTGGCGAAGTTACGTAATAATCGGATTAACTACCATAGCAATAGGTACAAACAATTTTTGATTATATCGCGCTGCACTGCTACGTTCATGTGGTACCTCTGTATTGAACCATAGATGTCAAAGAAATGCTAATCACTTGCACCTGTAAGATTAGTCTCTTTGAAAAGAGCGGTATTGTATTCAATCTACCGTAAAATTCCGTCTACAAGCATATATATGCCTCTAAACGAGGTTTTTTTGACACAAGAGACAAGAGGCAGACACTCTCAACAAAAACGTTATTTGGAGTTTGAACAACTATATTACTGATAAAGGCGGCTGTACAAACATGTATATTTGTAAGACCAATCTATTGCAATGTTTTTGAGAAGGAGTATTGGCCTTTCATATCTTTCGTTAAAAAAACCCCTCGTTTAGAGGCATATATGCTTCTAGACGGAATTCTACGGTATTATATGATTGAAGACAGGTGATGAGAGCAACCTTCCTGTAGTGCAGCGCGGTATATTCAAAATTGTTTGTACCTATTGCTATGGTAGTTAATCCGATTAATTACGTAACTTCGCCAGCGTATAGCCGTCGCTGATAGGATATGCAACTTATAGAACACGGATAACCTCTATAATGATAAAATTGGATGGTTTACACCCAATATTGATTGGTTTCATTATGAGTTTTTAAATATTGGGCTCGACTACATCTTGTCCAATATTTTAATGACTAATAAATAAATTTTATATATTATATCAAAATTTGTCTCTTCATATTCAAGATTCTACACAATAAAGAGATTTCAAAATTAATAGAGCTTGACTAATTTGCTAATTCTAAGTTCTGGTATATCATGAATAGCTATATTCACAACTACAGCCTTTGTCAAATTATCACTTACAAGAGCAAACTTTTCAGATTGCTATGTCACCTATAATATGGTATTCCCTGCCATAACTGATACAATTTCAAAATCCATGTGTACTTCCAAATGTTAGACAATATTTATGCAAGTAGTTATTTGGTTACCTGAATCAACTACATTGCATGTACTGTTTTTGTTATTGTATATTACTATTTGCATTTATATGTTATATTCCTGGTTTTGTTGATCTGAAGAAAAGTACCCAGAGCATCACTTGCAGCAGTACCAATGCTTTATCAATTTCCACTATTATTGATGCAAATATTGTGATATTAATGAGCCTCGCAATTTATCGATGAAACTTTGAAGATATAAAAGATATGTAAAGATCTCACAAAAAGTATATACTTATAACTTTAAAAACTTTTAATCTTATTTTGTATTTGAAACCACCAGCAAAATTTAATTATAAAATGTTTGACACCTCATTTGTTACAATTTACCAAGTATTGTGGTTTCAGTGTAAGTTTGAAGGTGACTAGTACCAATCTTTGCAGTAAATTGTATTGATTTCAATTCAGCGTGAAGATAATAGCTTTACATGCCACACTTGTGTTTAATAACCAATGATCGCTGTAAATGCAAATTTTAAATTTGGGTAATTTTCTTTAAAAACACAGCTGTGTTGTAATTTTAATATTGAACGAAATCTGGCACATTGAGTGCACATAAATCAACCATCTTTTTAAAATGTTAAAATATTGTGAACACAAATAATAGTTTGTACTGAAGATATTGGCCTATCTATAATGATTTTTTAGATGCTCACAAGTTACAGAGAATTTGTTCTACAATTTGAAGCCTTAAAGGAAGTGTCTGGCAATCACAATAATATGTATCATATGTTAGAAAAATAATTATTAAGCACAAATCACATGTGTGCACTTCTAGTACACTTTTTCTTCTAATGCCTATTTTGTTCCCCCCCCCCCCACGTACTGTCTAGTCTGTATTTTACTTGTTCCCCCACGTCAAGTTGGTGTACGTTGCTTTTTTTCTTTCCAGTTTTCATATATTCAAGGTATCCTCTTGTATCATTTATTGATCCTTGATGTGTTTTGTGTCCTCATCCGTTGGGTTCACCATTACCCACTTTTTTACAAATCACATGGTTTTATTTAAAACAAACTCAATAAAACTCAATAAAAACAGCCATCTCCCAACAAGCGATATTCAAAATTCCTGCGCCAAAATTGTCTAGAGCAATGACGTCCCTATAATTCAATGAAGCCTGACGACAAATGAGCACAAATATCCATGACGTCATTGCTCTAGAACATTTCGGCGCGGGAATGTTGAATATCGCGTGTTGAGAGACGGCTGTTTTTATTCGTTTTTATGGTTAATATGAGTTTGATTGAAATAAAACCATGTGATTCATGCTTAATAATTATTTTTCTAACATATAAGACATAATGTTGTGATTGCCGGACACTTCCTTTAATTTAACACCCATGGTCATGACTTGACAAACACACTCACTCACACAATCGATACAAACACTAACTCACCCATCCCAAAACTTTAATAGTGTTAACAAGGTAACCCACCTGACCGTAATTTTTCACCATCAGTTCCCCATAACCATCAGTTCCCCATAACGCCTAATAAGCTGAGGTCAAGCTTAACCTTGACTATTCTTTTATTAGGTCAAGCTTCAACCAGTAAATCATTCACTGCCAGTAAGATGGTGAAGCTTGGCATGGTTTAAGGATGGTGGGTACAAGATTCACGATGACACCTGCATTCGCATATGAGAAGGGCAAGCTGTAAGGCAAACAGGTGTTAATCTTCACCTACATGTGTGATGGGGATAATCTATTTAAAATCCATACACCCCCTATGGAAGATATGACCTTTGTCTCTCACACAGGGGGTGAAGATTTGAAATGGAGTCCCCCATTCAGGTACGCCCATATGAAATTTGTACTCCCTATGTGTAAGATTAAGTTTGTGTCTTCCCTAGGGGGTGTATGGATTTCAACTGGAATTGCCCATTGGAACTCGAAAAATGGGTCGCTTGTCATGCACAGATTGTTAATTCAAGTATTCAATTTTCCTGTTAATGCATTTTCCAATGCAATATTCAGAAAATCATATTAACATTATTGTAATTATAAAGTGAATTAAGATTTTCAATCAAATGTACATTTGAAAATTGTTAATGTTTACTGAGAGTAATAGAAAAATCTCATCAAATTTACGCAATTTATGACCTATTTTTTACTTGATAATATCACATATAGACTATATATTTATTATTATCCACAAAGCATACCATTTTGTAAGCTTGCAACACTTACAGTTGCCATGGTAATAGCAAATTATTTAGAGGTCTAAGAAGAAATCAATATCATCATATCACATGATGAGACCTTAGAATAATAGGCTATTCCAGTTGAATTCCATACACCCCCTATTAAAGACATGACCTTAATCTCTCAAACAGGGTGTGTGAATTTCAAATGGGGTTACCTGAATAGGTGACTCCATTTGCAATCTACACTCCCTGTGTGGGATATTAAGGTCACATCTTCCATAGGGGGCATATGGATTTCAATTGGAATAGCCCAGTCTGTGTGATGAAGCAAACCATCAGAAGACACAACAAGCAGAGAACACATATTTCCTATTTTTTAAGATGCTTATTCTGGCTATCACATCAAACACGTACACATGTCATCATGTACAAACTCAAAGAGCCCCTTTTGTATTTCTAGAGTGATGGTGCATTGATCAAGCAAGGTGATGCATTTGTCTCTAAATAGATTTTCTGACATGATGAACTTCTTTTGTGTCTAATTGCTGTCTACAACATCAAGATACATTTTGGAAAATTTCTTTTGGAAAATCTTTTTGGTCTCCATTTCGCGGGCTTTACGTGCCACGGTGTGCGTTGCATATTACATGTCACTGCACATCTGCTGTTGCCAACTCAATGACAGGTCAGTACTGCTTCAACCAGACCACAGACAAAAAGGACACTTGAAACAAGAATTGTCTTTAAAAAGACAAAGTTCATGCATCAGGTGTATTTGTTCAACTAACCATTGCATCTAATGCAAATATTATATATTGTGCAACTAACAAGTCATTTTACTTGATGCAAAAACATTGACATACATGTACAAACACAGCCAAAAAATCAAATAAATTAATCGACTTAAAACATCAACTACTTTCCATATGACTGGTAATAGATAGCACAATTTTACATACATCCTTTTGTTTATAACTGTCACAAAACACACCAAATGATTAACTGAATGCCTGCTTATAGCTTTAATACTGATAATCTTCTCAAGAATCATCTTCATAAGCTACTGTCAACCTGCTGCAGGGTGAAGGCAAAGTGGCTGTCATCCCAAATCCCTCGTTTTCCTAACATACTGCTATTACCGGGTGCTAATCTCAACATCAATATCTCTTTACCCTAACCATAATCTTAACCCTAATCAATCAAATCAACTATATACAGTGAAAATGCAGCCAATGAGGCTCATAAAAGTATACATCACTCTAAAGAATTCAGTTTATGTAGACAAAACAAGTAAACAAACTAGGTTTCATACAATTTTGAAAATGGCATTAAATACACAACACCACAAAAGGTATGTCCCAAGAATTATGTTTCATATCTGATAAAGCTGATTCTTAACCTGATTGTGAAAGTACTTCACAGATTTTGATTGTTTATATTCATTCAAGAGAATTCCACTGAGATTGACCTGTTTCGGATTGACCGCTGAATACTATATAGTCTTGGGCATTTCTTGTATGGTAATATGTATTCTGCGTATTTGCAATCATCTAGGGTGAAGGCACAGAACAAATATTCTGCTGTCTATTCTGGACATCCTGTATGTCTTGTTCTGATCTATTAATTCAACTTGAATTTCAAAGAAGAAACTTCCTCAAAGCATTAACTTAGGAGGGTTATTCTGAACTTGGATCAGAAAAGAGTGCTTCCTGCATTTTTAGAAGTAAATTAATTTTACAAAACATTTCTCAAAATTTGTGTAATTAAGCATTAACTCTATAACCCATAGGGGTGTAAATTCACAGTTATTTGTCTAACCGTTTAAACGGACCACAATCCTGTTGGTTAACCGTGTAAACGTATGTTTAAAAAAAATTTTAAATCGAGTTTTATAAAGTTTTATAATGTTTTTCCTACCCTTATACAAACTCTAACCACTTCCCAAACCATACTACATATATACAAACCCACCCAAGCCCAACTATTTTTTTTTTTTTTTTTTTTAACGTTTAAACGGTTAGCGATTTTTCTAAACGGAAAGTGCATTTAACGGGCGGTTAAACGTGAAACGTTTAAATGTAGACACCCTTAATAACCCATAAATACCACAAAATACCATGATGATATCCACAGCGCATGCATGAATCACATGTGATGCCATGACGCAATCACCCCAAGTGCTGTATGCTCAGGGAAACGCTGGCTGGGCCATCGATTTACTACACAACAGCAAACCTATGCATTTGGCATGCAATTGCGACCTAACAAATCTCTGTGAACTGAGGACGGTGCTTGTTTGCAGACAGGTCCACGGTTTGAATGTGAAGTTGTGTGTGTCCTTGATTGCAGATAAACACCTCTACCCATCACACACAACATACAGAAAGACAAACCTATAGCGCTCATTTTACACTACCCTCTCAAACTCTCTAAGGCAGCTCATGATTTATTTGTTAAAGCAAGATGAAAAGCATTTGTTTTCCATATATATGTATAGGCTACCTAATGATAGCATTCATGTTTTAGGCTAGGAGCTAGAAAACAAACACTTGTAAGACCTTATCTAACCCAGTCAGTTGACTTGGCTTTTTAACAAAATACCATTACTACTTAAGAAAGGAAGGAAAACAACTAGTTGCCCATACAACATTAGTTATACACACTAATGAGGTTAGAAGGCACAATGCATTTACTTGTGACCTTATGTGATACACTCATTAAAAGGAAATGTTAAACAAAAAGTGTATTCCTTATATAAAAGAATGGAAAGTATCTTCTTCTTTACTCAGGGTAAAGTCCCTGCCATTCATGTAATAAGCCTAGAAGGCCTCAAAGTGAATACTTGAATTGCATGTCATGATCTGGTCCACTGATTTATAAACTTACCCCATACACATGTTTGAGATATTAGAAACACATACCGTATTTCGCCAAATAGTCGCCCCCCTCAAATACACGCCCCACCACTTTTTTTCAACCAAGATGTTTCAAAAATGCCGATATTTCCATGCTATCTTGTGTAGTATAAAGCTTACCAAGTTGCCCACATGGTCGATAATAGCGTCACTTTTTGGCGAAAATCTGGATTGGAAACCCGGAAGTGAACCTGAAGTCAGTGTTTCTAGTTCATAGTTCGTCATTTTAGCGCGAGTTTTAAGTTTATCTAATGATTTTAACGGGAATTATCGTTCTAAAATTGACCTTGAATAAACGCCCCACTTGGGAAAATGTATTTGACGAAATACGGTAATCCAACAAAGGTGAAACAAAATTCATCAGCAAAATAGCTTTCAATTTTGACATACTTAAATGAAAACCAACCCTTCTCTCTTTTCACATCAAAGGATTCCCAAGTTAAAACCACAGAGAAGGGTGAACAATATCCAAAACCAAGCATTACTCACAAATAATTAACAGCCCAGGGCCGTAGCAAGGTTGAAAAATGTGGGGCGGCCACCACAAATGTGGGGCGGCCAAATTGCCCAATTTGAAATAAGATATAAAGAAAAACATAACAAATTGCTCAAAAAGTGGGGCGGCCATGGCATCCCCGGCTGCCCCGCTTGCTACGGCCCTGTGACAGCCGTATACTTAAAGCCATAATATAAGAGTTCAGTGGGGTTTAAAGTCATAATTTAAACTTGCTCTGTTGTCCCAAAAAATCAGGTTTCAAATAAATTTATCAAACTCATTTTACAACTAAAAGATCATACATTCAGACTTTAACACGCAACAAGTGGCTATGCCTTTTTATTCAAGGGTGCTGAAAAGTATGGACAACCTACATGCTTTTTTTCCCGAACACCACTTTTTTCGAACACCACTTTATATAACACACTAGTTAAACTTCAATTGTAAATTGAAGACTCAGTTGTAATATTGGTGTAATGAGGCTAGGAGGCACAATATAAATACATTCCATATCCTATGTGACCCGATCTCATCTACTCAAAGGCTCTCTCAGATGAGGAAACCCGAGTTATTTTTATTATTAGACTTGTCTTTGGGTATACAGAGTGGAGTACTCTTGTAATTGTATGAATCTTGAGCATCCCATGTGTCAATCTCTATTATTCATCATGAACTAGGTTGCAAAGTTGCCACCTGGCACCTGTTATGTGGTACATGTACAGGGTGATCCAAAACACCTGTATGTGTCACAACTTATTTTCAGAGCTAATTGTTGTTGATACAACTTGAAGTTCAATTTGTAACATTGCAATCATAAATGTATGGCAAAAGATCGATCTTATGTATTACAAGTTACGGAAGAGATCTACTGCACCACAGTGTTTACAATTTTGTTTCTTCTGCTTGTTTCGGTAAATCACCTTAAAATAAGCAGATTCACTGCAGCTCTTTATTATTAATGTTAATCTGTCTGTTATTTTACAAAAGAAGTGATTTATAACTTATAGCCAGCCATGCATTGTTAAACATGATTTCTAAATTTCAAACATTTTCTGATTGAGCTTGGTGGGTGGAATCCTTGATATGAGGGGAACATGTACAAATTAAAATTGGGGCAATTAGAGGTCAAATGTCATCATCTCGTATCTTCAAATGATACATCCAAGTGAGTTAAAAACTGAGTTAATTTAAAATTCTTCTGAAAAAAACCCTAATGTTATTGCTAATTGTCCCATTGCAACACATACAAACTTGAGGAGCTGATCCTGGCTGTAAAGGTTCATTGTGGTATGTCTAGGGTGTGTGCTTCATAGCTGTAAATGCCAGATTGTTGTTAAATCTTTATTTTATGAAATTATTGGGTCACAGTGGAGCGACAATCTATAAAGTGTGCAGAGGCTTTGTGCTTTTGGCATAGCACACTGTTTCTTTTTGTTTACGCAATAATTATGGAAATAACAACTGTATGCAAATTTCACAATCATTCTACCCAAATGATTTTGTTTTCCTGTCAATATGAGTTTCCAACTGCATGCGATAAGGTGCACTAAAAGGAGTAAACAAACAAACAACAAACAGTTATAAAGTATTTAGATGAGAAGACAGGGTACAATATTTAGGCGAGGGGCGCTAATAAATTCAACTGAATACGGTAATGATTTTTCCATGATGCTACTTCATAAACATCTTGCATGCATCCTCTTAAGTTCATCTCCCAGGCTATGACGAGATATGGTTTCTACCACCAAACACCACATCATGTGCAACCGTCAGTCACCTGGAATTTTTTAATTTCCTTATTTTGAATGCTGCCATGGAATTTCTGACTTCCTTTAAAGGAAATGACAAGATGCGGCCTACTTATGCAAACTCTATTCATACTACATGTAAACATCCCCTTTCACAAGTTTGCAGTGTAATAAGTGAGCAGAGCATGATACTGCGGTTGAGAGGTGTTTGTTCATTACAGTACATTGATATTTAGCACAATACTTTGATGTGAAGAAACAGCTTGAACTCATGTGGGTTTTCTAGTTTGGTTCAATGGCCTGTATATTGGCTTGCTTATTTTGATAGGATGTTGCTAATTTAAAACTGCTGACATTCTCCTTTGAAAGAGAAATAACAGAAATTTCATCGGAAATAGTAAATGTATCCATGAGTAATTGTTTCATCTCTGCCCAGGCTTATATTAAGCAGGCACCCAGGTTTTCTTACCACATGGTTGCCCAGTTTTGGTTTCTGAAGTGTTCAATATTTTACACTACAAACTATAGGACCAGGAGCCACCTTTGGGACCAGGAGCTCATTTTAGCTCCTGGTCTATGCATACTTAATATAAGGCCTGATCTCTGCTATCTTCAGAAGATAGCAATATAAGGCCTGATCTCTGCTATCTTCAGAAGATAGCATGTACACCTGGACGTGTCACATTTCAAAAAGCAGCATCAGTGTGGGTCACAATTATTGCTATTTTGTTTAAAAGTACAAGAAGCAATTGGATAAGAGAGAATCATTGAACACATTGATGTAAAAGCCGAGATCCACATATGTCGGCAAACTAGTAAATTATTCATCAGCATCATCATTATCAACCATCTCACCTGGCTGGCCTTGTTTTCATCACCAGTTCCTCTCTATCTATTCCATCTATTCTCAATTCAAATCAAAACGGTAACCGTATCCAGTTAATATATATCACCATTGACATCAGTATCTCATAGCCACGTTCGTTCGTTGTCAGTCCATAGGCAGCCTAGCTTGATTGCCTCGGGCATGTTTTAATCAGGACACACTGTAAGCTATACTATGTTCACAGGTGGGAAATTTCACAAGAAACTTGTCCTGTACCAGTCTAGTCACTTCACACTTTATAACCTGATGACAGATTGCGATGATGATGTAAAGCGAAGCGATCTCAATGAATATTTATCTGCATGCAATCAATGCTGCAACTGATGGACATAAGTAGCTGATACTGGGGCAGTTCTTTCAGACCTATTCATCACAATATCATACATTAAGTCTTAATTTTGTCACTCTATAGCTACAACATTTTGCACATTTTCTTTGAGTAGTTTTGAGTCAATTTGATCACCAATAAAGTTATAACTCATAAAAATAGCTTTTGTTCCAAATCTCCAAATGTAAAACCCCTATTTCACTCCAAATCATATCCTCAAGGACAACATAGACTTCTCCGTAGTCCACTTGCCTATTTTGCATACTCGGGCTATTACATTTAAGCATAAAACGCTGTTTTGTATTAATGTGTGTGCAATTGATAGATTTTCACATCTGATATTTTCAATCACCATACTCCCTCTGTTTGTTAGCTTCCCAAGTGGACTACTTACTTTGACTTGCGGTCAACATTTTTAACACGGGACTCTATGGAGCCATGATGTAATGCATCTTTAAATGGATCTGGCTTGTGATTGGTCGCCCAGATCTCGCTATTGTTTAAATCCTCCGGGCATGTGCTATTACCATTGACTACACCGTACATAACAATCTATGGAATTTTGCGGCATGTTTGTGGTGACGCGAAAATTAATCTCTCAGGGGTGCATGGACGCACATTTAGCGTGTCTAATACTACCATGCTGAGTACTTGTGGTTACATTGGATTGATAAACAAGTATGATTGACAGTATGTTTTAGAGACCAAAGTCCCGGGGTAAAGTTCTGCTTAAAAGTCAAAGTACATAGTCGAATTTTCGCGATCAATTAACTGGTAGATTCCAAAATCAGAATTGTTTAGTATTTAAGTGAGCCATTATAATTATGCAAGATATGTTGCATTCAATAACTTTTATTGTCACTAAAAATCTAATTATATAAACTCTTTATGACCATTTTACCATTGAGCACTTTAATTTTAACATGTTTAATAAACATCAGTATATTAAATTTTAAGTTCAACGGAATGCGTTCATCATGATTAAATAATAATAACATATTTTTATCAAAATTTGACTGTGGCATAGTCTAAGGACAACACTGCGTTTCAAATAAGATTCTTAAGAATCCATTTAGCTGCGAATCAATTCCTTCAAAACCCACATTTAAAACCTCCATTTTCAGTTCTGTAAGACCCAATTTCACTCAAATCAGATTTATTTTTGATTACTTTTGAAATGAAAAACCGCACTGCATACTCCTGACAAAATGAAGGATGAGTGTCTCTGTTGGAGCTGGTGATGCCCAATTTCTTACATTTCTCAAATTCACAATGACTACATACTAGACCTGTTATCGATTGTCGTATGTGTCGTATTATCGTCGATTTGGCCCTAAATCCGACACTTCAAAAGAAATTGTCCTATTTCGACACTTTACGACACTCATCAAAAAAGAAAAAAAATGAATTTTCCATGCTTGTCCAAATAAGCTTACCGTAAGATCATGTTTTCATCAGAAAGTCGAAAATTACCCCCCGAAGTTGACCCGAACCAGGAAGTGTGTTAAAACCGGAAGTCGGTGATCGTAATTCATATTGGTGTGATTTTAAGCTTATCTATCGACTTTTTCAGCATTTTTTTTTATCTCATTAAAAGTTTCGACATGTGTCGATTGTCGATAACAGGTCTACTACATAACAACTTGATTTGGTGAAAGTCTTGTCATTCATGACCTATTCACCAGAGACAGACAACTATTACAGAGTAATGAAGTTCTGCAGCTCGGATAAATGTCCCAATCATGTTTTCATCGTTTTAATTAACCTTTAAAAGAATTTAACAAGATGATATCACATTCCAGCCAGCTGTACTGGTCAGTCTGTGCAGCCCAAACCAGCAATTCAAGTATTAAAGGGAATTCGCAATATATAACAAAATTGTGATGTCAATAAAATTAAACTGTGGGCAAATACTAGAAATTCAGAACAAATTACTTTTCAGCATACTGCTCAAAAGCAAATCACATCATGTGTGAACACTGACAAACATGGGCATGTTTTATTTGCAGAATAGCAGAACACACCTTTTGAACTTTCTATTGGCATTACGGCAGACATTGTACTGCTGACCCTACACCATCGATGATGTTGCATAATGTGTTTTTATGTTATTTTTTGATCTACCGACACTGTACAGCAGGCACAGATCGCGGTTCCTGTGTGTCCACTGTTTCAGAGTGATTTATCATGTGTGTCTCCGATTGACAGGATTTACAAAAGCACACACATAACATGTATAATCACTGGTAAAGCGTCACCTTACCGCATACATGTTTGAGTTTATTAGCCTCACACAGACTCCTAAAGAGCTTTATTTGCCCCAGTGCAGACTGGTCCTACACCAGCAAATGTGGAAATTGTTTAAAAGTGCTTTATAAGATATTTGCAATCTATTAACACAGCCCAACAAGTACGGGCGACCCTGTGTCCACTATTACACAGCGTTTCCACATATGTGTATCATAGATTGACAGTGTTACAAAAGCACACACACATAACCATGAGACCTGAGAGTTTGGGTCTTATGGCTACACAGCATTTGCCCATATGTGTATCTCCAACTGATGGTGCGCCACTTTTACAAAAGCACACACACAAGAGTTTGGGTCTTGGTGACAAGAGTATGCCACTATAACAAATGCCTGAAACCTTAATTATATTGCAAGCAAATGGATAGCATTCCCCTCCCACATGATTTAAAATTAGCCATCAGTGTCAAACACTACTAACTGAAACACTCTTACTAATTACATCCAAAAGACAAAAAAAATACAAACTATACAGAAACAACCTGATTTCTTAGCCAGTGCCTTCAGGCATAAGTCACTTTTATTGGGGCATATGTGCAGTAGAATTATAGTAAAAGCTCTTGAGATCTTGGCACTGTTGTTTTAGTTCAGTTTGGATTTCAGGTTCTGTCCATTTAAAGTAATGCAATGGCTGCTATCAGTGCTATGTGCAGTATTTTATTTAGTCAAATAATGAGTCAACAAATAAACAGACTTGATAGATTTATTTCAAAAACAACCCTGGTGCAAAAGAAATGACTCCATGTGTTAAAGGGGGTAACCCTATTGGTTTTGGATATGGATTGTCTTTAAAATTACATAATAATATCAAATATCGCCTCCTTTATGCTGCTTTGTGAAAAAGCGAGAGCATTTTCAGCGTAAATGTGAATAAATAGCCAAATTTGCAATCCAATACCTTGGTATCGTGAATTGCATTCTGGGCAGGCAATGACGAATGCTGACATGCTGTACAATGCCCGGCCCGTATTGAACGGAAAATTTTTTTTTTTCGTACGTTTCAGAAAAAAGGAAACAAAATATATTTCCCTTGCAATATGTACATTTCAAATGAATATAAAAAAGTTTGGGTAAAATGGAGAGGAAAAAAACCCTTCGAGACCGGGTTTTGAACCGGGTACCTCTCGGGTAAAAAACAAACGCGCTAGTCAATTGAGCTATTTAGCACACCACGCTTATCGTTGCCGTTTTCATAACTATATACGGCGCACCGTCTTGCGGTGACTGATATTTCGTTCATAATTCCCTCCCAGAATTCCAAAGTATTTACCATTGTTTACAAACTGGTATACCTGTAAACCGCTGTGATTCATGATTTCTCCGGAAATACATCGACTTGGAGCGTCAAATTTCAGGATAGTAATGAGAAAAATAGTATCTATTATGTGATACCAAAACCTCATCAACAATGAAAAAATCGGGGATGATGCTGTCGATCGGGTTACGGACCTTTAACCTAGAAATGGGTGTATAACTAATTGTTCCATCATCTGACCAAATCCACTTGTACCTTCAACTCACAAATCCTAATGTTTTAGTGTCTCACACGATAAGGTCTTTCCTTATGTAAGGTATCAACAGATGCCAGAAAAAATAGTTGTCCACATATTGTAAGTCAAACTGTGCAAAACAAATGGCAGCTATTTGAATTACAATGTTGCAGCATGCACTGGATGGAGAGCAACTTACTTGACAAAGTGAGTCAGTAGATGATGTTGATTCTGTATATCATTGATCTCAATGTGCAAGACATACATGTAAGTAATGAATCTCAGATGATACGATGGAAGATCAAACGATCACTTGATGGACAATATTGGAACTACATGGGAGTGGCAAGTACTTACTTTATCAAGATGCTGTAACAATTGGGTTACTTGCAAATTAAGTCTCCTCCATTGCCTGTCTGATTGTGCTCACTGCCCACCACTGATAGCATCACAAACTCCCTTTGATTGGTTGAAATCTTTCCCACAACATCATTAAGCATTGATCTAGTCAATGACTATTCGTCGGCTGTATTCCATAGTGGCGTATAGTGATTTTTGGTCATTTTTTTGAAAATTGGTACATATGTTTTTAATGATGTTTTCTTTCATTTTTCTAAGTCTCATCAGTCAAAACTAGCTAATTAATTAGTAATTAATTAATTAAATGTGGCGTATAGTTACAAAGTGAAATTGTTTGTTTTCCATAGCGGCGTATCGACCATACGCCACTTTTTATACACATTTTATAATTATAAAATATCGGCAAAAATGAAAAACATTATATGTCATAGTGGCGTACACGTCTTAGTGACGTATCATACCTATACGCCATTATGGAATACAAACGACGAAAAGTAACGCCATAAGGATAACACGGCGACCGAGGTGGCGTAAGGTTAACGTTAGGTTAGGGTATTGCGTTTTGCTTGTTTTCCATAGTGACGTATAGCTTTGTGCTTTTTGTTTTCAGTTTGCCAGCAATATTATGTATTTATTTCTTTTGAAAAATATATAACAATAAAATCTATTTAGTTTACTACAGATATTTCACATCATTTACAAAATATAATGAATGTCTGATTTACACAACTCGATTTTAAATTGGCATTTCTTCAAACCCGATTTTCTCGAAAAGTTGTTTATTCGCGGCGCCCCACTATACGCCACTATGGAACACAGACGACGAATTCTGCTTAACTTGATGATTTATATGATCATTTTCATTAAACTATTGAATAGTTTTGTTTCCTGTTGTTGACTTTCACAGATAATAAGCATTAATGGAAAGCTGCCATGGTCACCTTGAAATCTGGCAAGAGCTTTTAGTGCATTTTTGTTGCGGTAATATCATTTTAGAAATGAAGCTTGTTTTCATTGTCATGTCTATTATTTTATCTGGATTGGTTCTGAAAGAATCATATCTTTATACATCCATATTATTGTTTGTAAACTGCAAATACTACAAGTCTCCTCTACAAGTTATGTAGTAGAGCTGAATTTGTCTATAATTAAAAAGCACTTGTCTAATTTGATATTATAGCCCCATAATCCACAAAAAAAGCCCTGATCTTAGCTCTCTATCTAAAATCAATTCTTTTCAAATCAAACAGCTAATAAGAAATGACACAATAAGATCTTGAGGCAGCTATTACCAAATATCATATAAGTTAAATGCACCACCTATACGGCAGCTATTCTTACCCCCAGTTGCCAAGTACGCTGTCTTCACCGAGTGCCCATAAAATGTGAACTCAAACGGCAAGTCGACTTTCTGCAAGATAGAACAAAAGATAGAAATCAATACATTGTTAAAAGGCAATCTTATTAATGGTATATCTTAGGGCAATATATTAGACAGGTAGATACGAATCATGGGTAGGAAGCTAGATTCTGTACACACTAACTATAGGTCACAGCTTTTAAGGTTGAACTGCACATCATAAAGACAGAAAAGTGCATGGATCTTCTTCAGTTAGTTATTTTTACAAGTTCAAGTGCTTTTGCTTCCATTGTACATGTAAATTGCAATATACAGAGAAACAAGGAATACTAATCACCATATTGCTGATGAGAAACTTAGAAACAGGTGCACTACTATCTGGACCTAATCTTAAAATACCTGTCATGAATGATTCAAATTGGTTTTCTTACATTTTACGATACTTTTAAACATTTTCATTTACATTGTAAATCTCTAAAGTCAATGTAATGCATAATACATTTCCTGTTTGTCTCTATCTAATATGAGGTATAATATTGACGGACTACAACATGATTTGATATTGTTATCCTATGACTGCAGGCCTTGCTATTTGAGGCGAGCGATCTCTCGCCACCGCTCATGCAAACTCGATTTCTAGCAAGCGTTTTTCCACTCGCCATAGACACTAAATATCATTCGCTGCGAATCTCCCAAAATCAGCCATCAAATCAGCCAATTCACCAAAGCAGAGAAAGTCACAAATTTTAGTGCATTTCGCGCACATTTCAACATAAATACATCGATACCATTTTAAGACTGAAGCTCTACTTGATTATAGTATTATACACAAATAAGTGGTGAAAATTCGACCACTTACCTGGCATCATGCTAGCGAGTGATTAACCACTCGCCTTTAAAATCCAGACGACAAGGCCTGTGACTGAGTCCTACATCAATAGTGGCTTGGTCAGGGGAATGGGATTTTATCAAGATTTATACATCGAAAGAAGTGGTTTGTTAAATACAGTAAGAAGATGAAACAAGGCAAGATAACTAAGCCAGAGATACAACCTGGGTCACTACATGGACCTAGTTATCACAGGTATGCACAAAATACGACAATGTAATATTGCATGCTAATAACCAAATGTAAGTTCATACCTGCTGGTATATTCCAATCAGTAACCATTTAATAGTTTAGCAGTTTAATATATTGAATAAATACTTTTATGTAAACATTTTGGATTTTTGTTTGACAAAACCAAGTGAATTTTTTACTCACTACAATATTTTGTCCTACATCGGAGGACTTCATCAGGTATGACTGATATGGTCGTCTGATCCACTTTCCTGGCAAAAAAAGTTTGAATTCTTTCCGGTATTCCTTAGTCTCTTTTGCAGACTTCAGAAGTGGATCGTAGAAATGACTTTGCTGGGAAAATGGATCAGATGACCACTATATTAGTCATACCTGATGAAGTCCTCCGATGTGCAGGACGAAATATTGTAGTATAAAATTCACTTGGTTTTGTCAAACAAACATCGCACTTTCTCATATGCTGCTCCCAAAACATGGAATGCTCTCCCAAAGTCTGTCAGAAACTCTGATTCCATATCCACTTTTAAGAGGTCTCTCAAAACTGCTTGTGATGTGATGTGATGTGATGTGATGTGATGTGATGTGATGTGATGTGATGTGATGTGATGTGATGTGATGTAATGTAATGTAATGTAATGTAATGTAATGTAATGTAATGTAATGTAATGTAATGTAATGTAATGTAATGTAATGTAATGTAAAGTCAACAAGTCATCAGAGGATGAATTTATTACATCGCTGGATTTCTGATTTTTGTAAGTTACAGCCAAAATACACAAGCAATGTATTTATACAAATATGTGCTGAAAGCTTGTTTAAATGGTACAGTTTATAAACCTCAACTGAAAATATAACAAGTAGACAAGTTGCTAAACACAGTAAAAACAATTTAAAAAACATATGCTTTGATAAAGCTATCAAAACCTGACATAAAACAAATTTACACCATGACCGAGTCTCCGTTTCAGATGAAGTAAACACTTCCTACAATGTCAAATGAGGACAACTTATATTAAAACTCTTGTTTGATATTCAAGTGTTCAATTACTTGCATACTCTGTTGGCAACGCACAAGTTATAGGTCAAGATTACGAAGGCATGGAGTTAAATACAAATCTACAAAGTCCGCATAAATGTTGATGACAAAGCAAACATTTCCTTCTCATTCTATCTCCCCCGTACCCATTGCTTGGGTAGTCAGGCACAACCAAACCCAAGACACCTGCAGCAATTTTCATGAGATTACCCTGCAGCCTTGAAATACTATACTATACCTTTGCTATCTTCAGTAGATAGCACTGCACACTATTTATCATTCTGCACCTTTGCTATCTTCAGTAGATAGCACTGCATACTATGTATCATTCTGCACCTTTGCTATCTTCAGTAGATAGCACTGCACACTATGTATCATTCTGCACCTTTGCTATCTTCAGTAGATAGCACTGCACACTATGTATCATTCTGAACCTTTGGTATATTCAGTAGATAGCAAACTATGCTTCATTCTGCACCTTTGCTATTTTCTTTAGATAATACACCATGCTTCATTCTGCACCATTTCAGTACATAACATTATATACTATGTATCATTCTGCACATTTGCTATCTTCAGTTGATAGCATACTGTGTATCAAGATCGATATCGATATATTTATGCTAAGATAAAGCTATCAAAACTTGACATGAAACAAATTTATACGATGACCGAGTCTCCGTTTCAGATGAAGTAAACACTTCCTACAATGTCAAATGAGGACAACTTATATTAAAACTCTTGTTTGATATTCAAGTGTTCAATTACTTGCATACTCTATTGGCAGCGCACAAGTTATAGGTCAAGATTACGAAGGCATGGAGTTAAATACAAATCTACAAAGTCCGCATAAATGTTGATGACAAAGCAAACATTTCCTTCTCATTCTATTCCCCCGTACCCATTGCTTGCGTAGTCAGGCATAACCAAACCCAAGCCACCTGCAGCAATTTTCATGAGATTACCCTGCAGCCTTGAAATACTATATTATACCTTTGCTATCTTCAGTAGATAGCACTGCACACTATGTATAATTCTGAACCTTTGCTATCTTCAGTAGATAGCATTGCACACTACGTATCATTCTGAACCTTTGGTATATTCAGTAGATAGCAAACTATGCTTCATTCTGCACCTTTGCTATCTTCTTTAGATAACACACCATGCTTCATTCTGCACCATTACTATCTTCAGTACATAACATTATATACTATGTATCATTCTGCACATTTGCTATCTTCAGTAGATAGCACTGCACACTATGTACCATTCTGAACCTTTGGTATATTCAGTAGATAGCAAACTATGCTTCATTCTGCACCTTTGCTATCTTCTTTAGATAACACACCATGCTTCATTCTGCACCATTACTATCTTCAGTACATAACATTATATACTATGTATCATTCTGCACATTTGCTATCTTCAGTAGATAGCACTGCACACTATGTACCATTCTGAACCTTTGGTATATTCAGTAGATAGCAAACTATGCTTCATTCTGCACCTTTGCTATCTTCTTTAGATAACACACCATGCTTCATTCTGCACCATTACTATCTTCAGTACATAACATTATATACTATGTATCATTCTGCACATTTGCTATCTTCAGTTGATAGCATACTGTGTATCAAGATCGATATCAATATATTTATGCCAAGATAAAGCTATCAAAACTTGACATGAAACAAATTTATACGATGACCGAGTCTACGTTTCAGATGAAGTAAACACTTTCTACAATGTCAAATGAGGACAACTATTAAAACTCTTGTTTGATATTCAAGTGTTCAATTACTTGCATACTCTGTTGGCAACGCACAAGTTATAGGTCAAGATTACGAAGGCATGGAGTTAAATACAGATCTACAAAGTCCGCACAAATGTTGATGACAAAGCAAACATTTCCTTCTCATTCTATTTCCCCCGTACCCATTGCTTGCGTAGTCAGGCACAACCAAACCCAAGACACCTGCAGCAATTTTCATGAGATTACCCTGCAGCCTTGAAATACTATACTAATTTTGTTTGACCGTGGTAATACATAGGGCACATTGATTTGGCATGCCATGGCTGGGTAATAGACATCCCAATACATGTATGGAATATTATTGTATTGGACTAGACAGTTGGAGCAAGCCTCTGAATACTAGAAAACATTCTGACCATACTGTATCCTGATTCCTGAGTACTTGGATCAATACTGGGATGTACCATACTCAATACAAACTCTATCCTTTACTTTCCAAAGCAAACACAATAACTGTACCAATGAGAAATAAAAGATATGAAGATACCCACCAACTTCTACATTGAATATTATTGAAATTCAACAACAATAATTTATTATGCACATACTACTGGGTTAAAAAGAAAACACTTACTGAAAAATATTATTGAAATTCAACAACAATCATTTATTATACACTACTTGGTTAACAAAGAAAACACAAAAGAGAGTAGAATAATATCATAAAGAATAATTATATCAAAATTTTGGGGATTTGCTATCACTGCACACTATATATCATTCTGCACCTTTGCTATCTTCAGTAGATAACACTGCACACTATGTATCATTCTGCACCTTTGCTATCTACAGTAGATAGAACTGCACACTGTGTATCATTCAGCACCTTTGCTATCTTCAGTAGATACAGGGTGTCCCAAAAAAAAGAGGCCCCTCATTGCGCCCTCCGTTGCTCCTATTTCAGAAAAGTTGATCAAGTATATGTTGGTATGTAAAGAAGCCTTTACCCGTTAGCTTTAATAAACCGAAACAATTATTTCAATCGGCTCATAACTTTTGAAGATATGCCCTTTTAAAGAAATGTATCCGTTTTTCACTGTATCCACGGAGGAGGTTTGGCTACTTCAAAGATTGAAATGTGCATATACAATGCATGAATATAAAACATTCCTCGATGATAAATTTATAAAACAACAACTTTATTTTTGGGAATAGGCTTTACCGGTGGGCTTATGAGTTATGGATTTTGTTAAGTGTCATTAGTTTGGGCGAAATTGATGTGGGATGGGACTTCTTTTGCTATACTTATGTTTTTTGCCTTTTTGTTTTATTATGTTTCTTACTTTCTTACTTTATTGTTTCTTGCTATCTTTTTATTGACAACATAAGTCATTTCTCTTTTTGGAATAAAAGGTAGCCCTGAAAAGGGCTGTTTAGTTTGTCTTTGGTTCTTTTGAAGTGAGTTTACTGTGCTGCTCTGCCCTCTACCTGGTTGCCTCCTTGACGAATACAGGTTTCAGCCCTAGTCCTCATTGCATCAATTGCGTTGCGTACCAACCTTGTGCGCCGGATACTTGCGAATATAGCAGTAATGTGTTTGCAAAGATCTTGGATTTTGTCACAAATGAAGAAATCAAATTGTGTGGGGTCTGGTGATCTTGCAGGCCACTCCACAGCATGACCCACCCCAACCACTCTGTTTGCTATCCGTGGACAGAGTGAAAAACGGGTACTTGTCTTTAAAAGGGCACATCTTTAAAAGTTGTGAGCCGATTGAAATACTTGTTTTGGTTTATGAAAGCTAACAATTAAAGGTTTCTGTACATACCAAAATATATTTGATTAACTTTTCAAAAATAGGTGAAAAAGAGGGCGCAATGAGGGGCCTCTTTTTTTTTGACACCCTGTAGCACTGCACACTGTGTATCAATCAGCACCTTTGCTATCTTCAGTAGATAACACTGCACACTGTGTATCATTCAGCACCTTTGCTATCTTCAGTAGATAGCAATGCACACTATGTATCATTCAGCACCTTTGCTATCTTCAGTAGATAGCACTACACACTATATATCATTCTGCACCTTTGCTATATTCAGTAGATAGCACTACACACTATGTATCATTCTGCACCTTTGCTATCTTCAGTAGATAGCACTGCACACTATATATCATTCTGCACCTTTGCTATCTTCAGGAGACAGCACTGCACACTATGTATCATTCTGCACCTTTGCTATCTTCAGTAGATAGAACTGCACACTGTGTATCATTCAGCACCTTTGTTATCTTCAGTAGATAGCAATGCACACTATGTATCATTCTGCACCTTTGCTATCTTCAGTTGATAGCTATGTATCATTCTGCACCTTTGCTATCTTCAGTAGATAGCACTGCATACTATGTATCATTCTGCACCTTTGCTATCTTCAGTAGATAGCACTACACACTATGTATCATTCTGAACCTTTGGTATCTTCAGTAGATGGCACTGCATACTATGCATCATTCTGCACCTTTGCTATCTTCAGTAGATAGCACTGCACACTATGTATCATTCTGAACCTTTGGTATATTCAGTAGATAGCAATGCACACTATGTATCAATCAGCACATTTGCTATCTTCAGTAGATAGCAATGCACACTATGTATCATTCTGCACCTTTGCTATCTTCAGTTGATAGCTATGTATCATTCTGCACCTTTGCTATCTTCAGTAGATAGCACTGCATACTATGTATCATTCTGCACCTTTGCTATCTTCAGTAGATAGCACTACACACTATGTATCATTCTGAACCTTTGGTATCTTCAGTAGATGGCACTGCATACTATGCATCATTCTGCACCTTTGCTATCTTCAGTAGATAGCACTGCACACTATGTATCATTCTGAACCTTTGGTATATTCAGTAGATAGCAATGCACACTATGTATCAATCAGCACATTTGCTATCTTCAGTAGATAGCACTGCACACTGTGTATCAATCAGCACCTTTGCTATCTTCAGTAGACAGCACTGCACACTATATATCATTCTGCACCTTTGCTATCTTCAGTAGATAGCACTGCACACTATGTATCATTCTGCACCTTTGCTATCTTCAGTAGACAGCACTGCACACTATGTATCATTCTGCACCTTTGCTATCTTCAGTAGATAGAACTGCACACTGTGTATCATTCAGCACCTTTGTTATCTTCAGTAGATAGCAATGCACACTATGTATCATTCTGCACCTTTGCTATCTTCAGTTGATAGCTATGTATCATTCTGCACCTTTGCTATCTTCAGTAGATAGCACTGCATACTATGTATCATTCTGCACCTTTGCTATCTTCAGTAGATAGCACTACACACTATGTATCATTCTGAACCTTTGGTATCTTCAGTAGATGGCACTGCATACTATGCATCATTCTGCACCTTTGCTATCTTCAGTAGATAGCACTGCACACTGTGTATCAATCAGCACCTTTGCTATCTTCAGTAGATAGCAATGCACACTATGTATCATTCTGCACCTTTGCTATCTTCAGTAGACAGCACTGCACACTATATATCATTCTGCACCTTTGCTATCTTCAGTAGATAGCACTGCACACTATGTATCATTCTGCACCTTTGCTATCTTCAGTAGATAGCACTGCACACTATGTATCATTCTGCACCTTTGCTATCTTCAGTAGATAGAACTGCACACTGTGTATCATTCAGCACCTTTGCTATCTTCAGTAGATAGCAATGCACACTATGTATCATTCTGCACCTTTGCTATCTTCAGTTGATAGCTATGTATCATTCTGCACCTTTGCTATCTTCAGTAGATAGCACTGCATACTATGTATCATTCTGCACCTTTGCTATCTTCAGTAGATAGCACTACACACTATGTATCATTCTGAACCTTTGGTATCTTCAGTAGATTGCACTGCACACTATATATCATTCTGCACCTTTGCTATCTTCAGTAGATAGCACTGCACACTATGTATCATTCTGCACCTTTGCTATCTTCAGTAGATAGCACTGCACACTATGTATCATTCTGCACCTTTGCTATCTTCAGTAGATAGAACTGCACACTATGTATCATTCTGCACCTTTGCTATCTTCAGTAGATAGCACTGCACACTATGTATCATTCTGCACCTTTGCTATCTTCAGTAGATAGAACTGCACACTGTGTATCATTCAGCACCTTTGCTATCTTCAGTAGATAGCAATGCACACTATGTATCATTCTGCACCTTTGCTATCTTCAGTTGATAGCTATGTATCATTCTGCACCTTTGCTATCTTCAGTAGATAGCACTGCATACTATGTATCATTCTGCACCTTTGCTATCTTCAGTAGATAGCACTACACACTATGTATCATTCTGAACCTTTGGTATCTTCAGTAGATTGCACTGCATACTATGCATCATTCTGCACCTTTGCTATCTTCAGTAGATAGCACTGCACACTATGTATCATTCTGAACCTTTGGTATATTCAGTAGATAGCAAACTATGCTTCATTCTGCACCTTTGCTATCTTCTTTAGATAATACACCATGCTTCATTCTGCACCATTACTCTCTTCCGTACATAACATTATATACTATGTATCATTCTGCACATTTGCTATCTTCAGTTGATAGCATACTGTGTATCAAAAAGGAACATTTTGGCATTTGTTTGACAAAACCAAGTGAATTTTACTCACTACACTATTTCGTCCTTCACATCGGAGGACTTCATCTGGTATGACTGATATGGTCATCTGATCCAATTTACCGGAAAACTGGTTTCCGGTGTTCCTTAGTCTCTTTTCGATGTGAAGGACAAAATATTGTAGTGAGTAATAATTCACTTGATTTTGTCAAGCAAAAATGCCCATGTGTATCATTATGCACCATTGGTATCTTCAGTAGATAACATAATTTGTATCATTCTGCACATTTGCTTTTTATTATTCAGTGTGATCTTCAATAGATAGCATGTCATTCTATTCATTTGACTATCTACCATAGATAGCATATGTTTGGGTCATTTTGTTATCTTCAAAGACAGCGAGGTCAATCATTCTGTAATTTAACTCTCTTACTCTTAAAATTGTCTTATATATGATGCTCTTTAATTTCTGCATTTTAATTCACAATTGTAAAATACCTTGTATCAAACTACGAATTCAGATCCCAAGATGGGTAATACACTGTGTACTATACATGCTAAAAATCACTATCCAGACAGGAACTCTACTTAAATTACAGTGCATTGTACATGCATTGCCAGTAATCTGAGCATGTTTAAGCATGGGAATTATGACCACAGGATGTCCAAAGCCATCTTATGCCTGGATAGCAGGTAATCAAGTGAACAGAGCTAGTGCAAATATTTGCATTTTGAAATGGCATTGCTTTTTGAAATTGCCATGATGAAAATCAATAGTTCATAATTTCACATGGTGTAACTCTGTAAATGTCTATCAATATAAAGGTACTCATGGTTTGAGGTGTAAGATGGTTACAGATGCTGTGTTTAGGTGAAAGGAGGGAGTATAGTATGCAATCCTTAAAAATATTATGGTTTAAGTGAAATATTTTTGTATCTCTCTCTCTCTCCATTGACTCACTTTCACGCACACCCCTAATTGAAAAGTCCTGCAAATGAGGACCTACAACCTTTCCTATCTAACAAAGGACCTTGTATACAAACAAATAAGACAATGTCTTACACAGGTAGGGAAAGGGAAGAATGGATATCCGCAGTTGGCGAGTGTCCTCAGTTATCATTTTGTTTTTGGATGTGCATCCGCATTTGCATGTTTGCAGGTCTAAAGATGCACACCAACATCCATTCTTAGTCAGTGGGAGTGGTCTAGTTCGTAGACACATTTTTGATTGGACAATCGCAAGATTTGGTGCCGTTTATCATGCCGTGAAGCGACCCCGTCATCATGCGTCTTGATAATGCCTTACACGCTTGTAGAGGTGCTTGGCGTATGTATTGCGCTGTAATGCGTGACTAGTGCGGAATACGCGACGCGCTAGCAATGCAGCGCAACAGAATACGTGAAGTTGTAAACAAGTTTCGTTCATTTTATAATGAGGGAGTTTTTATGACGGTAACTTAGTTTTGCTTTAAAAAAGTGTTTACAGTTATTAAAATAATATTTAACTGACTAAGAATGAGAATAAGCGATAGGAATTTTTATTTTGCCTATCCTCTACCTATGATGAGCGACAGGCAGGTCCAATATTTTTATCGTAGTGGATACCGGCTGCGCCGGCATCCACTACTCAAAATATTGGACCTGCCTGTCGCTATCACACGAAGAGATAGGCAAAAAAAATTCCTATCGTTATTCTCTAAGTCATCCACCCACACACATACCCACAATCTCGTAAATATTTAAGTAATATCAATTATCATACAAAGTTATATGGCAAGAATCCATGGATTCTTGCACAATTCCACATGGAGAATCCAAAAGGATTCTCGCACTTGATTGCGAATTTCTGACCCTGCTTGCTATCCCTCAGTCCCTCATTCCAACATATTAAAATACATATTTTAAAAACACTACTTGTAACTTCAAACTCAAACTTTTAAGCTTTCCCTCCTTACCCATCATACTTATACTTGTTCATGTACTATGTTGTGCCTTAGAATGCTAAAAGCCTAATTTTGGTTTTCACTTTGCAAAGGGCAATGGATCTGGGAATAATTGAGTGGCAAGCGGTAAATGAATGAATTGTTAATGTTGACTCAAACTGTGATTTCAGTTACCTCAAGAGAAATTGACAAGTCCTTGTTACCATGGTAATATGGCTATTCGGGGAATATGGTCTTTAATCAGATCAACTACCTCTGCCTGGTAAATCAGTTAATATTCAGTAATGCCCTGATAATATATATACCTTACATCAAGTTAACTGGTTAGTTTGATATTTTAATGGATCACTGTAAATCAAGTTGATTGTAGGAAAATAACATGAGGACAAACCATAGATCTTTGATTTTTAAGTCATAAGTAACCAAATGTTCGCTCAACTGGTATAATTTTGTTGTTTTCTTCTGCAGGTAGACATTTCTACTATTGACCTTTTTTGGTAAATCCCATAAGCCTTTGCGAGTACACCTAAGAACTTCGTCATTCTAAATCACGCCGCTCTGCGCCGATCGCTTATCGTTTATGGAACATCGTTAGTGCGCATTGCAAGTCGGCGTGACGTCAAATGATGAGTTCTCAGGTGTACTCGCAAAGGGTTATGGGATTTACCGAAAAGGTCAATTAATAAGTGCAAATATCACCTTATAATTCCTATTAGTCCCCTCCAAAGGATGGAATTCTTTCATGGCTCATTTACCCAACTCTAAATGCATCATGGGGAGAGTGGAAGATTTGCCAATAAAATTCAGACTTTAATTTTTCCAGGTCAATATCCCAGCAAGTTTTCCCACCACCTGGAGAAATCAAACCCAGGACCTCATGTACTGGAAGAGAGAATTCTAACCAGTGACCCATGCTCTGCCCTCATTCTTCACAGTATCTATTGAGTATATAAAAATTCCCTTTAAAAGGGAAAGCCAGCCTCAATGTAGAAGAGGTCTTGTAATTAGTTTTGGTCAATGTGAAAGGCATTTTTAGGATCACGCTTACATCTACATGACAGTCCACCAAACCATCAACGATGAGAACATGCACACTGAAACAGCAGAAAACATTAATTCCTAATCTCATGTCAACTCTTTTAATTCATTACATGTACTCCAAATTGTTCTGGTCTGTTTGTTTTGTTGTTGTTGTTGTTGTTGTTGTCGTTGGTTTTTTTTGTCTTTTCAGCTTTTTACCCACGATATCTCAATTTCCAATTTTGTAATACCAGAACTTACGAACTCAATATCTTCGCTTATGAATGTCCGGATTCACTGCTTTCGATATATACACTGCGGTTTGAGTTAACTTACATGTACATTTTATTTTAAAATAACTTAATTAATTCGCAATGTATAGTTTAAGCCTACTATATTATAATAGATAGTGGCCAGCACATTTATAAAGGACTGGTTACTCACTACAATCTTCACTCTTAAACTGTGTTTTTCTGAATGTGCTGATCATGTTGATTGCTAGTCGGAAACTCCTGCGAAGCTATGGACATGGCATCTTACATACTCCATTCTATAACAGTCTGCCTAGTGCCTTGTGTGTTTTCTCTTCAATCATTTTGTTGAATGTAATTTTATGAATCAAATAGTTATGTGTCATTTTATTTATAATAAAGAAGTTATTAAATTAATAAAGTAAGACAATTTATTTATCTATAAGTGCATGTCAAATGGGGTACATTGTTCAATACTATATGCATAAATTATGCCCATATTATAGCTAGGCCCTAAAAACTTTATTTTGCATCGGATTTTTCCCGTTGAAAAGACAAAACTGATGTTTATGATAGCAACCATTTCATCAATAACATTTTGAGTCATTTTTATCCATAAAAGCGACACAGGATATGATAGATAACTACTTTCACATCAATATGATCACAGATTGTTGAGAATCTGTGATATGATCCGAGGATATGATGAAGATTTTGATTCTATAGATCTGTTATCAACATGATATCACGCTGTTCAGTGGTCAAGGAGTAAGGACCCCGGTCAAGGACACTGATATGACATCATAGGTGATGTCAGATTTTCTTCTGCTGACCATATGATGCTATATATATTAACTATTATTGTTACATTTAGGCCTTTAAACTTTTAAAGTCATAATTAATTAGTTCAAACATAACTTTGGTAATACTCACTGCGTTTTTTAGTTCGTTGAAGCGGCAAAACATACTTACTTTTCCTAACAAATCGAATTAAAATATTTTAAAAAAATTTAACCACAAAAAGTAAAAAAAAATCATTCCAATACCACTAAAATATAATCTCTTGAGTAAACTGACCCCAAACCTGAAACAGGTACCAGCCCGAATGGGCTGGCGAAAAAAAGACTGACACTGCATGGCCAAGAAGGCTTATGAAGCCACCATTATCCAGCATAATGATTCTTATCAGTACAATCTCCTCATTTAATTTTCATACAATATGCAGAAGAAATGAAATATTGGAATTAAGCTGAATGCTCTGGGGTACGTAAGACTTTAATCATACACATTATAATATGCATTATGTGCTTATCAAATTAATATAGACTAACAGGTTTCATTACTCCCATGTCTGTATCCAAATTGCAATTAGATTATTGTGATTTTCCTCCGCATTTTTCACAGTAAATATCCAATTCATCAAAATTGCCTCGCAGTATGGAGATGCACAACCGGCAGTACTCTATTTTAAAATACCGCCGAGTCAAAAAAAGGTTCTAAGCTTCCAAGTTTTTTAAATGATTCATAAGGAATTCTGTTGGTAGGACCTGCCCTGGCTAAGGGCTGATATTAGCTATTGATTAGGTTGATAGAATGTCACCGTTAAGGATAAGAATCTAAAGGAGCTCGCACCTGATTGAAATGCACCACGGGTGACATATTCTAGCTTACATAATATACCTCTTTTATCAAGATTTTCAGTATGTTGTGCACAAAATGTTCCCAGTATTTAGATGATCCCTGCTTGAGATAATGGGGTTTCTGTGTATTCTTAACCAGCTTTAGGAGTAATGTTATTAGGAGAAAATTTGGAAGCATATATTCAGAAACTTTACATGAGCTGCACATATGAATATGCATCATCAAGTTGCATACATTTAGAGGAAGTTGGATTTGTAGATATAATGCTTAAGCAACAGAAGAAAAAACTGTTCCAAGGGCAGACAGTCAGTCATGTTTGTTTTTTACTTTTTTCTCTAAATGAATCTAAAATCACCAAAATCAGTAAACAAATTGCGGTTTTGTCCCTTGCTTCGCTCACATTTATTTATGTTTCAGTTAGAACTCAAAACAAATCTGTTTTACCCCAAACAACTGATTTTACATGCATACAATACATGCAGTAATTTCGATCAAACTGGATCCACTTTCGGCCAAAAATGCCTGATTTAAATAATTTTACATGCATATAGAAAACCTTTACAAATCCAAAACGGAAATTCTGGGTTGGTCGGGGCTGGTAGAACAAGGTTTGTTTTTCATCACCTACATTGTAAGTGACAATGACAGCCAGTACATGAGCTACATTCAATTGGTTCAAGATTCATTTCATTTGTATGTACACTGTGTTGTCCACAGACTTCCTGATTTGTTTCCAGGAAAAATAGAACCGATCTTGATTGCATAGGTGACATTTAAAATATACATTGTACTTGTTCAAGATTCACTCATTGTGTTTTGCTTTTCAAATTACTCGGGTAATTACTCGGGTAAAAAACGGAGTTGCATCTTTGTGTCACTGACCCCTCAATATATATTATAAATTGTATATTTGTACTCCAGAACTTAAACCTTCAGTAGTTGTACTTTTGTCTTTTCCATTCACATTTGCATGCTGCACATGTCCATGGCAAGTGATAGTGTGTTACTTGCCCTTTAGCACACTTACAATATGTGGGAAAACCCTATCAAACAGCATACTAGTGTCAGGATACCATCAAAATGCATTTTAAATTATATGTATTCACAGTTACTCTTGTCCAGAATTATCTATGAGCTCTGAGCCTGCTGAAAGAATGTTTTCATTATCTTTTAGTAAATTCTGAAGTGAAAACCCTTGACATGATTTGATATATTTTGATTGGTACATTCTTTCAGTAACTTAGATGATTTCTCTTTCCTGGGAATTCCATGCCCAAATTGATGTACATTTATATCACCACCTATGTATTTAATTATTTATTTTACATTTCATTGTTGCTTACTTGCCAAAAATAAAGGAGAGAAAATCCTACCCTGGGGGAACATTTCCCCCTGTATTCTTATGTAATGTTCTCTGAGGTGTTGTTATTCTCTTACAATAAATTTTCACTTCAAATTGGTTATCACCTATACCTTTAAACACCTTGTAGAATACATTGTTTTACTCCTCTGTACTTGATGTCATTTAATATGTATAATAATTTAATGCATGGGTGATTTTTCAATACCACAAGATTCAAGACACTGCAAGTTATTTCGCTGAAACATCAAGTATTAACTTGTATCACATTTCATGGGTTATTGAAATCAACACTTTAAATTAATTTCAGATTTGTAAGATAAGGACTATGCTATGCAGAATGTCACTATTCATATCTTACACAGTAATATGAGTGAAACTTATCTGATGCTATACATAACAGGTTTTATTTAGAAACATCGGTCACTGGCAAGGTGGCTGTCGCTGCGAGTCTTTCTTATCAAGTTAGTAATGTATAAAAACATTTAAAAAATAATTGGTTATGGTTCTCTATTGCTAGATATTAGATAAATATCATAAAGTTTCAAATAAAATGACATAAGATTAAATAAAATGACGACAATATCAGGTTCAATTCGTACAGAATCATAATCAAATTTGTTTTCACTTGTTCTTTAAAAGGGCATTTTGTGATCCACAGCCTCATTCCCCCACTTTTCTCGAAAAAAGTTGAGATCCTTATATCACTGGAAACCTCTGGCTACATAATGTTTATGTACAATATATTTCTTGCAGATTAATTCGTTTAGCAAAGATATCGTGAAATTTGAATTTCGTTCTGGTGCACCAGAACGAAATTACAACGTATTGTCTATGGAGCAGTGTAATACATATAATCATGCATAACTTCATGAGCATAAAATCGGAATCAACTGAAATTTTGGGAATAGGTTTTTTCGTGGATATCTAATGAAAAATGACATAAATAGAGGATGTTAGGATCACGAAATACTCCTTTAATTTCCTCATTTATTTATAATAAATTCACTAGGTTGATCTTCTGTCTGTCCATCCATCAGTTCATCTAATTAGTCAATCATTCATGGTCACTATTACTATAAATTTAGAGACCAAAGTTTTCTATTTTCAAAAAGGCAAATTCCGTTTTGTGAATTGCAATATCAGTTTCCAACCATTTTCAAATTGCTAAATTGCACCCTCAACATAGACAGACCATTACTGTTAGCATGAATTTGGAGTGTTTAAGGCAAAGCAAAGAATAAAATGACATTAATTAGTCTGACAAAGTCTTCTCCAAGAAGTTATGACATAAACTGGGTTTCCACCAAAACACTGAATTCTGTTTTCTTTACTGGTAAAATGAAAAACTTTGGTCTCCAAACTAGCAGCAATCATAGAAATTAAGGTGGAATGTGTTGATTGTTTTAACATGTCATTCATGGTTTATCCCTCATACTTAGCCTGGACCTTGTTTTTGAATTATTATAATTAATATTGAAATTTTGTTATATATTTTGTGTGTATGTGAATATCCAATTATAATAGACTACCATTAGATTCCATCTACAAATATAAGTCCTCTAAATTGTTGGGTTTGTTTTTTGATGAAAATAACAAAATGCAGGCACCCTGCACAAACTACATTACTGACACAGGTACATGTAGCTGCATAAACATGTATAATTGAAGCCCAATCTTTTGTAATATGTTTATGGAAGGTGGCTGCCTTTGGCATCTTTTTTCGTCAAAAAAACGAGACAAAAAACACTCATTTTGAGGCATATGCTTGTAGATGGAATTCTATGGTATGAAAATAGGTCAGATAGAGAGAGAAAGATGCATAATAAAGTGCTAGATTGGTTCCAAGCTATCCTCATCATATATTATTCATTTTATACTAATGATAGGTGACTGCTAAAAGCTTTTAATACATATCAAATGGGTTGTGATGCTGCTTTAGAGGAAAAAACAAGGATTCAATCTTTTATGATTTCTCTATTCAAATACACATTCATCATTTAACCATTGCAATCCAAAAGGTCAAAGTTTTAAAGCACCCAAGACAAATATGATTTTTGACAGGTTCTGGATACGTTGATACAGAGTGTTTATAAAATGGCATTTTCGGGTAAAAAGGCAGGCATTTTCGGGTAAATTGCCATAAAGTTATTTATTTTTTTGGGTTTGGAGTGTCCCTGAACCTAGAGCTAAATGCTAGGTTCATTCATTGCTGACCTACAACTTCTTACTTTTCAGTCACACTGCTAATGTGGATGTTGAAAAAGATCCTATAAACTTTCAAAAACTATGACCCCCATTTACACAGAGAGAAGTCAACTTGGTAACAAAATCAAATTCAGATTTCCACTAACGATTTTCATCATTAATTTTTGACAGGCTGTTTACACCATTAACACCAAACCCAGAAAGGTAGTAGACTTCAACACAAAAGTGAATTCTACTTTCAGGCCAAGGAAAGTCGATTTTGAGTTTCCCTTCACCCGCCCTCACTTCATTATCTGACCCTCACTTGAATTCATTATTGTGATTTTCCAAAAAGTACAGATAAAAACTGGTTATATTTGCAAAAAGAATTATGAATATCCCTTTATTTTTTGTGGAAAAATCAAAATTAAAACATGCATTTTGCTGTCAACCTTGCAGACTCTTTTTAATATACTTTTGAATCTCATTTGGGCTAAACATCCATCTTCAAGTGAGTGAGCGGCAAATAACAACACATTTACATGTGTGTTGGTCATATAATGAAAGGCAGAAAAATAATGAATAATGAAAAAGTTACCTCACTTGTTTACAGAAATTATGTGACGGGAAACTCAAAATTGACTGTTAGGGGCCTTATGCTTAGGAACTCGATTCTAATTAAACTGCAACATTGCGATTTGAAGTTGAGTTTGAATTCAACAAAATCTACTCTGCGTCATCATTAGAAGTCGAATTCCAAATAAAAGTAGAGTTCAAAACATAAGTCACAATGACTTTGTTTTATTAACACACAAATAAAGCTGAGTTCAAATTTGGCCAGCTCTGTGTAAATGGGTTTATTTTACCAGCTAGCATGACTGTACATGTATTAAGGTGATGGGCTTCTCTCTGCCTGCTTTGAATATTTGCTAAGTTGTTTTCATACCATAAATTGTGTTTGGTACAAATAAAATATTTTAAAAAATCCTTTAAAAAGGAATAGGGCAGCCCATAGGATATACAAGATGTACATGGCATGTGACAGTATGTGATGTAATGAGGTTTGAGGTGGTCATTTCGTATGTAGTACTCAAATTGAAATAAACAAAAAGCTCAAAGGTTCTAATGTAGCTTCGAGCAGATGACCACTGACCATAAAACTCATTAAATTAATGAATAAATGCATCAATCAAAAGTGTTGACTCAAATAGTATATGTCAAAAGAAATTCATTTTATGATGAATTGATTCGATCAATAGCACCTTTTTCAGAGATTATCCCTAATGATCCCTTTTAATGACCTTTTGAAAGAAGCACATTTTAGTGCACTATTGATAGCCGACTCATATCAACTAAACTTTTTTTAAATAAAATCCTATTCTGTGTTAAATTAGCCTTGGGCAAATATTGCACATCCACTTGAAAATACAGAATGCTAATTACCATACAACTAAAACTCACAGAAAATGATTTCATAATGGAGCAAGCTGCCATGACGTTCAGCTGTATCTAATTATATATTACATGTACACAAAATAAAGTGACCTAGTGGGCTAAAATATTGGGATTTTTGTAATGTAATTTTTTCGAATAAGTTAATGGCTTTTATTAGAATTTTTTTAAATTTTTCAAATGAGTTAGTTATCTGCTGATTGAATACAACATAATAAACAAGAGTCTAATCTAATGACCTTACTAATGAATATTACTCAATATGTTTTTTTAGTAAATAATTGTTTATAGCTACTGCACAGTTATGAACACATCATTCACGCATGGTATTTTAAGGAGTTTTAGTTACCAATTTGATTTGTTCAACCATATACTGTTAGCTACCGTGGTGAGTGCATCATTCAAGACCAGTATTTTAAATCAGTTTTAGTTACCATTTTGATCTGTTTGGATTTCAGCGATACTAAATCTTCTTTTTTCCGTACGTGAAAGGCGGAGGCATGTATCGAGTTGCCTAATTTGCATCGTATTGATAGCAACTACGGTCAACACCACTGCATGCTTGATCATATTTGTATAAAAATGCCAACAACATATGAAGTACCCTAATGGAAATTTGTATCTGTCAGCCAGGATAGGGTGAAAATGAATCATCAAATATTGGGATCACACTTCTATGCTAACGAAAAAAAACCTCTTACCATAACAAAAATGTGCTGCCTCACAAGCTATTGCACATAGTTATCATGCACGGATGCGTTTCTGTGTATTTAGAGCTCAAGATTTAATGTGCCATTCCATTTGAAATCTATACACCCCCCTATGGAAGACATGACCTTAATCTCCCACACAGGGGGTGTAGATTTCAAATAGAGTCATCCATTCAGGTAACTCCATTTGAAATTCACACTCCCTGTGTGGGAGATTAAGGTCATATCTTCCATAGGGGGTGTATGTATTTAAACTGGAACAGCCTAATGCTATAAAGCTGGGCAAACACACTTATCGGATATTTTTATTTTTCATAGAGTACACATTTGCATACAGCTTATGGAATACTCGAGTCAAGCAGTACACTATCACATCATATTACCTACTGTTAGTGTTATGAAAAACATTTTCCTAAAAGTTGAAAAACATTAATTCAAATCTCAATAAGCTATGAAATGACAAATATACTGAATTTCTTTTTCATCATGAATTTTTCACAATGGTAAAATAATAATGCATTCATTTCATGCAGCAACAATGGGAAAATACCCTTGGGGCATATACAGATAGAATGAACACATTTCTACGCAGCTGGAATTACGCACAAGAATTTGAGACAAAAATAACAATTTCGGAGGCAAAAATGGCGCGATGATGAGGCCTGCTGTGGCTGCTCATCTGTTCATGTTCCATCTTGTGTTGGCCTGTTTATAGTTCTCTATCATTTCTTATTAAATTTTAATATTCTCCTTGCAGAGATGGGTTATGTATGTACTGTTGTCATGGTGTCATCAAGAAACCGGAGTGGCAATAGCATTTTTATTATTAAAACAAGAGTGAAGAGAAATGTTAAAAAAGAAAAATGTGCTTGCTGACTATTGATTGTGATTATGAAACTAATTTCAATGATTAAAATGTTCACAAATATTGATTTCAATGTATTTATAAACATTTTATCAATTTTAGAATAAAAATTACACATGGGGTTTGAAATAAGCTGCTAACCCTTCTGTTTCCGATGATAAGTTGTTTGACAGCCCATTTTTATTGGGTTTGAATCAATTTTGATGTAACTTTTACTATAAACATTTTTAAAAGTCAAAAATTTATCCTCATACTTTAGTCTGTCAACTCAGAAGTATAAAGTAAATCTGTGGCATTGGGGGTTAATGCTTTGCGTTACACGCACTGCGTGTTAAAAACGCGACGCATGAAGAGTGTGGTGTACTCGGCAAGTACAAATCGTGCAGCAGTTGGCGCCCCAAAGAAGCATTTACACATGCATTATACTGAAAATATTATTCTCATACCTCCAGTTTCCGAGGTCTATTTACTTTGTACTGAGTTGACAGACTATAATTTTAATTTGTCATGAAAGTAGTTTTATAGCACAGACTGTGCGTGCAATACCTATGGACCGTGGGCAATCATTTGTCAAAAAAAAAGTTTAAATATAATCCCAGGTAGCTCTTTAGTAAAGATTGTGTTCTATTCTTCCACCACTGAATTTGTTTTGTTTCTTTCAGTAATTTTCTGGAATCTGGAGTACAATATCTTTACCAGTGTCAATGAACAAGCGAATGAGTTGGACCCATTATACAGGTAGACAAGCGTCAGACAACAGACAACCTTTTCAACTGATCCATGCAGTGATTCATTCTTTGTTTCTCATTATCTTGTAATCAAAACACAGAAGCTTCAATTAACCAACCCATACATATGTGACATTTAAGCAAATACAACGCCAACTACTGTAAGTCAAAACTCACAGTATGTGACTGAGTAACATGCGTATCAAATACAGTTTCCTGATTTTGTCACTTCCAATTTTACACACTAACAGATAACTTGTGATGCAATAAGGGCATTAAAGGGGGAGAGAGATTAAATTGAGAAGGTTAATGGAAAATGAACAGAAAGAGGCATACATGCAGACAGACAGACACCAAAACAGACTGACAGAAAAACAGACAAAAATAATTTACACTAGCCTTACCCCTGCTGTAAGATGGCTCTCGGATAATGCTTTATGTGTTATGACAGAATATTCCAACTCCCCTTCCATGTCAATGTAAAGATCCCTGGACTGGGAAAAGTATGAAGAATTGTAGTATTTGTGGCCCTTCTCCTGCAAAAGACAATGAAAAGAAAACAGAGCAAAACCTTTTAGACAAAATCGTTCACACTGTGGTTTTAACCCAAAATGTGGTTATACAATAACATTGATCGTAAGTGTTGTGTTTGTGAAAGGGGTGTAGGTAGGAACACATTGATATTCATGATCACACCGATGTGATATGATTCTGATCACTTCACATACTTGAAGAAGGCAGGTGACTGGCAGGTGGGGAGTTTGAAATTGGGTTAAAGAAAAAACAGGAAAATTTGTGTATTCTGTGGAAAATGCTGCATTCAGGTGAATCACCTCTATACATGCATTAGGTGTGTATATATACAGTAAGCCAAAAAATTAAGGTACCAGTTATGTTCACCTCCTGTATATATATCCTAAACAAAGACAGAGTTGTCATAATTGGAACCTGCAGCCAATAGCTGCATCTTTTAGCTCGAATTTAAAACCTCATTCGTTGAAATTGTTCAAGAAATAAAGACACGGAAGATACCAATGTAAAAGTTGCAGTTTCCTTCATTGCATGCCCTATTGATTTGTACACAGGGCGTTCGTGAACAAGAGAACTAGTGCTGCGCTTCCATTGATTAGCACGTTAAAACTAGCGTCATGCTTTCACTGATTAGAACACAAAAGTCCAACTTTTGATTTTGTTTCTTCATTATGTTTTAGATCACCCTTTCTTCAATTCTCAACTAATTTCAACAAATAAGGTCTTAAATCCAAGCTAAAGAATACAGGTATTGACTGCTTGTTTTAATTTTGACACATTTTTCTTTATTTCGGATAAACAGGGTTGAACACAACTGGTACCTTAATTCTTTGGCTTACTGTATATTTCAGCTTGCTTGCTTAATGCAGATGTTTCTGAAGTACAAAAGCTATCCATATCACAATTTTGCTATGCAAATTTTGTCCAGGGAAAGTCATACTTGGAGTAGGTCAGCAGGAAGACTTAAGGTTAGCAACTATTTGAAACTGTTGCGATTTGGTAGTTCACAGCATCTTGCGAATGGTTGTGAGCTTCGGCAAAAATTGCATTAATCATTTCATAGCGAGCATGTAGAAGAATATTACAAATATTCTTTTGTAGGTCCTGTGCCCGGGGTCCTGTGGTTCTTGAGTTATGTTGTAAAGAGGGCTGAAACCACAACACTTTTGTAAAACGTACATAACTCATTAGCAACAATAAAGCAAGCATGTATTTGAAATATATGATTTGTAGAATGAACTTTTGCAAAACAACAAAGTTTTATTTTTCAATAATGTATTCATTTAAATAATGAAAATCAATTTTTTGACTGCTTCGACCAACAATACGTCGTGTTCCCTTAATGTTGCCCAGCAAAAAAATATAGTATACAAAATATGCCACAGAAAATACTGGGCAACTATTACACACACCAGAAACGCCCAAATTCAGATCATATTTTATATCCAGCTCAGTATGATCCAGAGCAAGACATTTCAAACAAGTTTTTGCCTATCCTACTCCCGGATCCTACTGAATAATTTGAAGAAAGTAGGAAAAAACAATTTCATATTTCATAACAAAATGCATTCCAAAATGAATGCATAAATGTATAGCTATTTGGCAATACAAGACACTAGTTCAACAATTTAATTTACATGTTAAATATTGTCTGACACAAAGTCATATTATTTTATGAGCTGATAGGGTTTTAATAAAGTCTGACATTATGCAGCTCAAAGCTATGAACATATAATAATAGTACCGTATATTAGTATGCTCTTACTACAGAGTACAGACCCAATTATAAATGAGATGATCTACATACGTACAAATATAGCTTAATTAATGAGATATTGAGAACTTCAAATTAGCAGGTATATTTCATTAAATATAGGTATAATAATAACATACAGTCTTATTGCCAGTAACTTAAGGTGGTACTACACCCCTGGCCAATTTTGTGCCTATTTTGCATCTTTCTCAAAAATTATAGTGCATTGGTGACAAGTAAGATATGTATATTATAGGGGCAAGGACTACAACTACTGCACTGAATATTCAGCATCTCAAGGCAAGTAGCTATTGATTTATTTATCAAATATTGGTTTTCCCTAATTTTTGACTGTAACTCCACAACTGTTGTCTGTACTGAAATAAAATATCCAGTGCAGTAGTTGTAGTACCATGCTCTACCATTTTTGGTTTCTTCAAGAAGAGCTTTAGAAAAGCTGTTTGCACCTGTGACCATTAAAGCATAAAAGAATTAAATGAGTTATTAAGAGGAGCTATTAATCACTCTTGCAAATGCAACTCAAGAGGATATGTAGAAGAGCGATAGCTCTAGCTCCTCTCAAAAGGCAGTCCCTGGTATGGGTGTAGTACCCCCTTAATGAAGAGTTCAAATGCTAAGTGCAATAATTCCAATAGCTGCCGTGTGTACTTGTTGCATTTTTGTCACAGTATGTAAAGAGATATCTTTGAATAAAGTTGCTAATTAGGGAGGCAACCAACAAAATGCTGCTGGCTACAGTTTTGTCACACAGTACAAGAATCAATCAAGTTTGCAAGAACCATTTATATACAAGCACCCAGTCTGTGTAGACAATAAAAAGTTTGCAATAATTAAGTTTGATTCACTGAAATTTGTTCACATACGATGCTTTGTGACCAGAGATATCTTACACTTCCCACAATGCAATTTTCCTTGTTCTGATTTGCAATTCAGGGCAACATGGGTCAATAGAAATACCTTGTATTGCAAGATCTGAATGAACTCTGTTAATTGAGCTATTTTTGTCAATATCACCCCATGTTGTACTGAATTTGCTTTGTAAGAATCATTTGGATTCTTAAATTCAAAATTTTGAAAATCAAGAAATTCATTTCTTATGTCTTTTTTTTTTTTTAGTAAAAGGCGATGATAAACTCAAAATTACTTTTTGATTTCAAGTTTTCAACACAGAGAAGAATTATTTTGTAGCAGTGACTTTATTTGTCTACTATTCCAACATTTGCAACATATATTGGATACTTTCTGCACAAAATGCTTGACCCAAAGCCTGTACAAATACATTTAAAAAAATAACAAAAAAATAAATAAATGAAGAAAAACTCGCATTCCGCATTAGGTTTTCAATTTCTTACAAGCTTTGGGACTCGGGATTTAATCATGGTGGCCTACAGAATTTGAAAGCGGGGGTATGGGGGTTTGAAGGGGCAGAGCCCCTCATGTGGGTGTAGAGGACAAAGCCCCCTTTAAGCCCGAGCACTTTTGAAAATGAATGTAGAATTTGATTGGTAAGTTAATAGAACTAAACTGCTGAACTATGACATTAAAAATCAGACTTTTTGGTGTGTTAATTTGTTTATTTTTATTCCATTATTTTATTTGTTGGCTGAAAAGTGAGTACGGCCATGGGCGCTTTGATCACGCACCTGCCACAGCGGTTCCGACGGGCCTGATCTAACCTATAGCAATAACACTATTAATAAAAACAACACAGGGCAGCACACAATGTATCACATTTGGCACCTGATTACTTCACTTCTTCACGCAGAACATTAAAATGTTCTGCGTGCTAGCCATGCGCTTCAACGGAAAAAGTTGAAGTTTTGAAATATTTTCTCAAAATATCAAGAGCTATCTTAAGAACTACTGAACCAATACTAGGCTTGTTTGTACTTATTTTAATGCATTTTTCAAGCTGATTCCAAATATGGTCATGAAAATTTACATTTCTGAAATTTTTGAATTTTTAAAATTTTTTTGAAACATGTCGTCTGCAGTCGACACCCGCGTGAAGATAGTTAATGTCAATGGTTTACTAATAGAACCTTACTAATTATTCCACTATACAGCCAGCAAATTGAAGAAAAAAAGGAAATATTTTTTAAAACTGACTTTTCAATATCACCATTTTCAGTATTGTACTTTCGCCAGAGCGGTGTTTAAAATGGATTGATTTTAAAGGCACTATTCATTGATGTCCTCAAATCTTCTTCAACATCATTATCCTACTAAAAGATCATGGTTGTTGTATTAATAGATTAAGTTTGATTTCATAAAGTAGTGGCTTACCCAAGAGACTCTGATCATGGATAGATATCATGAACCCTGAGGGAGGGATGCGTGCAGTAGGACCTGTCAAAGATGGCTAATATAATTGCATTCTACAACGATTCCCATGTCTCATGCCACATGCTGAATTTGTGGTGTGATCAAGCATTATTGAGTACGGTTGTCATGAAAATTTAGCTTTGTGATAAAAAGCTCATACTTTTTTACATTTTTAAATTCAATGAAATGTCATTGTAACCAGGCACAGATCCAGGAATTTTGAAAAGGGGGCACAAAAGGAGAATCATCGGGGCGGCAGCACAGCACGCCATGCTTGTGTTACGCAGGGGATGTCTGAGAGGGGGATTTGGCCCCATCAGTAGTGAGAAACTAATTGAAGCCATTTGGTGGATCATTTTGGCACTACATTATTGTGTACAATTTTTATTTGAAAAAGCTGAAAATGTGTAAATGATGGCCCAATTGAAGCCATTTGTGAGAATTGAGAAACATTTGCAAAATGAAAACCTAATTACCTAAATGAAGCCATTTGGTGGACCATTTAACACTATCATTTATAATTTATTATCATGATTCATATTCATTTTAATGTCAGGATTTTGTCTTTCTAAAGAAGCAAGATGGCTTTCGGGATCAATACTTTCCCCCTTCATCAGTTCATAAGCACAAGCACATGCTTGTTCCAAAAATGAAACAAAGAATCCAAACTTTAGGCCATTCTGTTTTTGCAAATCACTGGCAATCCCTTTAAATATCACCCTTTACATCTAAGGTATTCCATCCAACATTTGAGGATTTGAATTTCAAATATTCCCAATAGTGATTCATTTCCATGTATTTCATCTGCAATTTAAGTATGATGGCATTTTGCTGACATTTGCAAACATGAATGTGCATCCTTCTCAAATATATATTTCCTTTTAACTGATCAAATAGCTTTCCATCTTTTAAATCAGAAAACATCCAACAGGATGATATGATAGCACATGTATGCATTATTGGAGGAACATAAACTGTCCGCCATGATCAAAATAATAGGAGATATACTCTCAATTACTGAATAAAATCTTAATCCAATCCTTCATGGGAATAATTTTAGTCAAATTTCTCTATTCATTCAATTTGTCATAGTTTCAAGTTGATCATCGTTTCCATTCATTTTATGTTGTAACTCTGATCAATCATAACCAATTGGCACACTGGGCAAATTTCCAAGGGGGCAAATCATCACTGTTCATCAATTGACAAAATATATTTTATGAAATTTCATTAGGCCAAAAAAAATAAAGGTTTGTCTCAAAGCTCACGAGTGGTTTGAAAACAAATGCTAAATGCAATTTTTTCCCCAATTTTTTTATGGTATTTTGAGAAAAAAAATCTGAAATTCGCCAATTTTTTTTTCAAATCTCGCGATTTTACAAATGCGCGCACAAGCTTTGAGACAAACCTTTTTTTTTTTTGCCTTATGTTGCTTACATATTCATGAGCTAATGATTCTATTTGATTGGTCAATCACATGACACAACAAAAATATATTCAGCTACCATCAGCTGTCATCAACAGACTATTATTAACCGGTTAATGTTTTCTGCTATTTCCCTACAACCTCAATCCCATCAAAGTTTGGCGCCAGAAATAAAATTGCACATCAGACCCCTATTGAACTTAATATTTTCACAGTGATGCTACTTGAACTTGATTTTGGAATGTTGGAAGAGTGTATAACCCTGCATTTAAATAATAATAAAGATAATGAATAATTGGGACCAGTGTTCGAATTTAGGAAAAATAAATGGTTGTCCCACGGACAACCAGATTACAATTTCTGGTTGTCTGTCTAAGTTTTTGGTTGTCCGTAGGCCTACAAATGTGACTTTTGGCTAGATTTATGGTTGTCCGGCGGACAACCGAATCAGTATTTTTGGTTGTCCGGCGACTTTTTTAGTTGTCCCGGGCAACCGGACAACCAAAATTTCGAACGCTGATTGGGACCATTAGCTTCTAAATATGTAAGAGGTGTAAAAAAACAAATACTTCACTACATGGTTTATATTGGGGAAATAAGTCAAATTATTTTCCCCTTGATACTGGCTATCATAATGGGTCTATCACCCCTCACCCTCCAGAAAATACCTCAGAAAAAATAGTTTGCCCTGTTTCCCCTCTACCATGTAGCATTTGTATATGTATTTGGTCCAGGAGATGATAATGAGTACCGGTACGGATGTGCGTTAAAATCTGAGTACCATATGTAGAACTTAATAGCCACTTACTTCATCAAGTCTGTGTGTCAACTGATATGTAAATTTTCATCATTCCAGGTGCTATAACACATATATATTTTATATACAAATTAGTGCGCAGGTGAATTGATTTATATGGCGCCTTTGCATCAATGCCAAGTATTCAATTCCATGATGAAGATTGATTTTGAGGAGTTATTGAACTCTGTACAACCCAACTTGAACAGTTAGAAAACCAATGTGAAAATCTTCATTAGTGTATCAGAGTGCAAATATAAAGTTTACTACGATATAAATTAGCTTCACCAGAATTGTTGTCACCTCCCCTCCTCCATTATCTGACCCTATCTCCTCAACCCTGCCTTAAGGGAACTGGAATGAGCGTTTTGACAGTATTTTTTGTGGGACATGAGAGCACATCAGACATATCGAATTGCATTCTGATATGATATCAGAAGGACATTCTTCGTATTCAGAGTGCAATTCGATATGTCTGATGTGCTCTAATGCCCCACAATAAATACTGCCCAAACGTTCATACCCCATCCCCTAACCATGGCTATACATTGTGATTGTTAGATTTTAGGGTTAAGGAATTAAAATTATGGTTAGGGATTATTTTTGTGCAGAATTGGCCACAGGGCAACCCGATTACAGGTGCCTGTTTCGTAATGTTGCAAAGGAAAGATATGACCAGTTCTCAGCCAAATCTCTTCACACTTTCTGATACCAGCACCAAAAGTCATGCCAGCGTCACATGATGCTACGCAGCATGTTCATTGAATGAAGAGCTGACATAATTAGCCAATCAGGAGCCCACATCCATATTTACGGAGTACACTCACTACATCAGCAGAAAAGGGTGACTGAACTAGGAGCGAAAAGTGTACATGTAGGTGACACAAATGCAATTTACTTATTATAAACAATATCACAATTCAAACAATATTAGCAAAAACATTGTTTCCACAGTAGCATTGATCAAAGAGTAACATGAGAAGACAATGCAAATCTGAATTTATGCAAGCAAAACTCTTTTCATCACCATAGCAACCGGTATAAATTTGCCGTAAGTGATGCCGCTGATTAACTATAGTTTGAATTCCATGCCAGTGGTAAGAGATAAAAAAAGATTATGTGTGATGCAAGTAGCGAGGCAAAATTCACTTCAAATTCAAGCAGAATGAAATCTGACACCTTGCTCATAGAATATTCATATAAATCAACTGTAAGTTAAAACCAATTTATTCTATAACAATGTGATTACAAAGCAACTTGGATTTGCAATCATTGCAGCGATCAGGAGCTGCTGCATCACTTGCATAATCATCATCATATTATAATGACGATAAGGATTCCTCCAAGGAAAATTACTACCAGAAATTGTATACACCCTAGGCCCTGTGGAGTTAAACATTAATTCATATTATTATTCAACGTTTATTTAATCTAAAAAACCGAAATGCCAAGTAAATTGGTGCATATCATCAGGTTTTTTTACTATATGAGAAGTAGAAAGGTTTACAATTTGAAATTGTAATTCTGTGAATGAAACTTTACCATTACCAGGTCAACCATTAAATCACACTAAATGTCTCTTATATCGTATATTCTAAAAACCTAAATGCCAAGTAAATTTGTGCATATCATCAGGTTATTGACGTCTATATGAGAAGTAGAAATGGTTACAAATTTGAAATTTTGTGAATGAAACTTTGCCATTACCAGGTCAACCATCAAATTACACTAAATGTCTCATTAGTTGAAAAATTGATTTTGGTGAAAATGGCTTTAATATCTCTTTAACATTTTGAGTATTTTGAAGTTGCATATGTTTGATATATAATATATCTAAAGAACATGTATTTTATGTTCAAAAAAAGTTAAAACTACCAATAGTTACATCATTTATTTACCAAAAATAAAGATCATCTCCAGCTACAAAGAAAGGTAAGAATAAAAACAAACACAAAACAAGAACCCTGTTAAGCCTGGCCATTTAGTCATGTATATATATTTTTAAATTTACTTCTGGTTCAGAGAACTTTCAAGAGAAAATAAAATTGAGTTAAATTTGAATTAATTCTCCCCTTTGCTTCATAAATGCAATATGTAACAAACCAAATTTTAACAGATTCTACTTCCCATCCAGACATATTTCTAAAAACCTGATGATATACACCTCTCTACTTGGCCTTTAGGTTTTTAAAACATGCTTTGAATAATACAAATTAATGTTCAACTCCACAGGGGCATATCAAATTTCCTGTGGTAATTTTGAAACACTTCAATTTGGTACAAAATCCACAATTGGCTTTCGTTCAATATTCGGTACGACGCAGGAAATATAAGACAAACTCTCCACTTTTGTTGAAACCTGAAAAGGGTACTTAGATGAAAATGATCTAAAAATCATTCACGCCTGCATCAAGTGAAGAGGGCTGAAATCAAAAGCGCTCTTGGTCTATGTTGATGCTTTTCTCACTCTTTCCCTTTTCCACTGTTTTTATTCTTTTAAAATGTTATCTTTTTGAAGATCTAAATCCCCCCACATTCCCAATATTCAAAATTGACATAAAATTACTAAAAAGGAGTTCAGGGATTCAAATCATAAAATTAATGAAGTATGTATGATGTCAAATATATTGTATACATGTAAGCTTATTTTGTGATACAATCATGAGACATTTTAACGCTGCAGGTAACTTTTCCTGGATATATAGTTTTCTTTCATACTGTGGGTTGCAAGTCAGGGGTCACTTTGAAATGCTGTAGGGGTGAATATGAATTACCAATTCACACCTCTGGAGTGCTAAGATCACTACAAATCATATTTCACTCAAAATGTTTCCCAATTCCCTTGTTTCTTCAACTAAGCATCACACAAAAAGAAAGTTCACACTCGTTTGAGTGGCCATCATTTTAAAAACTATTATTTTAAAACAATAACAATTAACATTGCTAACTAATATCTATTTCAAAACAAGTGTAAAACTGGTTAGCCATGCAGCATGATACCATGTTTGGGTAAAAATTGGAATGATTGAAAAATTAATTTTGTGCAATTTGAAAAGTTGCACATTCAAACAGATAATGTAGTTTGCTTAGATGGAAAGTCCATGGCTCGAAAAAGTGGGGAATTTGGGAAGCTCATCCCAGGAAATGTTGCTGTTTGGAGGGAAATTCTGGTATTTGGAGGAAAATTGTGTCTTTTTTGTACATAAAAAATGCTATTAATTTTGGGAAATTTTGCTTGCTTCTCGGGAAATTAACATTTTTTCGAGCCATGGGAAAATTATTCTGCTCACCTGGAGTGAGTGGTGGTCAGTGTGTGTCATCAGTCTGCGAGAAATTGCACAAAACTCTGGACTTTTCAATGTTGGGATCATAGTTGATACCATTATCAAAGCAAATACATGTATATCTTTTTTACACAGAAATATACATTATAAATGTTCAAATTTCATTTCTCCATCATTCCAATTTCTCGCTGCACAAGTTTAGTATCAACCACATGCTCATTAATTTTATTACTTTGAATAAATTTTGTTAGAAATTAAGACATTCAAATAATCAGGGACTTTCTTTTTAGAGGTTTTACTTGGTTTGTGAGGACACCCAACACCTTGTTTAGTTAACAGGTGGAGGAAGTATGCTGTCTAAATAACTTGTACAAAAGATGTTGGTTCATGTATGTTAGCCAGTCAATATTTTATCTTATTCAAATAACAGGTTTCATTAATTTTCTAAGCATGCCATATATACCATGCACAGGTCTGTGATATTATCATCCGATATGATAATAATATTGCAGTGAATGAAAGATCATACTTTTTATTTTGCTCTGAGGACTTTTTTCACTTCAACATCTTTTTGACATAATACTTATAATGTAGATTTTCAGAAACACTTGAAGACCTGTAAAGGAAAAGGAGAATCTACAATTTTCCCCTAACTGAGGACCTTGCATAAAGGAAGTTACAATCTTGGAAAAAAGTACTTGAAACACTTCGCACGTACTCTGTCAAAATTTCGTGCAAAAGTTGTTACGATCATGCAAATGATGTGTTTTGTGTTTGGGAACAAACATGATATACAACAATGATTTACCCTTCCCCCTCTCCATTAATCAATGTTGGAACACATTGGGAAACTGCTGAAAACATTGGCATTTCTCAACATTTCTGCACAAGTGTTCCAAATTTTTTTCCAAGATTGTAGGCTACCAACTGAGGATTCACTTGATTTTTTACTATTAATCTGTACCTGACTTTACACCTGGCTAACAAGACGATCATGGTTTAATGCATTTGTTTGTAGTACGCTGGTAGTAGAGGAATCGTGGTCATCCTTGGTTGCTGGTTGTCCTTGGTTAATTTGATATTTTTGGGTGTGTGTCCTCGTTTGCAGGTCTTTAAGGTGGTATTGGATGCATTTTCTAGAAATTAGAAAATGCTTTGAGCATGTTTTAAACAGATTAATTGAGTAGGGTAAAGTACACTGATCAATATGCCTTTTGTTTGGAGCAAATCGGACATACGGTTTCCATAATACATCAAATTTGCATATTTGCATAATTAATGAGCTAATTTGCATAAATGCTAATTAATTATGCAAATATGCAAATTAGAGGGCGGCTTCACTATATAATACATTAGAACATATTAGAAACACTTTGACCAAGTTTCAGGGCAAAAGTATGCAAAATAAAAGTACCCTGAACATTTATGCATGGATTTTTAGCAAAATATTGGCAAAAATTATATGTTAATGAGCTTCTCCAGTCATTTTAGCTCATTAACTTTATTGATTATTGATAAAAACAATATGATACAAAGAAAATATAAATTGATATATTTTGAAAACCGTATGTCCGATTGACTCCAAACAAAAGGCATATTGATCAGTGTACTTTGCTCTACTCAATTAATCTGTTTAAAACATGCTTAGAGCACTTTTATAATGCCTCCATAACCACCTTAATAAACACACACAGACACCAGCATTTGATTTACCTGGTGTAGCAGAGCATAATGCTTCCCATTTTTGACAATCTACCACACAAATTTGCATTTTTTTTACAATGTAAACATGTATCATAAGAACGTCACCTACATAATGGTTTTGCTGAAATTGCTATTCAAATTTTTGAAAGTAAATTGAACTGCAACATAAACACACACAACATATTGTAGGGACCAAAAATAAACCTCACAATATGAATAGTCTTATGGTGCAAGCATCTTTTTGAATAGCACAATTCTGGCACTTTACTACGGGTATCAAGTACACCTTTCTACAGCAGTATTAAAACCTAATTGGCTTGTACACAATTTTCCCAGTGAGTCCCTTCTGCAATTTAATTTGTATAGCCCAACATGAGGAAGCTATCTGGGCTCTTGTAAGACAAATTACTTCCTTATTAATGGAAGCCAACCATGCGTATACACTCACTTCATACTACGGCTTGCATGAAATGATACAAGGCAAGAGATAATATGGATGGATCACTATAAATTTAACTTGCTATCATCTGCTAGTAAGTTTATGTCAATAGCGCTGCAATCAATTTGAGATTCATTATGAAATATTGATTAGATCCACAAGCTTTTACTTATAAAGTGTTCCTTTTTATTTAAAATCATAGGAGACATATTTGAGGTTTCCAAAGTGTAGCAACTATTTCATGGGTAAACATGGGGATTAGAAACCTTTAGAAACCTTAGAAACCTTTCTTTTCCGTTTATAACAAAAGAATCTTCTTCTAATTTTTTGGGTTGGGTAACATTATGTGCATGTGGGGGTGCATAGGTATTTGCCAGCAAACGAGGACACACACTCACACTTCACATTTAAACCGTAGACCACTCTGCAATGGGGGGATCCATCCTCAGTTCAAAGTCTGCAACATTACTGCCATTGTATGTCCAATGTATTTTGCAAAATGCGTCCTCTATCGTACGTGAGATATAACGTCTGCAGTTGCCAGGTTAAATTCCATACGCACAAATACAGAAAACATGGCAGAAAATGTCCTTGGTATGTTGATTGAGTACAGATTCAAGTTTGCATACACCTAAACAGCATCCACCTTTGGAGGTGATTACATGTGGCCTGGGTGTGTGGGGTATGTACATGTATGAATGCATTGTGTAGGTTTTATGTCAGTTACAACTTACACGTACGTAGGTCTAGGAAAAAAACAGGATTTTGGAGGCAAACAAAAATGCAACTTGTTTTTCAAAATTGCAAAAAGAGGCAATTTCTCATCAAAATGTAACATGTTTCAAGAGATCATCATCCTTCAGGGATGCAAGCTGACCTGAAGGAAAAAGCCTGAAAAGTGTGTGAATCTGGGCCAAAAGCCTCCAAAACGGACTGGAAATAAAGAAAAGTGCAGGAATTTGGACTTCATGAAAGCAGGAATTCCTGCAGAAGCAGGAAAATTTGCATCCCTGATCCTTGAGACATTTGAACCAAACTGTGATTTGCATCACACACAAATGCATTCCTGGTCCCTAGTACTGTTTCAAGTATATATCTCGAGTTGCATATAAATTGTAGATCCACAGTACTTATTATGATGATGTGAAAAACAAATTAATTTTATTTGATGCTTATATGCCTGTGACCGTGAGTAAAAATCTGCTATTTATGCTGTACACCTGGAATGATTGTACCATCCAGTATACATGTACTACTACATGTAGTAATGTATTGCCTGGGAAAGCATCATGAACTTTCATTGGTGATTTATGTTATTTTGACTTGGGAGACTAAATTTAGTGAAGTATAATGCATTTTACACTTGATTTACCATCTTGTAATTAATGATTCTATGAACATATAATATTCTTATTAATTTTGTTTGCATGTTTTAAGTTTGATCTTTCCTTTTTACACTAGGGCCAAATAAAAATAAAATGTTGTTTTTGGTAACGTGCTCTGAAAAAAAAATTAATTATTTTTATTTTGCACATATTGACGGTTATGACTTTGGTGGCACGGTCATCATCATCATCATCATCATCATCATCAGTCGACTAATGCGATCTTGAGCAAGCGAAACAATTTTGTTTGGTTGCAGCATCCCTTCAGTATCTCCCAGGAGGTGCTGGACATACTGTAAGTACAGTGTGCTTGTGGCCGTCCGGTTTCCTCTTCCCATGTGGTGGAATATAAAGCGCATATTCTTTCACAGGCTCACCATCTTCAAGACGCAGTATATGGCAGAGAAATTTCAGTTGATGAATCTTGACTCTGGCAACCAGTGGAGTGGTGTTGGTCAGGTTGTAGATGGTTGGCACGGTCATACTCAATAATTTATTTATTTTTTGCAACATCATAAAGATAATGGGAGTACGATCATAAAGTTCATTGAATTCAACCTTTCCCAGCATGTTATCAGGGCTGAAATCAGGAAAATCCGGTCGGACAGCGGACGAACAAAAACAAACAATGACTGCCCTGGATCTCAGGGCTCATTAGACTGGTCACATGGTCATGGGAAATGACAGTGTAATATGAAATTTAACAAGTATACTCTTAAAATAGACCCTCAATGCTGTTGTTTTTGTGCTTATTATGTCGTATTATGTTAATGATTCATATTATATTTGTGGAGCATGTGTGGCCGAGTGGATAAGGCGCCCAACTCATAATCCATAGGTTGCGAGATCGAGCCCCGCTCGTGCCAACGTGTTGTGTCCTTGGGCAAGGCACTTTATCCTTATTGCCTACTGGGGGATGGGGTTGGGTTGGATGGGATGTTTGTATAGTTGTTTGTTTCAATGTTGCAATATTGGCGCTGATTAAGCTGCTGCCTGCAAAATTGCATTGTGTCTGTTTAGTTGTGTTTAATGTACAATTCTAGCAATTTGACCTGCAGGTCACCATTAGAGTTTGAAATAAAACCTTTCTTTATTAAAGTCGAAAGACAACTTACTTTGTGTGTGTATGTTTATCTTTTTTTTTAAAATTTAGAACTGCTTGATTTAAAAATAATTGTGTAATTGGATGTAAAAGCATAGGATATATCTTATAATGTAACAATTATAATTAATCTGCATTCATCAGCTGGCTATTTATCATGTCATCAAGAACATGTAAATACAGTAATGGCAAAAATAGGACTGCCGTAGTATAGGGGAATTTATATTTATTTAATTATCGGAATCTTGGAAATTAATTATCATGTGACAGTGGAAATAGACGCAAGTCCGTTAAGTTAGTAATCGCAAGTCTAGTAGTGGCGATATATTTTAACCAATGTACTACGTCGCCGGAGAGGAAAAAATTGTGAGGGAAAAAGTAATTACATTTGAAATTTTGACGAAACATTTGTGTATTAAAAAATTTATATGCGGCAAAAAAACAAAAACCCTACACCCCTGTGTACCAGAACGTAATTCAAATTTCATGATATTTTTGTAAAACAAATTAATCTGCAAGAAATTTTTTGTACATAAACATTATGGAGCTAGAGGTTTCCAGTGGTATAAAAATCTCAATTTATTTGAGAAAAGTGAGGAGGTGATGCTGTGGATCACGAAATACCTAAACCCATCTATTATACAGTAAATTTGTGATCTGGGTAGTGTTGGTGATCGGAGAACGTGCAGAGTAGCTGAGGTCTCCTCCCTTTCTATGCGCCGATGACCAATGGGTCAACTGTTTTTTGTCATGACCGTTAATCAGCCAAACATCATGATTATTTAACACTTCTGCATTCACGTTCAAAATCAATGCACATCACAAATAACAGATAAAAAAATTATTCACAAATTTACTTTAGTAACATGGTACAAGTTTGGAAGATCCAATTTGGTTTTCACTGGTGGAATGTACACAGAACTTAGTACATGGACTTGAAATGATCAAAAAGAGATCATTTTTTACAACCAGCAAACATATAAAAGGATTTCACAAACAAGCCAGGATGTTTTCGTCACATTTCAAATGCAGATTGCCATGCCTGTAAAAGTGGAAATTTTCACGGTTTATTTATTTTTGTGTTTTTCTACCGCAAAAATAACTACACAACATAAATATATTCCTTTAGTGTATCATAGGTCAATGTACGGAAATTAGAGAACTGCAGATAAAAATAAGGGAAACAGCTCAAAATTGGTAAAGTGCAAAAAATTAATCACACAAAAAAGTCCACCTCTACAGTGCTACGTTTATCTATCCATGTTGATTTATAAGACTACCAGTCAGGCAATCAATACCCACTTGTGATATGTGATATCACATTTCCCCCAGACTGCATCAGGCAAGGAATCACTCACTCACCAAATCCATCCTCTTAAACTGGGAATCACTCACCACATGCTTAAAGAGGAACATCATCATCTTAGCAAAGAAAACAAAGTGTTTGATTCTCATTATACATGTACATGGACTAAAAAAAACCAATGCACAGTGTTATTTGTTTTTCTTGTCTTTTTTCCATCAATCACTTTGTACTCTCTTTTTTTCATTTCTTTTTTCATTAGGGCTTCAGTATACAGACAGTCAATTAGATGTTCTGTGTCTTGTTTCCCTCAGATATGGCAAAAACAAGATGCAAGATACATTTTCCTTTGTTTTTCTTTAATCAAAGTTTAATCACTGTCTGTATATAGTTAAAGGTGATATTTAACAGCAAATAAATGACACACACAAATGGTAAATCAGTAGCAAACAATTTCACATCAGCTAATAATATCCCCTAACCCTAACCTGCCAGGGGCTTTTTGGCGACGGGAAGGGAAAGAAGGAAGGAATAAAGAGAGAAAGAAAGAAAAGAAGTTGTTTGCTCTGGGTGGGATTCGGACCCGAGACCCCTCTCATGCCAAGCAGATGGTCGGCGACACTTTGCCACGGGTCTTGGGCCTCGCTGGCCAGCGAAACCGTGCCTATATATCACTTAGGTTGATTGCGTCATCACACCACGTAGGATGCACGCACGAACAGCGCACATATCAACTTATCAAGTAGTATTTTGTAGTACTCGGGCGGGTTAGGGTTAATGCCTACCCACAGATCAAATGTGTTTTTACATTCTGAATAATGTGACACATCTAGGTTTATATATTATAACCAAACATTTATGTATAATAAATTGGGCAAATATTGGGACAATTTTGTGCCAGGTATTAAATATCAGGTTGAATCTAGGCACCTGCCAATATTGAGACAAAGTGTGAGTTTTATTCAGATGTATCAAGTTGTCTGCTTCTTTGTTAAATCACAAACTGAAAATAGGATGAACAAACTTTATAGTCTTTGAGGTTTTGTAGTTCGAAAAATCAATGGTCAGAACTCAAAACGAGTTGCTTTTTAAGGTAGGCAAAGCCATTTGAATCTACACGTAGAGCCATTTTGAGGGCTAATTATTTATTATTGTGAAACCATAAACCAAACCACATACACAAATGTATGCACCCTGCAGGATAAGGGATAAGACCGATTAACGCACACGATTCAAAACTGCCACTGTGATATACAACATAATTACTCTCAACTTGAGATGATACATACTACTTTGTATATATCCCACAAACATCCCACTTCCCTTATAAAAGAATTTTTCTTTTTCATAAAACAGCCAAGAAATTTGTTTTCAAAACATTTCAGCTGCATTTTAAATATCAAATTATTGTTTTTGAAATAGAAATGCCTAGAGTACAGACACAAAGTTTGTTTTGTAAAAGTCTGCGGCCCACATGCACAGACACTGGGTAAATAATGTTTGCCATTTTTTGTTCTCAATTTTGATCTTTCCCCTTACAATCAATGGCTGATTGAAAACATTACAGTACCAAAGTATGGTTTGAAAGATTAATTTCAAAAAAAATTTTCTTACTTTATTCAAAATAGAAGAAAAGGAAGGAAAAAAGAAAGAAGAAGAGAAAACTTTGTTTCTCAGGTGCGGATTTGAACCACCAACCCCTCGAGTGCCAGACATGTGCACGGGCCTACCTTGTCACAGGGGTGTAGCTTTGCCGGCCAAGCATGACTGTTCGCATGATGACGCAATCACATCACGTGGGATACCTGCCCATGCATGCTTTGTGAATTTATGTTTGGTACAGTTAGGGTTAATATACACCTAGGGGAAAATTAAGGTGTTATTAACCCTAACGCCTAGCTACTCTTTGGCAAGGGGAAGTTAAGAAAGAAGGAAGAAAGAAAGAAGAAGAGAAAACTTTGTTTCTCGGGGGCGGTTCTGAATCACCGACACCCTCGCGAAATCCCTATCGGCACAGAAAATACAAATTTGCGTTGTCTTTGGTATTTATTTAAAATTGATTTCCCTAATAAGAAATCAAACTTTTGGAATTGTTTCATCAAGAGGTGTTTATTTTATGGCAGGTTTTGTGATTTCCCCCATTGAGTGCAAAAATTAGTGCCCCCTTCGTGTGCGAGGGTGTTAGATGGAACAGCCAAATCTCAGGAAAAGCAACCAATGGGAAGAAGAGATCTATCGCAAGTGACGTCATGTCGACCGACAGAATCAGAACTGAACCCAATGACTGCACATAGATTACTGATTGCAGGATTGAGCTTACAGGGCTATTATGATCAATCCAAAATTTAGTTCTTATAAATTTACAGGAAGCTAAAGTAATATTCATCTCCAAAATATTTACAGTCAAGGGGTTTATATACTAGGGTCATTCGAAACCAGAAACTGAAGAATAGTTAATTCTCAAGCAAGGCCAACATGTTTTGAGTGAGGTATGGCAGCCAGGGGTAGTAAGGTTGGTATTGTATGCCAGTTCAGCTGTAAGATTGCTTACCTCAACAATATTTGGTGGTGTTGGAGTGTTTCGGACCAGCTGTCCGCCTTGCCGTTTTTTCCTTGACAATAACTGTGAATTATCTTCTTCATAATGTGTTTCTGCTACAAAGGATGTCTCACTATTCACACTGTCTGGTGTTAATCTGTATTGAGGACCTGTAAATTCTGATGAGAAAAATTAAAACAACATTTTATATCATTCTTCCATTATGTAGGACTAAGGCCGGCGTCGACAGCTCCTCGGTCGGAATCCTGTCAACAAAGTGAATTATGTCAACATATCGACAGAACTTCATCCATGGCGACATAGAGCTCAGGCAATGGCCCAGTAAAACTTCGTCAGGCAAGCTTATTTTCACTCAAAATATTGGCCATTTCCAATGTATTTTCAACAAAATGCAATGCCAAATGTTATCTTTTACCTACTATTTCACCAACTTTTCATGTTATTTGCCTTCAGGGTCATACTTGTTTTCCGGTGTAAATTGTACACTTTATCGCTACATGTTCGCTATGAAGACGGCCATCTTGGATTTTGCTGAAATTGCTGATGGTGTTTCGAGATATTTTTAGGTTAAAATTTTTAAAATATTCCTAAAATCATTAAAAAAAATTCCTAGACACACTGTCGACGTCAAGAAACAAAATATGTCGACATCAAAAAACGGTGCTGACGCCGGCCCTATGTAGGACCTATATGGCCCAAACCCAAAATATATGAATATTTGTGGCCTACATGTATATGTATTTCAATGTAGAGTGTAGAGTTTTATACGTGTTGGTACGTAGTAGACATCAAAGAAAAGTTTAAAACTAGCAGGGCATAATTACCGGTTTTGCATCGCATTTTGCTACACAATCTAGCCAAATTACTATGCAATCACACACAAACATATGTCATGTGTATGTCATTGTTGTATACATAATTATTACTAATTGCTATACAAATGAAACTTTGCACAATTTTGCTAGATGCAAAATTCTGGCACTAAATTATGCCCTGAAAACTAGTCAACAACACTCACATTTTTGTCCGAAAAAAAAAAAGAAAGAGACCAGCCTCACCCTTAATAGGGACAGGGCCGAGAACTTCCCAAAATCTATGACACTTTACTTCTAGCAAGGTATCTTTGCTTCTAGAAACACCTGACAAAAGGTCAAAAAGGACATTGTCAACAGGAAGTTAAGGTCATACATCAGTCATTCACCAGTATCACACTGCTGATGACGGAGTATGGTTACTCTGAAATTATAAATTCGGACAAAAACGTGAGTGTCGTTGACTAGTTTTAAACTTTTCTTTGATATTATAATGTACATGTACGGTACTGAATGTTTAGGACTGGAGAAATAGTGTAATTATAAATAAAATACCAAATTTTACAGGGTTACAGGGAGTTAATGTGCAAATCAATTTCATTTTATTTCATTGAAATCAAACATACAGAATATAAAAAGATACAAAATTTGAATGAGGAGATGCTCAAAAGGCCAAGAGGCCTGAAGCGAGCTTACATGGAATAATAAAACAATAACAATGTAACAAAAAGATGAATACAACCATTGCTGAAAAAAATAAATGAATAAATAAATGAAAATAATAAACAAATATCTGAATTTTGACAAAACTTGAGGGCGTCCTCCTCAGCAAATGCTACAATATGGTTATTAACACTCTTTAAAAGGGAGATACGTGACATGATTGACAGCCTCACCTCCCCCCCCCCATTTTTGCTTCATTAAAACTGAGATTCTGGCATAAGAAAGTTCATTTGGTGAATGGAAGACGTTGATGTTATGGTTCCCGTCAGCGTCTCACGCGTCAAACAATCCATTATTTTTTCCCATTTCATTATTTGCTTTACTTCATTAATTGCAGCGAAATCGTATTAATTGGCAAACTGATGTACGAATGTTTTCATGCTTAGACTCAACTGTGTAGCTCTCTGTTTATCTTCAGGCTTGACTGTGTGGCTCTCTGTTTTATCTCTATTCATAACTTTCTCTACCAAAACATTGAGCATTTCAGTAAATATCAGTAAAAAGAGGACCAAGCTGTCACAAATAGGCCTACATTGCCGACTTTGCAGCCCGGTAATATTTTTCCATTAACCCATTCACTGCTGGTATACAATCCTATAACATCCAATGGTGATGTACACATGCACAGTGTTTACATGCACATGGACTGTCATGGTGGACACTCTGATTTTTAATGAAAGAGATTCAATTCTCGTTTATAAATTCCTAACCCTAACCCGCCAGGGGCTTTTTGGTGATGGGAAGGGAAAGAAGAAAGGAATAGAAGGAAGGAATAAATAGAGAAAACAAAGAAAGGAGTTGTTTGCTCCGGCTGCGCCCATAAGATTAAATCATGCATTGCCAAAAACAACACATTTTTGTTACAATACACGTAGGTGTTCTTTATTTTATTTAAAAAATACATTATAAACAATTTTTAATGGAATATATTATAAGAAATTAAATGAATAAAGGTAAGATGAATGTTATGCAGAATTTTTGGATTGGCATCAAAATTCCGCAGTTACGTCTGGCACCAACTTGAGCACCAACTTTATTAAATGCATCATGCATTGTACATGTATGCATCAGTTGCTACTGACATTTTCATCTAAATATTTAATTCAATAGGCCTACTATTATTATTCACTCAATTCCTTCCAGAACTGTTGTCATTTTAGTTTTTGAAATAAATTATGCTCAAGCTTCTCGCAATGTAGGCCAGGGCCTTAAAAAATCTGACTAATATTCTAATTAATGACTCTTTTCTCACTCTGACACATTATTTTGCTCTTTTTCTTTTTGGGAGAAAACACATCAAACTAAATTGATTTCTTTTGCACACATTTTTTATGGATTGAGGCAACTTATTACAAGCAGAATCTATGCAGCATTCTTTTGGCATTTTTATTTGGGCACTCAAAATTTTAAGATCAAGGAACAGAAGTAGGCCTAGCTACATGTTCAAGTAGTACAATTTCCAAATGACTCAGTGCAACAGACAAAACAATTTAGTCACCAACAATCTTAATCAGACTGTCCGACACATTTTGTAAGAGTTATTTACATCTTAAAAAGAAAGTTGAACTTAAATTAGGGATGATTACATTTTTAAATACAGTACCGGTATTAAAACTTGTGCATTTAGTTGCTAATCAGGCTAGATTCAACATAAAAATGAAATGAAAAAAATGGATCTTGAATTCATGTGAAATAATGAATAATGAAAATTGACCTCCTCATTTTTTATTTAAATCCCTGACAGAAACCTTAAGGCCAAGTAAAAAAATAGCATATAATGTATATCTTTCGGACTTTTTCCAAAAATCTATGAGGGATCAAGGCCATTATTATTTGTTATTAATGTTACTTTTTTACCAGTCATTTCTGTGTAAAATTGCAATTGCAAAGTGTTTGTCAACACATCATAAAACAGGGAGGCCCCTAATAGTTTTGTTATTTCCCCACAGCCCTACCTCTAGCTTGAAGAGAGTGTAAACTTGCAACTTAAAACATATCTTTTAATCATAACAATTTTTAGAAACAAGGGAGCAAAGAATAAAAATAACAAAAATATTTGAAAATCTCCAGAAGTTGTTGGGGCGTTAGTAAGATATTGCTGTTAGTGCTTAAGGCTAATGAAAGTTGATCCCCAGTTTCCCGTTACATAGTTTTTCATGACTGGGTAGGTGACTGTTTCATTATTCATTATTCATTATTTTCAAACTTTCATTATCGGTGCAAAGTTAATTACGGAATGCTATGTTTTGAGGCCCAAATAAAATAATAAAGTATAGTAATGACCATGCTTCACTCAAAACTTAGTCTTCAAAACAAATTTTAATTAAGCACATCTTCTTTGGAATCTTCAAATTAACCTATAGGTTGTGCAACATATGAAAGCACCAGAAGTCCATGATAGTCTTTGGAGAACCACTTTTCCATATAAATACACCGTGTCTGTGTGTTCTATTGCACACCACTTTTTACAAACCAAACTTACTCTCCACTAGCACATCTTTGGAAGCAATATTTATACGGAAATTAGTTTGTCTACTTGCACAAACTGTTTTTGATCATTTAGGTTGCACAATAAAATATTGTAGCTGTTCTGTCAAAACTTTAATACTTGACACAGGTCCTAAAGCAGATCTTTGAAAGTAAACTTTTATACATGGAAATTGTATCAAAATGAACAAATAAACAAAATTGAAAGCAGAAATAAACTAAATTTGACAATTCGAACGTTCACATGGAGGTTGCTGGTAAAAATCATCACAGGGTGCACGTGTTAATAATAAAACAAGCATGCAAGAAATTGACAAATAAATCATTTTATTTATAAGTTTATTTTATTAAATACATATATTTGTAAGAAAAGCAGAATAAATTTGACTTCAAATTTTATTTATTTTGATGTTGTCTATATATAGCGCTACATAGTGCACGGTAGAAATGCTTTCATATTTGTTCATACGCTGGTTTCCATGAACTTGGCTGCCTCTCTTTGTGTTCGGTCTATCCATTTAGTGGTAGGAGAAACTTAGATGCAGGGAATTGCTAGTCTCCAGTAAATGCGCCCTACGATATCGCCATTTTACCACGTAGTTTAACCCAGCGTTTGCAAAGACTATTCGGGCCGGTCAGGGTCGGCGTAAAAGTGCTTAAAATACGTGTCGGACGTGAAAGATGACATTAAAGCTATCCTTTTTTCTTAAAACTTGAAAATGTGAAATAATGAAATAATGGAAAATAATGAAATATTTGATCGGCATTTTTTTCTGACCGGAGTCGGGTAACGGGAAACTGGGAGTCAACTTTCATTAGCCTAATAGGCTAAAGGATGCATGCTGGGATAGGAAAAGGCTACAAACTGCTGTCACAGGTGACAAATTTGGTAACTTTTGAGCCCTTTCTATCCCAGCACACATCACTTTGCCTATCGATCACTATCAGCAATATACCTAGGCACAGTACTGCATTGCATAAATCATTGGCACGGTAGCTATTAAAGTAACTAACTGTAAACAATAATTTATTAATAAATGGGTTCACTGTGAGTCTGTGACACATTGATGCAATGGCTTTTGCTTTCAGCCCAAAAAATAATTCATGCATGCCAATGAGAAAAAAAGGGCTTTCCCCAATATGTACGACACCAATGTAACGGTGTACTAACGAGAAAAGTGAATTTTAATCTCCATTTTTGATGTTTAAAAAAGTAGTTATGTCATGATAGACATGAATGAGATATGGGACAGGCATTGCCCTTTTAATTATTATTTTATTTAATAAGATCAAGTCTTCTGCCAACAACAAGTGGTTGCACAAGGTCAAGGTCAAGGAAATTAAAAAGTTCAACAGCCAGGTACTGGTACAAAAATGAAAAATTGTTTTGAACAAAGTCAATAAATGATGACATGTACGTAGAAGTACCAGTCTTCTTCCAATACTGACACTATATCAAATCAAATCACTGTTATATGAGGTGTATACGTTGGTATCTCTGTAAAATCCACACTTCGGTGCACTGCACACACACACGATGCAAACCACATAACACGCTGAGCCATTGCATTGCATTGGATTGAATGAGAGTGTTGACTGCTCATGAATTCCGTACACGTCTCGAACAAGGCATAAAATACTCCCGATTTTTTAAAACTCAGGCAAAAGATATTCCACATATAGAGCACCTTCAGATAATTAATTTCCTTACCATGGCCAAGAGATAAACTCCAAAGAAATCCTAGGCTACATATACACAACAGAGATGCTGATTTCTGTATACAAGTCGCCATGTTTCCTAGATCTGAAAGTGAAAGCAGTCTCATCCCTCGCGGCAAAGTACCGTTTCTTGACGTTGAACAGGCCAATAAAAATTGCGTAAGCTGCAGGGTAAGCTGAAAAAAAAAGAGGAGGCTCACAATGCTGTTGGGAGTTTTAACAACTGCTTTATTTATTTTGTAGAGAGCGCTCGTTCTTATCTGGCAATGCTCAGGCAGGCCCTGTACTCAGACTCAGCCTGCATTACGTTGGTATAAAAAAAATACTTTGACCCACCTATTTTTGGTAATAATTGGTAATTTTGGTACAAATGTTTTATGACCCCAGCATAGGCCTATTCATGGCCTCCCTTTCAAAGAAAATGATAGATATATTGGTTGATTGATGTGTTGACCCGCGGTATGTTGATTGATTGATTGCAAAAGCCTATGTATAGTATGATGTAGATAGTGCTATGTTTGTTTGTTTATTTATTTATTTATTTATTTATTTATTTATTTATTTATTTATTTATTTATTTATTTATTTATTTATTTATTTATTTATTTATTTATTTATTTATTTATTTATTTATTTATTTATTTATTTATTGATTTATTGATTGATTGATTGATTGATTGACTGATTGATTGATTGATCGATCTATTTATTTATTTATTTATTTATTTATTTATTTATTTATTTATTTATTTATTTATTTATTTATTTATTTATTTATTTATTTATTTATTTATTTATTGATTTATTGATTGATTGATTGATTGATTCATTAATTCATTCATTCATTCAACAATTGATTCATTCATAATTCATATTTTAATGAAAGTAAATATCAAGTCAAAATTTGAAGAAGTGAAGAGTATTAGAGATCCTATCATCTTTTTTGATGGATGTTTCAGAAAATATGACAGTCCATTTTTGAGGGTCCAATGTGTGACATGCATTCTTGTGGGTCTTTTGGAGCTTATAAATTCATTGTCTTTTTTACAGTTTAAACTATCGTGCTCAATATAGATGCTTATTACTCTTTACATTTTGAAACTTTTAACTTAAAAATAACTAAACACATACCGTAAAATGTGGTATCTTCGGTCAGCGGGGCAACTTTGGTCGGTCAAATATATTTTTCGAAATGGTCATATTTTCGTACAGCAATATTGTTTTTAGTCATATTTGGTGTCAATTTGTTAAGAAATATATTTGGAAGAAATAATAGTCGCTCATTTTTTCACCAAAAATTAGCATTTTTTTACATTTTTTCAGAAAAAAATAAAAATCGATATTTGTGAGCAAGGATGTGCATGTGCTTGATTAATTTTGCACTGGGTCAAATGTCACAAAAAACAACAACTTGCCCACATACAGCGAAGATAATTTTTTTTTCCATTGAATGTAGGCCTAATAGGCATACTCTGACCAAAGTTGCCCCAAATGCGTGGTAACTTTGGTCAGGCAATTTTTAACCACTAGGGCACCCTTACAAAATTATCAAAAATCTTTTCAACTTCAAAGTGTAGAAGGAACCCTAATGTCATAAAAAAAGAGATAATTGGAAATATAATTGGTTTTGTTTGGAAGCAGTGGTTTAAAAACTATGAAAAGTGCCCAAAGTTACCCCATTTTACGGTACGCAAAATATTGTAATATGCTGGGGGTCATGAATTTTTGGAAAATATAGGGGAGTCATAATAATTTTTGATGACCAAAATGTAGGGAGTCACAAGATGACCCCGACCACAAATAGGCCTAGGCCTAGGCCTATATAAAAAAAAAAGGCCTAGTGTGTTTATTTTATTCAAAAAGACTGATTTCAATCACAGAATTATTGTTCTTATTCTTTTGTTTAGTCACAAAATATATGTTAAATAACATATTCTGATGTCTTTTCAATATAGATATAGCTATGAACGTAGCCTAGGCTCCTTGCAACTTAATGCTAGGCCTATTATAGGCCCCTACCCGCCTGGCACCCAATGGGGTATAAACTGGAACCGTTCCATGACCATGTACCGGTATGTAAGGCCCCTAGGCCTATTTGGACTGAGTACAAGAAACAAAGCATAAAATGGGAGTTAGGCCTAATCTAGTGTTAACAAGTTGTAAAAACATCTACTTTAGTTACTTCTTGAAACAAACAAAAAATATCATAGGCCTATTATGGATACCCTCCCGACCACATAAAGTGATTTATTTACCCCCAAATTACCCTTATTTAGGCTGAACCCCCAGACCAAAATTATGACAAGCCCCCAGCCCCACGGGTTCCTAAAGTCTATGACATGATGACTCTCATCTCTCATAATAATTGTTTCGGGAATTGCCCCTCTCCAGACTGAGAAGCACATCCGATTCCGGAGTAAAAAAGAACATAAACAGCAGCTATCACTTTACCCAATTTAAAACCTGAAACATTAATAGCTGCTCTGTGCAAGACAAGGTCACTCAAACCAAAACAAACTGCTTGCACTTCCGCCATCGCTCTTCGCTTCTCTTTCCTCTTTTATCAGACCCAGGTCATCGGATAAAGATGCTAATGACCTATGCGCTAGCTGTGATAGGGATTGGATTTGTGGCTGGTTATTTGTATTTAAAAAAGATGTTCAAAGCAGGAAGCCCGTTATTTGCTGTTGGGTAAGAATATCATGAACATACACAGTCATGCATGCATCCTATTATTTGATAAACAGTAAACACTGATGGTGCCTGCTAGTGCCTGCTGACAGGAGTGAGGATAGGTGGGGATATTAATTGTTAAGCTTAAAGCTTACCTGAAGGGTTATCTATGTCATGTGTCTAGATGTAAAGAGTTATAAAAAGCCCCATATTCGGGCTCCAGTTGTATTAGATAATTGTTACCAGTTGTAAAATTTGTGTTGTCCTTGGCCATCTTTAGTAGTCCTGCCGCTCTGATTTAGCATTTTGTTACACCAAATTTGGCTAGGGGGGCCACACAGAATTAGTTTGTAAGCATCCGTGTGAATGAAAACGCAAATTTAGGGTGGTTTTAAAAAACAAAGCGAGGATCCACACGGATCCGTGATTAGAGTCTCAAAACACTAATTTTACTAGAAGCTGCTGCTGAAACAGATAGCTGAAGAAATTGCACCAGCTATCACGCTTCTCTTCCAAGCTTCACTGGACCAGGGTTCTGTCCCACCTGCATGGAAGAAGGCACTTGTTGTTCCAGTGTTCAAGAAGGGCTGTAGGTCATTAGCGTCCAACTATAGACCGATCTCGCTAACAGCCATACTATGCAAGTTATGCGAACACGTAGTTCACTGTGCTGTGATCAAACATCTCAACATCAACAACATCTTAACTGACTCACAGCACGGCTTCCGCAAGCGACGATCATGCGACTCACAACTTATTGTCACAATCCAGGACCTGGCCAAGGGATTAGAGGAGAAAACACAAACTGACCTCATCCTGCTGGACTTTGCGAAGGCCTTTGACAAGGTATCACACCGTCTACTTGTCCATAAGGCCAACCACTATGGGATTCGTGGCAGCACTTTACTCTGGATCCAGGATTTCCTCAGTGGATGCACCCAACAAGTAGTAGTCGACGGCAAAACTAGCAGTCCTACCAAAGTCACCTCAGGCGTGCCCCAAGGCAGTGTACTAGGGCCTTTGCTCTTCCTGGTCTATATTAATGACCTCCCAGCCTGCGCCAAGAACTCAACAACCCGCCTCTTCGCAGATGACTGTGCTCTCTACAAGCAAATAAAATCTGCCAGAGATGCCACTCTCCTCCAAGAAGACCTGGATGCTCTGCAGAGGTGGGAATCAACCTGGCTTATGAAATTCCACCCTTCTAAGTGTAAGGTTGTTAGGGTCACCAACAAGCGCAAACCAACCTGTGCCACATACTCCATCCGTGGTGAGAGCTTGGAGGTCGTGCCGTCTTCAAAGTACCTGGGGCTGACCATTGACTCCAAGCTCTCTTTCAACGAACACGCTGATGTTACCTGCAAGAAGGCCAATTCAACCAGGGCCTTCTTGAGCCGCAATTTTCACCACTGCAGCAGGAGGATTAAAGAAGCCACCTATATGACATACGTTCGACCGATTGTGGAGTACGCTGCTGCAGCCTGGGACCCCACACCCAGCGTAATATCAAAAAGATAGAGCAGGTCCAGCGCAGCAGCGCCCGCTATGTCACTGGCAGCTACGATCGCCACACAAGTGTAACATCCCTGCTCAAGGACCTTCAGTGGCCGTCACTTGAAAACAGGCGACTTCAGTACAGATTATCCATGTTATATCGCATCAGGTTCAACTTGGTAGACATCGACTGGAAAGACTACCTCCAAGAAGCGAAATCACGCACCAGAGGTCACAACTCCAGGTTCTGGTTGCCTTACTGTAGCACGCAACAGTTTGCCTCATCCTTCTTCCAACGCTCAAGCCGAGACTGGAATAAACTAGAAAAGGATCCAGCAGACTTCAGATCAGTGTCCGAAATAAGGATACTATGGAGGTTGTCCAGAGGATAACTAAAGTATAAATTCTGCTTGTCCTCAAAACATTTTGGTTATCCCCAAAATGTGTCATATTTAAGAAGTAAAATAAAGTGGTTGTCCAGAGGATAAGTACATATCTCAATATGGTTGTCCCCAGTGATTTTTGGACAAGAGGACAAGAGGATAAGCACTTATTTCGAACACTGCTTCAGATCTCTTGATGCCTTCAAGTTGGCATTAAGGGACTCCACCAAGTAGCCAGCATCCAATTATTTTTATCGCACATCACTGTACATATTGAATTGCACCTGATTTTGCTGACTACTCTTTGATTGAGCTACTAGCGCGTGCACCCATCCGCAGTACGATATTATTCAGGATTCTGAAGTTGGTACTACTAAGGAAGAAGAAGAAGAAGGGGTGTTTTTTAAGAACGATCCTCACTTAGGGTAGTTTTTTTAAATTACCCAATTAACGGCCATTAGTGGTGACATATTTATCAAATTATTCAGCACAAAAGAGTGGTTTCCGAGCGATTTTCAAGCCAGATTTTTCAAGCGACAGGAATAGCCGATCATCATCACTGAATGACACTCATACCGACACACGCAATATCCTTGTACTGGGCAAATTTCAAGCCAATTCCTCGCTTAGGGTATTTTTATAATGTCTCTACTTGTTTTGGGGCAAATTTCAAACCAATTCCTAGCTTAGAGTATTTTTATTTGAGTAAAATTCTTGTTTAGGGTTCTGGGACTTCTGAGTTTGACAACATTTTGACATGCTAGCTTAGGGTACTCATTTTTGAAAGTCAATTCATCCGGATGCTTACAACTTTTATATACATGAGTGGCCCACCAGGAAATTTCTTAACCATATATATCTTAAAACCAAAAGCATCGTTGTTGACAAGCTTTGACAAATACATACATTTTAGGTGTGCTAAAAATGACTCAATTAAAGTATTCTAACTTTAAACTTGATTTTCTGAATTTTTCTCTGTTTCTTTCTTTTTAATGTACTGGTATTTAAATTGTTGTAACTTTGTAATTAACCAAAGGTCGTATTGACATGGGGTTTTCTTTGATGTGGAGCTTTAAATATGCTCAAAATGAAAATGTATGAATCCCAAAAGTGACCTGGGCCTACTTAGCTCTACTTCAGACTGATTTTGCTTGATCATATCACATAATATGTTGCCCAAATTTGACCTAAGGTCACCACAAGGGCAAGTCCATGCAGCACAACATCACAGCTCTCTGCACTTCACCTAATGAAGATGCTCTGTCACATGTTTACAATATAAGGTTAGTTGAATTTTAAATTTCTGTGCCGAAACTCTTAGACATACAAAGTTTAATAGTATTTCACCAAGAAATCTTTGAATGTGAATTGCAGGTACATGGTATATTCCAAAACCAGCCTGGGTAGTTACTATCATCAGAAGAATATCAAGGCAGCCAAGGAGAAACACCCGGATGGACACTCAGTGGTAGAAGCACAAGAATTTCAAGGTACCATTATGGGGCTGGCATTGTCTTTGGAAGGGGGGGGGGGGGGACATAGAATTTTCAGACCAAAAATAGGGGTTTATAATTTTTTAACACCCAAAATAGGGGGGTTATAGAATTATTAAGGGCTAGTTTTCTGGATGTTGGCAGATAGAAAATACAACAAAGTGGCCTATGATTGTAAAACATTTATGTGTAACTAGCAAATACAATCAACTAACTAAAATTTTTGAAGTAAAAAGTAAAAATTTACCTGTAAGGGTGACTTATTTTTGTTTTGAAGCCTGTATTCACAAAATCCCAAAAAGGTTGACCTTTACCTTTTTTCCTAGTTTGCATAGCTTTACTAGTATCTGAAATCACCCTCAAAATCAGTTTGTAATACAATTTGTTGTGGTGATTGCCTTATGGTTAGTTTTTCACCTACAAACAGTCTCCAAAGTTAGGTTCTAGTATAAATAAGAAACTTATATTTGTGAAGGCATCATCTCAACAATCCGTAAAAAAATTGCTCTTTGCCTCATAAAAGTACCAATATCGTCCACCATGTTTTGCAATTCCTTTTAGATTACAAGATACAACCCATACCATTGGTGGCAGATAACTATGCATATCTGATCATTGAGAAGTCTTCTAATACCGGTATCTTGGTAGACCCGTCTGATGCAGCCACAGTACAGGTAAGATAAATAGGGGTATATTGAGTCAGATTAAAAAGTTTTCATAGTATTATTCCAAGAAAAACCCATCAAGTTTCAGCAATCCTATCTGTTGCCTTTCTGGTGAATGCCAATTGATCCTTTGATGGATGGAATAATGTCATCGAATGATAACACCCTCTAGATCAGTTGGTCATATATGTGTCTAAGATGGAATGCCCTCCTTGTTGCCATCATTAGGCTCTCCTTCATATTCGGCTCTGATCTCCTGTGGATCCAGATAGACTCTTATCTATGTGATGTTTCTTGTGCTGTCCATCACAAGTGACTTTTTCTTCGAATTTTACTATGAAAATGTTTAAATCTCTTTTTCTAAATTCCTGATGAATCTCTTCAATAATATATTGAGTCATATACTTATTACTTTTTGTACAGGTTTAACTGAAAGTTTATTAAGGTTGCTCTTAAATCACTGAAACTGCGCTCAGTCACTACATACTCCACATCTTGCTCGGTGTTGCGTATGGTGTACTTGCAGACCAGATCTTTTAAATTAATTTACTTTAGACTATAAGACTTCATTCATTCAACTTTGTTTTCCTGCTTTGCATCCTAGGTGTATGTTGATGAAGCTAATGTTACTATTTCAGCCATACTGACAACACATAAACACTGGTAAGTTACTGGCTTTTAAAGTTATCTAAAGTAATCACTTACAGAGTACCAGCAGGCCTTGCAAAATTTTTAAATTCTCATTTGCCCATCAGGCAAGTCCACATAGAAATGCACTCATGTGACTCGATATTATACTTACTCTACTCATTGCACACATTTATTTGCCTTAATCCTTACAATGTTTTTGTATGTAGTCACCAGGCAGGGTGTAGCATTCAAGTGCATGGTTCCCTGAGTGCAAGTCACTGAGTTGTTGTTAAACAGGAAACCCAGTCTGGCCAGTTCTCCACAGAAGAACTGACAATACACCTGTTACTTTGATGACAGACAGAACAGAATTTACATGGATACATTTTAACCTTGACTAATTCCCCAAGGAACTTGAACCAAAAGTGGGGCTTTCACTTTAAATGGTTTATGGAATGATGTGGGGCCCTAGTGGTCAGTGACAACCTGTAAAGTGTGCTGAGGCTTGTGGATCAACATCTAGGCGTTGTGCCTGTGCGTAGCGCACTATAAATCACTGCACCTTTTTTTTCTCTTTGAGGGTGTACTTATATTCTGAGGTGGATATCAAATTGGATCCTAAACAAGTATTTATCCAGGGCTTCCATAATACCCCAAATACTTATCTTGGTCGTCATTACTACCCTAAAGAAGTGAGTCGTTACTTTGCAATTTTTTGATGTTTCATGTTCAAGATCCATTTAAACATACCCTTTTTTCTGATTTTTGACGTTTTTGACACCTTAAATGATGTACTTTTTGAGGTGCTTTGTTCGAGGGTCTATCAACCATACATTTTTCTAATTTTTAATGTTATTTATTTCATTTAATTGTTTTAATTCCACACAGGGACCACTCGGGCGGTAATACCGAATTGAAGAAAGTACATCAAGATGCGCGTGTGTATGGAAATTCTAATGACGGTGTACCAGGAATAACACAGTAAGCTATAATGACATTGAAAATTGCGAAATATATGATATTTGTTTTGTGTAATTTCTTGGCCTTCAACTCCAACAAATGGGTGGTTTAATTCAACTGATATAACTCAGGTTTGCAGTAAGCAAATACAACAATTCTCTTTTTTTAATTGAAAAGTTCAGAATCTGTACTTTCAATGATGTTTTTATTTACAGCGGATTCCTTCTAGATTTCGTACACAAGCGCCACAAAAATGAGTTTACTTCATTTTGACTCACCCTGTAGTCCTACAACCAGGGTAAAAGTCATATGTAAACTTGTCACACACAACATGCCAGAGTCACATCTAGTAGCCAGGATTTTTATGGGGGCAAAATTTCTATTGGTAAACAATATATGTTAGCAATTATTGTGTTTTTTAAAAAACAATTTTTGCATATCAGGTGGCATCAAAACTGTAAATATGCCATTGAAATGTTAACCAGTTCCAGCCTTAAATGTTTGACAATGGTGTGAATGCACCCACTACATTTAAATTATTATCCTCACAAAGGTTAGCCTGTGTACAGGAGAAAGGGCGTATTCAATCAATTGATGTAAATGAAATTGAATTCCTGATGTTTTCTTTCTTTTCTTTTCTTGTTTTCTTCATTACAGCCATGTAAATGATAAGGATGAATTTAAAATTGGTAACTTACAGTTTACAGCTCTGTTCACACCTGGACACACAGTGGGTAAGATATAAACAAGAAAATTGTAATATTTGGAGAACCAAAGAGGTTCAACTGGAGAGCTCCGATGCCACCATGTTTGTTTATCACTTAATGGAGGCCCAAATAGTGTACCTCTAGATTACTTTGCCATGTACCCGCAAACTTTGATCCTAAGTTTTTGTGTGTCTACGATCCGCATATGTAATGGGCCATGCAGATGATGCATGCTAAGCACTACACACGCACACAATTTTAACAAAAGTATTAATGCTTATTCATCATTTAATTTCAAACTTTTGTCTGTTAAAGGCACTAATAGTGATTTGCTAAATTAGAAAATCTATAAAATGGTGTGATTGAGGAGGTTTGGCCTGGTTGACAGTTCAAAAATGTGACAGTGATAGCCCAAATCTAGTGGCATGCTTTCTATGGGCATTTGCTACAGAGTGTCTTATCTCATTATTCTAGTAACTCTCACTCAATCTGGTGTCACTTTTATATCACATAATGTTCATAATGTTGTATTGTAAGAAGCATGGCATACGGTATATTGTTGATAGCAATCGGTAGGCAAAAGTGATGCATGCTGGGAACGAATATGGTTCAAATTCACAGTCACAGGTGATGAATTTGATAGCTTTTGAGTCCTTTTTATTCCCAGCATGCATCACGTTTGCCTATCGATCACTATTAGCAATATATTTAATAGATGCAAGTTTTTTTTTATTCAAAAGATGTGTGTTTGCCAGGCAAGGCAATGAGAGAGCAAATCCATACTTTGAGCTCCGATGTCTATCCTTGTGTGGTTTGATTTTTCTTAGAATACAAATCTACTTTTGAATTACAAGATGATATTTATAGTCATTCAAAAGGTTGTCTTGTTATGTGTATTTGCAGGTCATACAGCCTTTGTCCTAGAGGGCTCACCTAAATGTGTATTTACAGGAGACTTACTATTTGTTGGAGGATGTGGTAAGAAAAATCTTCTCTTTCATGTCAAATCTTGTCTAGGCATTAACAGCATGTAACTATAACTACTGCTGACAGCTTGGCATCAATATAGCAAGTACCCTGCAGGTTATTTCAAGCCTGGATTTTGAGGACATAAAATGGGATCTCGGGAACTGTTTCGCCCTTTTTGGCCAAAATTTTCATGTATTTCTAAAACATAAAGTGCTGCGAGATAAACAAGAGATATATATTACCCTTACCTTGATTTGGCTTATAATTAGCGAAGACTCATCGTGGATTGATATAGAATCAATAGGTGCAGCACTGGGCGTGACTAATGTGCGCTCATGTGAATTTACGCAAGCGTAAGTTAAGTTAGGACTTTGTTAATGTGCGCAGTAACAAAAAACAAACAAAAAATTACTAATTATAAGCTAAACAAAGTATAATGGCCATGTTAATCACAATCTTAAGCTTAAAGCCTTAGCATAACATTGTAAAGATATCGTTATGTTTCATTCTATATCACAGGGAGAATGTTTGAAGGTACTGCACCTATCATGTTAAGTAGTATAAATAAAATAGCAGATCTACCTGGAGACACAATCATATGGCCTGGTAAGTCAATTACTCAATCCAATCAAGCAATCAATCAAGCAATTAATCAATCAATCAATCAGTCAATCAATATTTCAGCCAGTTAATCAATTAATCTTAAACCAATCAATCAACCAGTCAGGACCTAGTGTGTATGAAAATTGGGTCTGTTGGTCATAAAATTTTGTCCTTTGTAAAAACAACTAAAACAGCAAAAATTCTCAAAAACCATTCCATTTGACCAAAAATGTGTACTTTTCCAACTTTTTCCAATTTTTGTTGCCAGTAAAGTCCAACTATTTAAAATAAATGTGTTTATAATTAATGATTTAATTATTTAAACCTGAAGGATCTCAACACAAAATTAGGATGTACCTCAAATTTCGGTCACAACTTTGACCTCCATCAGGAGACTAGCATCCCAAATTTGGGATCAGTTTTATTACGTATTGCGAGGAGAAGGGAATCACGTGTGCAGAGCTTAGAGGAGCTCTCGACTCTCGAAGACCGCAAATTGACCTAGCCGGGGGCCTAGCGCCTATTTTCTTATTAATGTTATGAATTAGTGTCATTCTCTCATAAATATGTATGAGGTGTAATAAAACAAATACTACATGGTATTTTCAGGGAATAAGGGTCACTATTTTTCCCTCGGTACTGGCTTCAGGTCTACACCCCTCACCCTTCGGGTTCTCGTGGTAGACCTGTACTTATAGTTTCCCCCATAGATTAATAAACACACAGATTGGAATTTTACATGCCTGTGCACTTTAAGCGTACTCAAATTCAGCTGATGCTGGTACAGCGTTCAGACATGGCGGCATCGCTCATCTTACGCGCAAAGTTTCTTTTATGCATGCTCGTGATATTTGCGCTATGTTTGAGTTTACTCACACGGTACCTGACTTAGCGTCAATCCCCATAGGCAACATGTCATTAATCCGCGGTATGGCTTCCCCTATATCCCTTCAAACCATGTTGTATCTGTGATTGATCACTGTGATTGATTTGATTGTCTTTGCAGGTCATGAATATGCAAAAGATAACTTGGATTTTGCACAGCATATTGATCCTAATAATGAAGATGTTAAGGTAAGATTTTTAGTGAATAGGTGCAGTAGCCCTTTCTCACTTTCAACTCTAATGAGTTTTTTTTCTAAATGAGACTCCAGTGTTTCAACATTAAAATGTAGAGCTTATTTATTGGTAGGAGTGTTTTGTGGATACTAGTTGCATTCATAAAATAGATTGCTTAATTACAAAGTCAATAAGTGTAATATAATTAAATCATAGTGGTTACCTCATACACCTGGCAAAAATTAATCTCCGAGATGCCAGTTGTGGATATGGGATATAGCCAATGCAATTAAACACCTAAAATTTCTGTTTTATTTTCATTTTTTGCAGAGCAAATTAGCATGGGTGAAAGAAAAAAGAAAAGATAGCCATATGACAGTAAGTACGGTAAACAGTTAACTTTTACAATAATATTGTGAACTATATCTGAAGTTTTTGAGACTGCGCTTGTGTGGTGGGGGTGTGTGCACTCGTGAAATGAGGACACCCAGTTTATTTTTACCTGAAAAAGATGGACATATATTTAAAGCAACAGTAACATTTGCTAAGGGCATACAGTAATGCAAGTGTTCATTCAATTGACTTTCTGAGTTTAGTATAATTGACTTCCTTGTACCTAGTCTTTTACCTTGCCCTACTGTTCTTGACATATCTGTGGGTTACAGGCTGCTATGTTGAAGGTTTTCTATGTCCGAAATAAGGTTAGCTATGTATGTCGAATCTAATCCTAACCCTAGTTGTAACTTAGTCCTAACCGTAACCAAAGCTAACCTTATTTTCATATTCAACATTGCAAACCATATTATAATTTTTTTTTTTTTTTTTTTTTTTTTTTTTTTTTTTTTTTTTTATTTCTTTTTTTCCAGTGTACATTTTACAATCATAGTTTACTCAGATAAATACAGAAATTTTGATTTCTATACACCAGGTATTTTTTAAATAGAAAACAATACATAAACAGTACCAGCACACACACTCTCTCACATACATATTTATATAGCATTTGATTTGTCTAGCTTTTACAATAAGAAGAAAATGTTTAGTTGAAAAGTCCTTCCAAACCTGCCATTTATTTTGATAAACTCGGTATTTTGAATCTTTTAAAAGAATGAATCTTTCCAATTTATGATAATATTCTATTTCCTTCTGAAGAGGGATAAAAGAAAGGGCCTAATTTTGGCATCTTTTTCTGTATATATAAAACTTAGTTAGAATGAGAATTAAATTGGTAGCACTATTTAGTTTTCCTAAATCTGTCCCGAAAAGAATATGATTTCGGTTGAATGTGATAGGTATACCGAGTTTTTGTAAACACCAGGTTTCGAGCTGAGACCAAATGGGTTTAACCTTTTTACAATCTGATAAAAGATGAATTATCGTTTCGGGTTCCTTGTTGCAAAAAGTACATATATTATCATTTCTTTTGCCAATTATAAACATAAATGTATTTGTGGTAAGAATTCCATTTAAAATTCTGTACTGAAACCACCGTAATTTTGTATCCATTGTACATTTAAATGGCAACAAAGAATATACCTTCCATTCATCATCTGAAAAGCTACTATTTAATTTTACTTCCCATTTTCGTTTTGCTCTTGGTATCTTTGAGGACATAAGTTGTTTACAGATTGATCTGCAACCTTTTTATCTTTTAAAATAAAACTGAAATGAAATGGGATAAACGGCTTAGGAATTGCAATAAATGTAGCGTTTTCCTGAAATAGATGCTTGAAATTACTCTTAATTGCATAAATTACACTGTTGTATTCCAAAAAATTTAGCCGTAATCCATAATTTGTTTCAATTTCATGAAGAAAGAGAAACGGTTTTGGTTAACATGGACAAGGTCAGAGACAAAATCAATACCTGCTGTCCGCCATTTTTTATAATTTATTTCTTTACCACCAATCTTAAACCATTCGTTTTCCCATAAACATGATCTTAATACATCATCAATTGTATTAGGATTGTGTTTTTTCTTTACCTTAGACCAAGATAAAAGAACTTCTTTCCAAAAAACATTTTGGGAATTTTGTGCTACTTTTAGTGTATAATTTATGCCCTTTTCAAGATCATTAATCTGTATACCAGTTGAAATAAAAAAAAACATCAATCCTTTAGCATCAATACATCCATTTACAATTCGTCTAATCCATGTACATTTCAGTGCTTCAAAGAATAAATCTACTTTAACCAATCTTAATCCACCTTCAGAATAATCATTTGACAATTGATCTCTACTTATTTTATCTCTTGTACCTTTCCAAATAAAATTATAGATTTTCTTTTGTAAATCTTTTATAAAGTCTTTTGACGGGTTAGGAATTGAAAGAACAAGGTGGTTAAACTTTGGTATCAGTAGGGATTTGACTATAGTTATTCTTCCAAAAACTGTCAAGTTTCTTTTAGACCAATGATGCATTACCTTTGTCACCGACTCCATAACCTTATCATAGTTCAAATTAACCATTTCAACCAAATTGTTTGAAAATTGTACTCCCAATGCAGAGAATTGTCCGTCTTCAACCCACTTTAGATTTTTATTTGTAATGCCAGGGTTTGGTTTTCTACCTCTAAGTGACCCAATATACACAACATTTGTTTTATCCTCGTTTATTTTCAACCCTGACAAACGCTCAAACAAATCCAGTGTTTTTAACGCTTGTAGTAAACTTTCATTACTTCCATTTAAGATCACAGTCGAGTCATCAGCGTATTGGGTGATTTTACAATTAATATTTTCAACTGTAATACCACATATATCAGTATTTTTTCGTATGAGACAGCCCAACATTTCAGCACAAATTAGAAAGATATAAGGGACAAAGGGTCCCCTGTCTGCAACCTCTACCTAAATCGAATTGTTTTGAGGAATTTCCATTTACCAAAACTGAGGATTGACTTTTATTATAAAAAAGTTTGATCCATTTTGTAAAAGATGGACCGATATTTAGAAAATCTAATGTTTTAAAAATGAATTTATGAGAAACGGAATCAAACGCTTTTTCAAAATCTATAAGCAATAGCATACCTGGTTGGTCATGTAATTTTGTGTATAAAATTAAATCATAAAGTAATCTTATATTTTCTCCAATATACCTTCCTTTCATAAAACCTTTTTGATCATCATTTATTAGGCTTGGTAAAATCTGTTTCATTCTTTCAGCAATACACGATGAAGCTAGTTTATAGGTTATATTTAACAAAGTAATAGGGCGCCAATTCTTTAGGAATTGTTTTGGTTTGTTTCCTTTAGGAAGGAGGGTAATAATCCCTAATCTCTGCGTAACTGATAATTCCCGTGATTCATATGAGTAGTTCAGAGAACGTAAGAGAAAACCTCCCAAGTCTTGAAAAAAAACTTTCCAAAATTCAGTGGTAAACCCATCAGACCCAGGACTTTTATTGTTTGACATTTTCTTCAAGGCAGTTAAAAGTTCGTCATAAGTCAAATGCCCTTGAGCTTTTTTTAATTGATCTTGAGTTAATTGAGGTAAATCTGATCTTGAAAGATTTTGGTCAATTCCTCCAAATATAAATTGTTGTCTTTACATTCATACAGTTTCGAGTAAAACTTAAAAGTTTCTTCCATTATTTGGTATTGATCTTTTATATCATCCCGTTTGCATTTTGTAAATGAACGATTGCTTTATTTACACAGTTTCTTTTTTCCAAGTTCACAAAATATTTAGATGGTTTTTCTCCGTGTTCTATCCATCTTGCTTTGGATCGTAACATTACGCCTTCCATTTTTTCCTTCCTCATCTCCTCTAATTCGGACTTTTAATTTCAACATTTTCTAAAACGTCTGTATTGTTTGAATCACCTAGCTCTTTTTCTAAAGTTTCTATATCTCTTTCAAGTATTTTTTTCTTTATTTTTATTTTTTTTTGTTTTTTTCTGATGCATATTTGATCGTTTCCCCCCCTTATCTCCATGAGCAATACTTCAAGAAACAGTTGTTCATTTATCGTAAACTCGAGCTCACTTGCAGGGATTTGATTTATATTATTTAAGTTATATGGTGATACTGCATATTGTTTCTTAACTTCACTAATTTTTTTTCTTAATCCTATCTATGTAATCAATTTCTTTTAATAGCGTATTATTGAATTTCCAAAAACCTTTCCCACGCTTAATAGGAGACACGTCGAGCGAAAGACTAATAAGAGAGTGATCTGTTCGATATCCAGGGTCTATTTTAGATTTCACTAAATATGTTGTAAGCTCTTCCGATATCAGAAAAAAATCTAATCTGGACTGTTTTAAAGGAGTTGGTTGACGCCAGGTATATCAAGAGAGTTTGGGTTTTGAAGTCGCCACGGTCTATCAATCCAAGTTCTTCTTTCATTTCTAAAACAGTTTTTCTCGCTTTTGGATTATTTATGCGAATATAATTCGAGGTATCTAATTTTGGATCTTGAACCAAATTCCAGTCACCACATAACACACAATGGGCATTATCAAATGTTTCTATTACCCTTTTAATGTCGTGATAAAAGTTTGGCTTGTCATCATTTGGACCATATATTGATATAAGTGTTATACTTAACATTGTTAATAGATACATCTAAAGCTACCCAATTTCCTTCTTCATCATTTTGTGTTGTATGGACTTTATAATCTAAATTGTTATTGAGAAAATGGCAACTCCTCTTGAATTTGAGGCAAAAGAGCTAAAAAAGCTTCACCTCCCCATTCAGCTTTTACCATTATTTCCATATTCTTATCAAAATGAACATCTTGCAAACATAATATTGAAACACTTTTGTTACGCAAATAATGTAAAACATCTCTTCTTTTTGTTTAGCATTTAAACCCGGCAATTCATTGATAGAATTTTAACATCATTAGCCATACTTAATCATTTTCAATGTCTATAATGGTATCATGGAACACGTTTCATGAGGTAATTGTACATAGAAAACTCTAGACATACATATAAATTATACTTTGATAAATATGGCCACTCACCCGCACACACAAACAAACAATACAAAAAAGAACATGTAAAAAAAACAAAGAAAATTGGAACAAAATCTTGGTAGATACCCAAAAAACAAACATAAAGAAACTAAAAAGTATCTACACACCGCACTCATCTCCGAGCCGACATGGAAACAGCATTTAAGAAAGGCAAACTTTTTTTGCCTGATTTTTTCAGAATAGTAATTTGTAGCATGTTTTGTTTTTATCAATCAAGCTCCAAATATTACTCATTTTGTTCAAATTATTGTTTTTGTTCAAAATCATACATAATTTAAAGTTGCATTTTGGAATTTGTAAACAGTAGTATGTACATAGGTTTCCTATTTAAACAAAATTTACCAGCAAATGTTACCTTTCTGCAGTATCCATGTAAACTATAAATGCATTTAAACCACTAACGTGGTATAAAGCTATAGTATGAAACGGCCAATACATATAATAAAGTGGATAACATTGGAAACTAATTATATTACATAAGTATTTTCCTTTCACCAAAGGCATTCAGACAAGAATGGCCTATGATTTCACAGTTTATTTTGTTTACATAACAATCATAGATTGTTATAATATAAACAATACATAATTATCATAAAGTGGATCCATTGGAAGCTATGTGACATAAGTATTTTCCTTTCACCATTGGCATTCAAACAGAAAATGATTTCACATTTTATTTTGTTTACATATATAGATTGTTATAACATAAACAATACATATCACAAATTGGATAACATTGAAAACTATGTGACATAAGTATTTTCCTTTCACCATAGGCATTCAAACACAAAAAAGGGCCTATGATTTCACATTTTATTTTGTTTACATATTTTAGATTGTTATAACCTAAACAATACATAGAGTAGATAACATTGGAAACTATGTGACATTAGGTATTTTCCTATCACCATAGGCTTTCTAACACAAAAAGGCCTATGATTTCACATTTTGTTTTGTTTACATATTTATATATAGATTGTTATAACATAAACAATCCATATCATAAAGTGTGTGATGAGTATTTGCCTTTCACCATAGGTATTCAATCAAACACAAAAAGGCCTATGATTTCACATTTTATTTTGTTTATATATTTATATATAGATTGTTGTAACATAAACAATCCATATCATAAAGTATGTGATGAGTATTTTCCTTTCACCATAGGTATTCAATCAAACACAAAAAGGCATATGATTTCACATTTCATTTTGTTTACATATTTATATATATAGATTGTTATAACATAAACAATCCATATCATAAAGTATAAGATGAGTATTTGCCTTTCACCATAGGTATTCAATCAAACACAAAAGGCCTATGATTTCACATTTCATTTTGTTTATATATTTATATATAGATTGTTATAACATAAACAATCCATATCATAAAGTATAAGATGAGTATTTGCCTTTCACCATAGGTATTCAATCAAACACAAAAGGCCTATGATTTCACATTTTATTTTGTTTACATATTTATATATAGATTGTTATAACATAAACAATCCATATCATAAAGTGTGTGATGAATATTTGCCTTTCACCATAGGTATTCAATCAAACACAAAAAGGCCTATGATTTCACATTTTATTTTGTTTACATATTTATATATAGATTGTTATAACATAAACAATCTATATCATAAAGTGTGTGATGAGTATTTGCCTTTCACCATATCATATTTGACATAAGGAACCTTTATTTTGACATAGCTTGCAGACACCTTTACCCTCAGGGGTGGGGTGGGGGTACTCAAGTTTGGTTTTGGTAGGGGTGTGCCACTGAGAATTTAAAAGTGGACCCATCAATATACCAAATTTAAAATACCAATTTTCCCACAAATTTTGGGGAAATTTCAGAAATTTTGGGTAGATTGAGGCAAAATTGGCTATTTTCCAATAATGTTGAAAAAATGACCCATCCATATACCAAAATTGGCTTAGAAAAAGGGGTCATTGGTATACCAAAAGGCCGCAAATACTACCCATGTTTGCGCCACGTCCCCGTATGGTCATTTGTACTGAGTACCTACCTTCCGAGCCTTTACCATCTACCATGATTGAATTTCTATCATGATTGAGATAATTGACCAAATCTCTCTCTTGCAATATTTCATCTCCCAGATACCATCAACAGTAGCAGAAGAGAAGACATATAATCCATTCCTAAGGACAGACTCTGATGCTATCATGGAAGCAGTAGGTATTAAGACAAAGGAAGGAGAAGACCAGATGGCTGCCAGATCCAGAGCATTTGCAGAACTCAGGGCATGTAAAGATAAATACAACTATGTTCTATAAACTTGCTCCATATGTGACACATTATTATTATAGTTATACTATGTAATTAACATTGACAATTTTGACATACTCATCCTTTTCTTGGGCCAACTGAAACTACCGTATTGTTCCTAATAAAAGGGTGCATTATTAGGCAAATTTTCAATGACAAAGCTTTAAAAGTGAGCTGAAAATTGCAAATACGACTGAATTCCTGCTTCATAAGCAAGATGGCGGCGCCCATAACAAACAGCATATCATCGTAGATACTACAAAATTACACCTGAAAGTACATATTACACAAGAATGTGATATTTTATTGAAATGAACATTCTACTAATGAACTGGATGGAATTTGAGGTTTTGTCCATGCAATTTTGGGATATCGTACATACAGCAAACGCCGGTTTTAAGCAAACTAAAATGATATGGCCATTGAAATTCTTGCATTCGGTCTCTTTTTCGTTGAAAAAATTATGGTGGCATTTATTAAAGCAGGGGCGTTTGATTAAGAACAATACGGTATTTTTATAATAATTTTATAGTCAAATATAAAATCCACCGTAATTGAAAGGGATTATTAGTTTGGTCCATATTCTTGATAAATGTTGCCTCCAATTGCCTCCAAAAAGAGCACATGTGCTTGGTATTTTGTGGAAAGTTTTATTGGAATTGTGTATGTTATTACACATGCGTAATTGCTCTTGTTGGTTCTTTACATCATTGCACAATGAGGTATTGTACTGATACCCATTGATACACCTAGGTGGAGAGAGCCAAGCAAGGTAAAGCACATTGCCTAAGTACACAACATGTTGGCTTTGTTGCACTCTAATCTCAAGTTCAAATTAATGAAGCAAAAAAACCCCAGTAATTTAAAGTGCACTATGCAAAGTTGTCCAATGGTTAGGGTGCTCGACTCTTGACCACAAGGTTGTTGGTTCGAAGCACATCTGGACCAAAGTGTTGTATTCTTGGGCAAGACACTTTATCTCACTTGTCACACTCCACCCAGGTGTAAAGCGGGGAGCTGTTGGGGGTACAGTAGTCCCACCGGAATTGTGACTGTAAAATGGTGTGATATATCCTAGTGGCAACAGTTAATGTAAAGTGCTTTGATGTATGTTTAATTTGGTGCTATATAAATGCCCACAATTATGCACAGGTAATTGGACATAAACCCAATTTGTAGTCTTTCTTTTGATATTGTTGTACATTAAAAAGACTACTGTACAATACGCTGATTAATCCATCAATCAATTTTTATGTTGTAAGAATATTGCTTAAATACAAAAAAAGTTGACTTCTTTCAAGCATCTCTCAAAATGTAGTGCTTGCATCACAAATGTTTCAAGACCATTTTAATTGTCATTAAAATTAATGTATTTAGGAGGATTGTATTTGACCATATACATGTATGATGTGATCTGATCTACCAGGCATTCAGGTAAGATTAAGGATATAATAAATGTCATTATTCTCTACTACCATTAATACATGTATACCCAATGTATCCTAACAGACAATAACAGACAAACTCCAAACAGGAGAAGTCTCAGCATCACCCAATAATGAGGGCCAATTGTTCCATGAAATGCGACAGGTGAAACTGCCACGCACATATTGTGTATTTTTACAGTCTTTCATATAAACGCGAAGACAAGCAAAGCTCTATCGTGTATATGCAAAGGCACGCAGGGCACAATCAAACGATCGACCTTAATGAATATGCGAGAATTTACAGCATACAATGCACAGGGACTTTGACTCTTGATAAATAGTCTGTAGTAGTCTGTGGTTACAGACTATACTATTCGAACAAAATTTAACTTGGACAAATTGATCACATAAACAACTTTGTATCACAGAGGTTTTAACATTCTTGCTCAAGGAATAAAAGTTAAAATTTCACATTAAATCATTTATGCTAAAAAGCATTATCATAGTCTTTTTTGTATGCTAGAGCAAAAAACCAGACTAGAATATGACTTAACTTCAGTATCACATGTAGGCCTATTCTAATTTTTTTTCTGTTTCTTGTAATAACCAGTAATGTAAATTTCAGAGGAAAGACTTTAGACATGCTAAATATTTAAGAATATTAAGGGCGTAGGTAGTGTAAGGTGGGGGTTGTGGTCGCCCACCTCCAAAATCACCAAAGGCCAAAAGGTCCACTTTGCGAGCATAGGAAGCTAAAAAAATGTTTTAAATGTTTTAGCTTTTTAATGATTTCTTGGTTTAAAATGTCCAGAATTGTGGGAAAAGGTCCAAAAAATTCCACTTTTTCAAAATGAGCCCCCAAATAAATCCTGGCTACTCTGAATGTCTAATGTTTAAGCATATGCTTAACACTTTGAATGCCTAGACTCTTACTGAGTCCTTGAATTTTATGTAAATTTTAAAATTAAACAAAAATAAGGAGTGTGATCCTATTTTTCCAAAAGGTCCAAAAAATTCCACTTTTTCAAAATGAGCCCCCAAATAAATCCTGGCTACGCCTCTGCATATACTCTACACTTTGAATATCTACTATTTAAGCATATGCCTAACACTTTGAATGTTTTATATTTAAGCATATGCTTAACCATTTGAATGTCTAATGTTTAAGCTCTTCACTTTAAATTCCTAATGTTTAAGCACATGCTCTTCACTTTGAATGTCTAATGTTTAAGCATATGCTTAACACTTTGAATGTCTAATGCTTAAGCATATGCGTAACACTTTGAATGTCTAATGTTTAAGCATATGCTTAACACTTTGAATGTCTAATGTTTAAGCATATGCTCTTCACTCTGAATGTCTAATGTTTAAGCATATGCTTAACATTTTGAATGTCTAATGTTTAAGCATATGCTTAACACTTTGAATGTCTAATGTTTAAGCATATGCTTAACACTTTGAATGTCTAATATTTAAGCATATGCTTAACACTTTGAATGTCTAATGTTTAAGCATATGCTCTTCACTTTGAATGTCTAATATTTAAGCATATGCTTAACACTTTGAATGTCTAATGTTTAAGCATATGCTTAACACTTTGAATGCCTAGACTCTTACTGAGTCCTTGAATTTTATGTAAATTTTAAAATTAAACAAAAATAAGGAGTGTGATCCTATTTTTCCAAACATTGGAGTGGATTTAACACTGTTTCAAATGTGTCTGCCCTCTTATATCTTATAAAAAGGTAGCTACCTTTTTGCTTAGTGTCTATATGGTTTGTGAAATTAATTGAGTCAAAAAAATTGCCTCAGGTATCAATTTTTTGGGTAAAAATATGAAAAAAATCCAGAAATTAAACCAGCCTGTTGTGTCTCGTAATATATGACAACTATGCTAAATATAATATGTGTACATCCATATCAAAAGGATGCACTTGTCAGCTGCTACATGTGTCTCATTTCACATAATAACTGGCAATAAATACCAGACTCTTTTCAAGGGGGTGTCACTTTATATCATCCCCAAGTCGCATGGCTTATTAATACAGCGAACATTCCATAACCATGTCACTTGGGGATGATTTGAAGTGGCCTCCACTTGAGATGAGTCTGGGATTTTATTCCTAGCTATTATGTGAAATGAGACACCCGTCCCGGTGTTCAAATGGACCCCAATGGAAATAAGCTTCAATAGAGGCTTTCTTGGGTTATCCAGGGTTGTCAAAACCCGAACAAATCAAATCAAAGCAGCAGCCGACAAGTGCATCGTTTTGATATGGACATACACATATAAGCTTTAATTTTAGAGGGCTTGTTACTTTTTAAAAGTTCCAGAATATGCAAATTTTTAAGGTCAAAGGTCAAAAGATGTCAAATGTACTCTTCCAAGCTTGTTGAGTACCCTAGGGAGTGCTCATTTGTAAGGATTCATTTATTTTTCTATGGGAAGCCATATGGTACATAAATAACCAGGTTTCTCACTATAAGAACAATGGTGATTGTCCTTCCTCTGTCCTCTGTGTGCTGTAAAATGATAATGCAGAGTAGTGTTGCTTACTCGAATACAGCAGTTGCTCTAATTTGAAATTGTTGTCTTAACTGTTGTAGAATTCTCAGTATTTGAGCCAAAGTTGGATAGATATTTTGACTAATTATGTGCCTGTTTTATACTATAAAATACTATCCAGTATGGGTGGGACAATTAAGTCAGTGCCCCACCCATCAAATAGGGGGACTCTGGTGCCCCACACCAAAAATGGTGGCTTAAGGCTGAGTTCATGTAGGAGTATACTGTATACAGTATTCGATATACGCTATTCGATCAGGCGTGTATAGGTCAGCAGGGACAGATTTAAGTGGTGGCCCTGCGCCAGTGGATTTTGTATCGGGCCAGTAAATATTCAACAATGCTGGTCCGGTGGGCCAGTAGATTTTTGAAATGATATGAGACAAGACTATAATTCAAATTAGTGGAGGATTTTTGAGACAGTTTCTGGTTAATGTATTTTATTTTGTTGAGAATTGTACTTGTATGACAGTGTCAGATTTAAAATTAAACCTTCGTCTAATCAAATGCTTGTTACTTTGGTCACATTGCATTCAATGAGGTGTCATAATGGCTATTAAAAAAATTAATTTACCCACATATGGTTTAATTTTAAAATTAGGACAGTATATGCTGCACTAAAATCGAACACGCACGATTCCCACTATACTATACTATACTATACTATACTATACTATACTATACTATACTATACTATACTATCAATCTTACATCACATTTATTCAATAAAAAGGAAAACACAAATATACAAACAAAAAACTATACTATACTATACGCAGCTATACAGCCTTTTTGAATAGTGCTGTCTTATGTGACCCAGTATTATGAAATTACCTTGTTTGATATTAAGCTATTCGCGTACCCTGCAAAATGTGCACCGTACATGTATACCCAAATAGTAAATATTTATGTGAACTCAGCTTTAAATGCTAATCTGAACGTTTTTAATTAATAAAGTTTCATAAGTCTTAAAATGCCATAATTTATTGTTTTGACACAACTTGATAAATCCAGGCCAGTGCGATGGGTTAGGCATCTGTGCAATGTGTACAAAGCTAACCAGATATTGCATATTAACATATTATTGTAAATTAATGTGCAAGAAATAAAATGTTATACAACTGCCAAATACAATTTACTGTAAGAATAACTTTGAATATTTTGTATGTATTTGTATATAGGTTTATTTGAGTATACCACACTTGTTATTATGTGTATAAATGTTATTACTCTATGTGTTGTGTTTATGCAAGCATTATTTGTGACCCATCACATCAAAATATTGGCAGTTGCCTCTGAAAATAAACTTCCAGATTTCTTAAGGTGGTACTACACCCCTTGATAAATGTGTGACTATTTTTGTATTTTTCTCAAAAAATAATAACACACTGGTAACAAAAATGTATATTATAGGGGCAAGGAATCCAGTTACTACACTGGAATTTCAGTGACTCAAGACAAGCGGTACGTTATTTATGAAAAGAAAAGAGGTACCGCTAGAATGTACCTCATTTCTTAACATATATAAGGAACCACTTGTCTTGAATCATTGAAATGTCAGTGAAGTAATTAGAAGTAATTGGATTCCTTGCCCTTGATGGTCACATTTTAAGTATTACAGTATTTGTACATTATTAAATTATCACAGCGCTTGTGTGCTGCTGAGTATAGCATTCTACTATTTGTAAAAATCCCACAGCCTGTGTACTGCCAAGTATAACATTCTGCTATTTGTAAAAATACCACAGCATGTGTACTGCCGAGTATAGCATTCTGCTACTTGTAAAAAATACTACAGCCTGTGTACTGCTGAGTGTAGCATTATGCTACTTGTAAAAATACCACAGCATATGTACTGCTAAGTATAACATTCTGCTACTTGTAAAAATACCACAGCATGTGTACTGCCGAGTATAACATTCTGCTACTTGTAAAAAATACCAGAGCCTGTGTACTGCTGAGTGTAGCATTATGCTACTTGTAAAAATACCACAGCATATGTACTGCTAAGTATAACATTCTGCAATTTGTAAAAAATAAAAGAAACAATCTATTGATCAACCAGATGAAGTCAAAAACTTGTCTTTTTTTACTACATATACATTCAGTTAAACATTCCTTTCTTAAAAGGGCATTTCGTGATCCACAGCTTCATCCCCCACTTTTCTCAAAAAAAGTTGAGATTTTTATATCACTGGAATACTCTGGCTACATAATGTTTATGTACAAAATATTTCTTGCAGATTAATTCGCTTAGCAAAGATATCGCGAATTTGAATTTCGTTCTGGTGCACCAGAACGAAATTACAACGTATTGTCTATGGAGTAGTGTAATACACATAATCATGCATAACTCGCAAACACAAAATCGGAATGAACTGAAATTTTGGGAATATGCTTTTTTCGGGGATATGTACTGAAAAATGTCATAAAAAGAGGATGCTAGGATGACGAAATACTCCTTTAAATAACAGTAGAATTGTAGTATGATGTTTATCAGCTGAGAACAGTAAGCAAGGGGAACCATTTGTATTTCAACTTGTATAAAAAGTACCCCAAGCAAGCAAGTTTGAATACAGTAATATTATAAAGATACCCACATGTTTAAGCTACTTTTCTCTAGTATTTTTTCTTTTTTGTAAAAAAAACAACAACACCCTGATAAAGTTATAATGTGGTGGTGTTCATACTGTAGCGTAACAAGTAATTACCATATTTGGTAAGTATAGCACCTTATTAAAATATGACTCTTGTTTTGATTATTATTGAAGTAAATTTGATCCCCTTTTTAATGTTATTGTTCTGGATACCTTGAATGAGATACTGGAATATCTTGATGCAATGTATGTGCTCAAGCTTAGTTAACTAGTTGTAAGCTGAAAGGGCTTCTGTATATCACATAATGTGATGAGATCTAGCAAAATCAGTCGAAAGTCGCAAATATTGATTTTCAGATACAGCCAAACAAAGGAAATCATTTCTTTTGCTGTATTTTGTTTTGGAAACACTTCAACTGTTCTAGTCTTATTTCTATGGGGTTTTCTGCAAAATGTAGCTTTGCAAATGCCCTATACAATCATGTAGAAAACTGAAAATTGAGTATGCCCGACTTTAGACTGATTTTGCTTGATCACACCACATATATTGACTTCCTGTAAATGAATCCCAACTCATATTAGCATCCACCAGTTTTGAAATGTAACACTTTTGTAAATAAATCATATTGAAAATGTAAGAATCTGCCTATAATTGTGTCCTTTATACCTTGGCATTTGTTCATTCATTCGTTCGTTCGTTCATTCATTCATTCATTCAACAATTCATTCATCTCAGGTTTGTGTAAACAATGTTCTATGGTATGGCTCATCTCATGTTGAGAGTAAACCATGTTGGATTTCACAGTGCCCAATTTGAATCAGTGCAATTACACAGTTCTGTCACCAGTGTACGGACAAATTGCATTTGTATATGCCCATATACGCCTGCATGATTATGTTGGCATGCACGATTCGAATCTGCCAGTCTCAACTTGAGATGAGACTCACTATAGTAGACTCATAGAAAATCAAGCAAGCCAATAATTGCATATTTTCATAGGTCTTGTGGTTCTTGAGTTCAGGCCAGTAATATATCAAAATGAAAGTTTTGGGCATTTCCCCCCTGAGAAAATCATACACATAGTGCGAAATGACACACCTTATATCAAGCATTGGTTTCTCCTTTAAGAACCCGTGCCATTCTTCTTGTGTGTCGGCTTTACTTGTCTCAATATTTGAGTTTGAATGGTGTGAACAAAAACGTAGTGATTTGTGTTTGTACTATTATATGGGGCTTACGTTTTTGCTTCTCATATCAAAACCGCTGGAGCAATACGGCTCAAAATTTGCAAAAAGTGTTTCATTGACAAGCCTCAATCTAAAGAGTATGAAAAATCGGACCATGGCAAATGGATATCAACATGGTTTAAAGATAATGTTTTACTTAATATGCTAACGAAATTGCACAAGCATATAATTTATAGTATGTTGCACATTGCACATCGTCATTCTCTGATGGGAAGCCAAGATGTTTTTGCAAATTTGTCACAAATATCGGCACTTTGGTTTACTACAGAGGGAAAAACAGATTCCACTCTTCCAACTTATTGATAGGTATAATCATAATCCACGTAATGTTCGCCCAATGTGTATGTCACTGGATTCCCTCAAGCTTGTTGAAATGAATGACTCTTAAGGGGTCGAATAGCAATGTTTGCACAGTATTTTTTATTGGACGAGAGTGGTTGATAAACTATGTACATATTACCTATTATGCATCTGCCCATGATAAAGTGATTGATAAACTACATACGTATCATATTGTCATCTACCCCTGATGCAGTGATTGATAAACTACGTACACATCACCCAGTCATCTACCCCTGATGCAGTGATTGATAAACTACGTACACATCACCCACTCATCTACCCCTGATGCAGTGATTGATAAACTACGTACACATCACCCAGTCATCTACCCCTGATGCAGTGATTGATAAACTACGTACACATCACCCAGTCATCTACCCCGGATACAGTGATTGATAAACTACGTACACACCATCTTGTCATCTACTCCTGATACAGTGGTTGATAAACTACGTACACATCATCTAGTCATCTACCCCTGATACAGTGATTGATAAACTACGTACACACCATCTTGTCATCTACTCCTGATACAGTGGTTGATAAACTACGTACACATCATCTGGTCATCTACCCCTGATACAGTGATTGATAAATTACGTACACATCACTCAGTCATCTACCCCTGATACAGTGATTGATAAACTACGCACACCTCATCTTGTCATCTACTCCTGATACAGTGGTTGATAAACTACGTACACATCATCTAGTCATCTACCCCTGATACAGTGATTGATAAACTACGTACACACCATCTTGTCATCTACTCCTGATACAGTGGTTGATAAACTACGTACACATCATCTGGTCATCTACCCCTGATACAGTGATTGATAAATTACGCACACCTCATCTAGTCATCTACCCCTGATCCAGTGGTTGATAAACTACATACACATCATCTAGTCATCTACCCCTGATACAGTGATTGATAAACTACGTACCGGTACACACTATCTTGTCATCTACTCCTGATACAGTGGTTGATAAACTACGTACACATCATCTAGTCATCTACCCCTGATACAGTGATTGATAAATTACGTACACATCACTCAGTCATCTACCTCTGATACAGTGATTGATAAACTACGCACACCTCATCTAGTCATCTACCCCTGATCCAGTGGTTGATAAACTACGTACACACCATCTTGTCATCTACTCCTGATCCAGTGGTTGATAAACTACGTACACATCATCTAGTCATCTACCCCTGATACAGTGATTGATAAATGACGTACACCTCATCTAGTCATCTACCCCTGATGTAGTAGTTGATAAACTATGTAAATATCACTCAGTCATCTACCCCCGATGTAGTGATTGATAAACTACGTACACATCACCCAGTCATCAACCCCTGATGCAGTGATTGATAAACTACGTACACACCATCTTGTCATCTACTCCTGATACAGTGGTTGATAAACTACGTACACATCATCTAGTCATCTACCCCTGATACAGTGATTGATAAACTACGTACACATCATCTAGTCATCTACCCCTGATACAGTGATTGATAAACTACGTACACATCACTCAGTCATCTACCCCTGATACAGTGATTGATAAGCTACGTACAGATCACCCAGTCATCTACTCCTGATGCAGTGATTGATAAACTACGCACACGTCACCCAGTCATCTACCCCTGATGCAGTGATTGATAAACTACGTACACATCACCCAGTCATCTACCCCTGATGCAATGATTGATAAACTACGTACATATCATCTAGTCATCTACCCCTGATACAGTGATTGATAAATTACGTACACCCTCATCTAGTCATCTACCCCTGATGTAGTAGTTGATAAACTACGTAAATATCACTCAGTCATCTACCCCTGATGCAGTGATTGATAAACTACGTACACACCATCTTGTCATCTACCCCTGATGTAGTGATTGATAAACTACGTACACATCACCCAGTCATCTACCCCTGATGCAATGATTGATAAACTACGTACATATCATCTAGTCATCTACCCCTGATGCAGTGATTGATAAAGTACGTAAACATCATTCAGTCATCTACCCCTGATGTACATAGTGGTTGATAAACTACGTACATATCATCAAATCATCTACCCCTGATACAGTGATTGATAAACTATGTACACATCACCCGGTTATCTATCCCTGATAGAGTGATTGATAAAGTACATAAACATCACTCAGTCATCTACCCCTGATAGAGTGATTGATAAACTACGCACACCTCATCTAGTCATCTACCCCTGATGCAGTGATTGATAAACTACGCACACCTCATCTAGTCATCTACCCCTGATGAAGTAATTGATAAACTACGTAAACATCACTTTGTCATCTACCCCTGATGCAGTGGTTGATAAACTACGTACACATTACTCATCTACGGTAACAACTAGGCAATGTCCACATTGTAGATTACGACTGCATCTGGAAGATCTCTACGCAATAGTGTAACTTATCAATCACTGCATGAAGGGCATGACAGGATAAGACGTAGGTGTTTTACGCTATCATTTGCACAGTCGTTTGGTGGATCATTTTTTGGTTTGTTTATTTTCCAGTTCTGGAGTACCGTGTGTGAAGCTCTGGGATCTTCATACGACAGCTTATATCCAAAATCGATAAGACCTAATTAGCACGCAATCAAGTAATATCTTACGTTATTATTTTTATGGATTTAAATGGTTTATAGTTATACAAAAATATTATGATCCAGCTAAAGGAGAGGTCATCATTTTCACCGGCGTGTAAGATGTGTCAACTGCATGGAAACCTGTCACAATAATATATGACCTCAATCTAACCAAGATGGCTCAGAATTTCTCCAGGGTAGCCCTTTATACATTAATATATACATTAATGTGTGAATGGTATAACCCTGTATTGCCAGGATTTCAAGTAAAACAGTATTTTGTAAGAGCGAGATTAGTTGGGGTTTTTTGGATGCATATTTGTGTACTGATAATGAAAAGTTTAATTTTTATAATGATGAAATATTTTTCATATATGCATCCTAACTTACAATTTATATATTAAATCGAACCTGAAAATATTGTTCGCTTTGATGTTGTTGTTGTCGTCGTCGTCGTGTTTATTAATAAATACACACACACACAAAAAGACTCCACTAGTTTAAATGAGCAATCAATTAAACGTAATAACATTGATATGATCATTTGGGAAATTACTGCAGTATAATACCACACTAAACAGAATGGTAATGACGGAGAAACTACTGATTGAATGAAATTGGGTGCGAGTCGTAAATTTACCACTTCATTTACTATGTAAATTTACATTGATGGTACATCATTTGAAATTCAATGGTTTGTCGCTATTCAGACTCCAGCCATGCGCCAGTGTTAACGATTCAAAGTGCAAAATGACCCGTCCATTACTGTAACACCGGCGCGTGGCATTGAAATGTTAATACCATATTAAAGTATTATATAGATCTAATTTGCTAATGATAATTGCCATAATCATAGATAATTAGCAACATCAGATGTGCGTGGCACGACCGAATAATTGATCTTGAAAAACAGTTACAGGGTGGGGTTAGGCTCATTCGGTGATTTGCTCATCCAGAAGATCGTTAAAAATCATCAAAATTCAGATTTTGACACCTTTGTTATTGTCATTGATGCGCTAACATAGCCTGCTAGTGGTTAACCTAAAAGCTGTGTATTAAAGGCGAAATAAGACATTTTACATGGATTTGTAAATTCTTTATCTAAGTAGAGAAATTAGCTACATGAAATTCACCGGGGCTTAAACTTTGTCAAAAATGCTGTTTTCCTTTTGGTTTTTCGTTTTTGCCAATTTTTTCATTCAGAAATATCTAATGACAATTTTTATGACTTATCCTCAATATTTCAAGTAATTTATACACAATATTAATTTTTTGACACTTTCACTGGGATCACTGAGTGAGACTTTAACTGGGACAATTGTACAAAGAACGGAATATCGTGAAGATTCGTTGATACAATTCACGTTAATACAAGATTTCGTCATAGACCCTAGAAACCTTACTATATTCTATATGTTCTCGTTGTGAAATATTATATCTTGCACATTTCCTTCAATGGCTTGTGTTTTGTTATAAATCTTAAATGACTTGATACTCGTATTAGTGATTTTGAGTCATACGTGGTTCTTCATCTTACCTTGTACCCTAGCCTTTCTTCTCCATAGGTAGTAGGTAAAGAATAATATTATTTTGATCAATTCCTTTTTGAATAATATGAAGATTGAACGATTGAGGTTTCACAAAAAGGAGGCAGAAATATTGAATATTTAATGGGTTACTGATTTTCTGTAACTGAAAAGATTGGAATGTTATTGATTTCAGAATAATTATCTCTAATGCTTTGGGTCATCACCGATGCTAAGATTCATCCATTTATGTCAACCTCCGTGAAACCTTACTTAGTCGTACATCATCACGTTTTAAGGTTAGCAACCATTTTAAACTGTTGCGATTTGGTAGTTCACAACATCATCTTGCGAATGGCAGTTAGCTTAGCAAAAACTGCATTGATCATTTCATAGCGAGTGGGTAGAAGAATTGAAATATCACAGATATAATTGTGTACGTCCTGTGGTTCTTGAATTATGTTGTAAAGAGGGCTGAAACAACAACGTAGATAACTCATTAACAACAATAAATCAAGCAAGTTTTCAAAGTATATGATTTGTAGAATGAACTTTTGCAAAACATCAAAGTGTTATTTTTCAATAACACATTGACTTGGATAATGAAAATCGATATTTTGGCTGCAAATACCGCGTCTACCCTTAAAGAGTGTTAAAATAATCAATCCATATTTGTGATATTGCAATGTTCAATTACTAAACAAATTCCCATTAAATGGAATATACCTAGAAGCAGGTACAAACCAATAGCCCAATTAAGTAGCGTAAAATGAAATATGTGTGTACTTTTTGTCATATTCATGTGATGCTGCAAAACAATTAGATATGCGGTATGTCTTAGGCTACGATGTTATTATAACAAACAAACGTACTAATGCACTGAAATCCAATTATGTATATTATGCAACCTTTTATGAAATTATGTTAAAGATCTTGTAACAGCTCGTGTACCTTCAGACAGTCGACATTTGAACTGTTTATGTCCTTTTAATTACAATATCATACGAGATGAGGATGGTCATTACAAAAATGACAAAATATGTTGGATCACCCAGTAATTACCCAGGGAAACGTGTACCTGATTAATACCAAGGACTTAAGGTTACTATAAGTATAGTCTAAATAAAGATGGACATGCTATAGCTGCTCTCTGTCATATTGTTTCAAGTCCTTGGAATATTTGCGCTTCAATATCCAGTGGTTGACTTGCTGAGGTAAAAGCTTGAATGGAACTGGATGTTATTGGTAACGTCTGTGAATTAATTTCAGAACTTCACTCCTTTCAAGGTAAATTTTGAATTAGATAAATAAATAATAATAATAATAATAATAAAAAGACATTTATAAAGCGCTAGTATGCAAGAAAGCCTCTTAGCGCTGTTATACAAAGGATAAAAACATTATAAAAACACATGAGTGGAGTACACAAAGAATATAAACTACATTACAGACTTAAAAGCTACCATTACAGACTTAAAAACTACTATTCCCCAAACACAAAGCAATAATCTTGAGCAAAAATTATAACTAAATAGTATGGTACAAACTTAAAAGTACTATTAACCAAAAACACAACATTATAAAAGGTGACCAAAATATTCACATGTCACATAGCATTAAAAAGGCAAGTTAACACAGTAATATTCTCTTCAAAAGACAACAGATTAAAAAGGCATACACATGAGCCATGCAAGTTCAAAAAAAGGAACATCAGTTGAAGTGCTGGTTAAACAGAAAAGTCTTCAGTGATTTTTTGAAATGGTTGATGGATTGATGCTCCTAATTGCTTCCGGAAGCTCGTTCCATAATGATGGGGCAGTTGAGGCGAAAGATCGCGAGCCATATGTGACAGTCCTTGGAGCAGTTGGTATTTCGAGAAGTGTGAGATAGGCCTATGAAGAACGTAGGTTACGCTTCGGTTTGTGTCGTGAGATTAGTTCGCTTAAGTAAGTGGGAGCCATGTTGTGAAGACATTTGAAAGTCAGAAGGAGAGTTTTGTATTTGATCCGCTGACGGACGGGGAGCCAGTGTAGTTTGTAGAGGATTGGGGTTATGTGTTCGTTGCGCTTTACAAGACAGACAAGCCTAGCCGTGGCATTCTGTAGGCGTTGGAGACGTTGAATCAGTTTCTCAGGCAGTCCCAAGAGAAGGCTGTTGCAGCAGTCAATTCTGGATGTAATGAAGGCATGCGCGAGCTTTTCCGTTGCTGCTTCATCCAGAAACTTCCTTATCTGTCCAATGCGGCGAATACATGCCCACCCAGCACGACAAACATTGGAGATGTGTTTCTCCATATCGAGGCTGTCTTCAAATATAATGCCGAGGTTCCGAGCCTCATGCGTTAGATCAATTGCAGATTCACCAATGGTAACAGTGGAAGGGGGATTTGAACTAACAAAGCGTGAGTGAAAGTACAAGATCTCAGTTTTGCTGTCGTTGAACTTCATTTTGTTTTGCAATGCCCAGGCTTTAATGTCTTTTATGCAGCCTTCAAGACAGTCGATCATGATCGCGCGGTCTCCAGGATCAAAGAACAAATAAACCTGAGTGTCATCTGCATAGATAATGTGGTTCAGGCCATGTTGGTTCACAATGTCACTGAGAGGAGCAGAGTAGTATGTGAACCCCGGTGCTCCCGCAACAGAGCCTTGTGGAACTCCATATTGCAGATGATGGGATGAAGAAACGGCCTTACCAATCAAAACTGATTGTGTCCGACCTTCCAAGTATGATCTGAACCACTTGAGGGCAGTGCCTTCGATACCATAACGCAGATTCAGTCTTTGAAGGAAGATGTCGTGGTCAATGGAATCGAAGGCAGCGCTGAAGTCCAACAGGACAAGGATGGCATCCTGGTGTCCGTCAACCGCGCGGAGCAGGTCGTTTTGCACTCTAAGCAATGCAGTTTCACAGCTATGGTGGGGGCGGTAGTTCAGTATGTTCAGTATGTTCAGTCCTTCGGAGGGGACGTTAGACGAAAGAAAACCGCTTGACTGTAAAGATCCATCTCAGTTGCATCCATGATTTCCCATATGGAAAGCAATGTTTTGTTACCGACTAAATTATTCTAATACTATCTATAAAGAGGTTGTAACATAAATAAGGTTCTATATCAGGGTTAGGTGATCTAGGTATAATAACATCAGTGTATGAGTTGACAAGTAATGTGCTATTATCAACAGTACAATAACGTATATATTTTGGAATACCTTTCACGACAGAAGTGTGTCTTTACTATTGCACTGAGAACTGGTGGATATCAAGCATTTTATACGATAAGAGGTATGGGTTAGGATTTATTTTAGGTTTAACGTCGGTTGAGAGTTATAGGTTTAGGGTTAACATTCGAATGAAAGTTAGATTACGAGTTAAGTTTGCCATACAGTTGGAGAAAGATTGAGCAGCGGAGTTAGAGCTAATTTATAGGACTCAGGTAGGTTCAGGTTGTTAGGATATATGTGAAGTGTCATGTCAAAAGGAGACACTTTTAGGCAGGATCGTAAATGGAGAAAAGGCCCAAAATCTTTTTGACAATTTTTCACAATTTGGGTTTGTTATTAATGTTAAAAATGTTGTCTGATAGTTTTAGAACGGAATATAACTGGCATCTTGTACTTTGTGAGACATTTTTCAAGGTAATTCCTACTCTCAACATTGTCAATAATATTTTAAAGGCCAATATCTCAATTTCCAATTTTATAATATCATAACTTTCGAACTCAATATCTTCGCTTAGGAATGTCGATTTTATTGGGGAAACAGCATTGTGGAGCAAAATATCTCAAGCAAAATATCTCAATATTTAAGATATGTAAAAACATCAAAATTGATAACCTGCCCAAAAGTGTCTCCTTTTGACATGACACGTCACATATGAAAAAGTGCATTATATATATTTTCCTTCAGGCAGCTATTACAGATACAGCTTTCTTACTCTATAAACTGCAGCTTTGTCATGACGCAAGGATAAGAGCAGAAAGCCCTTTTAGTTTCCACCAGAGACGGATATAATGAATAAATATCTCGGTAAATGCTAAAAGGTGTTTCATTAAGGAATACGCTGCCATCTCTCTATTCATGTGTCCTTGTCACTTGGATGTTCATTACACAGGCTTCTTTACCCCGATAGGTCAACCTGTGACATTCACATTATGAATGTCTACATGTGATGTGTAGCTAATTATAGTGACATCATTATAAGCATGCATAGATATGAATACTATTGGAAATTGCATTTACAGTGATGTTTTGTTAGAACATACATCCGGAGTCTAATTGAACTGATTTGCAGAGATTTGATTGTACTTTTGTTTGAAGTATAATTATACGGAGCTTTATTGTATGCAGAGTGTATGGTAAAACAAGTGGTTCCATCTCCTGACTCGAGATAAATGATGCTATATGAATATAGCATTTCCTTACGGATTGGACTTTGTTCAAGATATTCGAGATCTGGCGTAAGGAGGTTGTTGTAAAAACGCTGAGACCAAAACCAGGAAACTCTTCGTAGCTTCGCCTATGTACAGTTTGTGAAGATAGTATGTTATTCAAAAGACTATGGCAATGACCTTGGATCATCACTAGAGGAGCAGATTCGTCAATAGTGATAAATGGCTATCTCCATTGTTATAAGAACACAAAATCTGTTATGAAAATGTAAAGGAAATACACAGATTTCGAGCAAAGAAGTTCCTAGCTGTTATAAACTCGTCTAAAAGACCATTTCAAATTAAGGACGAACTTCGGGTAGCTGAATTAACTGAAAAAACAGCGTCGAGTTGGAGAGACACGACGACAAGTAGTTTACACCAGATGCAGAACGGACATCATAAAAGAATTCACCAAGAGCTTTGAACGGACTAATATGGCGGATTATATCTGACACTATCAATACAGAAAGTCAGGAATTATGATTCCTTCTTCCTTTACACAAACATTTGTCAAGTAGTTAGGATAATTTTCTGGATCTGAAAAGTGCTTACATTTAAGCTCCATCCGTCTTACAAGTAACATTTTCTGAACAGGATACCAAACTGATTTTTCACTGCAACATACTGACGAAATTATCACAATTCCAGAGGATGAGAGTGTGTTCTTTCTTGAAGAGATATGATTCTGGCGTAGATGCTAACCCTCCACTCTATACATTCTGATTGCTATGCAGCCCTTGATATTTTGAGTTCAATTTCAAGGCACATTACTACCAAATCGTATGCTGTGTGACGTAAGCATATTAGACGAATGAGTTTTAACATTTGCGTCAATTGACTCCAATTTGAAGTTTCAATTTGATACATTTCTATAGTGTGTCAATAATGTGGGATAGATATTTTAGGACATCATTTAATAGTTTTACATGCGGTTATTTACGCCATAAGACTATTTCCGAATTTAGGAGTAACTTTGGATTTTGGTTTAGAACACTTTCAGCTCTAGTTCCAACATAGTATTTCTCATCTCAATGTTCGTGTCAATCACGTCAGTATCAACGATGGCGTCGATACGTTACTGTAAGTTATTTGCTGCCAAAGTTCTTCATATTCTAGTAGTCACTAGCTTTATCACTAACAGTATTACAAACTCTGCAACAGTCGAATCAACTACCCCTGATGTCAATGTCACGATTTATACCGAAAATGCCACGTTTATGGACACAAATACCACATTGTTTGACCCTTATTATCCAGGATCAGAAGGCGTATCGCTCTACGTGATAATTATGCTCGCTGTACTGGTATTTTTAGCTTTAATTTTATTGGCTGTTTATTTGTGTCATAAGGGAGAAGCGTATCGTAATAGTTAAGTAAGCGCGCACAGAAATGGGCAAATCAAAGCAAAGGTGATGTCAGAGTTGTAACGAGTCAAGTTACTGGTCGAGTCCAGTGATTTCTTGAGTCGAATCAAAAGATTCGAGTCATTGTATAATTGCGATACTTGGAAAATCTGAGTCGAGAAAAGTTATCATTTTGAAGGTCGAGTAGTATCTTGTTCAAATCTGGTAGTTTTGCCATAAGACACATCGTCATGCATGATCTGCTATAACAAATTAGTATTTCAAATTCAGGAAGTTAAAAAAGTGACTCTAGGGCAGTTGGCTTCCAAACCTAATCTTATTAATTCAAACATTATCTATTAGATGTCTTTTAAATTTCAATAATCTTTGAAGTTCAAATTAACATATGCATTTTTAATTATGTACCAGTCTTGAATTTCTGCTTAATCTGTTGAACTACATTTCTGCATGACATATTTGCAAGGCGATGTTGTAAAATTGAGTAGCTAAATGCAAGGGTATGACTCCCTGCTAAATGGAAGTCCCGTATGAATACTCAATGATAAAATGACTGACATAGTTTTAATTATTAGATACTTTATTATACAACCATGACAACCTTTCTACAAGGATCTTTTGATTATTTTGTTTGGTTTGCTACGCTTATATATTTAGATATTAGTTCAGGGATGTGATTGCGCCGATGAGAACGTGACAAATCTGTACTGTCGTACGCCTATAATATACCAGCCCTATTTAACAGCAGATGCATTGACTACACACATTATTAACCTTGTTATTGAAAAGGCCATTAACTTGAATAGGCTATTATTAAAAATATCACACAAAAAAGTAAAAGTCAAATTCGTATTTCTTTCACCACTACGTATAACACAGATATAATTTGCGAATATATTGCTTTAGGACACAACCAGTTTTTTGGCTGACATATTAAGAGCTATTCTCATGTTGACATAATGTTCATCAGCAAACCATCTCAATTTGCACGAGGCAAACTCACGTCGAGCTGGTGTAAATCACAGCTCGTCATTTTAATGGGATATATTTTAATTGACGAGCCGTGGTTACATGCAAACAGAAACAGAGCATGCTATATTAGTCGCATCCATGCATTGAGCGACAAAGGCCAACCGAACATGATCAATTGAAATGATTAGGGGCTGCTTTGTCGCCAAAACTGTAATAATTCATATTTTCTTGAACATTCTTGCTCATCTATCGCTGATATAGTACTACATTTTGGTTTCATGTTAGTTCTTGATGCATAATTTAACTACTTCTTATCACAGCCATAACTCAAAACCGAGTTTTGCGACAAGCCATTCATTTTATCACGTCACATCGCATTACCTGTTATTATAGCACCATATCTTAGCACAAACAATATTATCATAAATAGAAATATCAATGTTCTATTGAAAAGCGGACAAAATAATATACTTGTTGATCTCAATACAAAAAGAACTCACCTGTATCCAAGATTGGATTTGGACATGATACACTGATCGTCAACTAAAGTGTATTTTAGAGTCCAGTTTTATTAGTTCATTAAGGGATATAATGTCTTCCATGTGTATTATGTATGATAAAAGGTGTCCTTTGAATGTGGTATTTTGTCCAAATCAGTTCCAAACAGCAGAGGTTTAAGACTTAATTCTACCTCAGGGAAAACGTTGCAATTTATATGATCGTGTTACAATGATTTTATTTAATTATTTGTTTTCCGGTTTCATAATGTGTATTTTAGAGTCCAGTTTTATTGGTTCATTAAGGGATATACTGTCTAGGCATTCCTGAAGCAATCATTAGTATAATAGATTAATATCTGACCAAACACCAATATATGATCTATTACATACCAAGCCTTTTGACACTACTACATAGTTTCTGTTGGGGAAATAGGTCAAAACAATTCCTGAGGTAATGGCTACGGGCTATCATCCGCACCGGGAGGGTGGCCTCCTATTTCCCCAATAGAAACCATATAAATGTTAGTAAAATTGTTTTATTACACCTTACTTTGACTATGAGGATAAAGTTGAAAATAGTCAAAAGTAAGACACGACAGTGGACTTCTGGTGTATATATAAATGCGCTTTTATAAATGCGCACGTGACATCTACAAGTCGCCATACCGTGTTCAACGATGTAAGGTACCCGGATGTACACAAATTCCACACGCAAAAGTATAGGCGAAAATGACAGGTTACATGGAAAATTGCTTTTGCAAAATAGTGGCATTGATTGCAAAGGGCAAAATAATTTGAGCGAAACATCACTCTTTATTTAGATTTTCCATTACGGACAAAAAAAATTGATGACGGAAAAGCTGGATAGAGCTGATTTAAAAACTTGTATTTCAGTATTTCCGTGCTAAATGGGCGTGGCAATTGGCCATATTGATGACGAAATGTGATTCTTACTGGCATTAAGGTCAGAACTTAGTAGCTGCCGATGATGTTATTTGATAATTTTGCACGTGATGATAGGGAACTTAGGGGCTGTCATTTTCTTCTGGAGGAATGGGTCATGGATTTATTTATTTGGGAGTCAAGATAAGTATTTCCACTCCCCCGTGGTAGTGCCGCCACTATATATTGACCCTAATTTTAACTCTAATTTTAACGTAAATTGACGAAACTATATAACTTTAGCCCTTTTCGGAACCTCTCGAAATTAATAGGCTAGATATCCCCGCCCAACCTCCTCAACCCCAACATTCAATCAAAATGGACAAAAAAACAAATTCAAAATGTGTTTTTAAGCACCTTTTTGTGTCCCCCATGCTAAATCGGTAATCTGTACACCCTTTGTCACCCTTTGACGTACAATTTAGAGTATAAACACGTAGCTGACTGTATATGATCTAATCATCCCGGCTGGAAGATGTTGAGGAAGACTCGTATACTATACATCACGCTCATACGTTATATGACAATTTGACGTACAATCACGTATGTGATGCATGGTTTGAGGTTTATTCAGCTAGCAAGTTAGATCTCGTCATACACATTATAGTCATGGTATTTATTAGTTCATTAAGGGATATAATGTCTTCCATGTGTATTATGTATGATAAAAGGTGTCCTTTGAATGTGGTATTTTGTCCAAATCAGTTCCAAACAGCAGAGGTTTAAGACTTAATTCTACCTCAGGGAAAACGTTGCAATTTATATGATCGTGTTACAATGATTTTATTTAATTATTTGTTTTCCGGTTTCATAATGTGTATTTTAGAGTCCAGTTTTATTGGTTCATTAAGGGATATACTGTCTAGGCATTCCTGAAGCAATCATTAGTATAATAGATTAATATCTGACCAAACACCAATATATGATCTATTACATACCAAGCCTTTTGACACTACTACATAGTTTCTGTTGGGGAAATAGGTCAAAACAATTCCCGAGGTAATGGCTACGGGCTATCATCCGCACCGGGAGGGTGGCCTCCTATTTCCCCAATAGAAACCATATAAATGTTAGTAAAATTGTTTTATTACACCTTACTTTGACTATGAGGATAAAGTTGAAAATAGTCAAAAGTAAGACACGACAGTGGACTTCGGGTGTATATATAAATGCGCTTTTATAAATGCGCACGTGACATCTACAAGTCGCCATACCGTGTTCAACGATGTAAGGTACCCGGATGTACACAAATTCCACACGCAAAAGTATAGGCGAAAATGACAGGTTACATGGAAAATTGCTTTTGCAAAATAGTGGCATTGATTGCAAAGGGCAAAATAATTTGAGCGAAACATCACTCTTTATTTAGATTTTCCATTACGGACAAAAAAATTGATGACGGAAAAGCTGGATAGAGCTGATTTAAAAACTTGTATTTCAGTATTTCCGTGCTAAATGGGCGTGGCAATTGGCCATATTGATGACGAAATGTGATTCTTACTGGCATTAAGGTCAGAACTTAGTAGCTGCCGATGATGTTATTTGATAATTTTGCACGTGATGATAGGGAACTTAGGGGGGCTGTCATTTTCTTCTGGAGGAATGGGTCATGGATTTATTTATTTGGGAGTCAAGATAAGTATTTCCACTCCCCCCCGTAGTGCCGCCACTATATATTGACCCTAATTTTAACTCTAATTTTAACGTAAATTGACGAAACTATATAACTTTAGCTCCTTTCGGAATAATGACCCTCTCGAAATTAATAGGCTAGATATCCCCGCCCAACCTCCTCAACCCCAACATTCAATCAAAATGGACAAAAAAACAAATTCAAAATGTGTTTTAAGCACCTTTTTGTGTCCCCATGCTAAATCGGTAATCTGTACACCCTTTGTCACCCTTTGACGTACAATTTAGAGTATAAACACGTAGCTGACTGTATATGATCTAATCATCCCGGCTGGAAGATGTTGAGGAAGACTCGTATACTATACATCACGCTCATACGTTATATGACAATTTGACGTACAATCACGTATGTGATGCATGGTTTGAGGTTTATTCAGCTAGCAAGTTAGATCTCGTCATACACATTATAGTCATGGTATACTATTGTAATTGTATACGTCAATTTTGTTCAGTTTGATTCAACCGGCTTATAAAGTTTTACTTTACACGGAAGGAGAAAAAAAAAAAAAAACAATTAATTTATGAGTGTAAAAGGGGGGGGGGTGGTTTTGGGAGAAGGGGGGGGACAATTAAAATTTATAAAATTATAAGTAAGGCGAGAAGAGAGAAACCCTGTTCTACGGGCGAACGGACTTTTCAAGTAGGGTCGGTCGGTCGGTTGGTATTTAAAAATAAAAATAATTTTTTTTAAATAACCCAAAAAATCACAAAAATCTGTAAATAAATTTCAATTTGAGAAAATACAAAAAAAAAAATTGTCCTGAAATTTCCGAAATTTGGGGTCGGCATTCATTTGTACAGGAAAAATTTGTTTCCCAATTTGTTCAAAATAGAACAGGGTTTTCGTTTTTCGTCAAATAAATAAATAAATAAATAAATAAATAAATATATAAATAAATAAATAAATAAATAAATAAATAAATAAATAAATAAATAAATAAATAAATAAATAAATAAATAAATAAATAAATAAATAAATAAATAAAATAAATAAATAAACATTAGTTATGTTTGTACATGGGGGGGGGGGTGCTGTGTAATAATCATGATCCTTTGATATCCATGATTTATCCTTGCAAATTTATAGCATCGAACCTCCAGCCAATGTTCCTTGCCAGTGCTAGCCACGAAACAAGGTCACAACTGTAGCCACTCCTTTAATGGTCGTCATTTCAGTGATTGACAGTGATGTAATGCAAATATGGTGCTGTCCATCTGGTCACGTGCGCATTTATAAAAGCGCATTTATATATACAACCGAAGTCTACTGCACGAGGAAGTAGTCCTTGCCTTTTATGAATGACCGAATAGGTATAATAATGTGATTAACTTGATTCTAATACAGACAATCAAAAGATTGGTATGGGGAGCGACACAGCTGTGGCTGCTAGGAGAATACAGATAAGTGTCAAATCCGACTCATTTATAAATAAGTGAATTCTACATTTTAATATCGCTCTTTTAATGTTACAATTTCGTACCACATGCAGTATATGCACTATGTCATTTAATAGCAGGGATGAAGCTAAATTGATTCTCTGGTAAAATGTCAACTCTTTAATATGCCACATAAATCTATTTCGAAGGTTGATGATAACAACAATGCTGCTGATATACATGTACTAATGAAACTTAAACACGCATTAGTATTATAATAAATTCATATTAACTTCAATAAATTAGTTGTCTCGTGTGTTATTATTGGAATTAAAGGAATGTCTAGACTGCTTGCAGGGGTATACATGTATATATTTCTTTATAAGGATTACATAGATACAGGTTGTAAACTTTCCTTACACAAAGAAGACACATCATCCACCCACCCACAAACAGACGCACAAACAAGCAAACATTCACTCATCATTTTGCAAACCCCACACTCAAAAAAAGAAAGGAAAAAACGTAATGCAGCTTTACTCTTCGAGAGCAATCCGTCATGCACCTAAATACAGTGACTGGTTACTCCGTATACAATACATCACTCGGCTCATCTACCCTTATGCAGTGATTGATAAATTAAGTAAATATTACCCAATCATCTACCACCGATGCAATGATTGATAAACTACGTACGTATCATCCAGTCATCTACTCCTGATGTAGTAATTGATAAAGTACATGTCACCCGGTTATCTACTATTGATACAGCGGTTGATAAACTACGTATACACCAGGTAATTCATCTGCCCTGGTACAATGGTTGATAAACCACGTACACATCACGCAGCCATCTACCCCTACTGCAGTGATTGATAAACTACATAAACATCAACAAGTCCTCTACCCCTGATGCAGTGATTAATATACTTTGTAAGCTTCACCCAATCATTTAACCCTAATGCAGTGATTGATAAATTATATACACATCACCCAACCATCTACCCCTAATACAAGGATTGATAAACTACGTACATGTCATTTAGTCATCTACCCCTGATACAGTGATTGATAAACTACGTACACATCATCTAGTCATCTACCCCTGATGCAGTGATTGATAAACTATGTACACATCACCCAACCATCTACCCCTGATACAGGGATTGATAAACTACGTACATGTCATTTAGTCATCTACCCCTGATACAATGATTGATAAACTACGTACACATCATCTAGTCATCTACCCCTGATGCAGTGATTGATAAACTACGCACACATCACCCGGTTATCTACTCCTGATACAGTGGTTGATAAACTACGTACACATCACCCAGCAATCTAATGTACCCCTGATACAGTGATTGATAAACTACCAACACATCATCCAGTCATCTACCCCTGATGCAGTGATTGATCAACTACGTACATATCACCTAGTCATCTACCCCTGATGCAGTGATTGATAAACTACGTACATATCGTCTGGTCATCTACCCCTGATACAGTGGTTGATAAACTACGTACATATCATTTAGTTATCTACTCCTGATACAGTGGTTGATAAACTACGTACATATCATGTATTCATCTACCCGTGATGCAGCGATTAATAAACCACATACACAGCCCACAAAGGCGCAAATGACATGGGTTTCATCCAACCCTTTAATTTGCCAGGTATTATACTTACATTAGCTTCAGAAAATTGTGATTTCGAGATCTAGTGCAAATCATGTGCCTTTAATGAGCATTATTTTGCCTTTGTTGCTGTGTTTATACGTTTCGAAATAAAGATAAAATAATACAAAATTAAACTAGGTCTGTGGAATAAGGTGTATTTTTGAATTTGCACACATTAGGTTCCTCCACTGCACTAGGGAATGAACATAGAACATGTACTACAAAGCAGGTCGATGTTCTGAAGGACAAAATAAAATCAATGACAACAGATGGTAAAAATTAAACAAGAAATCGGTGTAGACATAATGATTTTTACAACACACGTTTGATCCAATTTAAAAAACATGTAAACATATCAGTGGAATAAAATTGAGGAATGTCGTATATTGTAATAGTATTTCTGCTTGGTGGTTGATTGTTTCGCTTTATGCAAGGAACACTTTCGAGAATATTTGTTCCGAAGATATAAACCAGGTAAGTGTACACACACTACATTTGTTGAGTATTGGGTCAAGAGTTTTAGTTTATTGTCACGTACATGACGTACTCAGTACTGAATACGTGGATGGGTGGTTTGATAATAAATAATTTTGTGGTATCATGTGGGTCCACTACTCCACTGTGTAAAATGACAGCCATTCAAATGCAATATTCTCAGCTATAAAGCGACTGGTTGCTTTAAATGTACATATTCTTATACTAACTATTTTCAGCTGTTGCGATTTGGTCGTTCACAATCACAGCATCCTGCAAATGGTAGTGAGCTTTGGCAAAATTGCATTGATCATTTCATAGCGAGCGTATAGAAGGATTCAAATATCACAGATATATTTTTGTAGGTCATGCGGATCTTGAGTTATGTTGTAAAGAGAGCTGAAGCCACATCACCTTTGTAAAACGTACATAACTCATTAACAACAATAAATCAAGCAAGTTTTCAAGGTATGATGTTTGTAGGCTGAACTTCTGCAAAACATCAAGTGTAATTTTTCATTAATATATTGATTTGATCTTTTTGGCTGCCTCGACCAACAGTACTTAATAAACACTTACAGACCAAGATCCAGGTAGTCATAAAAGATGGTATAAAAATATGGTTAAGGCTAACATTTTGAGATACAATCCGTCGAATAGGCTTGATTTTTTTGCAATCAATTTATCTCTAAAAAGCCTTAACATTTTCAAAGAAATTATACAAAGAAGATCGTTTTAACTCAAACAGTCCTGGAATATACCCTTATTTATGATTTGATAACAAATTTGCACTAAAACACTCATTTTTCATAGAATATAATTTGTTCTGAATTTGACCTGCTACCAGTTTCAGCATTCTCGATTACTCTTATATCGTGTGCTGGGTTACTTTACTTAGTGGCATGGATTCACGTAATGAAATACACGGTTTTATCCGGAGCGATTGCTTTATTTGCATAAAATTAAACCAAAACCCAGCCAGCACTTCACTGTGATCACACGTGCTAAAAATCAAATGCATACTATTTGAATTTAGCAATTGATAATTTCATTGTATTGAAAAAATTTCATTGTATTGATAAATATCTTACTTGTCACCAATACGCTATAATTTTTGAGAAAAATGCAAAAATATGCACAAAATTGGGCAGGGGTGTAGTACCCCCTTAAGAGCTTTCCTCTTTGTACGAGCTCCTGTCTCTGCCCTCCAACCAGTTCTACTATATAATTATTATAGTTATCGTCATCAGTAGTATTGCTTTGCTCCTATTAACACTGACCTTTCAAACGGATACGGTTATGAATGTTACCTTCGAATCAATAAGGGGACTTTCAGTAGCATCGATATGGCAACATTTAGGGGGTCTTTGATGAGAAAAGCAACACAGAGTCAAGGGATATCGGTGATTTTTTTTAAATAGAAAGAAATAGTGTCGTTGGTTGATAAGTTAAAATTTTGAATAAATATGAGGAATATTTGAGAGCTTGTATAGGGGTTTGAAACGCCTTGTATGTCCACACCAAATATAATGCTGACTACGCCGTTGTTAATGCTATTCATATACCAACGACATTAAGGGGGTACTACACCCCTGTGGTAAATTTGTGACTGTTTTTGCATTTTTCTCAAAACATAATAACACACTGGTAACAAAAGTTACGTATTTTATTGGGGCAAGGAATCCAATTAATATACTGAAATTTCAGTGACTCAAGACAAGCGGTTCAGTATATATGATAGGAAACGAGGTACATCCTAGCGGTACCTTATTTCTTATCATAAATAACAAACCGCTTGTCTTGGTCACTGAAATTCCAGTGTAGTAACTGGAATCCTTGCCCCTATAATATACATAACTTTTGTTACCACTGTTTTATTAGTTTTTGAGAAAAATGCAAAAATAGACACAAATTTATCGAGGGGTGTAGTACCCCCTTAAAAGACCATTTTCTAAGTGTTACAGAGAGTGAAATATACTTATTGAAAAATTTGAACAACATGTCCCTGGATATTTCTAAGCAGTCAACATGATAAGTTGATGCTTCATAATTATTTTCTAATGTTTTCAATCAGTTATCTCACGCACCTGCCGATATGGCGCGAAGAAGGAGTCTACTCAGCACCGGCCTATGCATACTAACGCTTGTTTGTTTCCTGTCCAATGTGGCCTTTATTCTTCATCACTTCTCCATTACTCACCAACCAAAAGACGTTCAACTGAGAGAAGAGTTTGGTAAGTTGATCGTACTTCTTTTGCTTATTTTGATTGCTTCAACAAGAATATATACTGCATTAATAAAACGATCTACTCTAAAGAAAATTAATGGCAAAATATATATTGTTCTAGAAGACCCCTCTGACCAGCTACACCAATTATCGTGACTATCTACAAGTTAATATTTGAATATAAAAAGACTGTTTTTCTTGTTAATATGAACCAGTAAAATTACTTAAAATTTTAAAGTTCAAACAGAATAGGGTTTTTTGGTATATCCAATTTATGCAAGTATACACGAAATTAGCCTTAAGGCCAGACTTCTTCCAAGTTTAGACAGCTTTATTATGCCAATCCCTGTCTGGGATGAAGGTAGTACAGATTGTTATTCTATTTTTTAGGATGTGTACTACGTATATTTGTGTCATTTAACGTCTTTTGAGTCTATTTCAAATGTACTTTTGTAACTTGTTCCCAGATCAAGATGACGCAGAATACTCTATATCTCGTACGCGTGGAGAGGATCGCCTCGAGGATCGCCTCCAATTTAAAGAGGACGAGGATACTGTACCAAAGAAAAAGAAGAAGAAACGACGTCCTGCACACAAAGACCATGCGAATCACCATCATGGTCGCCATGGTGATGAGGTGGTCCCGAATGAAGGGATTCTTCAACAAATACCAGATAAAAGCTCTGAAGAAGGCCACAACCCACGGGAAAATATACGCAAAGAATTAGAAGCTGCAGAAGAACAAATGAAACATTTCTTGTTAGAAAAACATTTTGGAATTCCTGAGGATGTTAAAGATAAGAATCAGGACGCTGAAGGTCGTAATAAAATGCAACTCAACGAGGAGATGATGCGCAAGTTTTTTGAACAACATAGAAATAATCTTGAAGAAATCAAGAAATCGAATAAAGACATGACACAAGATAATGTAAGAGATTCGCAACAGAAAGAATCGGTAGCTGTAAAAGATTATCATATAGATAACAAAACAATAACAAATAAACCCTATTTCATGAACACACGGGCTGCCGATAAGAATGGACCCGGATTGATGGGCAAAGCAGGTGCGCTGGGGACATTGCTTGGTATGGACAAGGAAAGAGAGAAAGAAGGTTACAAGAAGCATTCATTTAATGAATATTTGAGTCGGAAGACGTCACTACATAGGAGTCTTAAAGAGCCCAAGATATCCCGAGTAAGTTACATCTGCTCTATTTTTTCATTAGCATGAAAGTTTATATGTGTTGGTAGACTTCATAATTAATTATTCAAACCTTTGATCTCAACACAAAATTAAGACGTACCTCACATTTTCGGACACAACTTTGACCTTCATCAGGATACTGGCAACCCAAGTTTGGGATCAGTGTCCTTTTGGACACTTGACCCCAAAACTTGGTCGTACACTGTGGGTAATTTGTATCGGAGTAAATCAACCATCACTCAACCGCGACGGGGGCCGATACAAGTTACTCAGAGTGTACGGCCAAGTTTTGGGGTCAAATGTCTAATAGGTCTCTGATCCCGAACTTGGGTTGCCAGTCTCCTGATGAAGGTCAAATTAGTAACCGAAAATTTGAGGTACGTCTTAATTTTGTGTTGAGATCATAGGTTTAAATCATTAATTATATTTTCTTTATCTTTTTATTCACAAAATAACATGTATACTATCAACATAATATCAAGTGCTTTAAATAGAAGAGCCAAAAACACATTTAAAATTAGCATTCGGTATTGTGATATTCCATGTTTGCTACACTTTTTTGCCTTTTAACTGTTACTTAAGTTTATACTTATTGTATTTTAAGAGCCATAAAGAATGACTTGGCAATTTCCTTTGTAATCAGTATACATTTTAACAGCATAAAATGAATATATAAATATAATTCAGTGTAAAACATTCATTACCGCACCGAGGCGATTGTGCGTAAATAATCTAAATCGGCTAACTGAATATTAATAATTTTTAATTGATCAATCAATAATCGTTCAACAGTTTTAGTTATTCAAATATTCTAAACAAATATGAATGATATTGACAATCACACATGTGCCATATGATATCAATCAATGATTGAGTGTAAGTGAATAAATATTACAAATTTAGTAAATTAATCGCAATGACGACAAACTGCTCATGGACGCATAAATAATGCAGGCACTCGTGGGTTAATTCTAGAGAAGGATGTGATGAATTTCACCAATGGCTATAATAATGAAAACTATTTAAAACACTTGCATTTGATGTGTAGAAAGAGACTAAGGATTTTGCCCAGATATATGTAATATTATACTATTATTACTCCTAACAATTGATGGAATAATTCGTACCAATATTGATGTCACAGTTTCCATGGCAATATGAAGATAACTTTAAAACCATGCATCAAGGTGATAAGATAATAATGGGTTTTCTCTAATTTACATAACAGACGTCCTTCAATTTCACCTTTGCTATCAACATAAGATTGCATGCAACAAATACAGATCTGAACTTCAACATTCTACTGATAAAGGGACCAGTTTAAAAAAAATCATGTATGGTGCTAATCATTTTGACACACCCTGTATCAATATGTAATTGATGTTTAATTTGAAACGATGAAGAAATTAACAAATAGTATACTTTGTGTACATTAAACGTACAATACATTCTTTAATTTAGACACCCAGAACTTAAAATCAGCTTATCGATATTTTATGTGAGTTGAGATTCTGCTGAATTCGACTTGAAAATATTTAAAATATTGAAGTGTTGAAGTATATCACACTCGAATAAATGACGCATGGCAGTTATTTCCGTAAAGTATAGGACTACCTTCATTCACGTTTGGTTTTTAGTATACAAATATTAACTGTCTATGAGTGTGATTGTCGAAATATAATCACGAGGTGAAAGATGGATTCCGGCGAGTGGAATGGAACAATACATCATTCACCGAGTGATTATATTTCGACCATTACATGAATTTAAGACAGTTAATATTTGTTTTATATCACTCATACATACATTCTGTTGCTCAAAAATACTATAGATAAGATAGTGAATACATTTTTTCATCAACATAACACCATGTTTTGCCGTGACATACTTAACATTTTGGTGTCCACCCCATAACTAAATCGGCGAGTCTAAGAGTCAGCGCACGGTTTGGCCCTCTGGTTTGGCTCAGGCGCACTACGGCGCAGCACCATGTTGGTAAAAACTATGACACGGAGAGGCTGATGGTAAAAATGATAAATGGCTATCAACGAATGAACTGTCTCGAATTTATGTATGAGTGATATAATTAAAGATCAAATTTGAAATCTGTTTTACTGATCCATCCACATACACTCTAAATTTCAAGGATTTAAAATACATCCTAAGGGATTGTGATTAGGGACCAATCAATTAAAATTCAAATCTATAAGATTTAAAATCTTAAATTGATTGATTTCTAATTGCAACCTTAAGGATTTATTTTAGAGTGTATGAATTTCAGAAATCTGTCAAACCCACCTTTTTCCAATAAGTTAATTTTCTTCTCGTCTCATGAAAGTGAGCTTGTCACGGGGCTTGTCACCTGTTTATTTCTGTTTTTATCATGTGCATATTAAATTTGTAGCTAAACAGTGCATGCATTTTTTACCATGTGTAATGTAAGTTGTAATTTAAGATGTAGTTTTTAAAAGTTTGTTTGTACAGCGCTGATAAAATGATGTCTAATTGTAAGAAAACATCAACAGACAACATAGTTACAAACAAACGTTATCAGTCATTAAATTCCTGTTGCAGGTGTCGTGATATAGCGTACCCAAAGAAGCTTCCTAAAACCAGCATTATACTATGTTTCCATAATGAAGCCTGGTCTACATTATTAAGGACTATACATAGCATATTGGATAGATCGCCACATCAGCTGATTGAGGAGATATTGCTTGTTGATGACGGAAGCCTAATGGGTGCGTACTTTTTTGTACCCAATTTTGGTTGATGTGAAAATAATGTTCTTATAACTAAGACACTCCAATAAGCCACAAAGCTAACACATTGCCTAAACCGTTCTGTTATAGGGCATTTCGAGGAGTCTTAACTGTTGCTGTATAGTTGTTGTAGCCGTATAGTTTATTGTTAAGGACCGTTCACAAACACTTCTTAGGGGGGGCTGATGCAAAAGGGGGGGCTGAAAATGTTGACCCTCCTAGGGGGGCCTGACAAAAATGACCACAAATTTTCTTGGAAAAATTAAGTTTATACGCTTTTCTATGGGGTTGCACGTTGACCCATAATTTTCATGTCAAAAAGGGGGGCCTGAAATATTTGAGGTTTGTAAAGGGGGGAGGCCCTGAAACAATTTTGCGATGAACTTTTTTTGCATCAGGCCCCCCTTACAAGTGTTTGTGAACGGTCCCTTAGATGACTTATTTGCAAAATAGCGTCTTTGCTTTCAAAAGTATAGAACTTTCTCAAAGCATTATGAAAAGGATAATGAGATTGGTTTGAAATTTGCCCTAAAAAGGATATAGATATTGCATGTGTCGGTAGTGAGTGTCATTCAGAGTTGTTTTAATCTGGTTTGTAAAATCGCTCGGAACCACTCTTTTGTGACAAATAGATTGATAAATATATATGCCAGCACTATATGGCCGGTAATTGGGTCATTTAAAAAACTACCATAAGCGAGGATCATCCTTAAAATAACACCCCTTCTTCCAGTAAAATGCGTGTTTTGAGACCCTAATTGCGGATTCGCGCGGATCCCTGTTTTGCTTTTCAAAACCACCCTAAATCCGCGTTTTCTTTCACGCGGATGCTTACAACTTTTATACATGATTGCCCCCCCCCCGGGTGGAAATTGCAAGTTTTATTCCTATATCATTGCTAACAATAATTATTTTGAAATCATGCTCAATACTATAACATTCAGACTATATTGATTTAAACATGTCAACTCCTTTTATTTCAGAACACCTGAAAGAGCCATTGGATGATTACGTGGCCACAATCCATGAGGTATCCGTTCGTATCATTCGAAGTAAAGACAGGATTGGTTTAATCAGAGCAAGAGTTTTGGGTGCTGAGCAAATGAAGGGAGAGATTCTTACATTCCTTGATTCACATGTCGAGGTCAGGCACTTTTTTAAAATTATTATCACAAAGTTTATAAAGGAATCGGATAGCAACGTCTGCACAGTATTTTTCGTGGGACCTGAGAGCACATCAGATACACCAAATTGCATTCCAAATATACGAGGAATGTGATTCTGGTATCAAATAATTTTGATTTTTTGAAATCCGCAATACAATACAAATTTTATGGCAAATTAATAAATATTGATATTTTTGACCTTTAACAGTCCTCGAAGTAAACTTAATAAATCTAGTGATGTGTACTTAAAGACCCATTCAGTGATCCCAGCGCAATTGTAAAAAAATTAAATTATTTATAAATTGCTTAAAAGTGAAGGATAAGTCATTCGAATTGTCATTTGGTATTTTTGAAATGACAAATGTGGCAAAAAATGAAGAAAACAGCAGCACTGACGAAATTGAAGCCCCGTTCAAATAAATTTAGCTAATTTAGCTATCAATATCTAAATTACAGATTCGTGTAAAATGTCTTATTTTGTCTTAAATACACGGCTTTCGGCTGAACCACTCGCATAATAATAACCACGGATAATCCTGTCATATAATTTCTAGGTTTCGGTAGGATGGCTGGAACCTCTTTTGTCTCGTATCGCTGAGAATCGCACCATAGTTGTTATGCCAGTTGTAGATGTCATTGACGCTGACACTCTAGAATACGGAAAAGTAGCAGAACCTATAGAACGAGGTGGATTTAATTGGAGACTACAATATAGATGGAAGGCCACACCCAACTATTATGATAGACCTAAAACGTCGCCGATTAAGTGAGTGATGACTTGGATATTTTCGTACATTCTATTTATTACAAAAGCTGGGCTAACACAAATCGGATACGTTCTCTACTTCCAAGAAAAGGAAGATACAGTCATTCGTTTGATAGGCGTTTTCTGGGCGTTTCCATAACATAGGAAATAGGAAATAGCACTTTAATGCTAAAATTGCTCAAATACGGATTGAAGAATCACTATTATGATGTATGGCCATTGCTAAATTAAAGTGTGCTGAGGCTTGTGGATCAACGTCTAGGCGTTGTGCCTGTGTGTAGCGCACTATAAATCACTGCGCTTTATATACACAACAAACATAAGACATTATCTTATACATGCTATATTGTCTGTGTATCCGGAGTAAATGACTGAATGACGTGTACGTACTGTATCATCAGGGGTATCTATGTTTACTGGTTATTATGTACGTAGTTTATCATTCACTGTATCAGGGGTAGATAACTGAATGATGTGTACGTAGTTTATCAATCACTGCATCAGGGGTAGATGACTGAATGATGTGTACGTAGTTTATCAATCACTGCATCAGGGGTAGATGACTTGATGATATGTACGTAGTTTATCAATCACTGTATCAGGGGTAGATGACTGAATGATGTGTACGTAGTTTATCAATTACTGTATCAGGGGTCGATGACCGGGTGGTGTATACGTAGTTTATCAATCACTGCATCAGGGGCAGATGACCGGGTGATGTGTACATAGTTTATCAATCACTGCATCAGGGGTAGATGACCGGGTGGTGTATACGTAGTTTATCAATCACTGCATCAGGGGTAGATGACTTGATGATATGTACGTAGTTTATCAATCACTGCATCAGGGGTAGATGACTGAATGATGTGTACGTAGTTTATCAATTACTGTATCAGGGGTCGATGACCGGGTGGTGTATACGTAGTTTATCAATCACTGCATCAGGGGTAGATGACCGGGTGATGTGTACATAGTTTATCAATCACTGCATCAGGGGTAGATGACCGGGTGGTGTATACGTAGTATATCAATCACTGCATCAGGGGTAGATGACTTGATGATATGTACGTAGTTTATCAATCACTGTATCAGGGGTAGATGACTGAATGATGTGTACGTAGTTTATCAATTACTGTATCAGGGGTCGATGACCGGGTGGTGTATACGTAGTTTACCAATCACTGCATCAGGGGTAGATGACCGGGTGATGTGTACATAGTTTATCAATCACTGCATCAGGGGTAGATGACCGGGTGGTGTATACGTAGTTTATCAATCACTGCATCAGGGGTAGATGACTTGATGATATGTACGTAGTTTATCAATCACTGTATCAGGGGTAGATGACTGAATGATGTGTACGTAGTTTATCAATTACTGTATCAGGGGTCGATGACCGGGTGGTGTATACGTAGTTTATCAATCACTGCATCAGGGGTAGATGACCGGGTGATGTGTACATAGTTTATCAATCACTGCATCAGGGGTAGATGACCGGGTGGTGTATACGTAGTTTATCAATCACTGCATCAGGGGTAGATGACTTGATGATATGTACGTAGTTTATCAATCACTGTACCAGGGGTAGATGACTGAATGATGTGTACGTAGTTTATCAATTACTGTATCAGGGGTCGATGACCGGGTGGTGTATACGTAGTTTACCAATCACTGCATCAGGGGTAGATGACCGGGTGATGTGTACATAGTTTATCAATCACTGCATCAGGGGTAGATGACCGGGTGGTGTATACGTAGTTTATCAATCACTGCATCAGGGGTAGATGACCGGGTGGTGTATACGTAGTTTATCAATCACTGCATCAGGGGTGGATGACTGAATGATGTGTACGTAGTTTATCAATTACTGTATCAGGGGTGGATGACCGGGTGGTGTATACGTAGTTTATCAATCACTGCAGCAGGGGTAGATGACCGGGTGATGTGTACATAGTTTATCAATCACTGCATCAGGGGTAGATGAGTGGGTGGTGTGTACGTAGTTTATCAGTCACTGCATCAGGGATAGATAACCGGGTGGTGTGTAGTGGTAGGTGACTGGGTAGTGCGTACCTAGTTTATCAATCACTGCATCAGGAGTAGCTGATCGGGTGATGTGTACATAGTTTATCAATCACTGCATCAGGGATAGATGACCGGGTGGTGAGTACGTAATTTATCAATCACTGCATCAGGGGTAGATGACTGAGTGGTGTGTACGTAGTTTATCAATCACTACATCAGGGGTGACTGGAAGATGTGTACGTAGTATATAGATCACTGCATCAATGATGGATGTAAGCGTAGTTTGAGAATATCCATACAAATACACACAATGTATAATAAGAGAGCTATTTTATTTATCATGTTTATGTTAATCGTTCTGATATTTCAATATTTTCAGAACCCCTGCGATGCCTGGTGGGCTTTTCTCTATGGACCGTGATTTTTTCATGAAATTGGGAGGATATGATCCAGGCATGGATATATGGGGAGGAGAGAATATAGAGGAATCTCTCAAGGTAAAAAATGGATAATGAAAAATGAAAGCATTATGTAATAAACAATTAAATTCACTCTCTACGAAATTCAAATAAAATGAGTTAATTTCACATCGGATGCATGATGTTGTTATTTTGGATATTTACGCTTATAGCCGCATGTCGAATTGACTACACGTTGAAAATGAAGTTTCAAGTTTCACACGGTTTTGTAGTCCAATGTGTTGCGAGTCCAATACGGAATTTCTTGTGTCCAATTGGACGACAACAGAATTACGCGAGACCCCGTGTTTGTTAAGTATATTCAAATACATATTCAAACTGATATAATTAAAAATAACCAATTCTTCTTTCGTCCTGCAAATTGTCAACAGTACACAGTAACATTCAGTCTTTCTTCTTTCTAGGTCTGGATGTGTGGCGGATCTATAGAACTAATTCCATGCTCGAGAGTCGGACATATCTTTCGAGCAACACCACCATATAGTTACCAAGGTAGAAGTGCTTTATCAGTGGTCGAAAAGAATTCTCGTCGTGTTGCTGAGGTACCGTAATATGACTGTTAATTTGTTTGTCTTTATGTATTGGAAATAAGATTATATGATATTCCAAAATTAGTATACCATTGTACATGTCAGAACTTTAAAAAAACACTGTCTAAAACTTCAAATGCCATGCTAGAAACTGTCACAAGGATCGATGTTTCCTTCTTATATCACTCTATGTGTAGGATATGTAGTAAATATTATGTTATAATATATTCAGAGTTTATTAACAATATTATGAACTCCATATAGACGAATCCATTTTTACACCTCAATGGCAGCCATAGCTGGGTCCCCACTTAGGTCTATCCCACCTAAAATGTGAAATGATGTGGCCTTGGCGGGGATATTAAAATGCATTCCATCACCCGTGTTACATGTAGACAAAAGAATGATGAAAGTTTACAACACAATACAATTCATCATCGATTTTTAAGCGGATTTAATCCACCCAATTGGGCAGTAACAACACCAGTTTGGTGCAGACGGGACCCAGTAATGGCCGACTGAATTCTGACCATCACTTGGCTCGTTGGATTCGTCTATAGAGGCAGATTAACAGAGAAATGTCACGTTTTAATACTCGGCATAATAATGGTTCTAATATAAAGAGTGGTGGCGTAACTTGCTCATTCACTTTCAGAAACGACAAGAATGTAATACCAGTAGATGGCGCATATTAGCTTTTATTATACAGAGGAATAAGTGTGCTGTAATTTTTAGATGAAAACCGAAATTTAGAGTTTGTCAAATATCCCTGGTCAAAGGGCGTTATCAAGATGGATGTCGTTGAAGGTCACAAGCTATTAAATTAACCTGTTACCTTCTGAAAGTGGTTTCATATTGATGAACATTACACTTTGAGAACACTGACTCTTTTCAGGTATGGATGGATGATTACAAAAGGCTTTATCTCGATCGCCATCCACATCTATTGAAGAAGGATTATGGCAATGTCACCGATAGGATCGAGTTACGGAAGAAACTAAATTGCAAGAGCTTCCAATGGTACCTAGACAATGTTTATCCTGAATTGTACCGTCCTAATGTAAACACAGATTTGGAACGTTCAGCTGCGGTGAGGATAGTTTTAATATTTCCACTAGTGATTATATTAGTCATTATTAATTCTTATCGATTGAAATTAAAGGTCCGTAACCCGATCGACAGCATCACCCCCCTCCCCCCGATTTTTCTCATTATTGATGAATTTTTGGTATCATTTAATAGATTATATTTTTCTCATTACCATCCTGAAATTTGACGATCCAATTCGATGTATTTCCGGAGAAATCATGAAAAACCAGGCTATAGTGGTATACCACCTTCGACATTCTGGGTAGGAAAAAATGAATCCGTGAATAACAGCCGTTTTACTCCCATACCAATTCGCACGAACTGAAATAGGTCCAAAATAATGAGGGCACTATAATGATGCAATTACAGGGGCGTGGCAAGCGGGTGGATAGGGTGGACAAAGTTCAGAGGCAGCAAGGGTCCAGAGCAAAAGCGAAAATGAAATAAGGCTGATAGAGGAGATGCCTTGTCTATGGGCCCGAGAATCTTGCTACGCCCCAAATGATTTGGTTTCTAGAACCAACAAATGTGACGTGGTATATCGAAAGGAGACACTTTTGGGCAGGATCGTAAATGGAGAAATAGCAACAAAATCTGCCTGGGATGAGTTTTTTTAAACAATTTGGGTTTGTTGCAAATTTGTGATGTTAATAATGTTTAAAATATTGTCTGATAGTATCAGACCGGAATATAACTGACATCTTGTATTTTTCAGACATTTTTCAAGGTCATTCCTACTTTCAACATTGTCAATAATATTTTCAAAGGCCGATATCTCAATTTCCAATTTTATAATACCATAACTTACGAACTCAATATCTTCGCTTAGGAATGTCCTATTTCGTTGGGGAACGGCGTTGTGGAGCAAAATATCTCTATATTTAAGATATGTGAAACACTCAAAATTGATAACCTGCCCAAAAGTGTCTCTTTTTATAACACGTCACAAATGTGTATATCACAGTGGCCCATAGAACAGTACTTGAGGGGTGGTCACCAAACTACTCGTGCTTTTGTTTATACTGCCTAAAAGAAACATGTTCCAGGCATGCAATTTCACTGGGATAATGAAATAAAGATCTTTCACCTAATTCCGTATTTTGTTTGGAGTTAAGTGTGGGGATGAGGCTGTCAATGACAATTAGGTCACACATCTTAGGACCGATAATGAAGCATATTTCGGGGGTTGGTTTGCAAACCCTGTGCAAATTTGTTTTTTGTTTATTTTTGTTTTGTTGTTTTTCTTTACAATCTAATCATAACATTTTAATGATGTATTATCTTTGTAGGTGAAAAATACCGGTGTTAGTAGGTGCCTCGATTCTAATGATCAAAATGGCGCTCCTGACAAGAAGCTTATTATTTGGAATTGCCATGGTATGGGAGGAAATCAGGTACGAATCTTGGTTGTGGGCTCGTAATGTGTTGGGTGTATAATTGGAAAGTATATATCGGTGTGGTGGGGTGGGGTAGTGTGAGTGAGGGGTTCACCTTTTACTCCGAGATAAAAACAGCATAAGAGGTCTATATCATGGTATTTCGAGAAGTGGTAAAAGTCCTTCTGTCCTGCATGGCCGTTCCCAAATCGATAACATCCAGTCCAGTGTCCTGTTTCTATACATCCACGTATGTTAGTGGGATCTATCAGGTTTTCTGTTTCCATGTTTTGGTGTCCAATGGATCAGCCGGCTACAGGCTCATTTTTGCTTCTGTACGCATGCCCAACGAAACGTGTCCTCCTCTCTCTGATCGTCTGTGAAAGTTTCGGTAGGTCTCCATAGAGCTCTTTGTTCGTGATATGCTGCTTCCAATCGATGTTGTATACTGCTCTAAGGATTCTTGTGTAGCAACCATCACGTTCTTTACATAGTCTGTGAGACATGCTCCATGCTTGAAGTCGCTCACTTCTTCTAGTTTGGTGCTATTGTTTGTCTGATGAGGCCAACCCTTCCAACAGATGATTATACCCTTTGCAGTAGCTCCTGTGCTTGGGGGCTTTCCTCTGAGAGTAGGGCTATGTCGTCTGCAAAGTCTAAATCTGTTAGCACTTCAGGTCCGATTCGTCTGCTTCTTCTCTTCTCCAGCTGTAATCCAAGCTGCTCTTCTCTGACTTCGACTGCTTCTCTCAATGCATAGTCCAATATCACCACAAAGAGGTGTGGGGCAAGGGTATCTCCTTGCAGAACACCAACAAGAATATCAAACAGTTCAGTTTATCCATCTGGCGAAACTAATTTTGCCTTGGTATCTTCATACGTTCTTGTTATACTTTTCATTGATTTTCGTTGATAAAGGTTTCCATAGGCTTTGAGAATTTGTAGCATCTTTCTTCCTCTATGAATGGTATCAGAGGCTTTCCTGAAGTCTATGAAAGTTATTATTACAGGCAGGTTTTTAGCCTTAACTCCTTCAATGATCCTTTTTAGGGCCAGTATGTGGCTTACTGTTGTTCGGCCAACCCTGAAACCTTTCTGGTTGATCCTAACAACTTTGTCTACTTCAGGCCTGATCCGGTTGAGAATCATTTTATTGAATATCTTGGCTACAACTGAGCTTAAGCTTATCTCTCGATAGTTCCCTGCTTGACTAAGATCTCCTGACTTAGGAATTGATACTATGTTGAGGATAGACCACTGGTCAGGCTTGCTTCCTTTAATCAATGCATTGTTGCAAAACTCCAATATTATGACATCCAGATCACATCTTTTAAGTACCTCTGGTGGAATACCATCCTCTCTGCAACTCTTCCCTTCTACCAGTGCAGTATTTACCTTTGCATATTCCTCCTGACTAAATGGTGCCACTTTGATGTTTAGATCCTTGGCCACCGGTACAATATCCTCATCTTCTCCATCTATTTATGGAGGGCTACCTAGGAGCTCTTTAAAGTGGGTGAACAGTTGTTAATCCTTTCATTCTGTGTGTCTCCCTTCAGCTGACCTTTCACTGATGCTTTCCTTCCAGTTATTTCATTAATTAGCTTCCAGCTTTGTCTATGCTTGCAGTTGTCATGCGCTTCCTCAACCGCTCTTAGCCTTTTATTTAGATCTTCTTCCGTAGCAGTATTATGTGCTTCCTCTAAGTTTGCCTTGGCTTCCATATATCTGTGTCTGTTTTTACTCAGTTGCATCCAACTGGTACGCATCATAGGTTTCTCTGATGTTTCTCTTGCTCTCGTCACTCTATTATCGCCTGAAAGCCGCACCTTCCTATTCTTCTTTTCAATTGGTATAACCTGCTGCTTCCGTGTTGGCTTTTATGAATCTATGATCTGATCCTACACTTGAGAAGGTATTGTATGCTTCTGCATTTAGTAGGCTGGTTCTCCACTTTTTGCGAAGAAGGATATAGTCCAATTGGTACTTGCTTCCTGCTGGGCTGCAGAAAGTCCACAGCTTTCCTTTCCTCTTCCTAAAATAAGTGTTAGCACAAATCAGGTTCTTTTCAATTGCCAGATCAACCAAGGACTTCACATTTCTATTTGTTATGTCATGCTAGGTATCCTCCGGTCCAATTCTGCCAATGAAGTCTCCATCTAGACATTGTGCGCAGGGATGGAATCTATATCTATCCTCAAGTTGTCATAATGATCTTCTACTTTGTCTTCGTCTTCCACATTGGTGGGACAGTACGTAACAATAACAGTAGTTGCTGGGCTATCTTGAAAGTTGGCAACCAGTATTCTTTCTGTATGCGGTACTACACCAGCCAGTGAAGCTTTTGCATTTGCATTTAGCACTATTCCTACTCCCCCAATAGCTGTACCTGCTCTATTCCTGGTAGCTGATGTTGTGATAAGAGTCTGTCCCAGAATATCTTCATATTTGACTGGTTCTTTATGTACTATGCGGTACTCCTGGATCACCAGGATATCGATGTTGTATTCTATCAAGCTTGACACTAGCTCTTCTCTACATCTGTTCTCTCGGATGGTTCTCACATTCATTGTGGAGATGTTGACGATTTTCTTGTAGGAGGGTTTTCTCCTGTTACAAACGCTCTTATCAGACTTGTCCCTTCCATAAGGCTTTGAGGTTAAATCGTCATTTGATTTCTTCAAATCAGCGTCAGTTTCAGAAATTGGTGTTTGGTTATAGACTTTAGCCCTAGTGTTATAGGTTTGCTGTCATAGGTTTTCTGTCGCTCTGTAATATCTGTGGTCGCAACTCCTACAGAATGGTTTGACATTGGAGTTTACCTTCTCACAGCTGTCAAGTGGCCGTAGCAAAAGAGATTATTATCTGATCCACATCGCCCTTCACTCTTACCATCCCGTCTCCAACCAGATATGCCAAGAAATGCCAGTTCCCAGGACTCCCTGTTTGCGTTCACTGGCCGTGATCATAATGTAATCCATGACGCCCTTCTGCCGGAACTATACCGGGTACTCGAGACTGTCCGCCTGAGGTAGTGAACTACCTCAACTATTTGATCCATAGTTGGGGCAAAGGTTGGTGTGTAACCAGGGCGTGTCCACGCGCCGGTGGGCCTGCGTACCACACCTGTGGGGCCCTTTGATGCTCCCAGATCCCTGTCTGTTTGGTATCGCAAGATGCCAGTTACCGGTAGTTACCGCTGGGAGGTCATGAGGAGTATTGAGTCAAGGAGAGGCTATGTACTGGCAGGAGAAGACTTACATAATTTGCTTCCTTTTTCGCCTTGCGGCTCGCCAGCGGCAAGTTGGGTTCGTCCACAGTATAGAAGCGTTTCAAGCACGCAAGAAAGAGAAGTGAGGAGAATGATAGAAGAGAAGCCAGGAGAATGTTAGAAGGGTAGAAAGCTAAGAATGAAAGATAGAGAAACAGCAGCAACTATATGCACTAGGAGCATCACCTACCCCTGTGACAAAAGTCACCCACCATTGGTAGATTGGTGCATTTTAACTTTTAAACTGTTTACATTACCATCAAAATTATTGTGTTTTTAATGTGTGGGGGTGTGTGTGTGTGGGGGTGTGTGTGTGGGGGGTGTAGGTGGGTTGCGTGTGTTTGCCTGTTTGTGGGGGGGTGCACATGTGTGTGTTTCCACGAGTGTGGGCTAAAATACATTTCTTTCTGGATTTTATTTTAATTTCACATAATTACTTGGCATGTTATCTTACGTGATAGGTAACATCCAAGACCATTACAGACCATGCATAATTTGTAACGTCGAAACTTCAAATAATTCAAGCGTTCCGGAGCATGGTGATTTTAAGTATACCATAGCGTAATTAATATTATATTGGAAAAAAAAAAAAAAAAAAAAAAACACAAAAAAAACCACGTTTGTCTCGTATAACTTGTAATTAGTCTGTATTTGCGTTTTAATTTGTTATTGTTAAATTAATTTCAGTATTTTGAGTTAACCGCTAAAGGAGAAATCCGCAATGACGAGCTTTGCCTGGAAGGTGACCGATTAGGACGATATGTTCTACTAAATGCGTGTAGTAAAGGGAAAAACCCAGCACCAGCGAGACAGAAATGGGTTCATAAACCGGTGAGTGACGGACTCGTAGTTTAAGTGGCCATAATCATAATGCAAAAATTTAACCGGAATATTCCTGCTCACCGTGATTTTCTACTGCGCTAAAGATCGGGTATGAATACCCGATGCCCCTGATGTTATTTGGATATTTGCCGGTTGTCATTCCCCTACATCGCGATTAAACCTTTCAAAAGCTTCAGTACTCCACTGTGGCGAACCGGAATACGAGGCTGTTTCTATTGACGAAAGCCGGCTCTTCTATCCAGAAAAATCCTAGTTGTAGAAGGAATGCCGCCGATATAGCAGAGAAAATTTAGCCGGCATTCGCGGCCAAATACCGGAGGACGCTATTTTCTACTGGTATTTTTTAATCCCCAAACCGGATAAAAGCCGGCTTTTTACTCCAATAGAAAAACGCTGTATGACTTTATGTCCTCCTACAGAACTACCCAGCTAACAATTTTTCGTTGTTACAACGTCGTCTAAAAGTTATATAAAGTCGTATAAACGTAATATATGGACGTTGTAAGTACGTAAATCTGTGAACTCGTATTCGTGTTGTGACAATGTTATTCCCGAACGTTAATGTAACGTCATTATGACGTTGTTTCGACGGCAAGTTGTGAACGTCGAAACAACGTCACTATGACGTTATATCAACGTCCGAAAATTAAAATTAATGTAATTACGACGTCCGTAGGTTACGTTGTATCGGGTCAGACCATGACATTTATACGGCTTTGTAATAACGTGCTTTATACGTCGAAACAACGTCATAAATTTGCCTACTATCGACGTCCGTAGATGACGTTTATCTGGGTCAGTTTATGGCTTTTAAACGACGTTTTAGCCTATTATAAAATCGTACCTTGTGTTTTAAGTGAAATCCTTAAGGGTTAGTTTTAAAACCGAAAGATAAAAATTCCTGGTTGAAGGGAAACTCAACGAATCCACTATTATATAATGACATGAAGTTTAAGTAATAGCTGTCATCTAAACACCTCAAAAAAAGTAACTAACCCCCTTTATATAATTGCCATTATTCACAAAGGGGCTATTGTATTACAAATATGTAAAATACGTTGGAAGCAGAATTTATTTCTGCGCATTCTGACACCTCATTTGATACGATAGCCCAGAAAACAATAAAACACCGGTCAATTTAATGTAGTGAGGTCCAGATTTGAAAGTTGCACTTACATGCAATACAAAAATACTCAGATATCATTACACAGGTTTCCATCCGTTATATTGAATACAAAATCAATACAATTTACTGCAACTTTCAAATCTTGGGTTACATTGATTTAAATATACGCTGTGACGTCAATGTTTAGTCAATTGTTACAAATGAGGTGTCAAAATGTGCAGAAATAAATTCTGCTTCCAACGCATTTTACAGATTTGTAATACAATCGCCCATTTTTGAATAATGGTCATTATTTAAGGAGGGTTAGTTACTTTTTTTGAGATGTTTCCTTTGTAAATTCAGATGCTCCAGCATGGTCATAGTACTTTTAAAACTCTAAATCAATGTGGGCCATGCACATAATATCCCGGCCGGGAATGTCTCGTTGATTTTATTATTTTATGTTTTAAAACACATATTTCACGTCACTGCCTCATGTTGAAGCTATTAAAAACTGGTATTTGTTTTTTTAATTAATGACCTCTTTTGTCTATATTCATGATATTGCAGGACGGCAAGTTGTATAACCCAAGCAGCAAGGCATGTATGACAGTTTCATCTTCACTAGCAGGCACACCAGTCGAATTAAAACTATGCAGTGCACTAAGCACCAGACAGATGTGGGAATTCACATGATATTGCCTTAGTGTATATCAATCAGGAATTTTAACTTGTACTTTTTATTACTATCAAAATGAAAATAAATGTAGAATAGAGTACAAAATTTTAGATAAAAAATGTTATATTTATACCAAAAATGACTGCGCTTATCAGTTGGTCATAAACACCTCATTGATCGCCTGTAAGTATAACGGTAAGCTTAAATAGTAAAAATGATTTGTCTCGATACAGCTAAAATTGTACGAGGCATTTGTCAATATAAATGAACATGCATAAATGCATAGATGAGCGAGTTGGCGCAGCGATAGTTCCCTCGCCTTGCACCACTGAGGTCCCGGGTTTAAGCCCCGGCACGGCCCAAGGACTCATGTGCACTTGGTTTATCCCGATTCCATGCTCGCTCTAGCAGGTTTTCTCCGGGATCTCCGGTTTCCTCCTGTATCGCAAAAATCGGTGATTAGTTGTTTGGTTATCAAAACTTCCTTCACCCAATGGAATTTGGGGAGCTGCACAGATAATTGGTGGATGTTACAATCTAAATGCGGATAGGTGTGCGCCGTTCGGCAGCAACTGGCCTAGTTGATGCGATCTGATTGTGATGATTCACCATTGCAGCGAAATTACAGCGCTTTGAGTCCTATAAGATCTGGAGAAAGGCGCTTTATAAATCCAAAATGTATTAATTATTATTATTATCACAGTGCTGTTGTTTATTGGATATCAGTCATATCAGGGTGAACACACTAAATACTCCTTTCGATATTGACGGTTTTTAATGATACTTTGCAAGAGCAATGCCAAAGTGTTTGGTAATTAGTTGATTTCTCTTTTGTCAAGGTTTCATCCGATTCAAAAGTGTACGATGATTATAGTCTAACCACCTTTGGATGATAATACTTGTTAATTTGAATTTGTTTCAAAGTTATAGTGTTTATGAACATTTATATCACAAGTTCAGAACAAGAATAGGGTTTTTTTTTTAGAAATACAATTGCAGTTTGTGGGATAGGCAAATTGTTGGATAGGCTTTTACGACGGGAGTTCATAACAATTAGCGGGGTTTTAGCGGGTTCGCCGTCGGACAACTTCAGACCTGTCAAGCTTTCGTCAGGAGTAGCTCTGACTTCTTCAGGACAAAGTACCTAAGAATGAGACATGTAGACCGCCCCTTGCCTACTGGTGGCTCTGAAAAGAGCCGTTCACTGAAAACGGCCCCTTGTCAACAGAGAACAAGCAGACCTCGCCAATCTGCTAATGTAAAAGGTTTGGTGGTTCTGAAAAGAGCCGTTCACTGAAGACTGCCCCTTGTCAACAGAGAACAGATTATCAATTAACTATCAATTGACAAATGTGGCATACCTGTTCCTACTGTCCCAAATGCTCGAAATCATTTGTATTCACTTGTAAATAACACATGTCTTATTGAACTAACAAAACCTTTGCAAACTGAAGGCCTAACTGAAGCCATTTGGTGAACCATTCTGGCACTATTATTGTGAACATCTTTAGTTTGAAAAATCCGAAAATGGGTTAAATGAAGCGCCAAGTTGAAGCCATTCGTGTTCATATTATTATATAAATTCCATCAATTCCAGTTTTCAGGAAGAAACTGAAAACTCACCTTTTCAGTTAGCTTCTTTCTTGTTCCACTGTGTTTCTTTTTTCCCCATCCTTTCTCTCCTTGTTCAGCGCCTTGATAAATTTTAAAGGCGCTATATAAATACCTTTATGTATGTATGTATGTATGTATAAATTGTTGCTTTAAACATATAGTGTTGGGTGTCCAATGCAGAAGCGAAAAGGGAGTTTTGTTTATCCATACACATTTTGCAAAATGAAGGTACAATTGAAGCCATTTGGTTGTACTTAAAATTGTATTTTGTGCTTCAAAAAAGTGGATTTTCATTCATTCATACATTCGTAAACATTCTTTTCTACTTTTTTTTGTCTGTTTCATTCATTTTATAGTGATATGTGTGATATTCATATTGGTGTACGCAAGATTATTAAATCAAACAAATACTAGAACATGGAATAATAAACCAGAGGATTCACAATGTGTCTTAATTATAAGACTGCCACGTATCAATGAAGAGTATGCGAAATGAGGTACAACATAGTTTACTTCGTAGTCTAGAAGATTAGGCTATCTATTCCAAAACCATTCTACTGTAAAAACCCTACAATTAATGAACAATGAATGACATTGGCGGCGATGTAAATTTGGAACTGCATTTCGCAAACTCTCTATATGCCCGTTTTTTAATAAACATATCCCAAAAATAAAGTCCATACTTCATTGGATTTACTGAAATAATCAAGATATAAAACCAAACCGATAGAAGGTACAGATTCAAATGTTGCACCCCTATTGGTTTGTACAGATGACAATAACCTTCAGCAACATGTTCCGTTTTAAGTGCCGCGGACAATCTGCCGCGGACAATGGGGCTATGCAGAGCCAAGATTGGTGGTACTTTTGAACCCCTGCTTCAACTGAAGGATACTGATGTAGAAGACCTGTGGGCTAAGTTCAGAGACACCACAAACAAAATTACTGAAGAATCAGTTGGTATCAGGAGGTCTCGCCAAGTGAAGGGATTGCCCGAAGAAGTCAGGAAAATGTGCCACTTGAGAAGAAAAGCCAGAGTCTTGATGTTAAACAACCCCTCAGCTCCAAACACGAACTGCTATCGGAAGCTGAACAAAAGGGTCAAATATCAAGTGAAGCAGTGGAAAAGAAAACTTCTTGAAAAAGACGTTCAAGAAATGGAAGAAGCCCATGCAAAGAACATAAGCCATGATCTCTCAAGAAAGTCACAAAACTAGCAGGTGATAAAACCAAAGTGCAAACTGCAGCCAAAGACAAACATGGTTCACTGAAAACAGCCCCAGAGGAAGTAATGAAGTGCTGGGAGGAATACTTCAGTAAAAATCTGAATACAGAATTCCCCAGAGACTGTAACTTACTTAACTCCATCCCGGAGCCTGTCAACCCCGCTACAGCAAGTTTGCCCTTTTCAATATATGAAGTTGAAGAGGCCATCAAGAAGCTTGAAAAAAACAAAGCGTGTGGTTGGGATAAGATCTCAGCAGAAGTGTTGAAAGCAGGAGGACCCATGTTGAAACAAATGTTGTTGAAGAGCATCAACACTGCCTGGGCTGAAGGAAAACATCCCTGAAGACTGGAGTAAGGTCTAATAACCCCTGTGTACAAAAAGGGCGACAAACTGGACCTAGCCAACTACAGAGCTATTACCCTCCTGTCAATCCCGGGAAAAGTATTCTGTAGGATGGTTCTTAACCGAATACAAGAGACTGTAGATAACCATCTGAGAGAGGAACAGTGTGGGTTCAGGGGTTACAGAGGCACCTCAGATGCGGTATTTACATACGCCAAATCTTTGAAAAGGCTAAAGAAAGACGCATTCCAATACACTGGAACTTTGTAGACTTCAAGGCAGCATTTGACACCATATGGAGGGAGGCCCTTTGGAAATGTCTGCGATCAGTAGGAGTAGACACCAAACTGGTGAACCTCATTGCAAAAATGTATGAGCAAACAACCAAATGCTCAGTCGTGGTAAATGTTAAGATCACCGATTGGTTTGAAGTCCTAGTTGGTGTTAGACAGGGATGTCTTCTCTCACCATGCCTCTTCAATCTATACCTGGAGTTTCTCATGATTAGGTTAAAGGTCCTGATCACGGGAACTCGTATTTTCGAAAACCTCCGCCTTGGTTACCTTTTGCATACCCTTTTTCCTTGGTTTTGGAACTCCGATTTGTTACTGTTTCCAACAACAGCGTTTATTCATCATCCTGGACTATTTGTGGCTGATCCACGCTTAGAAGTTTCCCTTCTGAGACCAATGATTTCATCTTTTGCCTTGTGGAATTTTTCGCGGGGATATTGCCCAGCGGCCATCTTGGATCACTGCTTTGTTTACATTGATCAGCTAGCGTTTTTAGTATATTGTGCTGCATCAACCTATAGCATCCTACATAGGTTTGATGTCCTCCTTCTACCTCCGTTGGAACTAAGGTCAGTTATTTGAACCATGTTTGATATGCAGACTTTATCAGTGTTCCTGTTCCTGCCAATTTTGGCTACCAACTTTGCCATGTCTGACCAATATGCCACTCCCTTTGAAGTGATCCAACCAACCACCTTGAATATGGACTCCTTCATGTGGTATCCAGCCGTAAGCTTTTCTGAATCCAATCACTACTCAAACCATAAGTTCTTACAAGCTTCATGGATTTCCAGCCTGCATGTTAATCATACTAAATCTTTGCCATCATATCTGAACAAGAAATCTGTATTGTTGTACCTTGCCATATTATTGATTGCTCAATCCCACGATACTGAAATGAATCCAGGACCCTATGCCCCCAAGTATCCTTGTGGAGTTTGTAAGAAGGCAGTTCGATGGTCTCGTACACGGACAGCCGTAGCTTGCGATACTTGTAACACCTGGTATCACACAGACTGTATGGGCATGTCCTCATTAACCTAGCAGGGCCTAAATATATCAGATGTGTCCTGGATATGCGCGGCCTGTGATACTCCCAATCATTCATCCTCCATACTAGATTCTTATGTAAGTAAAACTGAAACTGAAAACAAGTTCCAAGCCTTGTCTGACTTGGATACCTCTACCATAAACTCATCTGTGGATTCTTTCACATCTGCTACATCTATACAAGATGCTACAAACCACAGCAATGTATCTATTAACTCTGAACCAGTCATTGGATCTCCACTCAAACAATCTTCTCCTATAAACAGACCAGGTACGAAAAGTAATGTTTCCAGGCCTTTAAAGGTCCTGTCAGTAAACCTGCAAAGCATGAATGCCAAAAAAAAAGCATTCTGGGAGGCTGTGGAAAGTTGCCAACCAGACATCATAATTGCCAATGAAACTTGGCTCAAACCATCCTATCTGAGTAGTGAAATGATGCCTCCTGGCTTCAACCCCCCAATCAGAAAAGATCGCCCTGATGGATGGGGAGGTGTCTTACTTGCCACCAAATGTGATCTCGTCGATGGTGAAATCCTGCTTGAAGGTGATAGTGAACTAGTTGTCAATAAAGTTGAGATGGTAAATCAACAGCCCCTCATCATCATAACAGCTTACAGGCCACCAAAGAATGATTTTGCTCATGCTCGGAATTTGTGCCAGTCCATTCGTCAAATTGTCTAATGCAATCCCGCTGCGACTGTTTGGATTAGTGGCGACTTTAACCTCCGAGACATTAACTGGGAAAACGATACGATCGTCAGCCATCAGTATACTATAGCAATTAATAACTGCTTCATCTCTACTTTTAATGACCTTGGTCTCAGCCAAATGGTTGACTTTCCAACAAGGCTCACCAACACATTGGATTTGTTCCTGACAAATAGACCATCACTTGTCAATAAATGTATTCCACTACCCGGAGTGAGTGACCATGAGATAGTCCTTGCCGAATCCTGTGCGCTACGTGAATCCGATCGACACAGACTGGATGTTTTTGAAATGCGATGCCTTAGGGCAATGCTTGGAGTTTCACTACTTGACAAAATCCGCAACAATTACATCAGACAGAGTCTCACTCTGCTCCATCAATGATGTTATCTGCCGGAGACGTTTGAAATGGGCTGGGCATATCTTCAGGATACCTCTACATCGGCTTCCCCACCAAGTCTACATTAATGACTTCAGCAAGAAAAGACCACCAGGTCGTCCACCAACCAGATTGAAGGACCAAATTCAGAAGAAGAACTTGGGAATGACCCCACATGAAGCAAAGACACAAGCAACAGACAGACAGAACTGATTTGAGGAGGCTTACTCGGCAGAGGGCAAAGGGCCACACCCGCCTGAGCAGTTAAGTCAAGTAAGTCAAGTCTGGTGGTGTAGAAGTTACCGTAACGTGACAACTTGTTCCATGAATTGCGATGATGAAAATGATCAATGTTAGCGTAACTGCCATCTTGCTGCTTTGCTAGTTCCTATGAAGGGATGATATAATAAGTTTCTATGATCAGAAGTTCAAATAGTACAATACATATAACAGAGTCGCCCAGTATTTTCACCTCATATTTTCACCTCATACCTCATATATCATTACTGACTACTCCTACTTCAACTCAACCGGTAGCCCTCTCGCGCTATTATAATTGAAGACCGAATTAAAAAGACTAGTTTGCGTCTGACGTCAGTGAAAACGTGCGACGTGATTAGTTGCTGACCTGCGCAGTGCAGCATTTTTGGTCTGGTTGACAGGACGTCATACGCAAACTAGTCTTTTTAATTCGGTCGTCAATATAATCGGAGTATCGCGATTATTAAGGAACTGAGTCAGTTCTAATAAAACGTTTAAAAAAATATTTTTATAACCTTTGTATTACCCGCCATTTAAATGTTATCAAAACGTTTTGAACAAACAAATACAAGTTTATAACACGTTTATAACGTTAAAACAATTTTTTTGTTTTTGCTGCGAGGGCGCGCACCATAAAAAGATAAAGTGAAGGATTTTGATACAGGCGGGAAAAACATCTTACCTTGAATTTTCGAAACATCTCTAAATTAGTGGTCGACACCCCAATAACCCTATGATATTTATTACCTTCCCCTTATCCTAAGCTATAATTCTTTAACTCTGAACTAACATAACCAATCTAGACAATATACCGGTAAACCTGTAGCTACCTGTACAATTAGCCTATATATTATGTCTCGTCAATTTGCATACGTTCTAGTTGCAACAGGTTTAAGTTCCCGTTTTGAGCATGTTAAAGTATATCAAAGCAAATGACCCATGTATAACATAATGCATAATATTCATAGTATGTTTTGTTTCTTTTGGTCGGCATAAAGTTCACGATTAATCGAGCGCACTGCATTAAAGGCTACTTTTGTTCTACGGTTACCAACAGTTTATACAACAGATTATTGTTGGACGACCTGTGGTATACGCAAATAACCAGGTAAGGTGACATTTTCATTACGTTCAATGTTCGCAGGTTGCTATGTTACGCATCATAGACAAAGATATAATTTTTTATGTAAACATTATCATGATTATTTGATTGCAAACCGATTCATTTTTCAACCAGGAAGTACCTATATATATACATTTCATTCCACACGATACCTGATTGATACCGAGTTGTCTATGTGTTGGTAAATTAGAAGATTTAAGTACAGAAAAAATGCAGTTCCGACATTTTCTGACTTTATTTGGTATTAATCTTGGACAATTAGCCCGGGATAGTATAGACTATGCCATAGTCTATTTTTGATGTTAATCATGATGAAAGCATTCAGTTGAACTCGAAATTATACTGATATTAATTACATCAAAATACTAGTATAAAATTGTTATGAAAAAGTTTATATAATTATATTAGTGACAGTAAAAGTAAAGTGTACGTAGGCTTATATTATTAAATGCCGCATATCATAATGTCATAATTGTATTGGCACTTCAATACTGAACAATTCTGATTTTAGAATCTGCCAGTTTATTAATCGCGAAATTCCATATTAAAAATAGACTATGGACTTTCAATTTTAAACGGAATTTTGAACGGGCAAAGTCCCTAACACTCACACTGTCAATCATACTTGTTTATCAATCAAATTTAACCGCAAGCAAATACAAGACGCGTTCATGCACTTATTGACGCGTTCATGCAATTACACAACACAAAGGCGGGGTAGGCCACATACTTGTGTACCATGTAGTTATTAATGGTAATGACAGGTACCCGGAGGATTTAAACCATAACGAGATCGGGCGACCAATCACAAGCCAGATCCATTTAAAGATGCATTACATCATGGCCAATTTTAGTAGGCCAGATTTCCGACAATCTCATCCATAGAAGCTCATAGACAGCCGTGTTAAGCATCTCTGACCGCAATCCAAAGTCAGTAGTCCACTTGGGAAGCTAACAAACAGAGGGAGTAGGGTGACTGAAAAGAACACATGTGAAAATCTATCAATTGTGCACACATTAATTAAATCAGAGTTTTAAGCTTAAATACAATATCCAGAGTATGCACAATGGGCAAGTGGAATACGGGGAAGTCTAGGGATAGTAGGCAGTGGCGTAGACAGTACTTTTCAGAGGGTGGGCAAAAGGGGAGGGGGGTAAAGCAACTTTCAAGGTGGACAAATTTGACGAAAATGGTTAAAAATGGGCTAAAAAGTACCCCAATAAAAGCATCCCACAGGGGGGGTGCAAGACTTCTCACTGGCGGGGGGGGGGGCAGCTGCCCCTTTCCCCCTCCCCTTGGCTACGCCACTGGTAGTAGGTGGTCAAAGTTGTAGGGTTAAGTGTATGTGCAGTGTAAAGGTCCGTTCATACTACCACCGCATTTGCGATGCGTTGCTTTGCGATGCCGATATATCGATTACTTTTTGCCGCAACTCAACACAACTCGTCGCATTTCCAAGTTAAAATGTATTTAACTTCATTCCGATATCGCAATGCAGTAGTTTGTAGTACGATATAGTGCGGCAACGCACCTCATCGCAAAGCATCGCATTTCAACTGCGGTGGTAGTATGAACGGACCTTAATAGTGAGTTTTACGACGACGTTGGGTTCTGCAACGGTAAAAATTAATTACCTCAATCGTCGTCGAAAAGTTGTTGTGTTTACAACAACGCAACTTGTCCCAAGTAGTTTTCTAGAATCCAGAAACTGGAGGACGACGAAATTGCAAATATTAAGCACTGTATAACAGTTTTAAAGTGCTAATATTGAGCACATTTGTGCAGTGATAGCGCCATTTGCTGTTTTTTTAGTTAAAAATTGTGAAAGTTCTGAAAGGTTTTGTAAATTAAAAAAACGGTGGCTTCATAGGCCGCAAGCCTGGTAGGGCTGAGGCCGCCGACTTCCATAGTAAAGACTTGCAACTAATGTAGTTCCAATATAGAAGAGCTCCACAGAGCATGAAAGCAAGGTGAATGAAATGAGTGACGGGCTGTGTGCAAATATGAAATGGGTGCCGTTTCATACTTAGAAACAGTCCGTCATATTTCTACCTTTTCCCCCTCCCTCATTCTTCATACCCTGCCCTCTATCGGGGGATAATTTATAGTTTGAATTTGATTGCTATTGTTTCTTTTTAGCCCTGCGGGGCAACTTTGATAGCTCTTCTTTCTTTTAGCCCTGTAGGACAACCTTGATTGCTATTACTCTTTTGTAGTTTGCCTTATTTTACAGCCCACCCCTCCACCACACCGTTTGCGTTTGCATTTGTTTGAAGAGGGTTGCACCACCAGCTGTACAATTCTCTCGTGAACAATACCTTTGTTTCCATACAATACCATGAATACTTTATATGCTTCACTGCACCTTGGTTATGCTATGCTGTATATGTGTCCAAACGTTTGCTTTTACGTTAATTCCTCTCGGATGCTTGTGCGTTAATTTCCTGTCATTTCCTTGCAAAAACCAAATGGAGTCTTCTCAGAAAATGGAGTCTTCTCAGAGCCACACCAGGACGAATCAGCAGAAGAGGTGGCTAGACCGTGGTCAAACTATACATGGTCTCCGACTACGCCGAAATCGTCGCTTCCATGCCTGTTCCCCATTGCCCAAGTTAGCGTTACCCATCCGACACCACGTGGAGGTTTGGGTTGGGTTGCCCGCAAACAATTACTATGCCAGCTCTGCGGGCCTTGCCGTACACCCCCGCCACACTTCCGGGATGCTTTAGCGTAAAATTTTAGTCATTTATATATTTTATTGTGTCAAAATAGCTTCAAAACGTTTTATATGCGGAATAAACTGAATAACAAGAGATGGCGCTATCACTGCATTAATGTGCTCAATATTAGCACTTTAAGAATGCCGTACAGTGCTTTTAAAATATTTGCACTTTAGTAGAAAGACTGGGTTGCTTTGTGATACAGCTCATGCGCCTTCTATTATGTTCTTGTATTTTGTCTTAATATCACACTCCGTATATATTTACAAGTGTAGATGCGAGCAGGCTAACCTCTCTTTTAATGGTTTCAAAAATATTGTAGTTGATACCTTGAAGCTTGAACATTTTTGTGCACAAAGAAATTTGAAGTTGGACTTACATTTTAAAAAGTGGGATCCCTTTCTCAGTTTGTTGTGATGCATTATATCTTGGATATCTTAGCAGCCTTTATTGCATTTTATGTATACTGTTAAGGTGGTGCTGCACCCCTGGCCAATTGTGTGCCTATTTTTGCATTTTTCTCCAAATTTGTTGAGAGGAATGCGGGGATGGTCACGGTTATGTCGGGGGGTGTGGTGCCGCCTCAAATCCATAAAAGTGTACTGGAATTATTAATTTCATGACACTATTTATATATTTATATGCTTGTCTCGGCCTCGGTGGTGAATTTTTGAATATTGTATTGTGTTATATTACCACTGGAATTTGTCTGTATTGTATATTCTTATTGTATTTTTTTTTTGTGTGCTTGTATCATTATTGTACTGTTTTTATTTGCAACGCATAAAATGTTAAAATAAAAGCCCGATTTCGGGCATGAAATACAAAAAAAAACCACTCCGTTCTGTGAGACGTAGGAAACGAATTAATTTGCAATGATAAATACGATCAGAGTTACTTTCTTAATTTCCAACTGAAGGATGTCGAATACTTCTCTAATGTGTAATGTTACTCGGTATAACTGCAAATTTCTAGGAAGATTCGACTGACTTTATGTTCAGTTTAACCAAGAAAAAGTGTAACGGGTGCATAAAAAAGATAGATCAATGTGGTTCCTTATTTGGATGGAGGGGGAGAATGTACATCCACAACGCATGTTTTTGTCCCGGGGTTTGGCATTCTACTGCATTTAACGTTCCCGTTGATCATACCATATTTTGATAACAATGGAGAACAGTGACGGGTATATAAAATTATAACAGTACACTAAAGAAACAGGACATGCCAAGGACCTTACTCGAGGGAGCATCCTAGCCAAACTCCTTTAAAGGAAGCATTTTTTGATATTAAAAACGGTTGACTAATATAATACTGAATATAGCAACAAGAAAACAAAACATGTGAAAAATATATTCAGCATTGACCGCGTTACACAGCAAACACAAAAATGTTCTTAAAACGTTAATTCTAAGCCATTTTAAAACCCGACATTTAAATGTTATTAAAATAACATTTAAATGTCGGAATTAAATTAAGTCATAAAACGTTTTTAAAACGTTATTGTAAAATATTTTGGGCAAACATTGCAAAATGTTTTGTCAATACTTAAGTCACATTCTGTTTAGAATGTTTTCAAAAAAAAATTGAATGTTGTTAAAACGGTTTTTTTACCCTTTTTATAAAAACGCGACATTTAAATGGTTTCTGTAAAACATTTGTGTTTACTGGGTATACACACACTCGTCTTATAATTGAGGTGGTTTCGTTACCATCTCCGTGGATTCTCTGTAATAACGTAACGTTTACTCCCAGATTCATGATGATGATGTAATGAAGGACAGTTGTTTCAGCTTTCGAAGGCCAATTAACGGGCTTTTGTCTAACACACGCGTCACGCCACGTCACGTCACGTCACGTCACGTCACGTCACGTCGCGTCGCGTCACGTCACGTCACGTTGATATCTTCTTAAAAGTTACAAACAAGTCATACGGATCAGTTCACGATTTCGTTTAGTTTTTCCCGGGGTGTTTCCGCATCGAACCCGAGTCATTATCCCAGGCCCACAGTGAAATGGTTATCGGCGTGGCGATTGCTGACGGCCGCACACCACCAAATAAGCCCCATCGAAATGCACGTAAAAGGGCAAACAGATTCGCGATTTTACCTTCCATGAATTTCCAGACACGATCATTTATTTAAAAATGACTTTTTCTATGGCAAAATATTTACTTGTATTTGTATGAAAAATATTCCTTATTAATTTTACTTGGCCTATACAAATGTAGGTCCTACCAGCTTTAAACCACGATGACGATTCGCATCACAATAGCCACGACAAACGCGGAGTGATTTTATTGTTGTGCGGTCGTAAATGGGCGACAAGCTGTCATTTACGCAATGAAGTTCAACATTTCGCGCAGGCGGCGGATGACATGATCGAGCCGGCAACTCGTGAAACCGCCCGGTCGTATGGCATTTTCCATGTACTCGGTTAGTTTTGTGGGGTTCATTATCGAACCCCAACGGTTTTAGCTTGTAATTATATTATTTATCAACATAGGCCTATTTGTTTGTGATAATTCAAGCGTTTTAAAATTTCAAAATAATCCCATTCAATTACACGGTTGACGATGAAAATTTACTGAATTTAGGGACTGCACGTCATACACCACCTGATTTCGCGCCAACTTCACACCGCCGTCCACACCACGAACACACGAGGAGATGTCTGAAAGCCGAGAGAACTATCCTAAACCTAAGAACCACGGACCCGCCTCCTTTTTTCCAACTTCAAGTAGCAAACCTTATTTATTATTCGGACTAGTAAGCTTTGATATTTAAATTCGGACTTGCGAAACGGAATAGAAAGAAGAAAAGAACTAGGGTTCATTGTGAGCACATGTGCACATGTGCATTTGGCAACGAATTGGCCTTGACCTTTATTTGACCTTTGGCCCCTCAACGGTAGATTGCACATCGGGTCACTGTGGAAACGTTTTTGGTAACATTTATTGTTGACCTCTGTTTTCAGGTCAAAAGTCATACGTGGGTCAAGGTCATTCAACATGTCAGGTCAAGGTCAAGGTTAATTAATTCGGACTAGGTTTGGATCAAATCCATTGAGTCTGGAGTGAGATCAAACTTTTAACACAAATGACCCCTCAATGACCTTTGACCTTGAAGCCATATAGGAAACTTAGTAGCCACTTACCCACTTGTGCTTCCCACAAGGTTTGTGGCATGTGAAAAAAATGTCGTGAAATCACATTTTGGCCATATCAAGTAGGTCAAAGGTCAAATTAGGGTCATGGTCACACAACATTAATGGGGGTGGTCAGTGATTATTGTGACCAAGCCTGGTCAAAATCCGATGTAGTATACGGGTGCTAGACTCATTTTGAAATGTTGCCAGAAAGAAGAAAATGACCTTTGACCCCTTATTTGTGTACATCCTATATGAAGCATGGGTAGGGGATTCTTCTAAAATATTTTGGTGGAAATCGGCTTAATCGTCTAGAAGCCTTAGTATTTTTGTGTGAAAAAATCACATTTTCAACTATATAATCAAGGTCAAAGGTCAAATTGGGGTACAAACCATAAATGGGAGTGGTCAGTGGTCATTCTGACCAAGTTTGGTTAAAATCCAACTTAGTATGTGGATGTTATAGCGATTTGAAATGTTGCCAGAAGAAAGAAATGCGGGTGAAAGAAAGCATTTGGCAACATTTGTTGCCAAATGCAAAAGGGAGCAAAAGACAACCGAGACGAGAGCAAATATCCCCTACTGCGAATTATATGACCAGCTATTTACACCGCCATCAAAGAAGACCAAATAATACCGCATCATATACCTCACAGATTCTGCAAAAATGGCTAACGTGTTTTATAAGTCCGAAACACGCGAATGAGGTAGCTTATTTTGTTTTGATAGGCCATTTTCACGTGTGTTTCAGTGGGAGCATTATTTAGTGGTGTGCGCACTGTACGTAGCCTCCGTCGCAGGCTACTCGTGTTTTTATCACACTCATAGTTTGAGAAAAGCGAAAACGCACCGCCTGCAAAAGAGGCTACACTAAACTAGGATACGGGCTGTGGTTTAAAAGTAGTTCCAGCAATCCCGATTATTTTATTCATTGAAGCTTTGCTGTGCTTTGCGGCATTGATGAAAAGCTGGAATTCCATGGACTATTTCACGGACTATTTATCACGTAGGGAGATAAGGGTAATTGTGGAGTTAATAATTTATTATGAACTTTTGATAACATTTCAACGTGACGCGACGTGACGTGACGTGACGTGACGTGACGTGACGTGACGTGACGCGTGTGTTAGACAAAAGCCAATTAACGGGAATGCCAGGTTATTTAAAGGACACGAGAAAAGCAGGAGAATTTATGCAGAAAAAAATATGGTGGCGAGATGCCCATGTGAGAATTCAATATACAGTGCGTATCAGAAAGCTTCCAAATTAAAGTAAACAGTTTGAAAAATACTACTAGATTAAAAGTACGATGTATCTGGTCAAAATGCTCTTGTTAATAGCTGAATCAACATCTTGTCCTCCCCAAAACTGTAAAATCACTGGCGTGTGATCATTAATAAGGACTCCGTGGCTATTTTTGCATGTGAGCCTAGTAAGAATGCAGTTGTGCAAAGCCAATTTAAATTAAACAACATAAAAATCAAATGTTTCACCACGAACACAGAACAAATTGCAGTATTGTTTAGAAATCGTGCGATTGCTTTGATTATGGATATGGATGGAATGTCATCCAAGATCTCATGATCATGCACCACTTGATTTCTTAGTTGTGGGGCTATATGAAATCAAAGGTTTCACAAGTTCCCCTGCAGATCTTGATGAGACACATTTATTGTTCCGACATCCTCAGACATGTATGAGTGTGAGGAGAGCTAAACTCTGTATGCAGAGGAATGTGGCTATGTGGGCAACTGCATTTTTACTCGGCTCACAAAATTAGCCTCTGAGTCCTTATTAATGGTCACACGCCTGTGATTTTACAGTCGTGTGAGAGAACAAGATGTAGATTCAGCTATTAGAGCATTTTGACCAAATACGTCGTACATTTTAATAGAGTGCCATTTTCAAGCTGTTTACTTTATTTTGATATGCTCTGTACAAGAAAGCAACACAAATCATGTAATCTCAGGTAAACTTTCACAGAAGACACATGCCACAAGAACATCACCGGTCTTGTTATTGTTGATGCATATGTGTTCCAAAAGACGTGTTACAATGCGTTAGCCTTTTGGGTTTGCCACGCGTTTTTATTTTTCCAAGACATCTAAAAACGTTTACAAGGCCAACCATTTCGATAAAGAAAACACTCTGCATACATCAACAGACGGCCATGGTCAGTTCTGCGCCTTGTCGTGTTAAATCCAGATCACAACGGCTAAGTTAACTACTATATTTAAATCATCGAACTCCGCATTATGATTGAGATATATAGGTACGTCTGCAAACACACATCCATGCGGTTTGCAAATAATTTTGACAACTTCAATTTACCGTGTTAAATAAAGATTATAAGTAAACATGACCTAAAGGAACATGCCTGAAATGACAACCAGCTAAGGTTAGAAATAAATCGATGAACTTTGGAGTTTGTTCATAGTGTTTTCGATTTGGAATCAGATCATCAGTGGTTGGACAACTGTGTAGAGATTTACGTGCTCGTGCATAAGCTGAAATATGATGGACTAAAAGCTATTTTTGTGATTTTTATACAATTCTTTCCAGACGCCAACCAGATTTTGATTTTCACAACATATATTCCAGGTAAGAATCATTATGTTCTTTAGATTTTTGAGGTGGGGGTGTGTGTGTGTGTGTGTGTGGGGGGGTAACTAACCTAACATTGAGAATTACAGTGTGTCCCAAAAAGCACGCGCCCAACGGTACAGTTTTTTGAAAAGCAGAAAAATGAATAATAAGCAGCTAGACCTTTACCTCGAGTAAAATCAACCGGAGCGGTATAGCAATTGAAATGGTAGACATGTTGGTCCTAAGTTCCAAGTGACAGAGGGACAGGTGTCTAGTTCGATTCCACAACCATTCATACCTACCACATGTTTTGTATTATCATGTGGTACCTTACGGAGGACAGAATTGTATTTAATTGAGCACGAGTGACGCAGGGTCTATAGATAGGGTTTATAATTGGGAAACGGTTTGAATGATAAATAAAAGAGACTTCTTACTTTTTTTTTTTTATTTTTAATCATTTGCCAGAAAATTTGTATTATATCCCGAATTTCAAAAAATCATTATTTGACATCAGAAGGACAGTCCTCGTATTCAGAATGCGATTTGGTGTGTCTGATACTCTCTCAGGATCCACAAAACACAAAAGATACTATGAAAAGGTGGGTGACCGAGTAATGTGGCCTAAGACAGTGTGATAGTGAGGCCTGAGTGATTTCATATACAATACAGGGCAGTGTAAAATTTTGTACGTTTTTGGTTTCCTTTCTTTTTTGGGGGGCATAGTGGCTTCACTTACTTGGTTGCTCAACTTACCCCACTCTCCCTAAGTCTGCTCTATCGTGTTCTCATTTTTGCTGTATTTTTCTTTTTTGTATATTTTATATAAATGTAATCTGTATGTAGGGGTGTGTTTGTATTTCGTACAAAATAGCAATGCTGATTATCCCAGAATCAATGTATAAGTCATTTGCACTCTCTTAGGTTAGATACACAATGTGTTCAATTCCTGCCTATACGATTCCTGCTAATGCTACCCTAGACTACCCCGTAGTCCACTTGCCCATTGTGCATACTCTGGATATTGTATTTAAGCTTAAAACTCTGATTTAATTAATGTGTGCACAATTGATAGATTTTCACATCTGATCAGTCACCCTACTCCCTCTGTTTGTTAGCTTCCAAATTTCGGGGTTCGCTATCAATAAACTGGTAGATTCCAAAATCAGAATTGTTCAGTATTAAAGTGAGCCGTTATAATTATGCAAGATAATGTTGCATTCAATTACTTTTATTGTCACTAATCGTCTGATATTTTTAACTCTTTATGACCATTTTACTATTGAATACTTTAATTTTAATAAACATCAGTATAATTTTGAGTTCAACGAAATGGGTTCATCATGACTAATAATAACATATTTTTAATAAAATTCGACTATGGCATAGTCTAATGCTACCCATCTAGTTCATCATATTCACTCGAGTTCACAAGAGTGAATAAGATTCCTAAAAATAAGTCTTCATGCAGGCAGTAATTGAATTATATCATGGCAATGATTTAAGGCATATGATATACTGTCCACAACTTATAAGTTCCCCCCTAATACTTTTTCAAAGAATATTTTACGAAATGTAAAAATGTAAAAAGATATGTATAGCCCTATTTGTTTTACACATGTGGACCAATTTATAGCGTCACACGTCATTGCGTTCAGTCACAATGGTTAATTGTGTAAGAAAAGAGGCCGTTTTAAAAGTTGCACCTGAGTCCATAGCAGTCAGGTTTTCTTTAACAAACACATGAATAGACCTGGTCTACTGTATTGCTTGAGAGCTGACTCCTATTGACTCAGATGCAACTTTTAACACTGTTTAAAACGGTCTCTTTTTGAACCATTGTGACTGAACGCAATGACGTGTGACGCTATAATTTGATCCATATGTGTAAAACAAATACGGCTATCCATACTTTTTTACACGTTTGCATTATGTCAAATATTTTTCGATTTATTTAAAAAAGTATTTAGGGGGGAACTTATAAGTTGTACGTGAATGGTATCTAGACGTATTAAGGCTACATGCTCTTTTTGGTTGAAATTTTTGGCGGGAAATAATCCCGCCAAAACATTAAAGTAATCTTTTCCCACAACTAAATATCATAGTCAGGAAAATAATGATGCATCTGGTAGCTTAGATCATAACTTTCATTATACTTAGTTGCAATTATCCCAGAAAATTCTTGATTTGTTTTTACAGAGTCTTGAATTGTCGATGTTTTTGATCAAAAAACATCACTCGGTGTATTTTGAAACTCGAGGCATTAACTCTTCTCAAATTAGCCCCAAATCATTATTTATTATATGCACGTGTAGCAAACACCAATGGGAATAATTGGACGTTGTTTGCGGAGCCTAAATTTGGTTTGATTTTATTTCACAATAATTCTAAGGTGAGAATTTTGACCTGACATTTCCTTTTTGGATTTCCAATTTAAATTCATTGATATGTGATATTTTGAATAAATAAAGAGTACGCTTACCTTTCTGCAACACTTCCCGGTATCATTAAGCATCTGCTGATAACCAACATTTTAGCTGAAAACAGTCCCTTCCTATCATTTTTGAACAAAATATGGTTCAAAAGTGCGTACACTACGCGTATATAATGACAGAAGAGAGCTATTTACGGTGGGGTATCTATTGTAAGCTATTAGGGTAGGCATATAGTATATCTTCCCGCAAGTGACAAGCAGGTGCATACATAAGGGCGGTATATTCAAACGGTATTGTCTGGATCATTGAGTTTCGATTGCGCACGTATACAGTAACACGGATATGTGTGGTCCTCCCCAGGTTTTGACATGAATTACAAATGACGTCGTGAGTGACCCAGCGTTTTCATTTTATTATTACAAAATTAATCGTCGTTTATCACGAGTCGTAAGAGTCGTACCAGTTCAATTCATCAAAATTAATTTGTATTAAATGAAAAACAAACAGACAAGTAGAGTCATATGTCTTTCTATGACTGTATTCATACCAAAATCTGATTTTCAATACACTAGAAACGTGTTGATATGTATATCTTTGAAAATCGCCGAATGTTAACCACGGTCACCGTGGCACAGTAGGCATCTTTAGCATTCATAGTGCAATTGGCAGTGGTTCGAACCCTGGTGAAAATTTTAGTATTTTTTATTCTTTTTACTAATGCGCTGTGCCGTTTTTCAAACACGCCCCTGAATGAAATTGATGGGCAAGTACCCTTAAAGCAAATGCACTATCTATAAATACACTCGTACATGTTATACAATTGATATTATTTTGATTAAGGCTAGATATCTAATGAACATTGTGTAAACATTAATTAGCAATTATATACTCATCTGTTGCTTGGATGGAGTGCGGTTGTTAATGTTCGAGTATTTAGATTCGTGTATAATGTGACGATATATTAGTACATAAACAATATGGATGATACAGGATCATGAAAGTAATCAATCAACTTAATAATCGATTAAAGAAAGGAAAAAACAGTCAAATAAATGATTTCTTACGTGCGAGTGCATTACACTACCATTTTTCAGTATATTGGTTATATACAATATTTACATTACATTGAATTAACAAGAAAAGCCCAAAATCTATCGTAAACATGTGTAACTATATAACTCTAGTTCCTAAAATAAATTCCTTGCTCATATTAAAATCCGCGGATATCGACATAAAACGAAGAATTAAGGAGACCGTGAAAATTGAGCAACTTGACAAGCTTTATTTGCTCACGTCTAAAAAACCATTGAGATGTCTGGAAATTGTTTTTTCTTTTCCTCCATCAATATTATTTCTCTTAGTGGACAAAACACAAATTGATTCCTCAATTCTACTGCCCTTTTGACGCAATTTTTTTGGAATGAAAATATTCAGTGTATAACCTTATAATTATTATATTTCATATTATTCCAAATATCGAAAAAGCTTTCGAAATTTTGACCACAATCAAAAATATATTCTCACTTGAAATACACTTGAAATGAAGAGACCCCTTGACATGAAACATGAAACGTTCTAGCATTGGAATGTGTCGAATGTCAATACTTACTTAAGGCCCAGGAAACACAAAAATGTTCTTAAAACGATTATTCAAAACATTTGAATAACATTTAAATGTTGGGTTATATAAAGGTCATAAAAACGTTTTTAAAGCGTTATTGTAAAATATTTTGGGCAAATATTTTTCAACACATAAATAATATTCTGTTTAGAATGTTTCGCATCAAGTTTTCAAAACTATTTTTTGAATGTTATTAAAATATTTGTATACCCTTTATATAACCCGATATTTAAACGTTTTCTGTAAAACGTTTTGTGTTTGCTGGGGCGTTATAAGTCACGCCCAATTCATATTCATTCATTCATTCATTCAATCATTCATTCATTCATTCATTCATTCATTCATTCATTCATTCATTCATTCAAAAAGTCAAAAAGTCAAAAAGTCAAACGTAAGTTGAAATTAGCTTTTGCTTAAATTGATTACGGAAATGTTTAATTGATTTAGATTTACAAGTATTTCCCCAGATAAGTATACCATAGTTAAAATACGGCAAAATAAGGGTACAGTAAAGAGTGAATAATATACGGTTAGGGACAAAGTGTTTAAGTTTATTTATTACACCAATATTTCCAGCATAAGCAATTGTTTTGGATACACATTCAATGTGATGTGTCTGTGTAAGGCAATCGTCAATTAACACACCTAGGAATTTGGTATGTTTAACTCTCTCCAAACAGGTATTGTTTACAAATACATTCATGGCTAGCATTAACTGATAATTTGTTAACTTTGAACCAATTGTTAACTTCTGTTAGTTCTTCGTTTATAAGATTGATTTGATTTTTAATGTTGGGATGCGAATACAGAATAGTTGTGTCATCAGCGAACAGGATAAAATCTAGTACATTTGATGTGTTAGTTATATCATTTACATAAAGTAGAAAGAGTAGAGGACCTAGTATTGACCCTTGTGGAACACCGCAGATAATATCTTTATGTTCAGACTCACATGAATTATATGAAACATTTTGTTTCCTATTACGATAAACAGCTTTTAAACCATTCTAATACAATTCCACGAAATCCGTAATGTTCCAATTTGTGCAGAAGTATATTATGATCAATGGTATCAAATGCTTTTGATAAGTCAAGAAAGATACCTACTGTAGTTTCGTTTGTTTCAACGGCATTTAACATTAACATGCAAAGAAAATTAATGTATCAATAATTATATAATAGGCCTATTGTATGGCATTGAGGGTTGTATGAGAATATACTGCACGCGCCATGAATGATATTCAACGAGCCGGTACGGCGAGTTGAATATCATTCATAACATCAATAAAGCCATCCAATATTATTATTATTATATAATATATAATATGAAGCTTTTTCTATGCGTTTTGAGTACCAAAGTATCAAACTAAACATGCTGGTGCCATTTGGAATCCATTAGTGTAATCATTTTCATCATATTTGCCGGCGGTACAAAACAACAAACTGCGTGACTCTATCAATTACGTCTGCTTTGGTCTCTCCGCGCACGAAGTATGCCGCATATCGCGCTACGAGTTGCGAGCGACAACGCAAAATGTGCGCGCCGGTTCAGTAGCAAATATCTTGCACGGTGTTACCGTGCAGTATCAAAAATTTGTGGTATAGCTAAAAGCTTCGTATTATATAATAATGCAAATATTGTCAATAAATGGATAAAAAATGAAAAATAAACCATCATGCTGCAAACACAAAAAGAAGTGGAAAAGTTGAAAAATATTACTTATCCTTTTCAACAGAAACAGAAATGATTATCATCTTGGTGTAGATTATTCATCCAAATGAACATTATTTACACAGCCTTATTTGATAAGTATGCTTAATGTCATTCATCGGTCGGTTTTGCATACATGTATTACCGGTATTGTTATTGAGTCATTCAAAGAAATCACCTTCAATTTCGCTTAATGAAGTCAATGGTTTGTATGTCAATCAATGTTTATTGATTTTTACTAATCATGCTAATTGTTGAAGAAAAAACAACGCTATAGGCTTACATTTACAATAATTTCCATTATTATTGGGTATATTTTTATTAGACTAATATCAAAATAAGAGCAATATCATTCTTCAATAATAACAATACTAAAACAAGATTTAAGTAAACAAAATGAAAAATAATCTGGAACAAAATTGATTTAATAGTACAGGTCTGAAAGTAATTACAAATATCAATAATAGGCATTTAATGAAGGGTCATTCACCTGTCAATCCTAATACACTGTACATGTGCATGTTATTTTATTGTTTTGATCGGATTATGTAATTATATCCAAAGGATTTAATTAAAGTCTTTAATAATAACAACTGTAATATATATCCGTCAACATTATACACGTTTCTAAATAATTATACATGTAGATTCTACACGTTCTTTACATGTGCATGAATCCATGATCTATATCGTCAGTCTGCTACGATAATTGCCTGTGTTTTTGTAATAGTGAGAACAAAGTACAAAATATGGGTCAAGCATGCATTTAAACACATTTATTCACCAATCTTTGCACAAGAACAAAAATAATTATAATGGACAAACTAAAGTGAATGATCAGAAATAATTAGGGTGATTACGTAACTGATGCATGCTTGAACCATATTGTGTACTTTGTTCTCAAAATAACAATTGATGAGCAAATCACTGAATAGGTCTTTAATTGGAAGTAAATTTATTATGATTTTTACGAGTCGTACTGCCTCAAGGCCAAAATCACCTTTTATACAAATTCACACGAATGCACAACACAAATACACTGTTTGATTAAGCTAACAAAATCAAAGTCTTTAATTGAAAGTAAAATATGATTGGTACAATATATGACAACAAATGCACATACAATACAATCGAATATAATCACTCTTTTAACTAATTTGTACTTAGCCTGCATTCTTCTCCTTGATGGTAATAGAGTTCTTGCAATGTTCTAGACGGCTGATGTATATATCATTATTCACTTGTCCTGCGAAAATCTGCGAAGTCCATTGTACACTTGCCTTTATAAATATCCTTGCTTATAAAATCCTCACACTAAAATGGTGCTGTTTCCTCCAAACACTTATCTCCTTGCGCTGCTTTCTCCAAACGCTTATCTCCTGGCGCTGCTTTCTCCAAACACTTATCTCCTTGCGCTGCTTTCTCCAAACACTTATCTCCTGGCGCTGCTTTCTCCAAACGCTTATCTTCTGGCGCTGCTTTCTCCAAAAATGGTGCTTCTTTCACCAATCACTCTTTCTCCAGGAAACAGGCCTTCTTTCTGCATTGCTCCACTGTATTTGACAGGTGTGTTGTTTTAAAAACCAGACTCCAGCAAATCCTTTGATGAGGAGGAGCACATTCGTGTACTCAAACATCTCATTCGTTGCTGTATTAAAAATATCACATTATTGGCTATGTAAACTGGTTAAAATGTACCTCCTTTTGAAGCACAATAAAGACCAACACATACATGCAGAGTTTACAATCTCTCATGTGATTCTGCAAGGAGCAAACTCAAACTTTTACCTTTTATACACGCAATCTATTAATAGACCATTCTGTCATTCAGACTTTCTAAAATGATGACATATATCCATTTTACAATCTAGGGGATTTTCCCAAATGATGCAATATAGAAAATGTTCCAGAATATTGGAGTTTTCCAAGATTATTAATAACTCTGATTGAGTTTGTTTACTGTAACCAAAGGGGTTTCCCTAAAACATGTCATAGGCTAACACAAAAACTCTTGGTTTCCCCTTTCTCTTATCTCTCACGAAATACTTTAAGCTTGCAAACAAAGTTACATTAAATCAAATTACTCAGGGCACATCACATGATGTTATCCTCAAGTATACGTGCTTAATAATAATTATTACCAATAATTAATTCAATAATAATTAAACCACAATATCTGCTGTTGATCAATACGGCGTCAGCAGATCTCGTAACCAGCCCGTTGAAAAACGTTGCGGAAATATTGACGCTGCGCTAGGTATATCGCAATGGCAACGCACACCAAACGTCGAAATGATTATATTACCACGGGTTAATGGGGGTTATTAATCTTACTATAATAATAATATAATAATATCCATATGGACTTGCTATATTTAGCTCGAGACAATCTTGAAGAATCACTGATTATTTGATTTGTCTTAATGCAAGGCCTCAATGGCTTAATGGCAGGTGATGGTTAAAGAAAGTGAGTTTATAACATGTAATAGACAAGATATAATCGACGCGACAAAGGCCGTTAATTAACTGACGATTTTAAAGGTCAACATTTCCTTTTTTCTTTTTCCATTTCTTACGTGAAACAATGTTCAGTCAAAGCAGGTGTGTTTAGAAGAATAAATCAAGGGGATATATCATTGCGTATGTTTTAGCCATAACATCATACTTTCTCTTTTTTTAAAGAAAATTATCACTGATTATGGACCAAACTCAAATCGAGGTGGATGTCCATGCGGTGGCTGAAGACACCACCAACCTGGATAATGAAGACACATTAGATAAAACAGAAGACATTTCTACTGTAAGTGACAACTATGAAGATTATGACGGTACGGCGACTGAAACCTGTAAGCATGGTAAGGGGAATCCCCGTGATGAGGAGGATGATAGTGATGAGACAGGAGAGGTGGATCCATTGCTGATTACACCACAAGATGACAGTGAGTATTATTATTTCTCTTCGCTTCGGTTTAGTTGAATGCTGGAATCCGCCCCCCCCCCCCTCAAACTCAACACAAACGCTGGTAACTATGAGAGTTACCAAATCTGTCAAAGACCCCCTTTGCAATGATTTGTCATCAAATTTACCCCGTTTTTCATGCAAAATTGAGGACAAAATTTGGCCATAAACAAACCCTTTTTTGTGGTTTTCAATGACTTGAATTTCAAACACCCCTTTTCAATTACACTAAATATTGATATAAAATTATCGGGTTTTCCCAAGTACCCCTTTTATCCAAATTTCGCGGACAGTGCAAATTAAATACCCCCCTATTTTGCCAATTTCGCAGTCCTCGCTACTGGTAAAAAAATTACCCCTTTTCTTCGCTATTTGGTAACTCTCATTGTTACCAACTGTTGTGTTGAGTTGGTGGCCGGGGCTGGAATATATGGAATGAAGTAGAATCGTTGGTGATTTGATAGGCCTAGTGTACTATAGTTCCCTGTTTATGTGTCTTTTTTTGTTAAAACACAAGACACCGTAATACATGTAGACTATGTTTGATAGCAAACCTTGGCAAATGAATAGTACACGACGACAAATGGCCGACACTACTTTTATTTTGAGTTAATTAACAAAATCTGTCCTCGGTTACAATATTGACTTGTACACGCAAGCCAATTTCTATTAAAGGGTTGGATTTAAGAAGGATGTTTAAAATTCGAGAATTTCAGATATACTGGAGGTATTTCAGATATACTGGAGGCATTTCAGATATAATGGAGGCATTTCAGATATACTGGAGGCATTTCAGATATACTGGAGGTATTTCAGAGATACTGGAGGTATTTCCGATATAATGTAGGCATTTGAGACATACTAGAGGCATTTGAGACATACTAGAGGCATTTCAGATACTGGAGGCATTTCAAATATACTGGAGGCATTTCAGATATACTGGAGGTATTTCAGATATACTGGAGGCATTTCAGATATACTGGAGGCATTTCAGATATACTGGAGGTATTTCAGATATAATGTAGGCATTTCCGATATAATGTAGGCATTTGAGACATAGGCCTACTAGAGGCATTTGAGACATACTAGAGGCATTTCAGATACTGGAGGCATTTCAGATATACTGGAGGCATTTCAGATATACTGGAGGTATTTCAGATATACTGGAGTCATTTCAGATATACTGGAGACATTTCAGATATACTAGAGGCATTTCAGATATACTGGAGGTATTTCAGATATACCGGAGTCATTTCAGATATACTGGAGGCATTTCAGATATACTGGAGGCATTTCAGATATACTAGAGGTATTTCAGATATACTGGAGGCATTTCAGATATACTGGAGGTATTTCAGATATACTGGAGGCATTCCAGATATACTGGAGGCTGGAGGCATTTCAGATATACTGGAGGTATTTCAGATATACTGGAGGCATTTCAGATATACTGGAGTCATTTCAGATATACTGGAGGTATTTCAGATATACTCAGATATACTGGAGGCATTTCAGATATACTGGAGGCATTTCAGATATACTGGAGGCATTTCAGATATACTGGAGGCATTTCAGATATACTGGAGGCATTCCAGATATACTGGAGGCATTTCATATATAATAGAGGCATTTCAGATATACTGGAGTCATTTCAGATATACTGGAGGCATTTCAGATATACTGGAGGCATTCCAGATATACTGGAGGCATTTCAGATATAATAGAGGCATTTCAGATACTGGAGGCATTTCAGATATACTGGAGGCATTTCAGATATACTAGAGGTATTTCAGATATACTGGAGGCATTTCAGATATAATAGAGGCATTTCAGATATACTGGAGTCATTTCAGATATACTGGAATATTTCAGATATACTGGAGGTATTTCAGATATACTAGAGGCATTTCAGATATACTGGAGTCATTTCAGATATACTGGAGGCATTTCAGATATACTGGAGTCATTTCAGATATACTGGAGGCATTTCTGATAACTGGAGTCATTTCAGATATACTGGAGGTATTTCAGATATGCTAGAGGCATTTCAGATATACTGGAGTCATTTCAGATATACTGGAGGCATTTCAGATATAATAGAGGCATTTCCGATATACTGGAGGCATTTCAGATATACTGGAGGTATTTCAGATATACTGGAGTCATTTCAGATATACTGGAGGCATTTCTGATAACTGGAGGTATTTCAGATACTGGAGGCATTTCAGATAATACTGGAGGCATTTCAGATATACTGGAGTCATTTCAGATATACTGGAGGCATTTCAGATATACTGGAGTCATTTCAGATATACTGGAGGCATTTCTGATAACTGGAGGTATTTCAGATACTGGAGGCATTTCAGATAATACTGGAGGTATTTCAGATATACTAGAGGCATTTCAGATACTGGAGGCATTTCAGATATACTAGAGGCATTTCAGATATACTGGAGGCATTTCAGATAATACTGGAATATTTCAGATATACTGGAGGTATTTCAGATATACTAGAGGCATTTCAGATATACTGGCGGCATTTGAGATATACTGGAGGCATTTCAGATATACTGGAGTCATTTCAGATATGCTGGAGGCATTTCAGATATACTAGAGGTATTTCTCGGGGGTATTTCATACTGGAGGCATTAAGATATACTAGAGGCATTTGAGACATACTAGAGGCATTTCAGATATATTTGAGACATTTCAGATAATATACTGGAGACATTTCAGATATACTGGAGGCATTTCAGATAATTATACTCGACGTAGTCTATATACCTTCATCCATTTAAGGTGCAAAGTTAATTTGCTATCTACTGAAGACAACTGGTATCAGATGCATGTTGTAATACCTTATATGTCTTCTGATCGCTTGGTAATGAACGTGTAAAGCATGGCGCATGTTTTCTACCGATGATATCTCAAAGCAACTAAAAGTAAGTGGATAAGCTTGGGGTTGGGGTGCGTTTGGGGTGCGTGTATGGGTGGTTGGTATGGTGTGGGCAATGTGTATGTGTCGTGGTATGTGAAACGGAGACACTTCTTGGCAGGGTCAATTTTGAGTTTTTACATATTTATTATTAAAATATAGATAATTTCCTTTTTAACACTACTTTTTTCCCTTTAAATATTCTTTTTTTTCACTGGCTGTCATTTATCTAGGTGGATATGTGTTATAGTTTGTCACTGATATAAATTCCTGTTTTGTCACTAAACCCAAAGATAATTTACTGGACTCAAGTAAACTATTAAGTAAAAAATCTGTAAATAATAGTCACAAATTGTTAACAAAACACATATGCAATATTCAAGACCTAAGAAACAGATTATCTAAGACACATCAATAACACCTAAGCCATCAACTAAGCAACATACACACACTCACAATCCTTCACGTTTGACATTATTATTGAAAGAGTTCCGAAGTACATGTATTCGTCAAAGTCAGTCAAAGTTACTTGTGCTATGCTTGTACCGTAGAAACACTGAATGTGGTGTTATATTCATTATAGACAATGGCACAGTGTAAATGTGATTGGGTCCAACGATTACACACCTTTCTGTAGTAGTAGTGAGTGTGTTGTCAGCAGTAGATATGCAATGAAGTATAGAGTCCTATCATGATATAGCTGATGAAATTAGTTTGAACATTAAGTTTGAACATTATCAATTATGTAAAATGTCTATGGATGAGATTGTCGGATTTCTGGCCTACTAAAATTGGCCATGATGTAATGCATCTTTAAATGGATCTGGCTTGTGATTGGTCGCCAAGATCTCGTTATCCTCTGGGCACCTGCCATTACCATTAATAACTACATGGTACACAACTATACCGCCCTTTGTGTTGGCGGGAACATTAAACTCTCCACGTAAGTGGATAAGCTTGGGGTTAGTGCGTTTGGGGTGCGTGTGTATGGGTGGTTGGTATGGTGTGGGCAATGTGTATGTGTCGTGGTATGTCAAAAGGAGGCACTTCTGGGCAGGGTCAATTTTGAGTTGTTACATATTTATTATTAAAATATAGATAATTTCCTTTTTAACACTACTTTTTTTCCTTTAAATATTCTCTTTTTACTGGCTGTCATTTATCTAGGTGGGTTGTTATAGTTTGTCTAAATTCCTGTTTTGTCACTACACCCAAAGGTAATTTACTGAACTCAAGTAAACTACTAAGTAAAAAATCTGTAAATAATAGTCACAAATTGTTAACAAAACACAGATGCAATATTCAAGACCTAAGAAACAGATTATTTAAGACACGTCAATAACACCTAAGACAGCAACTAAGCAACATACGCGTACTCACAACCCTTCACGTTTGACATCATTATTGGAAGAGTTGCGAAGTATTCGTCAAAGTCAGTCAAAGTTACTTGTTCTATGCTTGTACCGTAGAAACACTGAATGTAGACAATGGCACAGTGTGAATGTGATTGGGTCCAACGATTACACAACTTTCTGTAGTGGTAGTGAGCAGTAGATATATGCAATGAAGTATAGAATCCTATCATGATGTAGCTGATGAAATTAGATTAACAATTATGTAAAAATGTGTGATTTAAAAAACATTCTCAGAGCGAATTCTTGTTTGTTGCTTCATGCTGTTGCTATCTTATGAAGCTCATATTAAATTCATTATATAATTTTGTCCTTTGAATGAAGACTGTTCATTAGGTTAGGATTGTGTTAATGATATTTGTGTCAAATTTAAAAAAAAATTAAGTATAGTCAAATAGCCTTTGTAGCTGCTTAAGGCTGCGTTCACATAGAAGTATACTATTCGGGTATACGGTGCACGTTTTGCAGGTACACGCGTATAGTTAAATCGAGCAAGGCAATTTCATAGTACCGGGTCACATAAGGCTACGATCGCATAGAAGTATACTATTCGGGTATACGATGCACGTTTTGCAGGTGCACGCGTATAGATTAAATCGAGCAAGGTAATTTCATAGTACCGGGTCACATAAGAGCTATTCGAAAAGGCCGTATACCTGCGTATAGTATAGTATAGTGGGAATCGCGCATGTTCGATTTTAGTGCAGCGTATACCGTCCAAATTTTAAAAACCTAAACCATATGTGGGCAAATTCATTTTTTTAATAGATGCACTATCTAATTCTGCACATTATGACACCTCATTGAATGCAATGTGACCTCAAGAAGTAAAGTTACAAGCATTTGATAAGACGAAGAAAATGGGTAAACTGACATACTCGCTATTGCTATACGAAATACGCTCATTCGATCAGTCTGAGTTCACATAGTATACTCCTATATGAACTCAGCCTGAACGAATGAGCGTATTTCGTATAGCGAATACCGTATACCGTATACTTCTATGTGAACTCAGCCTTATACATGTAGGTATATGATATTCGTCTCAGATGATTACCGTCAACATTTTAGCACGAGATTCTTTGAGAAATTGACCCAATCTGATAAGTCTTCACCACGCGCACAGGCCCAACCTCATTGACTATTTTAAATCCAAGAGCCTATCTTTGGCACTTAAAAACATCTTCAAGTTTAATAGAATTCAGATCCACAAGTCTCTCAGAATATGATGGACGATCCTCAAAATCAACTTCAGGAAAATCTTTGTAAAACAAAGTACGTGTGATTTTCCTTTGCATTTTCTCCAACCTGTCAATATGATTCCTTTAAAATGGAGCCCAGATGCAAGCACAATAGAGAATATGAGGCAAAATAAGGGATTTGTAAAGGTTAAGTAATACAACGGAAGTCATATTCTAATGCATCTAATAACATGAATAAGGTTTTAAAACTTTCAGAAAGTTTTGAAATCTTATTAGAAACGTTACGAGAATCAAATGAAAGGATGTTGTTACTGAGAGTCTTCCAATCAGCTTCAACTCATCTCTAAAGCTCATTACTGCTTATGATGTAACTACAGAATTTAGGAGATTTTGATCTGGTCATGTGCATGGTCGAACACATTGAAAGGCTCAGGAAGATATTTTGAATGTCCTGCTGGATAATCTCATGGAGAAATTCATAGGACGAACAATTCAAATATCGTCAGCAAATTGGAAAAGAGGAGAAGACACCAAATTATTTAAGGTGGCACGCAGGATCATTCAAAGTGGGAAATTTTAGACATTGTTTTGTATTGTATCTTTAAAAATAATGATGATAAGTATATAAAAGTTTACATTTTCAGAAAGGAAATGATTTTGACCAAAATTGTGGATGTTTTAAAGTACAACGGAGAAAAAATTCAAAATTTGATAAAAACTGAATTGTACATTTAGGGTAAGTTGTTATGGTGGACCGAACAAAATTGGCATGGAAAATCAAATTTGGCGCTTTTCTCAAAAATGGCTAATTTTTGCAGGAATCCGCCGTGCTAGTTGGATTCCTTGCATCATTTACTTTCTGAAAATGTATACTTTTATATACTTATCATCATTACTTTTAAAGATACAATACAAAATAATGTCTAAAATTTCCCACTTTGAGTGATCCTGCGTGCCCATTTATGTCATTAACAAACAACAGAAACAAAATAGGACCAAAGACAGAGCCTTTAGGACCACTATAAGTTACCTTAGACCATTCAAAGTTACCCTAGACCATTCAGAAACAGCATCTTCTTCTCTGCCGATATACGCATGTACAAAAAGTTAGACATGTAATTCCCAAAGAATGAAATTTAGCAAGCAAATGGATTGTGGTTAACTTTATCAAATCCAGAACTAAAAATCCAAGAAGATACCATCAACAAGAAAAACACTTACCAAGCATTTAAAAAAAGTGAAAACGTTATTAACTACATTTTGGTTGGTCGAGGAGGCTAACAATCCTTTTCCCGGGATTAAATACGGTGCCTGAAACAAAACAATCAAGTCTGACTATATCTGCGTCTGCAGATCTGTGTTTGCACGCCCTCACAAAAAGATCATTATATTAAAATAATGTTGTCAAGAATCGACTGTTTGACCTACTTGCAAGCCGTTTTCCCCAAAAGTTAATATCTGCAGTGTGAAAATACATTTATAGCTTTGTTTTGGCTTTGTATTTAAAAACAATTTTATTTTATTACAATTTTATCAGGTAAATGGGTTTTTTCAAATGTAAATTTCAAAACTTAGAAGTCAAATTTCTCGAGCTCGAGGATGTTTCAAATGACGCCGTTAAATCATGTTAATGATAATGATTAATTTTTTTTTTTTAAATCAGTTTTGACAACTTTGATAATAACATCATCATCATTCATTAATTCTGTAGCAGCAACAACATCTACTAGCAAGGCGTGAAAATTGACACTTGTTATACATCGGATCACAAACAGATTTACCAATACATCACTAGCCAGCTCCAGGCGATTGAAAACGCACCGGCAACCTCGCCAGTTTCCCCATCAACGCTATATACAATTCGCACACGTTAAAATAATGGCCGTGTTAATCGTGTTATACACGGTACACAATTCAAAGGAAAATATTCATCTTCAAAAATAGATCTGCTGATTACAAAGCTGCTGTACCTTGCTAAATTTTATGGAATATGGATTTATAAAAACTGGATATCATAACAGGATGTATTGAATTATAAGACGAGCGGTGGTCGGTGGTCAAAATTAAAATGACATTTCGCTATAGATAGGTAGGTACTATCAGAAATTCTCTGGTACTATATATTTTACACCTTACACGATTATAGATGTTGCATTTCCTTCGTCTTATATAAAACACCTGTATGAAAGAGGTATTTGATTGCACGTATCGCTGTGTTTACAACGTGGAATCGCTTCTGTACACGATATTATTTGTAATATGCATTAGTATCACTGAACATTATCATACTCGTCATATAGCTTCTTGGCAATCGTATATATTGCTGCAAAAGATATCTTGATTGCCCTATCATAAATGCATAGACGTCAATAAGGTGTACAGAGGCGATATAGCCTTGGATTGTTTCTTATCGTAGTTCGCTGATCAGTATGAGTGTATATTTATAGAGAGCTGAAGTCAAGATAATAACACACCTGCTGTCATATATAATACGCATCTCATGATCTTGTACGTACGTATTTCAGGTGTGAACAGTATAACCCTTGCAAATATTGTCATTCAATTTAAAAAGGAGCCCTGCAAAACGGGTACAAACTAAGCCCTGTTACCACCCCAACTATAAATAGGGGTAGGCCATTGAATGTTTAAAAACGTTATTCTGACCTGACACTATAAATAATTTGTCTTAGACTCTACCCATACACTGATACAGTAACTTTGCATTAATATGTAAATTACTTTATGTTGTATGTATTTGACAATGGCAGACATCAAGTGCTGTCTGAAAAATCGATTTATCTTCGATGGCATGGTTCGATTTACTTTGAAAATTTTAGGCGATGTTCTTAAATTAGCATGTTTTATAGGATGTAATAAAAATTGTTATTCAAGCTGAAATTTGTATAAGCAGGTTGTCCAAATGGGGGAGTAGATTGCTCTGTTACACCAGGATCAATCCAGCGCTGTGATGAGAAGATTTAAAACGAAAATGTAGTATAAAAAGGAGATGAAAAGACATATTAAACCAATGGAGAACAGTGCCAGTGCATTGATTAAATACACTGTAAAAACAGTGTTTAGAAAGTGGTGGCAAGAATGTGTTTAGAAACGTTATGTTTAGAATATGGATGTCAGATTTTTAGAAATCAGACACCATCACTGACCAATGTTGAGAAATTTGACACATGATGTTTAGCTTTTAAACATGGTTACAAAGTGGTGGCAAAATTGTGTTTAGAAAAGTGTTTAATCGCTAAACACTGTTTTTACAGTGTAAATAAGTAGCCTATCACTCCGATTTCCACCGACATGTCTTGTTAGAAATATAGAGGCCATGTTATTTCGGGCTATATATATATAGAAAATGCTATAAGAGATATAATTTTATACGCGGCATTATAAGGAAATGAACAAAATTGATAAGGGCAAATGAAGCGATAAACAATAGAAAATGACAAGAAAGAATGTTGAAAAATGAATGAGAATTATACGAGTAAAAAAGCAAATTAGTAACAGAAGGTTAAAGCAAAACCCTTAAATTAGTAAAAGCCCAAAACCCTATAACAGAACGAAGACAAAATATACTTTTTATCGAATGGTGATAAATCAAGTTTTCTTTTGCGTTGTCACATAGCAATTGCCATTCGTTCATTAATAATATTTAGTATCATATCAATAAATCAATTGAAATACAAATCAGTCATTTATGTATCAAAATTGCCATATTAGAAAATCAATTTCATATCTGTTTGTTATGAACAATAACACATTGTGGAATTCACGCCTATCGGTCAATAATAAGAAATCGAAGAATACGACTGAATTGCTCTATGTGCATGTTTGTATAATGTGATGCGACTGATGAGAATTGCAATTGCGGTCGTTTGGACATATTTTTTGTACCCTAGTAACCATGGGAACTCTTCATTTCTCGCAAAACATCTCCTATTTTATTTCTGGAGTATTCTCACATCACCAGGAGCCCGTTTCACTTCCATTGATCTTTAAAAGTGGATCTGTCTTAGATGTTATGTCGTGAAGGTAAGGTAACTAATTACATAGGTTCATTATTTGCTCTTTTTGTGCGTCAGTTCCAGAGCAGCTGTAGAATAACGTCTTCATTCAATTCACATAGTTTGAAGTGGCAGAACACACACCTTTTCTTGCTTGTTAAGGTGAGGACTTGATTTTACGTATCATATTAACAATGATTCTTCAAATTTTCTTGGGTTTCTAAAATCTCTATCTATTTTTAAGTTTTGAATTGGTACTGAAATATTAAAATTATCTTTTTGAATTGGCCTTCTCATGAATTACGAACTTTCAAACATAACAGTGACACGTGGTAATGTGAGATGATTTATTATTTCAGATAGTTTTCAAGTTTTCAATGGTATCATCCAAGAAAAAGTAGTACTGTGAACGGCCTTCGTATACAGGGTGTATCAAAATTATTGGTACCCATCAGCTTGGTCATCTAATGAAACGCCTGCTTCTCCCAAGTTCTACATTATCATCTTGAAATGACTACAAGTTTTATGTTTTATGACCTTTTATTACATAAATTTACAAATACATGTAAGGTGGATGTAAGGTGGATGTTATACTGCATTGTGATGGGGCAGTCAAGTCCATACTCACTGGATATTGATGGGTACCGATCATTTTGATACACCCTGTGTTGTTTAAAACGAAACGACATGCCAAAATCGTTTATTGATATCTACAGGGTGGTTTAACAACATGAAATCAATTTTGACAGCAATTTTTTCCTACTTTACAAAATTATTTTTTTATATGTAAATATCATCATGTAAAGTATAGACCGTTAGGCATAAATGGTGAAACAATCTGATATTAATGGTCGTAATAAGTTTAGTATGCCCATTTGAAGAAACATAACGAAAATCCTTTTGTGCATCTAGGTAATGTTATTTAATTGGACGTTATTTTAAAATTCCAAATTTTAACGAAACTGACTCTACATATAATGATATAACGTGTCTTGATTGTCTAGCCACCGAAGTTGTACATTTAGATAGCTACATTTTTAAAAGTATTTTTGAATATTTAACAGATTCTTCACAGGCTACCGCATTAGTTTGGAACACAACCATGAAATACGCTAATGCATGCTTGAATATTGTTCTTTGAAAAGCCCGCTCTTACAATGCATTCCACATTTGAAAGAGTAACAGTAACAGATATACCATCTATGCTATGCATTATGAAATCTTATGCAACATTTTGAACCAAAAGCTACCTTAAAATTTGATCTTAGCATAACACAATGGCCTTGCATTAAGATCGTATTAAATGCATTAAGTTTGGCAAGTTAGTGATGGGTACCTGTGGACAAAGTAAATTTTCATAATTTGTATTCAAATTAGCATAATTAACTTATTCTTGAGAAATATTTTTTCCGATTTTCTCACCACCCATGCTGTAAAGTCTATATTTTACTAAAATATGTAAATGAAAGTTATAACTTTGGGAATTAGGTAAATTTTGCTGTCAAAAATGGGGTTTTTTTTAAATAGAAAAACCCTGCAGCATAAACGTGACGTGAATGGATTCTTTTTTATACTTTGAAAATCAGTAAGACACTCCCTATATCGCATTAATGGCAAATTGGAAGATGATATACCATTTCAAAAATTATACGTTGTAATGACATTCCAAGATATTTTTATTGCAATCTTCTTCGAGAACCGTAATTTAGGATTAACAAATTACCTTTTATATCGATTTTATTCGTAATCAGAAATCATTTATAATTAATGATTCTGTGCGTTTAGTAACTAGGTCGTGCATTACAGAATTTTTTTTATAAACCCTTTTTAACATGATAAGTTTTCATATGATTGATTCGATTACCCTTCATTATATTAGATTATTTGATGGGCTTGGCTTATTCCCGATTTTTATTTAAAAACAAATTTATTTGCCTTCCTTTTCGGAAGGCAAAATATACCTTGTCGTTGCATACGGTATTGCAAAGGGTTGTTTTTGTTTTGTAAGCATCATGTTTATTGATATTATTGTTAGTATTATTACCTTTGTTGTTTGTTTAAACGGTTGAGTGATGGTCCGGGGCAGCTACCCCCTCTTACCCCTTCCCCCCGGATGCTGGCCGCCCTGATATTTAAGATTTCTAGACCATTTTTGTACTTTTTAGTCCATATTTGGCAATTTGTGTCAAATTTTATCCCTCCCCATTGAAAGTTGCTTTCCCCCTTTCCCCCAATTGCTTCACCACTGGTTGATTGACTCAGATATTACTCGGGGAGCTAGAGGCACGTCCTGTGCAATAGTGTGCATCCCCCCAGGACTAAACCAAACCAACTTTTTTAGGTTCCTGAGATGACCCCAAAACATAATCAGGATGTTCCCAAAAATATAAACTGGCCCCAAGTGGGATTTTCCAAGATGGCGTCCAAAATGACCCCCAAATGCAGGTAATCACTATAAATGACCATATATGAATACTATTCCTGAATCAAACTAACTGTTTTAGCTTAATTAAAGAGTCCAGCATAAACTCAAGTTGATATAAAGGATAAAACGTCCCAAAAGTCAGTGTTTTTTCAAAATGGCGCCCAAAATGGCCACCAAATGCAGATAATCACTATAAATGACCATACGGTATATGTATACTATTTCTGCGCCTCGGGTCATAGCATGGTTTTGAGATCACCTTGGGCCTAGTATAATCTTAACCATGCCCCTCATAGCAGTCAATATTTGTATACTATTTTTTTCCTTCAGTAATGTCAGTTAAAACATAGTGCTTGGATATACATTAAAAAAAATCCTGGTGTTAAAATTAGGCATGAAATTGTGTCTTTTAGTGTAAGGTTTTTGATTTGTATAGGCCTTAACTTCGCCCGCGAGCTTTTTTCAGAATTCATGTTTTAGCGTTTAAAACTAATGTAATTCGCTAAAGAAAGACATTTTTCACCTCTGTAAGGCACATTGTGTGGGTCTAAGTTTAACACCAGGGTTTGAAAAAAAACCAGTACCAAGCATAAATAGTTTTCTTCTGACTTTTACCGAAGAAATAAAAATTAATGCTTTTCATTTAACCGAGAAAATTAATTATGAAGTGAAAAGGTGTAACTAAAAATTGTGCTTATTTCATCAACACCGAATTCGATCGTTTCAAGCGCCTAATTAATGCTTCTGTCACACTACACCGAATAGGTCTTCCGTATACAAGAAACGGATGGTATTTTAGTAAATCCGTTGTTGTTCGTCAATGATCGTTTTATGTTCTTTTTATGTCCTGCTATCATCCGCCAAATGCGTTTCGTGTTAGGTGATGTTCGTTAAGTCCGTCGGCATGCACAAAACTTGAAACGGAGTGTACCGAATACACATGTTCGGTATTTATCCGATGTGTGTTCGTATGGTGCTGAATATTGCCGGAGTTTGTTCGCTCTCCTTTCGTTCATGTTCGTTCTTTGTTCGTTGCACTCGGCCCGTGTTCGTTGCAAATACGTTCCTGTGAGGCCTTCACCACCGGATAGCATATTTTTGCATTCGGTGATGTACGTTGACCCAGACCGTGTTAGTGTCACACTACACCGGATCGGTCTTCCGTATAAGAAACGGATGGTATTTTAGCAAATCCGTTAGTGTTCGTCAATGTTCGTTTTATGTTCTTCATATGTCCTGCTATTATCCGCCAAATGCGTTTCGTGTTAGGTGATGTTTGTTTAGTCCGTCGACAATACGTTTCAAGTTTTGTGCATGCACAAAACTTGAAACGGAGTGTGCTCGAATACACATGTTCGGAAGTTGTCCGATGTGTGTTCGTACAGTTCTGTATATATACCCTGGGTTTGTTCGTTATTCTTTCGTTTATATACCGCAGGTGTTTGCAAGGTTTCGCAGGCGCTTGTGCCGGATGTAGGCCTATGGCGAACACGTGCCTCAATCTCGGGCGGGGGGGCGTTCTGACGGGTGTGTGACGCAATATCATATTTCCCCAGTACTTTAGTGACTGACAAGTAGAAAAAAGGGGAAAGGAGAGAAAAAGAAAAGAAAGTGAGAAAAATTGAAGAGAGAAGAGAAGAAAAAGTTAAATTGCACGTAATTTAGTAGGCCTATGCATGTAAGTAGTATTGAGCATGTTGAGGGAGGGGCACTTTCTGAAGGGTAGAGGACGCAATATCAAATTCCTACCAGTTTTAGTGATTGACAAGAAAGAAAAAAGAAGAGAAAACATGGAAAAGGTTAAATTGTATGTTATTGAGTAGGCCCAGGATAGTATATAGTAAGCCTAAGTATAGGCCTGTGATTATTATAGGCAGTGCTTTAAATGTCGTTCCTTGGCCCAAAAGCCTGTGAAAATTACTGCCGGCCTGTCGATATGTAGGGCCCGTGACATTTTGTCACCAAAATCAGTATTTAAGACGGACTTAGGTCTATTACTGACTTTATTTTGAAAAATGGACAAGTCTTCCTTTTTGCTTCTGCTATGGACATCCACGTGTTATTTTTAAAACAATTGTTTATATTATACAATAATGGTGAAAACTTTTCAATGGCTTCAATTAGGCTTTCGTTTCACCAATTTGTGGCTGTTTCAAACTAAAATAGTACCCAATAATAGTGCTAAAATTGATCCAAAAATGACAAATGGCTTCAATTGGGCCCTCATTGTCCAAAGGTTTTTCACCTCTATTGCCCCATGACGCTGGTTGCCCTGATATATCAGATTTGTAGCCCTTTTGTACTTATTAGCCAATATTTGACCATTTTCGTCAAAGTTTTCCCCCTTAAAAGTTGTCTTTCCCCACTTTGTTCACCCTCTGAAAAAGTGCTTGCTACGTCACTGCCTCTAAGGGGTCAAAAACCCACTTTTCTGATAGTGTGGACGTCCCTGTTGGTGCCACATGCCACGGATTCGCCGGTTATTTGTCGGACGTTGAACGATTGAATATAAAACGCCTGCAGGATTATTAGCGGCCACAACGCATAGAGAGACGAACGGGAATCGGATCCCAAAATCCGGACATTTGTCGGACGTTGACCCCCAAATCCGGTCATTTGTCGGACGTTGAACAATCGAATATAAGACGCCTGCAGGATTATTAGCGGCCACAACGCAAAGAGAGACGAACGGAATCGGACCCCATATCCGGTCATTTGTCGGACGTTGAACGATCGGATATAAGACGCCTGCAGGGTTATTAGCGGCCACAACGCATAGAGAGACGAACGGGAATCGGACCCAAAATCCCACCGAATCTTCTGCCGGACTGGTGATTTTTCCACCGAATAAAATATTTTTGTATTCGGTGACGTACGTTAATCCAGTCCGTCGTAGTGTGACAGACCTATAAGTGACTGAGTGGGTCTTGTTTAACAATAGGCATCGACTGACTACCGTTCTGCCTGCACCCCTTTTGAAATATTTTATAAAGTTGTATATAACTCTCGTCGCCACGCCTTCTCTTGAAGAATCGTGTCAAAAATAAAGGAAAAACTATATTGTCTGTGAATACGCCTAAACTGATGACGTCAAATAATCAGAACTTTTTGGTGAGGTGAAGAATCTAATACTCCTTGCTTTACAGTTTATTGCACACAATAATAAGAGCAAACCACAATTAAACCTTTTTCGAGTTGTCGATGAAATTGATCTTTTCCTTGCAATTCTGCAGAGAAATCAAGCGGCGCGTCAGAACGTAACATGCGCAATCAAGTTTGAATGAAAATAATAATTATTTCATATGAGATAATTTAATTATTCAAAATTCAATCACATAGATGCATGCAGACTTGACATTCATCGTTACGTTTTATAGTCTGCTGCCATGACTTCTGGGAATTACATCAATGATGTGATGTTGGTCTATATACATGTAGCTAGGATCAGGTAATTTATACCGTTATCTGTACCGTTATCAACCTTTTTGATATCATTTAAACCATTTCTTCTAATCTTCTCTGTTTAAACAGTTATTTCCAGAAAGAACAGATTGTTTTATTAAATGCGCTCACGGCTGGATGCTCTTTCGCAGCTATAGCTATATCTTCAGAAATGATTTGAAACCGTATCCATCATGTCCATTGACTTAGACCCTTCCTCGCGATCGCCAATTTGAGACCGTCATTACATGCTAATGTTGAATTCAAAATAATCAATTGGATACTATAATGTATATTTTTAATATTTTAACCAGTCAAGACTGACAAAAGAAAAAAGATGTCGCATTCCGTTGCTATAAATTAAATATTTTATTATCTGCATGTATACTATGAGTCAATTTTGATATTTGTACGAGGCCAATCGTTACGAGAGCAGTCGTATATATTGCCCTAGCAAATCTTTGGGGATGGTACAATAAATATGTACACAGGAAGTCAGAAAGGAGCCCAGCAATTTTTGGCAGAGCGAAGGAGGCAATGATATCCTTTTATTTTTACGTAAAAATTACTTGGAAAATGATACGAAAACGTTAAAGAAACCCACACTCTCAACTGCTATCTAGAATCTAGACCTATACCATTTAGGCCTATACCAAGATCGCCAACATTCGGTATGCAAATGGCTGAGGAGCAAACACTTTTGGCAAACTAGTCTCCCCGTGGCCCATATAATTGTTGCACAGTCCTTAAAATATCGCAGTTCCAAATGATAATCGACTTTTGAAGCATCAAATAATATAACATGCAGTGATTTGTACATTTGTACGATATTAATAATGTAAATAACCGTGATAGTGACGGAAAGCGAATCCTTAAATATACAACAAAATGGATTTTATATTAGTGCAAGGTTCTTATGCCGTTATTATTAAAGGTAAATAGCTTTAAATACTTACTCTCTCGCTCGTTAAGATTGCGTTTATATAAGGAAAAAATAATTAGCAGTTAATGAGTTCTCGAGGACCATTGTCGAGTGCATGCGGTATTTTGCATAATGCATGCACTAATTATACTGTTGTATGACACTATATACCAGAAATCACATCTATTGCACACGATATGATCTCAAAAGCTCAAGGTGTTAAAGGCTTCAAGATATTCATGTGCAAGATTATTAAATTTTGGCAGTATTTATACCATGAATACATGGTATCCCAATACAAGTGAGCCACAAGTAATGTTTTTGGTAAGTAGATCTTGTTGAAGGTTTGTTTTTCCATGTATGTGCATCATTTGCATCATGTGACATGATAGTGCGGGTTATTTGATTAAATACCTGTAGGGACTATTTTTTTTTATTACATCATTATTTACCCAGGGTAACCCGATCACCAAAAATGCTGTTCTTACACGGGCCCTGTAACTCTCTTCAGTGGCGTAGCCAGCACTTTTTCAGGGGGGGGGGGCAAAGGGGGGCAAGACAACTTTTAAGGGGGCACCTTTTGGCGACAAAATCAGTTCATGTTACAAATGCGCGAAAAATTTTGGCATATTGAAGCTAAACTGGTGAAATATGGTACAAAAAGGGAATAAATTGCGTGCAATTCTCTCCTCCATTTACCCTAGAACGAGTCTGATATAGGCTTATAAGCTATTGTAAAATAATTGTAAATTAATTGGCATATTTAGTTCTCATATTTAGGCCGATTTTTTTTTATAAATGCTCTCAGAGTGACAATAGGATGTATTTGCACCTATAAATTTTTTTTTCTGATTTCATAGAATACGTATATGTGAAGTCAATTAGGCTTTTGTTTTTATTTGTAGTGATGTTATCATTTATTTGATTGAGCAGACTATTTGCGCTGGTATATTTTTGTTACGTTATACATGTAGTGAGTTTATAAAAAAAAATCTAAAATGCTAAATAGCTAAAATGCCTTTTCTCTTATCGAACTTTTAACATGTTGAATATAAAGTATGTACAGTATCTTATATTCTTCGCAACCACATATATTTCTTTTCTATATACTGTGATTTTTAAGCATAAATAAAATGCAATATATATAGATATAATAGGCTATAGCCTCAAATCAGATCACTCACTAATAAATTCTTTTCCAGAAACCAGTCCGACCAAAAGGCTGATATAATATCCTTATAAAGACGTTTTAAGCATCTCACAAAACCGGTATGTCTGTATCAAACCCTGCACATCAAGCAGGCCGTCTATATGGCAACTCAATTATCATTTGTGTGGTTTATAAACATCCTATGAGGAACTATATTTACGGTACGGTCGTTGACGTGGAAAAATGAGCAGATTATCCGGTCCGATATTGCCCAAATGAAATTAGAGGGTCGATGAAGGATATACGTCATGCCCATCCAGTGCTGTCTACAGTAGATAGTAATTGACTAAATGTGTGCCTTTGTAGATAACCATGATAAACATACACACGGCTTATGGGGTGGTGAGTTCAATAATCTTAGATTCTGAGAATTCTTTCTCTAAATAATATCAAGACCAATCTAATGAGGCACTGGAGTTAGAATAGGTATGTTGGTACTTGTTGAAGCGTATTTTGTTGAAAAAGATGACATTCACCTGCATGACGAGACTCATCCGTATATGTTAATCTCTTTTGATAAAAATATAACGATGTGCATATAATAATTATGAAGATCTTGTATAAACTCCTATGGTACTGCAATAATATTGTTTATGATAACAACAACAACAAAAAAACAATAAATGGAATGGGTTAACCCAATTAACTAATAACAATAGACTAATTTACAATATATCCCAACAACACCTGTAACTTACGAAATGTCCAATAATTTAACAGTGTCTCCACCAGAAATGATTAGTTATGGAGTACCCCAGGGATATATCATTGGACCATTGTGATTTATTCTATACATGAATGACGTTTGTAGTGCCTCTATTGTAATGCAACTATTTTTTTTCTGATAAAGATGTTGCTACTGAGTTAAAAAGGAAATTGACCATTAGTTTAAAGAAAACAGATAATGCACAGAAAAGGTTGACTTTATTTTTGGGGGTATACGTTATCAGACAAATAATATAAATAGCATTTTAGATATAATCTTAATAAAATGTAAGATTTTATTGTGCTTACGAAGCTAAATTCTGGGCATCGTAACTGGTGAAAACTTCAATTGTCTTGCCCAAAAATGTTACATTATTTCAAAAAGCTAATATTTATGCTCGTCAAAAACGTTGTTCAAAAAAATAAAATACCAATCTTCGTGTATAAATGCAAACATGATTTGTTACCTGATTCATTAATTTTAATGGTGATTTCATTAAGGGCTGGGGTATGAACGTTTGGACAGTATTTATTTTGGGACATTAGAGCACATCAGACATATCGAATTGCATTCTGAATACGAAGAATGTCATTCTGATATCAAATAATTTTGATTTTTTGAAATTCGCAATTTAATACACATTTTATGGCAAATCATTAAAATTGATATTTTTGATATTTAACAGTACTCGAAGTAAACTTTATAAATCTGATGATTTATACTTATCGTGTATGTAGGTGGGATGAAATGCCGACGATCAATTGAAAATTTTGACCTTTCGAATTGAAGATATGGATTTTTTTCCCAAAACAACCAAAAAAATTAGGTCTTTTTTTTAAAAAATCTATATCTTTAATATGAAAGGTCAAAATTTTCAATTGACCGTCGGCTTTTCCTCCCTGCTACATACACTTTAAGAATATATCATTAGATTTATATAATTTACTTCGAGGACTGTTATATATTGAAAATTTGAAAAATATCAAATTTTTATAATTTGTCATAAAATTTGTATTATATTGTGATTTTCAAAAAAATGAAAATTATTTGATATCAGAAAGACATGCTTCGTATTCAGAATGTAATTCGATAGGTCTGAGGTGCTCTCATGTCCCACAAAAAATACTGTCGAAACGCAATAAACGCTCATTTTAGATCCCTTAATCATGCTGATAATTATGATACTAGATATAAAATTATTATTATAAAGTCTATACATCATCTGGATGTCATGATATGCGGTTTGTATTGATTCAGTATGAATACTTGTATAGAATGTTTTGCTAAAGTATACAGTCTGCTATAGAGTTCTCTATCATCATGTTGTAACCCAAAATAGAAACGCGATTTTGGAGAAACGTCGGACCAGTTTATTTCCTGACCCATCACCTTGAGAGCATGCCAGGGATTTCTTTTAAGTTGTCGAATTAGCAAATAAACGTGCACCATGCGTGGTTTTGAATGCACACGGGAAATGTTTAAATAGAGCTAGCTGTCTACCGAAGATAGCAATTGCAAAAGGTATATTCACCATGTTTACGAGCAATGTATTTCGTAATTAAATGCAATTTCTTCATTGAAAATTAGAATTCCGTATAATTCTGAATTTTATTTGTATCTGTACGAATATATAACCCTTATATAAGCCTTATTTACATTTGCACGTCGCTTTACACATGTTATATGTATTTCCATTTTTCGCCGCTCTCTTTTCTTTTTCAATGTTATCTGCATTTTCCCTTTTCGTTTCTCTTTTCTTTCTTTACATGTCTGCATGCTTGCATGTCTGTATGTCTTCCTATTTCTCTCGATGTCTCTCTGCCATCTGTGTTCCTCTCTCTCTGCTTCGCTTTCTCTCTCCTCTCTCCCCACCCCTCTCTTCCCTCTCCCATCTCCCCCTCTCTCTCTCTCTCTCTCTCTCTCGCCATCTCCTCTCTCCCTTTCTCTCCCTCCCTCTCTCCCACTCTCCCTCTCCTCTCCTTCTCATAACTTCTTAGTGTCGATTTCTGGTATGGTTTGAGAGTGCATATTTCAAATATTTTCAGAATATTTCTACAGGTCTTACAAAATAGTCATGTTATCTGGACATCTTGAGTGCCGGGTATATGCTTTGTTTAATTTATGTGTGGCGCATTTTTCATTACAAAGTCTTGTAAATTTCACCACAAATAATTCCGCAAAAGTATATACCAAGTAGTTCAGTAATAATGTAGTTGTGTAATAACATGAATAAAGCAACTGACTTCAACGAATTGACACCAATTTTAAAATCATGCAAAATTGGCCTCAAAGGGGTGTTTGTAAACTGTGAACTAGTCAGTTTTGCTCAGCTTACGTTACCACAGTGTGATTGTGAAGAAAGCGTTTTACAAATCCGTTCCATGCTTCTTAAGACGGGTGTGAGTGCCACATATTTGATTATGTTGCACGTCTCCAAGGCTACATTAGATATACATAAACTATAGTATACAACGAGAGAACCATACGTAGCGTATAGGTACACAAAAACATCTGAAAATGCATCTCTATAAGGTTTTATTGATGTGACATTCAAGAAGGTGGTTTAATAATTCAATTTAAAAGGCAATAAGTGTCTGTTAATAAATTTATTAAATCTTTGAAGAGGATAGCGATATTGAGAGAGAAAACATACCCGTGTGTTGCTATAGGGACAACGTTGACATGTCTATAATGTGCCGGTTAATTGTTTTATCGTGGATTATTATTAAATGATGTACAGTGTGTCTCATATGTTACATTTAGGCAGTGAGTCACATGTTGGCGACGGTACCACAGTGTACAACATAACGATGCCATTTTCAGATATTATTTGGTCACCCTTCCTGTAAATGTCTGCTAAGTTTCAATTCCGTATCTTAAAAGCTACTTAACTTTTGAGCGCAAGACGACAGTTGTGTCAAGAGTGCATCCATCGATCAAAATATCGCACAACGAAGTTTTTGCGCACAACAAAACTTGAACACAAGTCCAACTTTGTTTGTTTTTTCAAGTTTTTTTCTTTATTACTTAGTATTTTTCTCTTATTTTTGCAATTATAACCCTTGATTTGGACCCTCTTTGTCATAAATCGCCGTCGTTTCTTGCTCAATGTTCACAAAAGAGGTGTCAAATAAAAGAAGACCTCTTCCGTAACAAAATGTATCTTTGCGATTTTTGTTTTATTGAACGACTTACGAGCAATGGTGGCTAAGTAGTAACTTTTTGTGCTAGGTATGTTATACAATTTTGGTTAATCTGTGATCTCTCGTCAAATGGACGAAGTCATATTTCTTTTTTCTTATTGCTTATGTTCGAGTTGCGAATTCACAGTAAAAGATGATATCTCATTGATAATATATAAATATTTATATAAAACATAAAAAATGGAGGGATAACACCGTGGTCATCATACCTTCACAAGCTTGAATGCCCCACTTACTCTAAAGTCGCTAAGGGCCGGTTTCTCGAAGCATGGCTAGTAGTCAGGCTTCTTAAGCCATGCAGGCTTAAGCCCAATTAGTCCCATGATATACCAGTGTTTACAATTTCACATTGTACATGTGCATCACCTAGAAAGATAAATCAATAAAATGGATCCACATTGGTGGGGCTAGCCTGCTAGCATAGGAAGCATGAGCACTAGCCAAACTTCGAGAAATCGAACCTAACGGTTCATTTAGCACTTTATAGTCAATCAGTTAGAATAATAATTGTAGGGCAGAATTTCACTACATTCATTCTGGCCGAGTACTTGTACTTTACCGGAAGCAATGTCACCATTTCGTGATCCCAGCATCCTCTTTTTATGACATTTTCAGTAGATATCCACGAGAAAAGCTTATTCCCAAACTTTGAGTTGATTCTGATTTTGCATTTACGAGTTATGCATGATTATGTGTATTACACTGCTCCATAGGCCACTGTTGTAATTTCGTTCTGGTATACCAGAACGAACTTCAAATTTGACGATATTTTTGCTAAACGCATTAATCTGCAAGCAATATTTGGTACATAAACATTATGTAGCCAGAGGTTTCCAGTGGTATAAAAACTCAGGCTGTGGATCACGAAATGCCCTTTTAAAATACACCTGTGGTTAACATCTCCATCATAAGCTGTCAAACGCCAAATAAATGTGTTTTATAATATCCAATATTAAATTGGACTTCAGATTAGGCAACATTACGGATTAATAAAATCTGAATTTCATGTTGGCCTTTGTTGAAATGGTACGGAGTAGACATACTAGTAATGTTTTTGCGTTGACTATTCCATCAATTCTTTTTTATCGTACCCAAAAGAGTTTTTTAAGATGATAGAATTATTTGAATTACCTATTTAATTATGTAGTACATTGTATTATACTGATTACAAGGCCACATAAAAATAAATTCGTTTCCCCATATCCCTCCTCACAGTAGTTCCACAAAAATACTTGAGGACCTCACTTTCTGCGATCAGTTAATTAGTTAGCATGAATCCCTTTCAAGTATTTTTGTGGAACTCTAATGGGTCTATCCCTCATAATCTTAAAACAAAACGGAGCCTCGTCGTTTTTCTGGAAGATGCTTGAAATTGCTAGCAATGTCAATATTGTGCACAATACTGTTATTGTTAATATCAAATTTGCATTCATAAACAAAAAGCGCAAAACAAGAACTTAACAAAACCTCCCTCCCTCTTCGCTTTTCCAAAAACATAGGACAAGATGATTTTTTGTAGTTTTAAGTGGCCTATCAAAATAAAGTAGGTAATGAGGCCACGCATCCTCGTTAGTCGCTATTATTCAAAGTAGCGCTATCTACTGAAGATAGGGATTCGCCCCGGAGAAAATTTTCCCTAATTTTCCCCCGTTTGGAAAATTAGGGACAGGGCGTAGGGGTGGTTGTGGATGTACATAATTATGGACGTATGAGGCACATGATCACTAATGATGTACCTTAGGGAACAAACCAAAAGATCGATGACGTCCTATAAACGAAACTAGTTTCGTTTAGGGGGGAGGGGGTAAAAATACTCGATTTACAAAAACATCGGTCTGAAGAATGTGTCATTATTATTATTATTATTATGTCAACATTTTCAACATTTTATTATTACGTTTCTGGCAGGGAGGGAGGGGGTCGGCTGAGAAACGAAACTAGTTACGTTTATAGGACGTCATCGATCTTTTGGTTTGTTCCCTTATGTAAATAAATATCAGACAATTTTCTAAAATACAATTTCTAACAACACCGATATGCGAGAGGATTGCTAATTGCTCGTAATTGGCATACGTTAGAACCATTATCATATTATCAATTAAAACTTGATTAAACACAATGATCATCGGAACCATCAGGTTGTGAAGACAATATGCGTTATACGTCATGTATGCAGTGATGGAGCGATTCTCTGATCTGATTACCCTTGAAAGCTCGAGGCCGTGGCTCGACATTGCATCGTAATTACTAGCCTTGGCACTTTATAAGGACGTAAAAAAGGAGTTTCAATTTATTGGAGGGTTTGATTCTCACAGGTTCGATATCTCGGCAGAAATAAATTACATTTGATGTGTTTGTTGGTTTTAGTTAATGTAGCATCACTCGACATAGTCAGACGAGTACGACCTGGTTTTTTTCTTAGTTGCCAACTAGGCCTATACTCTAACTCTGATCGCTCAAGACAAAAATCCACTAACCGCCCCTCCCGCGATTCGTCTTTCTTGCACCATGTCAGATAGTGTGAAATGAGTATAGTCTGGTAACTTAGAAAAAAAGGTCCTACTCGTCGGACTACGTGATACATGTTGTGTACCAAAATAGCCGTTGCCGTGGATTCTGACATACCGATTATAGTCAAATACAAAATATCATTTACCTCATCCATGTTCAATAATTATGATCTTGATGAATAATGAATGTGATACCATGAATTACAATGCAGAAACAAACTACTCAATGAATTCGGCACGTGCATGATAAACCGTGAACAAGAGGAAAATTACAGTTGAGTCGCCATTGTAGGTTCCCATGGTAACAACATCACGATAATTTTCTAAATTGTTTTGGCGGCATCCGAGATGCTATTTTACTTGTGCGATGTATGACGACTTACAATGTGCATCAAATGAGTAAAATGATATAATTCAGGGAAGTGGTTACGAAATGACATTCAACAACGACTGAAAATGAAAATAAGTGCAAAATATAGGTCTATGTCGGAAATTAAAAGTATTGCCAGATTTAGTGAATAGTTTCAAATTCTGTGATGTTCGGAGAAAACATGAATAAACATTTACCCTGAAGATAATTAACTGTCTTTCATGTATTGAATAATATAAACTGAAATTGAACTACTGAAAATACGCGAAACATCAGTCCATTATTTGAATATACGTTTATTATTATTTGAATATGCGTTTATTATTATTTGAAAATACGTTTCGTAATATTGTTAATGAAAACAATATTTTCATGTTTGTTTACTTTATTCCAGAATATGAAATACAACTATTCATATAAATTTATGAAATCTGATCTTCAATAAACATTGTATTGACTATCACCATGACTACTATCAATTTGGAAATATATAATACAGACGATTCTATTTCTGATGTGTGAGTTGTTTACTTGTGACATATCAGATATGTTTAGTTACACATAATCAGCAATAATTATAAACTTCTCTGATTAGTCTTGCAATGAGTGAAATAAATTAAAAATGACCACTCATGGGGGACGCCATGTATATTTATTTGGCCATGGTAACAAGGTGACATCATCGTGGCCTTCTGTACAACAGGCCAATGTGACGTCATCGTGGCCATCTGTACAATAAAATAGCCTATATATGGTCAATTTTCCGTCCATAGCAGTGTTTATGTGCAGTCATGTTCTGATGCAGATGTATATGCCATCAGTGTAAAAAAAAAAAAAAAAGAAGAGAATTTTAATTAACAACATGGCTTTTTTAAAGGAGATAAACATTGGAAATCGAAAATCTGTCTAACAGTTTCATTCATCAAGTCATAACAAACGGCCTACATGCTTAATTTCTAATAAAATATTGAAATTGTGAAAAATATAGGTATTTATTGATTTTCATGTTTTTTCTTGCAAATATGCTAATAATATGCAAATTATGAAATTGCAAAATAAAGTTTCTACATAGCATACATCTTTCAGGTATGATGTTCAAAATGACAGACATCAAAAAGAGATTCGATGAAATGTAAAGGTGTAGTAACAATTTTGGCATGGACTGTCTGGTTAGGCAAAGTACGGTAAGTTGAGCTGTAGCATGGCAGATGCAGTATTTTATTCTGCTAAACAAAGAATAAAACTTTTAGTTTTATTTCAAGAGTTTTATCAGAAATGTAAAAACAAACAGCAGCGATTTCAAATCAACGAAATCCAAGCAAGGTCTAAATGCAAAAGATTGTTATTCATTTTATTCTGTTGATGACATGAGATACAGCGTGCAGAACTGCTTTTCTTCTCTTATGACCATCTTCCTTTATTTATTACCACCAAGAGTCAAGAAGCTCTAAAATTGATTTATTTTCAGTGTACATATTTAATTTTTTAATATGTTTCTTTTGTACAATAAGTTCAACAATGAAAAATAAAGGAAAAATAAAAAAGTAATAGAGAAAAAAAACTCAAAACAAAGGTGTGCTTTCGTTGTGCGATATTTTGATGGTTAGCGCCTGTCATCTTGCACTCATAAGTTAAGTTGCTTTTAAGATACGGAATTGAAACTTAGCAAACAGTTACAAGAAGGATGAATAAATAATAAATAATAAAAAATGACATTGTTTTATTGTACCATGACTAAATGCGGTTCATTTTCTACATGTAACCTTTTTATGGGACACCTTGTATGTCGATGGAGTTATTACGCCCTTACTCAACGATCTAATGATGTCAGTTTTGAAAACCAAACCTGTATCTTGTATGAACGTATTTAGCTTATAATTGACATTATTATCAAAATGGCCGTTACCGTATGGAAATGACATATAATTATGATAAGGTCGATCAGTATCGTAAGTGAAAGTGGCGTTTAATATGTTTAATTGAACTTGTAAACAGATTTGATTGGGAAGACCTTGGCTTAAGTAAACGTTTTATAAACGAGTGGATGGCAATTAAAAGTGTTCGATTACGACATCACAAATAATATAGACACATTTATCTGTAGAAAATATATAACATGCTTACTTGAGGAGCCTACAGACTGTGTGAATCAACATGGAGTAAATTTACACATTTTCTTCTTTTTATGTGTAACATGCGTACTTGTATATGAAATCAGCAACAACGGGAGTTCTTTTAACCATATTTGCAATTATAACATTTTGACAACATTTTACAAATGTTGTTGTAAGTGTTTTTTCATATAAAACGTTTTAAAAATGTGTTCATGACCTTTCTTATATAACCCGACATTTAAATGTTGTTTGAAAAACATGTTTGTGTTTGCTGGGTTAACATATCAGTCAAATGAATTCAGAGTGCGTCGTTGGATTAGGCCTACTCATTATTACTTAACAATTATTATTTCCACAATGTTTACGTGGTGTTTATCTATAATAATGGCTTTTTCTAAAGTATATAGTTTCACCAAGTCTTGTGCTTATATCGCTACATATTGTCAGGACAGGTGAACGGAAAGATTTGTTAACCAAGATTGATAGCTTGGCTCTACGCCCTCTTTCTTTTTTGTTGTTGTCGTTACCTTATTGTAAATGTATCTCTACTGCAGCCAGGACATTGCAATATACGCTCGTATATATAAAGCTATCCTGCATGATGCCAAATAGCAAGGAAAATAAAAAAATATACATGAAAACGACAAACACTGCAGCAGCAACATAAAGAAGCAGAGAAAATGCGTTCCGAATTTGAGTTTGGAATTAACCAAATGTAGATAGCATTTAAATCCATATCAACCCTCTGTAATTTGTCATGAGATATACATGTATATTCCGTAAATTGCAATAAATATAATTTTCACTAAATTACGTTTTTAGGAATCTATATTATATGTTGATGGTAATTAAGCACTCTTGCCATTTTAAAAGTACTCTCGTCAGTAGATATCAATAAAGTGGGGTTTTCAGTAAATAGCAATTACTTAAATTAAGTGACATCTTCGGTAGAAAGCAATTATCAATTAAGTGATATATTCGGTAGATAGCAATTAATTGATATCTTCGCTAGATATCAATTAATATATATCTTCGATAAATAGCAAATAAGTGATATATTCGGTGGATAGTAAATAATTGATATCTTCGGTAGATAGCAAATAAGCGATATCTTCGGTAGATAGTAATAAAGCGCTGTTTTCAGTATACAAACTTGCATGTTAAAGCACAAAACGTTTTTGAAAACATTCGCAAAGGTTTGAACATGTTGCCAGAAATCGTTGAAATGTCGGGTTATATAAAAAGTATTCAAATTGACATAAACTCAATTGTTATGCATTGAATACCGGTATGGTATAGGCCTATGCCTACTTATTTGCTATCTACGGAAGACAGAACTATAGTTACCCAACAAAATACAAAAAATTACTTTAAGATGCTTTAATTGTTTAAAAGTGTTTTCTTGTATATGGCCGGTAGATAGCAATTATGTGTTTTCTAATAATTCTTCAGTAGATAGCAATATTAAGAGCTGTCTTCAGTAGATAGCAATTCGGTGATACCTTCGGCAGATAGTAATAAAATACAATATTCAGTAATAGGGTAATAGTTCTATCTTCAGTAGATAGCAAGTAAGTACTCTCTTCAGTGACGTGCGTAGGGTTGCACAAGGGGGTGGGCTGCACGGTCCGCAGGTCTCGATTCCGACTGCTCAAAAATATTTCCGACGGAAACATTTCTTGCCGACTAAAATTAATTGTGAATCGTAGGCACTCGGGAATCAAAAAGTTTAATTGTTTTTCACTACTTCGAAAGAATTGCCTTTTCAAAACAAGGGCCCAAAGCATTCGTGTTTTAGAGTATTTTTGTTTGCCGTGATAATGAAGCCGATGAAGACAATTAAGTGCTGTCTTCAATAGATAGGGAGGGCGGGTTAGTGTAGTGGTCTTCTCACTCGCTTCTCACCGCTGTGGCCGGGGTTCAATTCCCCGCGGCGCCACATGTGAGTTTGGTTGCCGATCCATGCTCGTCCTCGCAGGTTTTTCTCCGGGTGCTCCGGTTTTCCTCCTGCATCTAAAATCGGACATCTTCCCATATCCCTGTCCCGTCATATCCGGATGGCATCCCTTGAATTTAGTAGCCTCTGAGCACTCTTGGGATTAGCCTGGCTTCGGCCGAATGTTATAAATAAAAAAATTTAAAAAAGATAGCAAGTAAGTGATATCATATCTTCAGTAGATCGCAATTAAGTGTCATCTTCAGTAGAAAGCAACTAAGTGCTATCTTCAGTAAAAAGCAATGAAGTGACATCTTCAATAGAAAGCAATTAACATAAGTGTTATCTTCAGTAGAAAGCAATGAAGTGATATCTTCTGTAAAAAGTAATTTTAAGTGCTTTCTTCAGTAAAAAGCAATTAAGTGCTATATTTAGTAGATAACAAATATGTATTATAAAAATAAAATAAATGTAGATATTTATATAGCGCTTTATGCCGTAAACAGCCTCAAAGCGCTTTACATTTATTCCACCGTCATTAGAATATGTCGGAACCACGTTTGCAGCCTATACAAGTGGCGCAGGGTCCATCAGTACAACGACTGTGACTACCCCTAACAGCTTCCCATTGCACCTGGGTGGGGTGAGGCAAGCGAGGCAAAGCGCCTCGCCCAAGGACGCAACACGGTGGTGGGTCAGGGACTCGAACCCACGCACGTCGAGCAAGCTCTCAGATTATGAGTCCAAGGCCGTAACCACTGAGCCACCGTGCCCTCAAATATATTCATAGCAGTTGCGTACTTTCTTCAGTAGATAGCAATGAAATGTTTTCTTCAGTAGATAGAATTAAGTGATATCTTCAGTAGATCGCATTTAAGTGGTATCTTCAGTAGAAAGCAATTAAGAGCTATCTTCAGTAGATAGCAATTAAGAGCTATATTCAGTATAAAGCAATGAAGTGATATCTTCAATAGAAAGCAATTAACATAAGTGTTATCTTCAGTAGAAAGCAATTAAGTGCTATCATCTGTAGAAAGCAATTTTAATTGAAAGTGCTATCTTCAGTAGAAAGCGATTAAGTAATATCTTCAGTAAAACGCAATGACGTGGTATCTTCAGTAGCGAGTAATTAAATAAGTGCTTTCTTCAATAGAAAGCAATTAAGTGCTATCATTAGTAGATAACAAATATGCACTGTGTTCATAGAAGTTGCGTAATTTCTTCAGTATATCGCAATTAAATGTTTTCTTCAGCAGATAGCAATTAAGTGATATCTTATGTAGATCGCATTTAAGTGCTATCTTCTGTAGATAGCAATTAAGTGATATCTTCTGTAGATCGAAATTAAGTGCTATCTTCAGTAGATAACAATTAAGTGCTATCTTCAGTAGATAACAATTAAGTGCTATCTTCAGTAGATAACAATTAAGTGATATCTCCTGTAGATCGAAATTAAGTGCTATCTTCAGTAGATAGCAATTAAGTGGTATCTTAAGTAGATCGCAATTAAGTGCTATCTTCGGTAGATATCAATTAAGGGATATCTTCAGTAGATCGCAATTAAGTGCTATCTTCAGTAGATAGCAATTACCCAGCAAACACAAAACGTTTTTAAAACGTTTGAAATAAGTTATATTTTGGCTTTTGGTTTAAGTAAAAACGTTTTAATAACATTAAAATGTCGGGTTATATAAAGGTCATGAAAACGTTTTAACACGTTTTGTATGAAAACACACTACAACAATATTTCTACAATGTTTTCAAAAATGTTATTGTAAACTATTTTTGCAAACATTTTTTGCCAAATATTTTGTCAACACTTAAATAACATTATGTTAAAATATTTTCCCCCAGCAAACACAGAAATGTTCTTCAAATGTTTTCTTCAAAACGTTTTAATAACGTTTAAATGTCGGGTTATATAAAGGTCATAAAAACGTATTTAAAACGTTATTGCAAATATTTTGGGTAAACATTTTCCCCAAAAATAACATTCTGTTTAAAATGTTTTGTATCAGGTTTTCAAAAATTTGGAATGTTATTAAAACGTTTTTATACCCTTTATATAACCCGACATTTAAACGTTATCTGTAAAACATTTTGTGTTTGCTGGGCAGTAGATTATCAAAAAATGTTTTTCAATGTTATATGAATACGTTTTATACCCTTAATATACCCTTTATATAACCCGACATTTAAACGTTTTCTGACAACATTTTATAACCTTTTGCGAATGATGTCGAAAACGTTTTGTGTTTGCTGGGTAAGTGGTATCTTAAGTAGATCGCAATTAAGTGCTATCTTCAGTAGATAGCAATTAAAGGAGTATTTCGTGATCCTAGCATCCTCTATTTATGTCATTTTTCATTAGATATCCACGAAAAAAACCTATTCCCAAAATTTCAGTTGATTCCGATTTTGCGTTCGCGACTTATGCATGATTATGTGTATTACACTGCTCCATAGACAATGCGTTTGTAATTTCGTTCTGGTGCACCAGAACGAAATTCAAATTTCACGATATCTTTGCTAAACGAATTAATCTGCAAGAAATATTTTGTACATAAACATTATGTAGCCAGAGGTTTCCAGTGATGTAAAAATCTCAACTTTTTTTGAGAAAAGTGGGGGGGGATGAGGCTGTGGATCACGAAATGCCCTTTTAAGGGATATCTTCAGTAGATCGCAATTAAGTGCTATCTTCAGAAGATAGCAATTAATTGTTATTTTCAGGTAGATAGCGGGTATCATCAAAATATCGAAACAACTAATTATTCAAACCTATATGATCAACACAACTTATATATGTACCTCAAAATTCTGGTCACAACTTTGACCTTTACCAGGAGACTCAGTAGCAACCCAAGTTCGTTAAGGATCAGTGACCTACTTGACCCTGACAAACTGATATAGGCCCTAATGTTATCTTCAAAAGACAGCAGATAATCATGCATTATCAAAATGCAAATATCACAGATCTGCAGGTCATTATAACATTTTGATTAACAAATGCTTGATCATAAAATGTCATTAAAAAGAATATTTTCATAAATATATATATTTCTCATTTTGTTACAGGTGGGATTGACACTTTAACTGGGACGACGATTGAGCCTGACACAACAGCCATGCACAACGGTGGTGCGCCCCCTGACGGCGCTAATATCGCCACTGCAGATGGAGAAATACATCGTTCAACAGGGTCGTCTGCCAGCTCTCGCAGCGCGGCGCACCGTAAAGCTTGGGAGGATACACGAGACGAGGAAAAACGTGCATTGTGTGAGGATACTGATCCACCTGCAGCGAGAACAGAGACGACAAGTAATCAACCACTACCAGCAGACGGCAAAAAGAGCGATGTAGCGCGTTCTGCAAATAGTTCAGTTGGAGGATCATCAACTTTGATTACAACTAGTTCAGCGGTTTTTGTGGATACACACCCGCCTAACGTGCCCATCATGGCGCCAGGGAAAAAGGAAGGGAGACCCGGTAGCGGAACATCATCCAAAAGTAGAAAATCTGCTTGGGATCAAGAAACCACGTCGGACCCACCGCACAAGGATCGCCCCAGATCAGGGCGACGTGGAAAACGTAGAAAAGGAAATAAAAATGGCGATTCAAGACCTGTTGAGCTTCAAGAAGTCAATGGGCAACTTCACGAAAGGGACCTGGATTCGGACGTAGAAGCCGCTGACGTATCTTGTATGGAATCCATTAAAGGCTTCTCAAAAGTGTTCAAGTCCAAGAAATTCAAGTCACCACATTTAGAACAACTTTACCAAAGATATTTTTTCAGTCTGAACAAAAGTAGTTTTAACAATCTCGCGATGCTCCTTGCGTTTTTGTTGGTCGTCATGATCGTTGTACACTACGGTGCCGGTCAAGTTACACCCTATAAAGGAGTGTTTTTTGGGTTCTTTATCCTCATATTTATCGCCATGTTTGCCATTTGTTCGAGAAACTCATGTACACAAAAACAGTTATCCATCATGTGCTATGCTGTGTTAGTAATGTTTGCAGTTATAAGTATACTTGATGTATTGGATACGTACCCTAGGTCTGCCACAAATGGGGTGTGGACAACTTTATTTTTCATATATATGGTGTATACATTGCTACCCATACGGATGAGATTAGCGGTGGTCAGTGGCGGATTCTGATGATACTTCACATCATTTGTGCTGCCAGCAAGAACAGGGAAGATACCAAGTTCTTATGGAGACAGGTAAGGGATAGATTTATCAAGAATAAACTTGATCTGACGAGAGAGGAAGAGAGAAGAGACTAGAGAGGAAGAGAGAGGGAGGGGGAGAGAGAGATAACAGGTGAAAACGAAGCCAAAAGGTGGGGGGGGAGAGGAAGATGCGGCAGTGACATCAACACATTGAGGCAGCTGTGTTACGCATGCAGTAGGCTATCTTTGATGGGTGTGCGTGCATACGCAGTGTTTTGAGCGAATGCTAGCGAATTGAAGCTGTGCTCAATGAAGTGTGAACCAAAGTCACTGTCACATCACGATGGAAAATGATACAGAAGGATCTTCAGAGCGATTACCGAATAGAGTGCAATGCTACTAGTCTTGGATCCTTCTCTAATAATGCTCCCTCTGACTATCGATATGGGTTTCAATGCAGAAAGTTCCACCTTCCAATCAAAAAATAACAATTTCACCATATTTTCACACTTTTGGGACTATGTTTTCTTGAAGAAAGAAAGAAAGAAAAAAGTTGATCATTTGAATACAATCTGTAATCAAGTAGTCTTTGTATTTCATATTATTGTATTTAATAAAAGCTATAGGTTGTAGTAGTCTTTATATTTCATATTACTGTATTTAATAAAAGCTCTAGGTTGCAGTGCATAAAAATTGAAAGTGATTATTATAAAAGATTTGATTCATACAGAAACCTTTGAAATGATACATACAAACATAAATTTGTAAGGTTTGAACAGTGAAAGACTTGATTACTAGAGAAACCTAGGAACTGAATATCAATCAATCACTGATATAGAGCGACAAAAACCAAAAACAACTAGGCACAAAAAGCAAAGAATAAACAATGATTATACAAAGTCAATGAAGGTGATACCCTGTGATACAAGCAAAATATACTACAATGTATATTTAATTACGGTACCGTAAAAGGAAAAGTGTCATTGGTTGTAAGCAATTATGAAAAGATGATGTTTCAAAAGACCCAGCAAGTTTGATGTGATCTGGCAGTTGGTTCCAAATGCGAGGAGTGTGGCATGAAAATAACTGGTCAGCAAAAGTTGGGTGTTGAGGCAAACATAAAATATGTACATAGCAACAACTCAAACTCTACTCCAGTGTCATACCAAGTCAAATTCAGAATAGATACCGTAACCAAGTGCTATATTTAATAGATAACAGTTAAGTGTTATCTTCAGTAGATAGCAATTAAGTGTTATCTTCAGTAGATAGCAATTAAGTGCTATCTTTAGTAGATAGCAATTAAGTGCTATCTTCAGTAGATAGCAATTAAGTGTTATCTTCAGTAGATAGCAATTAAGTGCTATCTTTAGTAGAAAGAAATTAAGTGCTATCTTCAGTAGATAGCAATTAAGTGTTATCTTCAGTAGATAGCAATTAAGTGTTATCTTCAGTAGATAGAGTTAAGTGCTATCTTCAGTAGATAGCAATTAAGTGTTATCTTTAGTAGATAGTAATTAAGTGCTATCTTTAGTAGATAGCAATTAAGTGCTATCTTCAGTAGATAGCAATTAAGTGCTATCTTTAGTAGATAGCAATTAAGTGTTATCTTTAGTAGATAGTAATTAAGTGCTATCTTTAGTAGATAGCATTTAGTGCTATCTTTAGTAGATAGCAAGTAAGTGCTATCTTCGGTAGATAGCAATTAAACGATATCTTCCGTAGATAGGAATTAAGTGCTATATTCAGTAGGTAGTAATTAAGTGCTTTATTCAGTAGATAGAACTTGTGCTATTTTCAGTATAAAATTTGAGTATTAGGTACGGGGGTGGGAGGGGGGGGATTTGAAGAATCGTCCTGCAACCTACTACCAAAATAATTTTAATGGGACAAATCTTTCTTGTATCAGCAAAAATTGGATTGGAACCAAAAGACTTCATTACAAAAGAACAACAACATTAATTTGCTTCAAATATTTAAAAGCATTAAAAACTACACACCTTTTAAAGTTCAAGGCTTCATATGGCCCTATATTTCCTATATTTTTAAACTCTTCCTATAATTTCCTATATTGTTACAAAATGTCAAATAATGTGTATATTTTGTCCAAATTTAGGAAATTAACATTTTTCCAGCTTAAACACTATATATAGGAAATTTGAAGAACTTTCCATGTGCTTTGTGTGCATTTTATTTTAATTTATCAGTGGTCAACGGGTAGATTTGACTAGCCTTAATTTTATTGCCCAGTATATCATTTCTACATCATACCAGTCCTAAATAATGCACAGTTGCACACATTATGCAAAACTTAAAATATATTTGAGAATTTTCCCCTTTAACAATAGTTATCAGTCCCTGGTCTCTCATACGGTCATACCTATTGTATTTGACTTCCACTGTTCTATATATTTTCATTCAAAATGTTCTGAAAGTTATTGACAGCTCAAAGAAGGCAGAATAAAGCCCCTTTTGCCATTAATGAGTTTTACTTTTACCCCAGACAAGTCTAACAGTCCATTGCCATTAGTTAATCCAAATTTATGGCAAATTTAACAGATGCATTAATTTTTATTTCTCTTCAATGAACAAGGATTTGGTAGCAACCTTTGTCGGTGACAAGTACCAACTGAACATAGGCGCATAAGGGCATTTCCATTTCTGTCAGGAAAATGAAATTATAAGTTAACATTATATGCAATTCTTAGCAAATGTGTGGGTTGACTTGTCTTAACATCTTGCATGCGGCTTTATAAAAGACAAGGTTCTATGGATTGCAATATATTGATGCCTTGCCACATTTGGTATTGGGAAAAGTATTTTAATATCATTGTTTGCTAGAAATGATAGTGCAGCCATAGAATGATAAAGTGTCCACAAACTCGAAGTTCTCTTTAAGACTTTTGGTAACTCAAAACGTTTTTTTTTTACAAAATCTAATAATCAGTTATTGGTAGTACATTTTGTTCAACAACTAGTCCAATTTACAATGTCATAAATTGCAGTGTTCAGTCATAATGGCCTATTATGTAAGAAAATATGCAGTTTTGAAAGTTGCACTTTGCAGTATGGGAGGCATTTGTACCCCAAACTTGGGATTTACTTTGCTCAGAACAAAAATTCATCAAAATCTAACTTCTAGGGGAATACAAATGCAACATTTTAAGCAAATTTTCGGATTTTTTTTTTTTTTTTTCTCAAATTTCCACTATAAACAAAATCATGTTGCTGTGTCACTGAAGTGCAGAGATGTGCAAAGATAAAACTAGGACATATTGTATTGTTTGTTATTTCATTAAAGTTAAATCAAATTTGCTTTCATCTATTCAAACAAAAAACAAGTCAAATAAATATGTCAACAGCTCTTAAGTAAGCACTCTTTAGCATAAAACTCTTTCAATAAGCAGTACAAATATATAATTTTACATCGTGCGCCCCTTGGGAGTTGAGACGTTTGAATATATCTATATATACATCTATATATACCCGATTGAAACAGTTGTATGTTTTCATAACTGTTGCCTCTATTGAACAGCCAGGGATACATTGAATTAGTATGCATTGCTAGTAGCTGTATAATAGAAACAAAAGTAATTAAAACATACAACTTGAATACTTGATCCAGTTTTGAAAAAAAAAAAAAAATTAGCAAATAATTTTTAATTTTTTTTAGTAGCAGTATTTCTCAAGTTTCCAATCTTGAATAACAAGTAATTTAGGGTCTCTAACTTTTTCTTTTTTTTCAATTTTAGTAAAAAACTTGGGTACTTGGGAATTGGTGAAAGCCTTACCATTTACCGTACCTGATCAAGAAACCTTTGTATAACCTTTTGAAGTACCGGTAATTACATTGCCTAATGCCTATGTTTCAAAACTTATTCATAAAAAACAGTACCTGGATAACAAAACAGAAGGGAAAACCCCTAATGAAAGATGCATATAATGTTGTTGTAGCGCAGCATTATTGAATGTAATGTTTTACTTACACACACAATTATAATGTATCGACAAGTAAGTTTGTGCCAAGGCAGTGTTTTAATGAAAGCTAGATGAAATCATTGTAGGTGCTTTTTATTGAGTTTGAAAAATATTGAAATTTTATGTCAGACATGTCTTCCATTTGTCGTTATGAATATAAAAAACATATAGATGCTAATGGTTGCTACTAACTGCATTCATCAGAAATATTAAAGAAGCAATAAACTAATTATTAAATATTCTCCTTGAAAGGATACATAGGCCTATATAGACGAATCCAATTTCACGCATTCCTACACCTTAATGGCCGTAAAAGTTGGGTCCCCGTCGGCTCCATCACACCTAAAATGTGAAATGATGCGGCATTGGAGGGTATTTTAAACTGCATTCTATCACCTGTGTTATACGTAAACAAAAGAATAATGACAGTGTACCACACAAAAGAATCTGACATCGAATTTTAAGCGGATTTAATCCACCCAATTGGGCTGTCACTACACCAGTTTGGTGCATGCGGGGACCCGTCATGGCAGACCAAATCCTGACCATGACTTGGCTCGTTGGATTCGTCTATACACACTGGCAAAAGTGACCTGCAATCATCCTTATAATGTCTAATATATTGATAATCATGTATGGAAAGTGGGAAGTATGAGGTCATTCACAAGTAAGCTTGACCAGGAATAATAGACAAAGGGATAGGCATCCTAGACTGCTGCCCTCTGTTGAAATATGTATCCTAGGTCTAGACAATAGGCGGATTAGCGGCCATTTTGTCTTCGACATGATTTTATTCACGTGTCCTTATACTTAGTACACAAATATATAAGTTAACAGGTTTACAATATTAAAATTATATTTTGAATATGCAATATATTCTGTAGTAAATCGATCAAACGACGGTGATTGTTCAGGTATTAAATGCTTGATAAAATTAAACTGTCTGACCAGCTAGTATTCTCTTCCGCCGTCAGTGTGATTCCAGACACTCCACGTACCGTGTTGCGCAGGTGGAGGAGACTAAAAGCTGTATTGACAAACACGCATGCGTTAAAAATATGTAGCCTAGGTCGAACAATAGCGTGACGTAGTTTCCGGCATCGTTCCTATGCACTTTCACCCTCCTGGCTTGACTGTAGGTTATGCCACAACCTTCTGAAGGACATTGCAATAAATTGAAAAACAGCAAAGTGGTACAGATTGACTTAGGCCTACACTCGGTGGAGAAACCCTAAATCTGCATATTGGGTCACACACATGCTTAGAAAAAACAATTCTCAAGCTTTCTGATGTTTCTAATGCAGTGTTTTGATAAATATAATTGCTATCTTCAGTAGATAGCTTTGAATTGCTATTCATAGTTACAGATGTTTTTAATGCAGAGTTTTGATAAATATAATTGCTATCTTCAGTAGATAGCTTTGAATTGCTATTCATAGTTACAGATGTTTTTAATGCAGAGTTTTGATAAATATAATTGCTATCTTCAGTAGATAGCTTTGAATTGCTATTCGTAGTTACAGATGTTTTTAATGCAGTGTTTTGATAAATATAATTGCTATCTTCAGTAGATAGCTTTGAATTGCTATTCGATCTGAAATTTTAAAAAATACCATAGGATAATTGCCATAAAACGGCTTGTGCCCCCAATGTGATGACCCACGCTACGCCACTGGCTGTCTGTATGTGAAACTTTAAATGCTACGAATAACCAAAAATAGTCATGGAAAGGAAAACCATTTTAGATTTTAGGCCAGAAAGAACCATTATGGGTTTTTTAGGACATTTGACTTCCTGTAGGTATATAGAATACCTAGGACCATTTTTTATTATAAGAGTGCATATCTTTAAGGAAACGATACTGTCATCTTATATACGCTTACATTTAAAGTCATCATTTTATGCAAAACTGTACAATCCTTAGAAATATTGGGTAACCTTGAAGTATTGTACTTAACCATTCTATAAAACTTAAATGTCATATATGATCCACACAAGCCTAAAGGCTTTCAAATTCCAGACAAGCTGGTTTACCAGTGCCGACATGCTCTCCCATTAACCACTTGTATGTTTTTGAGCTACTGACAACATGAATAATCTATAGAAAGACATATAACGCATAGCTTCACAATGTTTCACTATGCTAAACATTCCTGGAAACTAAAGAAATTGAATCTTGAAGCCAAATTTCACCATTCCCTGGATGCCCTACAATAATTGATTGTATTTTGTAAAGGTGTGCAATGTGTATTTTTCATGGTATTTCCTACCTTATGTGGAGTCTTACCCCAAAAACATCCTGGTTCCAAGTAGTTGTGCCAGCAAATACATATCACAATGACCCATTGTACCAGTGGTATACCAACATGGGGGATGAGGCTGCTATGTTTTTGTCCTTCATCTTTTAAAAGGAAACATATCTCAGGCCTAGAATTTTACTTGGGTTTTAAAAAAGGCTTTAAAGTGCTATCTACTGAAGATAGCATTTAATTGCTATCTAGTGAAGATAGCACTTAATTGCTACCTACTGAAGATAGCACTTAATTGATATCTACTAAAGATAGCACTTAATTCCTATCTACTGAAGATAGCACTTAATTGTTATCTACTGAAGATAGCACTTAATTACTATCTACTGAAGATAGCACTTAACTGCTATATACTGAAGATAGCACTTAATTGTTATCTACTGAAGATAGCACTTAATTACTATCTACTGAAGATAGCACTTAACTGCTATATACTGAAGATAGCACTTAATTGCTATCTACTAAAGATAGCACTTAACTGCTATATACTGACGATAGCACTTAATTGCTATCTACTGAAGATAGCACTTATAACTGCTATATACTGATGATAGCACTTTAACAATAAAGCACCTAGTTGGGTGATTTTGTTCAACTTTCTTTCAAAAAAGCACCCAAATCTGAGGAAATTGCTTCCTTCCATGTGTTTTGGCTTGCTTTTTTCAGCCAAACTTTTTGCAACAAGTTTACAGTTTTGTATCATCGCTGACCTGAAGAACCTTCACTGTTTGTTTGTTATTGGTCTGAACACTATAGTATCATTATACTTTTGATGGAGAGTAGAATCTGTAACTTCTAATTTGGTAAACATGTAGACAAAAACTGTGGAAATTATTCAAAACATATGATATTATCTTTATTCAAGCTGATATTAGGCTAGATTGGAAAGCCTATATGTTCCCTATGTTACTTACATAGGATACAATTTATACTTAAATTGCTCAGAACACATGACATGTAATCACCATTCTGGAACATAAGCACTGTTACTATTATAGTAGCAAACAGAGCTTTATTTTTTTATTTGAACATAAGTTACTAAAGTTCTTGGTTTATGTTAAAAGGGATGAAATTTGAGCAAAAAACCATAAGGTGTCAAAGAATGAAGGCACACATTTTTCAGAAGCCTTCATGATTAAATTTCATAGGTGATAGTCAACTTGCACAAATCGTAACTATGTTCTTGTTGGAGTTCACTAATGTGTCACATTAAAATGAACCAAATTGTCATAAAGATAATAATAAAAGAAAAAAAACACAACATTGAACTGTTTTTGTAGACCTTTTCTAACAAAATGAAGGCCTTATATGAGCCAGTAATGGTAAGAGTCTACTGAACAAGGTTTCTCTAAAACATGACATTTATTACTAGATGGGCCCATGTAGAAAGGTTGCTGAACCTGTTGTAATTTACTCTCAAGTCTCATTACAACAAGGACATGATTGATTGAATCTAAATTGATAGTACTATAGTTCAGTTTTTAAGTTCCCCCATTGTCAATGTAATTGTATTTGATTAATTGGCCATACATTTGATTAGTTTTTGCATGTTAAAGTTACACTTACCTGACTGTAATTGATTTTGTGTCAAAGAGATAACTACTTGTTCTGAAACAGAAGGTCATGAATTAACGTAGATCAGGCCTTCTCAACTAGTTTATTTGAAGCGCCAACTGGAAAATTTCTGTGATCATGAAGTGCCAAAATGTTAAGGGCGCCCGGGACTTGTGTGAGTTAGAGCGGGCGCATAGCGGGTACGGTGCAGTGATGAAGCTTTATCGGGGGTCCAGGGGGCAGCGACCTCGAAGCTCCTGGATTTTAAGGTTTTTAAAGCCCAGATTGAGTATTTTCTCCTTTTTTTGTTCAAGATTTATGTGAAAAAAATATTAAAATTACCGTGCGCCACTTCGTGCGCCACTTTGTGCGCCACTTCGACTGACTCCAAGCGCCACAAGTGGCACGCGCGCCGCCAGTTGAGAAGGCCTGACGTAGATACTATAAGCTTATAGTCTGAAATGAATGAATGAAATTATCGAATATAGTCATGACTATTAATGGTAACGATAGTCAAAACTTTTTAGTATTTTATGATTGTCAGCTATTTATTGTGTCCTCAAAGACCATGAATAACAAATTGTTTTACATCAATGTAAATGTCACTGAAATTGGTCTATATTATATGCAATTATACTGCAATTTATTTGTGAGCAAGATTTAACAGTTAGTGTGTTCTGGGAGTTTTTATAAAAGCTTGCACCATTGTTCATCTGTTCTTTTAGCTTGCCTTAACCCTAACCGAACTGAGTCTCACTAAAGCTCACTATTAATACCACTGGACGTGCATGCATTCTGCGTGATATGATGACGCAATCTTAAAAGTGATTGAGTTTAAGGGACACAAGTGCAATTGCACACTATCGTACACCTTAAATTGCCTGCCCAAGTGCGATTTATAGCACACCTCAATTCCTAAACTTCTTACCGAGTGCAATTTAATAGCACACCCAACAGCCCACCTTAACATTTCCAGAAGTGTGATTTGTAGCATGCCTGTTATTTTCAAAACTCAACCCCTGAGTATTAAAAGTTATGAAATACATTTAACCTAAACAGATTGGGAAAAAAACAATTTGATGTGGTGTAAAGTTGCTTCAAATCAAACATGTTTAGAATCATGTCCAACATTTTAGATTCTAAAAAAAGAATTTGATGTGATTTTAGACTTAATGATTATGTTGCATCAAGCATTTAATAAAGGTCAGGAAGAGAAGACAAACTTGATAAGAAAAGGTAGTGGTGAACATGGGATAGCCATGGGCTGGGTGTGTGGGTGATAGAGGGGTACTACTGAACCCCTAAAAATCATGCAAAATAAGTGTATTTGAGCAAATTTGAGCCTTTTTGACCCTTCCCTAATGTAATCCTGGAAAAAGCCTTCTCTACCCATACGTATTGGTGAATAGCACTAGTATACCCCAATCTCTGAAACATGCTATACAGGTCACACAGGTAAAAGTATATAAGAGGTTTTTAAACATAACATTGTCTGAGTATACAGAAAAAATAATTTGCGAAAATGATTGAGGAGAAAAATGTCCAATATAATGTGCAAACAAACATGACAAATGTATGTGTTAATGTGTTTAATAATCAACTAATACAGACTCTGGTTTCTACAGGATTCACTCAAAATGTTATTAATTTTTACACATGATGTCAATGTAATAGCAAAATATGTGAGTTGGTACTATAAATAGAACAAACCAGCAAGGAATTCTAAAATTGCATTTTGGAAGGATAATAATTTGCATGCAAAAGGAACATGATTATTTTATCAGGAGATCTATTGGAATAACATTGGCTGGGCTTGAGGCAATTGTTTAAATTTAAATTTAAGATTTTTTGCCACTTTACAGAAGCAACTGTTAGTAAGCGATCATCGCCGATGGCATATCATCATAATTCTAATGAATATTTTACCAAAATATTCTCTTAATGCCAGAATTTGACCCTATTATTGTCTACTAAGGCTATGAAAGTTTCCTGTAGGCATGTGCTTATTCCCTCCCCTCCACGCAAGCGTTGTCAATATACAACTTGAGATGCTCACAACTTTCAAAATTTATTGTTTCCATTTGTAAATTCATGTTTAAAGCAGTATACAGACTTTTTATTATGCGTACAATATTGTATGTACAATATATACGTTATTTATCTATTGCCATTCTATTTCCAGTAATGTTTAAGTTCTAACGAATGTTTGATGACGTAAAATCGATAATATATTTCTGCTAGATATTGTATGTAACATATTATCGATTTTTCGGTCATCAAACATTCGTTAGAACTTAAACATTACTGAAATAGAATGGCAATAGATTAAATAACGTATATATTGTACATACAATATTGTACGCATAATACTGGAGTCTGAAGCTAGCTTAAATGTGCTAGTGTGCGATGCATAATTCTTCTTTCCCCTGTTTATTGATATATTAAGAATAACGATTAAGCATCATTAATTTGATCTTGTGTGCTAGTTTGTAATGTTTGAATGTTTCCATGTTCCAGTGTATGATGCGTAAGCCTCTTCCTCTGTTTGTATGATTATATTAGGCTGGCGGGTAAGCATCATTAATTGATCTTGTACGCTGGTATGTAATGTGTTGTTTGTACTGTTCACCCTTGACTGCTCATATTTGAGTCCTGTTTATCAGGGACAGTCTGTGTAGCTCAGTGGTAGAGCGCTCGCCCGACAAGCTAGAGGTCTGGGGTTCAAGTCCCCGCACAGGCAGGTATGTCCGGAGTTTTAACTCTGGTATATCTGCCTATGCATGTTATGTTTTGTAAAATCATGTTTAAATGTGCTAGTGTGCGATGCGTAATTCTTCTTTCCCATGTTTCAAAATTTACTTAATACATTGTTATACACATAATGAAATATTTTCACTAATTTAAAACTTGTGTTAATCATACAATTCCAACAAATGCTTTTAATACATATTTTACTGATTATTTTGATTAAAACAAAAATTTTCTCAGAGATAAATTGCGCACTGCAAAAGGAATATACGCACAGCAGCTTTGAGACATTTTTTTTGTTTGGCTTGGTACCTTTAAGACTTGCCATGCTATTGAGCAGTCAAGTTAGCTCAATCTGGGGCTCAATAGATAAGGCAATCGACTAGGGTGTGAGAGGTTGCAGGTTTGAACTCTGGTGGTGATCAGTACGCTAACATGTTAAAAATTAGGTTAGCTTGAAATTCCCCTGGACAAAGAACTTACTGCTACTTGTCTTTGTTGTAACCCGTATGAAATTCGAGGAGCTGATCCTGGCCGTGAAGGTCAACTGTAGAATGTCTAAGGGTGTGCGCTTCTTATATATAGCTGCAAGTCCCTGTGTTGTTTAATGGTTTATGGAATGATATGGGGCCGTCAGCGACAACCTGTAAAGAGTGCTGAGGATTGTGGATCAACGTCTGGGCATTGTGCCTGTGCGTAGCGCACTATAAATCACTGCATATTTTTTTAATGTGCAACATTAAATTTTTGATGACCCATTCCTGCTTTGGGACATTTTCACACAAATTAATTCTGAACCCCATAAAGTTCTGAATAAATAATGATCTTTCATTTTTAAAGCATTTTAAGTGCTATCTTCAGTAGATAGCAATAAAGTGCTATCATCAGTATATAGCAGTTAAGTGCTATCTTCAGTAGATAGCAATTAAGTGCTCTCTTCAGTATATAGCAGTGCTATCTTCAGTAGATAGCAATTAAGTGCTCTCTTCAGTATATAGCAGTGCTATCTTCAGTAGATAGCAATTAAGTGCTATCTTCAATTAAGTGCTATCTTGATGACCCATTCCTGCTTTGGGACATTTTCACACAAATTACATCCACACATATATGATAGCAAATCAAGGCATATATATAATGTAAAAGAACATTACTGCAATATATTAATACTGAAGAAGGAGACTTGTATCACTAGCAGGCAATACAACAGGTTGTTGACATATGTATCCCAAGGGAACTGATGAAAAGATTATTTTGTATCAATCAGATTTGCAGTTCAGTACACGACATCTGTAGGATGACAAAATTAATCTATAGAAATGGGCATATGATCAAGTATCAAAATTGTATACCAAAACCATAAATAATGTATCACTAAGAATGTTTGTAGTAAATATACTGAGTTTTGAATGCAACATTTACGACAGTTCTTTTATTAATACCACAACTGGTGCTTTTTATAGGGAATCAAATTTAACCATAGATTTTAAATAAGTGTTGTATGACCTCTGCCATATACTGAGGTCATAACTGAAAGTGATGTGTTATATGTGCCACCTCAGGCAATAATGTACTAAATTTATCCTTGACTGTTTCGAGTGTACAAAATGTCCATCTGTTTAGAAAGATATCGATGTAGGGTACATTCCCTGATCAGCTGGTCACAGACCTGGGTTTTTTTTCTTCTTCTTCTTCCTATAGTGATGAGTTCTGGACAATTTCTGACGGTGCAGAATTTATACGCCAAAGTGCCATATTCATTGCCAAAGTGTCATTTTGGGCGGTAGCTTATTTTGTACATTATTTACATAATTGCACACTTAAAAATTGACCCAAAGTATTTGTCCATCATCAGTGTGCATGCCATATGTTTCAGATCATGATCCAGATTTGCATGGACAGTTGATGTTACCACAGTTTGCTTGTTGTCAACTGGGTGGGCGCTTATAGGGGCATGGGCGGTTAATGGAATGAATACCGTACTGTACATCTGCTCAGGGCCGTAGCAAGCGGGGCGGCCGGGGATGCCATGGCCGCCCCACTTTTTGAGAAATTTGTTATGTTTTTCTTTATATCTTTATTTCAATTTGGGCATTTATTTGTATTTTGGCCGCCCCACATTTGTAATGGCCGCCCCACATTTTTCAACCTTGCTACGGCCCTGCATCTGCTCCCAATATAAATACGCTTTTAGATGTTTTAAATATAGTACAATTATTTGTTTATAATTGGTTAATGCTCTAATGATGTCAAATATTAATTAAACATTATGATATTTGTTTATTGATAATAGCTAATGATAAAATATAACAAGTCAAGTCAGGGTTAATTGGCGCTGTGTTAATTACTCTGTCCTCTAAATGGACTACCATAGTAATTATCTGTGTTGTGTTATTGGATCAATGTACAGGTATGACGTAAAACAAGAAGTGCACATTAAAGATTTGAAATCGATCATTTAAATGGGTCAGAATAATAGCTGTCACCCACGAAGGCTGTGTTTTAGTGGGGGTGAGGGTTATGCCTTAAAAGCCCTGTATCTGCTTGTGAATGGGGTTTATTTTCAGGCATGTAGTTGGAATTTACTAGTTGTAAACATGTTGGGCTGGCTAAGTTGTAGCATAAGTGGTTCTTGTCAAGTTATTCGAGTTAACCCCCTGAGCACTACCTGCCGATCTAACATTGCATCTGATTGGTCAATTACATGATATCTTCACTTTAATCAGAATGGAGCTTTGGAAATAATTCACCCCAATTTTTTTGTACGGTGAAATTATTTTAACAATACAGTTGTGTAAGTTCATACGTGCAGGTAGTAAACAAGAAGTAAAAAGATTAAAACTTTCAACTGCACTCACCAGGTTATTTTCCCAAATATTTCAGAACCAACTGGTTCCTTCCTCAGCAGTATCTCACACACCATCACCCACTGAGGAAGGAACCAGTTGGTTCAGAAATATTTGGGAAAATAACCTGGTGAGTGCAGTTGAAAGTTTTAATCTTTTTACTTTATTTTAACAATGTTGCTGATTGGTCCAATTGATAATGAAAACTTCATTTTGGCCAATCGGCAGGTAGTTCTCATGGGGTTAAATGTGACTAGGAATTTATTCAAATTTGAGCCAAATTGAGTTGAATTTCCACTCATTCTACACCATAATAATAATAAATAAATTAAAGGCATTGTAAATAATCCTCATGAAAGAGAAATAGGTCATACCCCAGAAGTGGGTAAGTGCAATTATAGCTGTCATGTGTAGCTGCCATGTGTAGATGAGTACAATATACTGTGTGTAAATTGCCAAATGTTCACAGGGCAGCTATTGCACTTACCCACTTCTGGCACTGAGCAGTTGATATGGAGCATTTGAATGATTTGATGATGAGATTTTTAGCATCAAATAATCCAGACTATGATGAAGGGCTGTGCAATAATTATAAGCCAAACGGCTCGCCAAAAATCGCTTGCCCCCCCTCTCTGCCCGCCAAAAAATCTTTGCCCCCCCCCCTTTACACATGCCACATTTTTGGATCCCAATTTGCAAATTTTAAATGGTATATATATATATGTTGCGAACACATCAAGCAGGAAAATTTGCATATTAAAGCGTTTCCGTAATGTTTTCCTAAGCCTTTTTAGAGCGTTTTATTTAAAAGGTGCCCCAAGAATGTGTGCCAAATATCGCTTTCCCCCCTCTCGGATGGCCAAAAGATGTTTCCCCCCCTTCGCTCGCCAAAATTTCTTGCCCCCCAATTTTACCCTCCCCCAGGGCTCATAATTATTGCACAGCCCCTGACTATTTTATGGTCAGTATCTGAATAAATGCTCATGGTAATTTCTGGTAGCACAAACACATGAATATTGAGTAAACATATTGCAGTACCGGCATAATAGTGTAAATTGGTGCATGGTATATACTAGAGTCCGAAGTTTTCCATTTTACGGAAAACGGAAGAAAATCACGGAATCGGAGGTACAACACGGAAAATGACATTTTTGTATGATGTGACAAAAATTGTTAAAAGATAAGAGAAAAAAATGTTAAAAACAATCATGAGATGTGTTTGTCAGCTTTTATGATAAAATACTGTTTAATAATACCTAAATAAAGGTATATTACCATGATTACCTAGGCATGAACCCCTTATATCCCACCACACATCTTAATAGTCGCCCTATTATCGTGAGAATATTCAAATCAGAGCATATTGATCGCGATATTGAACACTTTATTGTGACATTAATATCATTGTTTATACATTTTAAGCTTTATTCATGACACGGATTTACAAATTTTACAACACGGATTACAACACGGAAAATGGATTTTAGAAAACGGTAAACTTAGTATATACATGCTATGGAAACACTAAAAAACACAAAACACTGTTAAATTCTGCTCACAACCCAAAAAACAACAAGACACTCTCAGATACAAAAATGTAGACAGTTCATAGTTGAAAGTGACTACGACAGAAGTTGACTAATGCAATCCTCATTAGGAGTTCTATTTATTGACCGTAATTCTGTTTTTAAGTTTACCAGACCAGGAGATAGATTTCTATGAATTTTGTCATTTAAATCGCTCAAGTTGAGGTCAAATTGCAGTCTTTTACAATCTTAAGTGATAATTGAAGTGTCCAAGAGTTGTACCCAAGTGACTTTATTTTTAACACTGACCTTTTTATATTGTGAAAGATCTGCTTGATCACAGATGAAGAAAATGATTATGTATGCACCAAGACGATGATGTAGGGCCCATAGGCTTGAGAGAAAACAACATTTTGACTAAATATACTAGACATGTTGCAAAATTCAAACCAATTTATTTTCTTCATAGTGTTTTGCATATTAATTAAATTGATAATATGAATGTTATTTTCTTACAGTGGCGTGGCGAGGGGGGCAACAAGGGCACAGGCCCTGGGCACCACATTTAGGGGGTGCCAAAATGACGATGATAAAAAAAGGGTTTGAGGAAAAGTAGAACATCGATCACATAAAATTAAGTAATTACAAATGTAAATCTTCATTTTCTGAATTATAAATTCAAACAATGAACCACAATGAACGTAGAACAAGTGCAGCAAATCAAATAAATGCATGTCAAGATGATTGATATATCCTGTGCACCCTTTTGATGTGTACATGTTTTAGTCTTAGCATTGATCCACATTTGTTTTACAATTTAATCAAATTATTTCACAATGATACATCATTACCAATGTCTCAACCTTGACCGGAAACAAGCATTATTGACTTCTGCAATGTAGTAGCCTGAGGAAGTTCCTATATCAGCTGGACATCACTCACGTACACACTATAGTCTGTCTCCGAGTTGAGATAACGCCATGGTGGATTTTGCAGTGACAGGTTCGAATCATGCGCGCTAACATAATCCTGTGAGGCGTATACACATGCGTAGAAGGGTGATTTGTCCATATGCTAGCGATGCGATCGCGTAAATGCACTGATTGGAATCGGCCCATGTGAAATACAACATAATTTTACTCTCAACTTGAGATGAGACATACTATAGTTATTTGATTCTTGTAATTAGCAAGGAATGAATGGCCCTTGGCCATATAGGTTTTCTAATTCACCTGCAAGCAAGAAGTATTTTTTTTATAAAATAGTAACAAATTGGTGAAACAAACAATGTTAACAAATTGAAATGACATGTGTAAACCATGGGTGTGGGGGTGGGGTTAATAGTAATTTTTCCCTACTTCCATTCATTCAATATACCAGGAGGGTAAAGAGGAATCGCATATAATAGCGCCGATGTGGTCTTATTGGGAACGTGAGGGAAAAAATGTTTTTGTTACCTAAACCTAGACAGAGAGTTGCAAAATGATGGGACACTCAGTGATATACTGTCGGGTACGTTTCATGCTAAAACTTATGTAAACACTAATCTTTTATGCAGATATTTTACATCTATAACTGATCATGTCACTCATGTATGTTAACAATTATAATTATATTAGTAACATTGATGAACTTTGCGATAATTTGTATATTATATGGAATCAGAATGCCCACATGAAGACAAAATAATTGCAAAGACCATCAGTTGCACATGATCTACCGTATTTCGTCAAATAGTCGCCCCCCCTCAAATAAACGCCCCCCACCACTTTTTTCAACCAAGATGTTTAAAAAATGCTGATATTTCCATGCTATCTTGTGTAATAAGCTTACCAAGTTGCCCACATAGTCGATAATAGCGTCACTTTTTGGCGAAAATCTGGATTGGAAACCCGGAAGTGAACCAGAAGTCAGTGTTTCTAGTTCATAGTTCGTCATTTTAGCGTGAGTTTTAAGTTTACCTAATGATTTTAACGTGAATTATCATTCTAAAATTGACCTTGAATAAATGCCCCCTTTGGGAAAATGTAACTCCCCCGGGGGCGTTTATTTGACGAAATACGGTATGAGCTTGATCTACTACATCATCTCCCTCAGTAATAGTGCAAGATGGGAGGAACTGGAAAAATGTCTATATCACAATCAAGATTATTAATGGCAACAAAACAGAATGAAAGAAAGGAACTAATGAAAACAAAACAAGAAAACCCAAGGACATAAAAGAAAAACAGATTGTTTAATTTTCCATGATAAGCATGAAATATTCCAATTAAAGATAATGTAGGGATATAAAAAAAATAAAGTCTAATTTATGTGTGCTAATTTTACACATTTTGTCAAACTCGTCTTTTGTCATGGTACCAGGGTTGGCGATTTTTTTGATTTTTAAAAAAAATCAAAAAAATCGATTTATTTGATTTAAATCTGATCTTTTTGATTTAAATCGATTTTTTAAAATCTTTTTTATCCCAAGAACTGCTATACCCCATGATGAAGTCTAAAGAGACCAGTGGAATGCTAGACATATGCACAATCCTATCAGGTATTTACAAAAAATCAAAACATGTTTTCAGATGTGAAAATTTCAAAGAAAAAATTTGGTAAAATCATGGGAAAAAACCTGTTGAATTCTGCACCTTGAAAATGATTTTTTAGCAATAGATAAAATGACATCATAGATGTATTTAATTGTATCCAAAAGGTGTAGAAACATTACCAATGAAGTAAAACATGCAATTCAAGACAGAAATTAACTTAAATTGATCAAAAATGGTAAAAACTGAAAAAGTTTATTTAAATCAGTGATTAAAAAAAAATCATTTGATTTAAATCGTGATTTAAATCAATTGATTTAAATCGCGCCAACCCTGCATGGTACTGTTGTGTTCCCTTCAGCATTAATCAGTCCAATATCTGACAGCCATTTACTGATAACATGCAAAATGATAATTTACACATTTTTTCATTCAGATGTTGAATGTACCTGAATAATACATACAATGCTATACAAAGGAGGCTAACAATAAACTAGCCCATTCATGCATCCTAATTAACAAGCTTAATTAAGCATTGTTTAGTTATTAAATCTGTCCCAATCCAACTGATAGGATGCCAAATGAAATATATGTATGCTTCAATTCACAAGACAAGAGACCCAAGGTCAATTGCAGATGTTTTGGCAGGATAATTCTATTTTTAGCAACTATTGTTTTATATTGTGGCCGGTAAGAATTTTTAAGAATAGAACTGCTGTTTTCTGTTTATAAATATGAATTTTTACCCTTTATATTGGCTTCCAAATGGCTTAAAATTGTTGTTATCTATTGATTAATAGAAATGGCTATCTATAGTAGACAGCTTAAGCCTCACATTGTTGTATCCAGTTCAAGGTTTTAAATTACCGTATTTCGTCAAATAAACGCCCCCGGGGACGTTACATTTTCCCAAAGGGGGGCGTTTATTCAAGGTCAATTTTAGAACGATAATTCCCGTTAAAATCATTAGGTAAACGTAAAACTCAACGCTAAAATGATGAACTATGAACTAGAAACACTGACTTCTGGTTCACTTCCGGGTTTCCAATCCAGATTTTCTCCAATTTTTGACGCTATTATCGACCATGTGGACAACTTGGTAAGCTTACTACACAAGAAAGCATGGAAATATCGGCATCTTGGTTGAAAAAAGTGGTGGGGGCGTTTATTTGAGGGGGGCGACTATTTGACGAAATACGGTATGTTGTCTGTGGACAGCTGTATATTGTTGTTTTTATTATAAAGCTTCAAATTGCTTAATAAAGACAGGGCCATTTTCAACTTCAGTAGATATATGAGGTTGCAGATATGTTTTTTAATGTAGTGTTTTTGTTGATAATATAAATAGCTATCTTCAGTAGATAGCTTTGCCTTGCTATTTGCAGTTACAGATGTTTTAATGGAGTTTTGGAGTGTTTTGATAATATAAATGTAAATTGCTATCTTCAGTAGATAGCTTTCATCACAATTTGCAGTTACAGATATGTCTTAATGGTTTGTTTTTTGTTAATATAAATTGGTATCTTCAGTAGATAGCTTTGAATTGCTATTCATAGTTACAGACGCTTTTAATGCAGTGTTTTGATAAATATATATTGCTATCTTCAGTAGATAGCTTTGAATTGCTATGCATAGTTACAGATGTTTTTAATGCAGTGTTTTGATAAATGTAAATTGCTATCTTCAGTAGATAGCTTTGAATTGCTATTCGTAGTTACAGATATATCTTGATGTAGTGTTTTTTGTTGATAATATAAATTCCTATCTTCAGTAGATAGCTTTGCCTTGCTATTTGCAGTTACAGATGTTTTAATGGAGTTTTGGAGTGTTTTGATAATATAAATGTAAATTGCTATCTTCAGTAGATAGCTTTCATCACAATTTGCAGTTACAGATATGTCTTAATGGTTTGTTTTTTGTTAATATAAATTGGTATCTTCAGTAGATAGCTTTGAATTGCTATTCATAGTTACAGACGCTTTTAATGCAGTGTTTTGATAAATATATATTGCTATCTTCAGTAGATAGCTTTGAATTGCTATGCATAGTTACAGATGTTTTTAATGCAGTGTTTTGATAAATGTAAATTGCTATCTTTAGTAGATAGCTTTGAATTGCTATTCGTAGTTACAGATATATCTTGATGTAGTGTTTTTTGTTGATAATATAAATTCCTATCTTCAGTAGATAGCTTTTTCTTACAATTTGCAGTTGCAGATATGTCTTTTAATGTAGTGTTTTGATAAATATAAATTGCTAATTTGCTATCTTCAGTAGATAGCTTTGCATTGCTATTTGCAGTCACAGTTTTTTTAATGTAGTGTTTTTGTTGATCAATATAAATTGCTATCTTCAGTAGATAGCTTTGCATTGCTATTTCCAGTTACAGTTTTTTTAATGTGTTTTTGTTGATAAATATAAATTGCTGTCCTCAGTAGATAGCTTTACATTGCTATGGAAGAAATAAAGTGTAATAAAGTATATTCTTTACACCCAAATAATGTGTCCGAGGCTGTCAAACCCAATATTTGGGTGTAAAGGGAGAAGGCAATTTTATAGGCAATAAGGCAATAGTGCAATTTAACGAAAAAGTATTAATTTTTAAATTTAGTAGTGAGCTTCAAATGATTTAATATATCATCACACTGGTTTACCCAATTGATATATAAAGTTGTTTTTGTGGATAGCTTCATATTGCAATTAGCAGTTGATAACTTGAATATGTTTTCCATGTGTCAAATAAATTTCTAACTTTAAAAGATAGCTTCACATTGCTTTATAATATGATAATAAATATAGGATTTATATCTATAGTGCATTTTACCGAAGTGCTGCATGCTGTAATTCACTGCCACTGGTAAATCATCAGAATCAGATCACATGAACTAGGCCAGGCTAATCCAATGCAAATCTAGCAACACGTAGATTGTAACATCCACCAGTTATCTGTGCAGCTCCCCAAATAAATTCTTTCGGGTGAAGGGAAGGAAGTTTTTGATAACCAAGCAACTAATCATTGATTTTGAAAGCAGCAGAAAATTGGAGATCCCGGAGAAAACCTGCGAGAGTGAGCATGGATCAGGATAAACCAAGTGCATACTGTTTATGGGAACAGCTGGGGCTTGAACTTGGGACTCAGTGGTCAAGGGCACGGTGGCTCAGTGGTTACGACCTTGGACTCATAATATGAGAACTTGCTTAACGTGCGTGGGTTCGAGACATATTCTAATGACGGCGGAATAAATGTAAAGCGCTTTGAGGCTGTTTATGGCATATTTATTTTATTTGCAAGGCAAAGGAATAACCACTGTGGCAGCTCGCTCTACCATAAGTATAGCTTCACTCTATGATCACAGTACTATATGTGACCGTTCAGGTCGAAACGCTCGTAAAGTCGGCCCCTGGTCAAATTTGTTTTCTTCCGTGTTTAGAAAATATATATCATAAGCTTTACAATGATATATCATTTGACTTCAAACGATATTCAGAAGCGGAGTTATAACTTGTTAAACTTTGTTCCTTCAGTAAAAGGGTACATTATTTTGGCACTACATTATTTCTCTTTTTCCACATTGCTGAGTATTAAATATCAAATGGGTCATAATTGGCGGTCACTTCAAATCATCTCCAACTCAACGAGGTTCAGGAATGTCCTCTCATTGTTAATTGTTGGTTAACCCACCACTTGAACAGGATTTAGCCAAAGCAAACAAAGACTTAAGCTTTTTACTAATTCTGTACATAAGTATAAGCTTATTATCCTCTTCAACAATAGGATTAAAGATTGGTGTTTGACTGGACTAAAATGAGAAACATGTAGGACAAATATTATCGACATACATGTATGAATACAACCTCTATGTACATTTTGCACTGTAACTCGAAATACAATTTGCCGACTTTACGAGCGTTTTGAGATGGACGGTCACATATATCTAGATGATAACTTGACATTACTGATTCTCTGGATATCTTCTCATTGCTATTGCCTTTGGCAGTTTGTGTCCTTTGCATCCTCTTTTGGTATTTAAAATAAATCTGTTTTTGCATCTTAGTCAACTTAAAACTGATCATCTCTTTACTGCACACATGCCAATTTCACACAACCACCCACAACACTCAAAGTCACCTGCCAAAACCACTTGTACGAGAAAATGTCAGGCTAATGGCTCTGTCCATAAGCTGACAAAACCTTTCATAAGAGAAAAATGTCATGCTACTGGTATTGTCCATACTCGACTCTACGCCAACGTTTTTAATCATCTTGTCATAGAGACTATTGTAAACTGTGATTGATTAGTGTTTGGTATATGCAAATATTATCTCTTCTCTTCTATTTGTTGTCACTCATTTACTTTGTTTGGATTTTACTCTTCATATCATCATGTTTGGCATCGCCATGACAATCATTATACAGCCGTCTGTCCGTCACTCCCCTGACATTTCATTACTGATTTGATTAATTTGTCTGAATCTGGTATAGGTTTTACTGGACAGATTTGAAGCAATCAAACAATGTGTTTGACAAAGTAGTTTCAAAATTCAACTGGATTGGTTTTGTTCCAATAATAGGCTATTCCATTTAAAATCCACACTACCCCTGTGGAAGATTTTGGAAATATCTTTCACAGAGGGAGTATGGGTTTTGAATAGAATAGACAATTGGGTAACTTCCATTTGAAATACTCACTCCAGTTGTGGAAGATATAGGCAAAGCCATAATACAGGGGGAGTATGGGTTTCAAAATGATTAACACTGATCAATTACATTTGAAAAACATTCTCCTACTGTAGAGGATATTTCCAAAATCTTCCACAGGGGTAGTGTGGATTTTAATGGAATAGCCCAATACATGTGTGGATAAGGTTTAGCCAATTGTATTATCTTACGTTTTGAGAGTGACAGCGGGAAAAGACTTAATTCAATTTTTAAAGAGAAAACATTTAAACTCACTATTGGAGAAAAGGTGTTATTTTTACATAAACTGTACATTCATTGTTACCTTATGGTACTCTACTAAATTAAAAGTTGAATTTTAGAATGTTTTGTAGTTTATTGTGAATATTTCATGTGGGACAATATTAGGGATGTGTATCTGTCATTAAACCATGTGACACACATGGCTTGCCAGTGGCATATGTAGAAAATGTCACTATATGTCGGCACCATTTGGAACCCTTACGCTAGTACTAGGCCATACATTCTTTTAAAAACACTTGAAAACGTTCCTGCAATCTAATTGGTTCTTACCCGTGTGATATGACACAATATAACATGATTCAGCGTGTGTACATCAACGCGATACGCGTACTCTCTATTTGAACCAATCAGAGGCGCTGCAATGGGACTAATCAATTTGAAGCCCTAGGTAATTCCTTGTAAAATGTACGATTTAATTTGATAACAATTTGGTATACTTATGATATTTTTTATTTGAATTGAAGAGTTTAAGAATGAGAATAAAGGTATTGTTTTTAGCCGCTGTCGTGCATCTATCGTTTCATATAACACAGCGACATCATTATTTTTGGCGTAAACATTGTTTTAAAATAATGATGTTGCCTGTGTTATATGAGACGATAGATGCATGAAAATGGCTAAAAACAATACCTTTATTTTCTAAATACAGCATGAAGCGACTGCATCCCATGTGATCCAATTACGCAATCCTGTCAAACTACATTGGCCAGGCGAAGGTCATACATGTGGCTTGTTATCTCTGGTGTGGTGGTTGGTCTCCAAAGCGTTGTTGGTTCAAAACTGAAGTAGGGAAAACAATTACTGTTCTCTTCATCTTCTTTTTTCCTTCCTTCCTACCTTACTTTCATCCTTACACTTAGGCAAAAAGCAGCTTAGATGTTGGGGTTAACTATCATAAATCACACAAGCAACCATTCCTAAAAACCAAATCCGTTTAGAAATATAGTATGAGATATATTTGATTTATTATGATATTGATTTGATCTTTTTAAGGTTATTTTGTATGAAGCGAACCTTATATACCCATGCATCTTTTTATGCCACAAATCACTCTGACAAGAAAAATCAATTTGCAAAACAACAAAAAGCATAGACTTTCAATTTTGTGGTACATTGGTTTTAAATTTTCCAGTCACATAATTCCTTTGACTTTGCTTGCTTTATTCATATTAAAACTCAGCCTCACGTCTCGCTGGATTTCCAGCAAAGAAAGAATTGTAAGAAAAAGATTTGAATACTCCCCATGCAGATTTCATATACTGAACATATCACCCACACATGCAGACTAACATTGTAGGATTCTGTGGTAGGATCAGTAACAGACATTGCATTTGTACTGGAACTGCTAGGAGGCTGTATGTCTAATAGCTGCCATCTACAAAAAATTAGCCTTAATCAGTAGCGTAGCCATTAGGGGGGGGAAGACTGTCACCCTCGACACCTAAAATATGGATGGAGAAGCAGACAAATGGGGATGAGAAGAAGGGGAGAAAAGAGAGAAAGAAGGGAAGGAGAGGGAGAGGGGGAAGAGAAAGGGGGAGGGGAGGGAGAAAGAAGGGAAAGGGGAGGGAAAAAGAAAAGGGAAAAATAGGGAAGATACTGATGTTTACCCCCCCCCCCACTCCCCAATGCTGGCTACGCGCCTGGACTAAATTAGTTGGTCGTCGAGCTAAATCAGTGATCTTTTTCATGTCATATTGCATATTACACATGTAACACCATCACAAAAGGATACACAAGAAAGTGGTTACTTTTATGTTTCAAAATAAAAAGATATGGTTCTTGGAGGCCCTGAGCTAGGTAGTAAAAAATAAGAATTTAGACATTACAAATGAATCCAGATATATCAAATTTTGAATAATATACATCAAGATATTTATATATCGGTATTTTTTGGTAAACCTAATGACACATTAACCAATGGTAGCTATATAGCATACTCCTATTCACTGTCATTCAGCAACCAACTTGTGGTAGATTTGAGATTATCACATTCAACTGGCAAAGTACCATTTGTGTCAAGATTCTGTGCGTGTAACTGATTCCAATTGAGGCAAAAAATACTGCAAATTGAATACTCCTATAGCAATAGACTCATTTCTTTAGCATGCTCTGCTGTGAAATCAAAATAAGAAAAGTTTATAGGGCAATTTAAGCTTTCACATTTTTCCTGCCCTGATTTATTTTGAGAGAAATATATTAATTTTGCCAGGGTTATTTGAATAATACCAAAGAGTTGAGGTTTGAGAGTAAATATTGCAGAGTTGTTTAAAGGGCCAGTCAAAGGCAGAAATAGCTTCATGTATCAATAAAGTTTAATAACAAATTGAAAAGGGGAATATTATAATGAAAAAGTTATTTGTAAAGTGAAATCAATTTTCATCGTATGTGTAATATTCCTGGCCATTGTGCAGACCACAGAATGCTGAAAGTGGCAACAGAATTGGACTAGAAATTGAGAGCTACATTAGCAATCCTATATAAAATACCAGGCAGCAAATATCTGGGGTGATAGCCGCTAGTCCTTGCCAGACCACAAGGCACTTTTGCTTCACCGGAAGATAATAATAATGAATGACAAATTAGCTTTTGACAAAGTCAGCACTGGAATTAGGCTCGCAATAATATAATGAAAAGATGACAATGACATAATGACACAACATTTAAAAATAATTACACAACATTGAATTCAAAGACAGATTTTGGCTCAACAATTATTAGGAATAAAATTTAAATGTCTCGTGCTAAAATCACTGACACAAGTGTGAAATGAACTGGAAAAACCTATATGTGACACGATCAAGGGAAATGAATTGGATGTCGCTAATATTGATTTTGAGATATTGGCAAAAGGAAAGTCTTTTGTTTTATATTGTTGTCAGCAATTGATAAGTGACGTAACTTGCTAAGAAATGTGGTATCAACAATGTCCTGTTTTAAAACATGGGTAAACCTCATTTTTTACCATGGTCGACATGTGATTCATTCCCTTGATCATGTCACATAGAGTGTTGATTCAGGCGTTACACCTACCTATGTAAGCTGCAAAAATAGCACTTTGTAGCTGGAAAATTTGTTTTTTATTTTCGAACTTTTAATGATTAATTTCAGTGCCGCAAATTTAAAAGCCCTCAAACAGTTTTTGACCCATAGGCTTCAATCTGTAGCTGTTTAAACCTGAGAAAAAAAAGAAACCACAAACTGAGAAAAGTTATAATCCCTTGTAAATTCTTCCAAATGTAAAAACAAAATCATCAAAAAGGCCAAAAATACTTACATTGTAATAAGAGTGAAATATCATATTTTGGTCAGTGTAGGAGAAGTCATACACTCAATTATGTGGAATTTCACATTCATCAACAATACCATTTCCCATCATTTTGCCAATATTTTTATATGAAAAAACAACCCACCTTGACTTACTTTGACTTATCTGCACAGGATGTTGTGTCCCTTTGCCGAGTAAGCCTCCTCCATTCAGTTCTGCCACCTTATTGACACTAAATCCTTTTCTTGCAGTTCCTAGAAATGTTTGCATTTTGTACATTTTTATGACAATCACTGACAGGTGTATTTATATAATTGTATACATTCGTTTGCCTCAAGTGTGGTAGTGATTTTTTTCGCTGGTTGCAGTATCAAATCGCCTACGTAAAAATAATTGTGCATACACCCCCACACACTGAAACAAACATGGTAGTATGTCAATACACTTGCACCACAACTGCAAAAGAGCATTGTTATCACTACCAAACTTACTTTGAACAATAACGTTTCGGCCTGATTTTCATAGGCTATACTTGTAAATAAACCCCATTACATTCATGATTTAGTAGAATCTGAACAATTTGCATTGGGTATCAATGCTAAAGTATTTAGATTTGCTAAGTGAGACAAGTCACTTCAAATCCCTACCATGAGGTTTTCAGATGATCACTGCACCTAATTTATGTGCAACTCAATGTGTGTTTTATGTCAATTTTACTTTTTTTTGGTATTCTTTGCAAAAAAGGTTTCCTAAAAGGTATCAATTTTGTTGACAATAAAAGTTAGTTTTCCCAGCTCAATTTTCCAGCTCAATGATAAATAGAGAAAACTAAAACTGACACTAATTTGATGCAATGTGATTTGCAGTACATAATTGTTGTTTGTTTAACATTTATAAAGGAGAGGTTTGCCCTGGGAGTGGCACTCGGATGTGTTTTGATTGTAGAAATCGATTGGTTCGTAAAAATTGAATGCGAGGTATAGTAATTGTTGAAGGCATTTGCCACTGGCTATGTCAAAATTGTCAAAGGCCAGTAAAAGTCATGTTTGAGTTTAATAAAATGATGATGATGACAATGATGATGGTGCTGACAATGATGATGACAGTGATGATGAGATCACTGACGATGGTAGCTCAGTTATCTATAGCTATCACAACCTTCTAAAGATAATATGTGACCAGATCTGGTCCAATCAGGCTAATGTCGGCAATAATGTAACTGAGATATAGGCAAAAAGATAAAAGAAAAAGCAATAGAAAACATAAGAAAATGGACATATAAAAGGTTAATAACTTCGCAACTAAGTATTTAAGAGACCTGGGGATTCAACATTGGTAAATATAGGTATATATACTGAGCAAGTTAGTAACTCATTTTTCAACATTTCTGACTTTGGCCTGAGTGGACCAGATCGGGTCACATGTACCTGATATCTACTGAGGATAATACTTAACTGCTATCTACTGAAGATAACATTTAACTGCTATCAAGTGAAGATAACATTCAACTGCTATCTAGTGAAGATAACATTTAACTGCTATCTAGTGAAGATAACATTTAACTGTTATCTAGTGAAGATAACATTTAACTGCTATCTAGTGAAGATAACATTTAACTGTTATCTAGTGAAGATAACATTTAACTGCTATCAAGTGAAGATAACATTTAAGTGCTATCTAGTGAAGATAACATTCGATTGCTATCTGTGAAAGATAACACTTATTTGTTATTTACTGAAGATAACACAATAATTTTTGTCTACTGAGGACAGTGCTTAATTTATATATATTTAATATATATTGCTATCTACTGAAGATAGCACTTTTATGTGCTATCTTGAGTAGATAGCAATTAATATGCTATCTACTGAAGATAACTTTTTTAAACTGAGAAGTGGCAGAAGTGGCCATACCAGTATGCTAATATCAAAATGAGTTTTAAAACTTGGATAAATAATCATTCACTCCATCGCTATCAACTGCAGATTTTACTGTGATGATGATGAAAATTATAAAGATAACAATAATGTCAATAACGATGGTGAAATGATGACGATGATGATAATACCAAAGATGATTATGGTGATCATTGCCTTTAGATGGTGGAATCAAACTTTGGTACAGAGTACTTCCAAAAATATGTTCAGTTAAATTTTTCTTTTTTCTTTGAATCATTTGCACAATGTATACATAACATAATCTTAGTTTCTTCCTTCATAACCGTGACATCCGCTGCTGGGCACAGAGATATTGGTTTTCACTAAAATAAACTCTTGATATATAAAAATCCACAAAGCGAATTGAATTATAAAAAACAGCAATGCTGTTTTGTTTGTTTTGTATTTTCAACTGTTTTACATTTTAAGTGCTCGCTGGAGACTGGCCAGGGGCTTGTGTTTTTTTATGCTGCATGCATCAAGTGAAGCTTTTAAACAGATTTTTATTCACAATGTGTGTGGGACTGACTTCCATTTAGCTTTTACATAGATATGACCTTGATAAATGTTTATTTTGTTTGCTGAAATACTAGCTTTAGCATTAGTGAAGCAGTCCATTTTATGTTAAAACAACAGTCCATATGGGGAAGTATGATTAAATGTTAAGAAAGTGGAATTGAATTCATGGTTAGGGTATTACTTTAATAGTGGCTCCAATATTTATAATAGCAAAATAATGGATTAGTAAGGGGAGAGGGTGGTGAATAAAATTGCATCATTTAACATATTTATTTACTAAAATGCTAGCTCTGTGAGAGAGAAAGAGAGAAGGGAAAGAGAGAGCGAGAGAAAGAGAGAGGTTGAAAAAAAAACAAGCAGAGAATAAAAGAGTAAGGAACAAAGCGAACAAGAAAATGAAAGCCATTGAAAAAAGAGCTAGAAACAATGAAAAATTAAAGAGCCAGAAGCAAGATTTTACCCTGTAACTGCGGTTAATTTGATCAATAAAAATGTAGGTGAAATCATGATTTTTCCACGTCAGAAAAGTCCACATCAATAACATTGTGGACGTGATTTAATTCATATAGCTGTTAAAAACACGAGAAATTGTGGAGGAAATGCGTGTGAAATGCAGTGAAAGCCTCATGGCTATTAAGTCTGTTGTATTGGTAGGAAGTGTTTCTCCATGAATTGCTTCAGGCCTCTACAATGAAAAATGCTGAAACTATTTATGACAAAATCTTCTGAGCTTGTGATGAAATGCTCTAATTTTATTTTATTTTTATCATATTCTTTTGTGCTTTAAAGATAGCTTTCTTTTATTTTGCTGTGATCAAATTCCATAAGGTATGGTATGAGTTGAATGCATAGCATTTTCATTACTTTTCTTAGCGATTTGTTTTTGTGGAATTCATGCAATTTGATTTCAACCAAATGTATAAGATAAGCACTAAATTTAGAAAGTAATTTCACTACTCACAATTCAAACGTAGCGTCGGTTCGCAATTTTAATTGCTGTGAATGGACTTCCTGTTCATGATAGGAGGATAAGATTCTTGGAAAGGTCTTTGCTCTTTTCTTATTTGTGATTAATGACAAAATTTAAAAGACTTATTCAAAATTTTAAATGCAAGGCTGATTTTGACCCTTTTTTCTGTCGACCTAGTTACTGCATACTTATACGTAGCTTGCATACTTGTATTCCAATTAATTTCTAATTATCATTAAAAATGAAATTAAATGCTTAAATTATGAAGCCCACACCATATACATATTAATACACCTAAACCCCACATTGAAAATCATCATTTGCCAGGAAAACAGTAGACAGCAGACCAGGCCATTGCCAGACAGCAACATGAGTTATGTATTTCGTCAAATAAACGCCCCCGGGGTGTTGCATTTTCCCAAGGGGGGGGGGGTGTGTTGGTGTTTATTCAAGGTCAATTTTAGAACAATAATTCCTGTTAAAATCATTAGGTAAACTTAAAAACTCACGCTAAAATGACAAACTATGAACTAGAAACACTGACTTCTGGTTCACTTCCGGGTTTCCAATCCAGATTTTCACCAATTATTGACGCTATTATCGACCATGTGGGCAACTTGGTAAGCTTACTACACAAGATAGCATGAAAATATCGGCATTTTTGAAACATTTTGGTTGAAAAAAAGTGGTTGGGCGTTTATTTGAGGGGGGTGACTATTTGACGAAATACGGTAGGTTTATTTCATCTTGAAGGCAAGGATAGTCTTGCAAATGGGCTAACTTTCCCTAAGCTATGCCATGCAAGATGCCATGCATCAGTAGGACTACAACTAGTATCTACTGGTCAGTTTACCCTCTCATTTCTACATCTGTTTATTCAAAGTGTGGCATTAAATGTTGGATGACTTGGTAGAACATATAGCCTACAATTTATAGAATAAAAATTACCACAAAAAGGCAGAAAAAGATGAAAAATATGATAAAGAAAGGAAAATCTATGTTAAAATTAGCTAACAAATATGTATATTAGTGTGACAGTTGTTCAAGTCTAGAATTGAAAATTATATAATGCTTTGTTAGAAATTAATAAATGATCCCATCAAACAACCGTGGGAGGAGTGGGGACTAATGATAAGGGTACTCATCATTGTATGTGAGGTCCTTCCTGGGTTCAATTCCTATACTCATCATTGTATGTGAGGTCCTTCCTGGGTTCAATTCCTATATCTCACCATTGTATGTGAGGTCCTTCCTGGGTTCAATTCCTATACTCACCATTGTATGTGAGGTCCTTCCTGGGTTCAATTCCTATATCTCACCATTGTATGTGAGGTCCTTCCTGGGTTCAATTCCTATATCTCACCATTGTATGTGAGGTCCTTCCTGGGTTCAATTCCTATTATGTGATGTGATCAAGCAAAATCAGTTTGAAGTACAGCCATAATTCAATTGTAAGTTTTTTACCTGATTACATAAAGCAAATTTGCAAAGCTATCCATTGAAATTGAATATTTAATTCCAAAGATATGAACAGTTGAAGTGTTCCCAAAACAAAAGAAATGATTGTTTTTGTTTGGCTATATCTGAAAATCAATATATCCGACTTCCAACTGATTTTGCTTGATTACGTCACATAATGTGTATCATGCAGCCAGTTTCAAAAGGACCAAAAAGACTATAGGTGTTAGCCACTGACTCATCTATCTTGATGCAGTTGGTTATGGACCCCAATAGAAATAAGCCACCTTTTGGAGGCTTTTATGGGTACCCAGAGTGCTGAAATAAGAAATCAAGAAGCAAACAAACAAACAAACAAGACATCTACACCATTAGACCTTGAATTCAGCTTGTAGTTCATTCCTATATAATATATTTCATAAGACGGAGACCATGTCGCTATATCCTTAAGCTATCCTACAGGGACAGTAATGCTGGTAAGCAGATAAAAAGTCAGTCATTTCATTCATATTTAATGGAACTAAGTGCTGCTATGCATTCATCTTGAGATCCACTTTCTTAAGATGGTTTTCAATAAGAGAGGAAAAAAGGAAATGTCCATTTTGGAAGTGGTAATTTGATCTGTAAGTAAATTGCATAGCACTAGGATAAAATGTGCTGTGTTTATATGTAAAAAGGTCAGGCTTTCCAACGTATTTACCAGAATCCTTATTCAAATCTATCATTGCAATTCCATTAAAGGCATATTCAGTGATTATCTCATTCAGAAAATGCTAAAAATCATCAAATTTCAGTTGTTTGATAGCAGCATAGAAGTGCAAACCTATGTATTAAAGACAAAATAGAACATTTTATATGATTATGTAACATCTCTACTTAGTAGCCTCTTAGTACAGGTAATAGCTACGTATATTTGAATTTGGCTTCATCTTGGGAAATACACGGAAATAGTCCAATTTGTAACACAGATTTTAAATTTTGGAACACAGAGAAATTGTGGCTTTACTTTAACTGAAGAGAAGTAAGAAAAACAAATTGAATGAAATTTCTGTAAAACTTGTGTTTCCATGTATTTTGATGTAAATCACCTCAAAATTTAAGTCAAAACTTTTAACTTTTGGATTTTTTCATGTTGCAAAGATCAATAAAATACAACAAAATTACTTCATCCACTTCTATTCCAAAAACAAGATGGGTAAGAAGTAATTAATTGTGCTTAATATTGTCACCATGGTAACACAAACAACAACATTCAATAATTTCATAGAAAACCAATATTTCTGACTGATAGAAAATGTGATTATATGTGAAATCTGTTTGAAGTGTAAGACTAGTTACTTATCATATTCCTAATAGGTCATATTCGTAGATATGTAAAAAGGGAAACTGCCGAAATGATGGTACATGAACATTTTGTATTTTTTGTTTGACAAAACCAAGTGAATACTCACTACAATATTTCGTCCTACTCGTCGGAGGACTTCATCAGGTATGACTGATATGGTCATCTGATCCACTTTCCGGCAAACAAGTTTGAGTGATTTCCGGTTTTCCTTAGTCTCTTTTGCAGACTTCAGTAGCGGTTCATAGACGTGACTTAAGAGGTATGTGCCCTCCTCTCTGTTTAGGGTCTTGGTGCCCGTCTCCTTATTTCCATTGCTTCCCGCACTTCTCTAGACCTTTTATCGTGTTCCCGTCCAAGGATCTTAGATTCTTCCCAGTCTATAACATGGTTTGCCCGTGCAACGTGATCTGAAATTGCTGATTTTGTTTGTTCCATTTCGGATGTCTTTCGTTCAGAGCGGGTGTACTTTTTCTCACTTTCGCCTTTTTGACTTCTGCCTGGTGTTCAGCTAACCTGGTACCTAACATGCGTGAAGTTTCTCCTACATAACTGAGGTCACAATTCTTGCAACCAATTTCATATATGCAGTTACCGGTTTTTGCTTTCTCCCATTTGTCTTTTGGATGGACTAAAATTTGCTTGAGGGTGCGGTGGGGTTTCATAGCCGTGTCAACTTTATGTTTCTTGAGGACTCTTTGGATACGCTCCGAAGGCCGCTGGCATCTGGGATGACCACCATACCCTTGCTCTTTTCCTCAGTGGTCTTACTTTTCTTTGATCTTGATTTTCAGCATCTTTGTTTTTATTATGCATTTGGTTTTTGACTCTGTCCATCGCCCAATCTGGGTAGCCACAAGTTTTAAGGCTGCACGCATACACGCTCTTCTTCTTGGGTTCTGTCTTCCGTTTCTGTTACTACAGAGTTCATGCGGTCGAATAACGTTCTGATCACACCCATTTTTTGGTGGAGAGGATGTTCTGATTTGAAATTAAGGTACTGATCAGTGTGCGTTGGTTTGCGGTACACTAATAGCTTAACTGATCCGTCTGGTTTCCTAACAATGAGTGTATCTAAAAATGATTCCATCCTGATTATGGGTGCCGATAAAGGCAGATCAACTGTTGTACTTGACAAAGTAAATTACGAGGAGAAAGTGCATGAAATGTTGAAAGATGAAAAGACATAGGAAACCCTGAAAGCCGACCCTACTCCAAAGTACAAACGCAATCTTATTGCTATCCTCTCGAGACTTCAAAAGGAAAAGAAAATTGATTATGCGCAGTATAGGCTCCTATACCCCACCACGGCCAATACTCCTCGGTTGTATTGTACTACGAAGATTCATAAGCAGGGTAATCCAGTAAGACCCATAGTAGATTACACCGACTCTCTTGGTTACCAAACATCCAAAGCGCTAGCCGACTTACTCAATCCGCTCATCGGAAACACTGAGCATCATGTTAAAAATTCCAAAGACCTGGCAGAAGAGCTCAGTGGAGTTTTCATTGAAGAACATGAAATTTTTAACTCACACGATGTAGTGTAGCTTTTTACAAATACATTGTTAAACAAAGACTGATTGAAGATAAAGATCTAAAGAAGCGCACAAAACTTGAAGTCGACGACATAATTGAGCTGCTTGAATTCATATTAACAACAACCTACTTTGAATTTCGGGGCACCATTTATAGGCAACGCTTTGGTGCCGCGATGGGCAGCCCAGTTAGCCCCATCATAGCCAACTTTTTCATGGAATTCCTAGAGCAGCAGGCCATCGTGACTGCCCCATTAGAGTTTAAGCCACGGTATTGGCGGCGCTATGTCGACGACGTGCTAGAGATAGTAAAAGAAGGACAAGTGCAAAACTTAACCGACCATCTGAACACCATAGATGAAACTGAGAGCATAAAATTTACTTTTGAAGAAGAGAAAATGGCCAAATCCCATTTTTAGATACACTCATTGTTAGGAAACCAGACGGATCAGTTAAGCTATTAGTGTACCGCAAACCAACGCACACTGATCAGTACCTTAATTTCAAATCAGAACATCCTCTCCACCAAAAAATGGGTGTGATCAGAACGTTATTCGACCGCATGAACTCTGTAGTAACAGAAACGGAAGACAGAACCCAAGAAGAAGAGCGTGTACGTGCAGCCTTAAAAACTTGTGGCTACCCAGATTGGGCGATGGACAGAGTCAAAACCAAATGCATAATAAAAACAAAGATGCTGAAAAATCAAGATCAAAGAAAAGTAAGACCACTGAGGAAAAGAGCAAGGGTATGGTGGTCATCCCGTGCGTCAGCGGCCTTTGGAGCGTATCCAAAGAGTCCTCAAGAAACATAAAGTTGACACGGCTATGAAACCCCACCGCACCCTCAAGCAAATTTTAGTCCATCCAAAAGACAAACGGGAGAAAGCAAAAACCGGTAACTGCATATATGAAATTGGTTGCAAGAATTGTGACCTCAGTTATGTAGGAGAAACTTCACGCATGTTAGGTACCAGGTTAGCTGAACACCAGGCAGAAGTCAAAAAGGCGAGTGAGAAAAAGTACACCCGCTCTGAACGAAAGACATCCGAAATGGAACAAACAAAATCAGCAATTTCAGATCACGTTGCACGGGCAAACCATGTTATAGACTGGGAAGAATCTAAGATCCTTGGGCGGGAACACGATAAAAGGTCTAGAGAAGTGCGGAAGCAATGGAAATAAGGAGACGGGCACCAAGACCCTAAACAGAGAGGAGGGCACATACCTCTTAAGTCACGTCTATGATCCACTACTGAAGTCTGCAAAAGAGACTAAGGAAAACCGGAAATCACTCAAACTTGTTTGCCGGGAAAGTGGATCAGATGACCATATCAGTCATACCTGATGAAGTCCTCCGACGAGTAGGACGAAATATTGTAGTGAGTATTCACTTGGTTTTGTCAAACAAAAAATCCAAAATGTTTATTTACTGAACAAACCTGATGAATCTATTCAATGATGGTACATGCCTTCATAACATCCAAGATAGACATTAGCAACTCTCTGTTGCATGGCATCACAAAGACCCAACTGCACAGACAGAGAATTCAAAACATTGCTGCCAGACTTATAACATACACAAAACCACATGAGCACATTACACCTGTTTTACATGACTTGCATTGGCTACCAGTTGAACAAAGAATCACATTTAAAATAACCTTGTTTGTCTACAAGATCTTGTATATATCAGCTCCAGCATATTTAAATGAACTTGTAGAACTATATTCACCAGCTCGTAACCTCCGTTCTGCTACAAAAGGACTTCTTCAAGAAACAGTTGCCAGAAACCAGTGGGGCAGCAGATCATTTCATGTTTCAGCTGCAAACTATTTGGAACAATCTGCCATTTTCGGTTCGCTCTGCCAAGAGCTTGTGTAGTTTCAAAACAAATTTGAAAACACATTTGTTCCAAAATGCTTTTAATTGACTCTATGCATATCATGTACTATACAACACTGATGAACTGTTTTGGTGTTAATTGTTGTATATAATATGTTTGTATCATTGTACATTGGTTGTTTTTTGCAACGTGCCATGAGCGTCTCTCGATGGATACTGGTGCTTTATTAAGTGTACATTATTATTATTATTATTAATAATAAGGTTGATATTAATAAGGTTTATATAAAAGTGGGCTTTTAAGTATACTACTTGTGTTTGTGTCCTTGGTATGAATTATGATATTTTTAAAAAACAAGAATAATAAGTAGTATCTTGAGTTAAGAGCAGTTGATTTCTTGGAAAATCATCTGACCCTGGGACATGTTAGTACAAGTTCCATTCTTTTAAAAGAAATGTATATTGATCAAAAATTGAAGTACAAATTAGATGTTCTGGAAAAAAGGCTATTATGAAGCATTTCAAATTGACTAGAATTGAAAGCACTGGCATCATAGCAACATTTTGTGGGCGCAATGTTTGCACTTATTTTCTGGGGTGTGAAGGGTGCATGTGTTTCCGCCTACATCCTTAATATTGGTAGCACTGTATAGAGGTGACCCATGATAGCTAAACATTGGTAGCAAATATAACAATGTAATGTCTACTAATATAGAAAATCATTAGGGGGTGCAACAACCCCCTCCTTTGTAGTTCACATTACAAAATAAGTCTCAGTGAGACACAGGTTAATTACACAGTTTCACTGAAGCGCTCCACAGACTAAATAACGTATATATGTTACATACAATATTTTACGTACAATAAAAAGTCTGAATACTGCTTTAAGTCAAGAAAAATCATAATTATGTGTTTGCAGTATTTGTTGTTGAAGTGATACTGTAACAGGATTAACTACCATAGCAATAGGTGATTAGTGCAACCTGCTTGTAGTGCAAGGCGATATATTCAAAAATTGTTTTAACCTGTGTGCATCTGCAATCATAGATTGAATACAATATTGCACTTTTCAAAGATACCTTCCAGGTGCAAGTGATCAGCATGAAATAAATATTCTATAGGATTACAATCCAGGTCTATATCCCTGTTCTTTGACATCTATGGTTCAGTGCAGAGGGACATGTGAATGTACTAGTGCAGTGCAATATATTCAAAACTTGTTTTAACCTATTTAATTGCTATGGTAATTAGTCCTGTTACATCATCATTTCTACGGCGAATACGAATAAGGAGTTTTCAATGCAACATCACTCAGTCATCCTCGTTTCTATAAAATTCTGGCCTCCATAAGGTGCACAGGGCAATTTGCATCATAATACAAAAACAGGTGATAGGTATGAATGGTTGTGGAATCGAACTAAAAACCTGTCCCTCTATTTGTGTTCACAGGGTCGGACTTAAGACACTTATTACCGGTAATAAGTCACTATTACCAGTTATAAGTCGCTTATTACCGTATACCGGTATTAACTCACTTATGTCCGACCATGTGAACACAACTTCTGTCACCTAAGTACTGTCCCCCAACATGGATGCCATTTCAATTGTTAATTATATCATTTTGGTTTGTGTATATTGCATACACTCTATTGTAGACAAGACGTGCTGCAAACAACTACTTGTGCGCAAGTACATAATTATAATGTCAATCTACACTTGATATGATTCTTTCTAAAGCTTTGTAATTTTCATATGGATTTTTTATTTTTGTTGATCAACCTTGTTTGATTGAAATGTGTGGGACAAAAGCTTGGAGTTTGAATACACAGCAAAATGCTTTCCCTTTCACTCAATTTCTTCCTTTTCAGTTCTATTTTCAAAAGTCAACCACATCCTTTAAATTTCTCTTTTCCAGTTGCCATGGAAATAATATAATGATATTAAAAGATTCCTTTCATAAATAGTAACAAAGTATTCACAGAGAAATGTTGACAAGATAGTACTTTTGACATTTAAAAATAATTATTTTTCTCTATTTTGTAACATGAAATTTACATGGTTCAACACCTGGGCTGAATGTAAGCGTTTGTCACGCTTGTCATGGCAGCGATGAAGCTGAACAGAACACTCAGTGGAATTATAGGATTCATGCTGTTTCCTGCATTTTCCTTTTTTGACTGGTTTATGCAATTGCTTTTACAGAAACAAAAGTTTGTACTTCTTAATCTTGCCTGATGGCTTAATGCTCTGCATACTGGCCATAGGTTTCAACATAAACAATATTTTTCAAAATATCAAGCGTTATCACAAGAACCACTGAACCAATACTAGGCTTGTTTGTATACACATTTTCATGCATTTTTCATGCTATTTTCAAATATAGTCATGACAATGTACACAATTTTATAAAATTTTTGAATTTTAAAGAAAATTTGAAAGGTGGTACAGTTGACACCTACATGGGAGGCTTAAGTCTTATAATTGGTAAGACTTAACATTCTCAGTTATGTTACTTCAACAAATGTAAAAGCTGATTAATGCTTTCACTATAGTCCTTATACCTTCCTTGAGTCAGTAAAGTAAAATCAAATTTTGAGATTTTCTCAAAAACTGTTAATTTTTGCAGGAGTTTCTTATGCTAGTTGCAGGCATCGATTCCTATCTGCAAATATATACATAAACACACTTCTCATCAATACATTTAAAGAAATTAAACAATATTATACAACAAACTAGGAAGGTTGAGGTCTCTTTCATCCTATTTGCCAAATGAATGATCGAGTCAGGCTTCATTTTTTCCCATGGTTGTTTCATGGGAAAAAATGAAGCCTGCCTCTATCGTTCATTTGACAAATAGGTTGTACTTTATACGAACAATATGTATTCAACAGAAAGAATGAGGATCATACAATACCGTAAACGTTCGCCTAATGGCGCACCTGGGCTCATTTGCCTTGTGGTAAATTTCATGTGCAAATAGAGAGCTCCATCCTCTGAAATCCCAACAAGAATCAAAGTTCTGTGGCTTTATTTTGCTGGTGGGAATTTTACAGGAGGGCACTTTTAGGTTGTGCCTGAAATTCCACTTGTGCCAAGGGAGCCCATAGCGCCATTAGGCGAATGTTTACGGTATCCATAGTTGTGCAAATAAAAATCCTGACCAACCAACCAACCAACCAACCAACCCACCAGTATATTTTTTGGCATAATTGCAAGACAAATGTGTCAAATATTCTTTTCATAACAAGATGGTGCTATAATAGGCAGATTGTAATAAGTGTTTCCTTCTACTCAACACTCTTGAATGAAATCTGATGATGTATAAGATGTATGCGATATGATGTAGTTACTCCTCCCCAGTATATCAAAGAATCCTGACCAACCACCCACCCACCAACCCTAATTCCTGTTCCTCCAACCCAGTATATCAAAGAATCCTGACCAACCCACCCACAAGCCCTATTTCCTGTTACTCCTACCCAGTATATCAAAGAATCCTGACCAACCAACCCACCCACCAACCCTATTTCCTGTTACTCCTACCCAGTATATCAAAGAATCCTGATCAACCAACCCACCCACCAACTCTAATTCCTGTTACTCCTCCCCAGTATATCAAAGAATCGTGACCAACCAACCCACCCACCAACCCTAATTCCTGTTCCTCCAACCCAGTATATCAAAGAATCCTGACCAACCCACCCACAAGCCCTATTTCCTGTTACTCCTACCCAGTATATCAAAGAATCGTGACCAACCAACCCACCCACCAACCCTAATTCCTGTTCCTCCAACCCAGTATATCAAAGAATCCTGACCAACCCACCCACAAGCCCTATTTCCTGTTACTCCTACCCAGTATATCAAAGAATCCTGACCAACCAACCCACCCACCAACCCTAATTCCTGTTCCTCCAACCCAGTATATCAAAGAATCCTGACCAACCAACCCACCCACCAACTCTAATTCCTGTTACTCCTACCCAGTATATCAAAGAATCCTGACCAACCAACCCACCCACAAACCCTATTTGCTGTTACTCCTCCCGGTATATTTTTTCTTGGCATAGTTGCAAGACAAATGTGTCAAATATTCTTTTCATAACAAGATGGTGCTATAATAGGCAGATTGTAATAAGTGTTTCCTTCTACTCAACACTCTTGAATGAAATCTGATGATGTATAAGATGTATGATGTAGCAATATTTGTCGCATTGATGTTGAGATACGAACACAAGAAGTGTTTGAATTCTTCTGTTATTTAGAATATTCAATTATTCATTATCTTAGGCAGTGTAAGTCAAATCTTAATGGGAATTTCACACTGCTGTGACCTATAGAATGGGTGGAGAATAAATTAAAAACAAAAATCAATCTTGCTCATCAAATGGCCTATTTTTGATCGCATAACGTATTAAGTGTCGATATTGATGATAATTGAAAAACCTGATGTCATGTGTGAGATGTGTTATGTAGTGATTGGAGTTGAATTCATAAAGCTATGTTCCATAATTCCCATTACAGTGGGATGTCTGATTTATATACTGCACCCAAAAAGTGTCTAAACTCTAAAATAAAAGCAATATCTTAAAGACACTAAATCTAAATTGCAAAATATAAAGTAGTTGATAAATGGAGATTTTTGTTCTACATACTTTGATCATTTGAATGACAATTAGTTGAGTTTCAAAAGTGACAAATTTAGATTCCTACCTTTTGTTATGGGGCCAATAAAGCCTAACAGATGGATGCTCACTCTGCTGTGTGCTTTAAGGGAAAAGTCAATGCACATTTTGCCACTTTTAAAAAGCTCTTTAAAAAAAATTGAAATTGCTATAAGTTAGAAAAAAATAAAGTTGTACCGAACCGAAGTTTAGTGCCTTTGAAACATTACTTTTGTTTTAAGTGTACGGATACTTCTTGTGCGCAGTAACTTGGATATGAAGACAGATATGAATTTCCCACCAGACCAGTATTATAGACCTTGAGCTTGGATTTTACAATCATGTGGAAAAATCCTAGATTGTATGACAAATGCAGCAAATTGAATATTTTTCAACTCCAGTGATAATTGCTTGTGATAAATGATTCTGATAGTAAATGATATCTTTTAGGATACAGGCACCGCTATGCATTAGATGATTAGACCAGGGGGCATATTTTGTTCTCATAACCTGGAAATATCAGTATAAATTTATCTTTGATTTCATTTGACAATTGCCAGAAAGTTCCAGTAGTTAAACGAAGCTAAAAGTTGCAGAAATCCATTGGGAACGAAGAAAATCTGTAAAAAGCTGCTTAATCAGGGTGTGCACATAATTCCTTATGCCTGGCCATGGAGAAGCAAGATTTGTCTTTCTTGATACAGTGTCTAGCACCGACTTAATCTACACTAAGCCAAAACAGAAACTTATAATTTTTCACAACTATTCCACTTACTCTTTGGGAATTATCATCTGTGCAAGGACCTTGTTCACATTCTCACAGAATTCTTGTGCTGGGTGCCATTTATTTGACTGTGAATGTGGTCCAGGAAGCTGTTCCATGTCCGTGCATTTTGCTGTTGTATCAGTTGGACAACAGGCACCGCTATGCATTAGATGATTAGACCAGGGGGCATATTTTGTTCTCATAACCTGGAAATATCAGTATAAATTTATCTTTGATTTCATTTGACAATTGCCAGAAAGTTCCAGTAGTTAAACGAAGCTAAAAGTTGCAGAAATCCATTGGGAAACGAAGAAAATCTGTAAAAAGCTGCTTAATCAGGGTGTGCACATAATTCCTTATGCCTGGCCATGGAGAAGCAAGATTTGTCTTTCTTGATACAGTGTCTAGCACCGACTTAATCTACACTAAGCCAAAACAGAAACTTATAATTTTTCACAACTATTCCACTTACTCTTTAGGAATTATCATCTGTGCAAGGACCTTGTTCACATTCTCACAGAATTCTTGTGCTGGGTGCCATTTATTTGACTGTGAATGTGGTCCAGGAAGCTGTTCCATGTACGTGCATTTTGCTGTTGTATCAGTTGGACAACTGCTTGGTTACTGACATGTGTTTAGAGTATTGAAATAATCCTGTGTGTAATTTTGGTTCATTTTGATGGACCTGATTCTAAGATATAACCTTGTGAAAAATTATATGTTTCTTTTTTGGCTTAGTGTATAAAGATGTATTAGATAGGCAGAGGTTAAACACAATTCTTTTTGTAACTGAGTGTGATGTACACTCACTACAGGTATTACTCTGTATTAACAAGAATGAGGGATTGCAGTTGCAGTGTTGTCTGAATTAAGGATGGAGCACTTCCATGTTACCACAGGAAGAGCAAAAGTCTGGTAAAATCTACAGATGTTGGCAATTCAATTCATACTGTTTTCATACCTCCAGCCATTATACCCCAGAAAGGCACCACTTGTGGGGATTGAACCCAAGACCTCATACACCAGAGGCAAGTACCCTGACCACTGCTGCACACTTCATGTGAAAGAGATAGCTGTGAGACCCAAATCAAGCCAATAAGTCACTTGTGAAGCAAAATAAATTTTTATTAAATTTAAAATCATTACCCCAAGATTATATTTTCAACTTATAGAGCTCTTATTCCCTTTGCAAGTTGAATCGGTAAGAAAATCATAAGCTTGTCCCGGAGGCAGGTGTGTACAAAACTTGTAAACTAGTACCAAACTAGGAATTATGAGAATTACAAAGAACACTTAGCTCACTTCTGTCATCGTCCTTTTGATAAAAGAAGCTTCTAAAAATAACCTAAGTTTAGTGTTTTCCCGATGTCCATCAGATAAACCCTATCTGCGTTAGTCGTCCATATAACAGGTTATTCCACTCTTGTGTGTACAGTACATTACGGGCATGTCAAATCAAACATTCAAGTCTTGTAAGTTTGATCATATCTTTTTGCCAATCCAGCATTATCATTTAGCTGCATGCTGCTCACAGTCAAAATAACTGAGTTCATTGACAGGATAGCCCCATTAAGATGGTAGGTAGAAGACACAAAGCCAGGTTTTTGAAGGGATTTTCAAATAAGATAAATTCTGGGGCGTAGCCAGCTTTCTTGGTTGGTGGGGAAATAACTATTTCTGGGGCAAAGACAAAAAGATTTCCTGGTTGCATCATTTTGACCCGGTAGTATCGATGTGATACCGTAAAAACTCGATAGTTAGCATATGTGCTTACTATCGAGCGCTTTTAAAACATGCGAACATGAAGTGCCCCATCCACAAAAGTGTAAATGGTATTGAGCAAATCATCAATACACATATAGTTATATACGAACAAGTAAACCTGAAAATTTTTGTCTCAACCCCATTAGCTCAGTTGGTAAAGCGCCGGACTTTGTTACAATTTCATTTCATTTCACTGTACATGTAGAGTCTCTGAGCTTCCAAATAAAATGGCTCTATTGGGACAATGTATTTGTTTAAATATTGAATAAATTGCTCCAAATTATATCCCATATCTCAATAACATCAAATTGCCCATTACTTCCTTTTGTCATGATAGAGCAGTACAATATAAGTCTTAGGTTTACACCTAGTTCCAATAATTGGAACTCACGGTCGGAGCCATGTATGTGTCGCCGCGATTTAGCATTCATTCATCGCCATATTCACATGTACATAGTCCTGGAATGGACTTTTTGCTGCTCATAAAAATCACTCAAAAGTCATCTTTTTAAATATTTCTTTGGACAAAAGCTGATGCGTAGAATAAGTTGCATCGCAGATGACATACATCAGTGACACAGGTTTCTAAAGTGAGTATTTTACTAGATATACTAATGCAAACTTCCAAAATAAAACCCTGGAGGAACCCTATGGGAGTACCTACAACTTGAGAACAAGTCCTCAAACGTTCGAAATTTGTAGTTACTACAACTATAGGTTTACACCAGGAATAAGTTGTTGTAATTCAATTTTGACATACAGAAGATTACTGTAAATTAATTTGAGTTGGTGGGTGTTTACACTATCAGTAAATAAAATGAATTGGGACTTTTCTACAGTGTAAACAGGATCTTATTTGTTTATTTTGAAAGATGAAGCCAGGAATACCAACTTGATACAGTCAAAATAGGGACAGAGAAACGTAGTAAGAGTGCACAAATCCCATCACAAATGTTCACTTTAAAACCATGACTTTTATTCCTCAACAAAAAGAAAGAAAATTACATGAAAAAAAGCATGTTTAGTTTACAGCAAGACTGAATGTTTATGTATGTGGGATATTTCCAAACTTGTTTCTCATACTAATGGAAAATTACCTGCCAAACAATTAATTATAAGAGAGTGAAAAAATAGCAGAGTGCTCACAATACATGTATACAATACATCCGTGTGATTCTAGATCACAAAAGCTGCATAAATATGTCACTTTAAGTTAATTATTAAAGAATGAGGTAGAAGTTTGATTTGATTAGGCGCATTTAATTTAGATTACTTTTTATCACTTTTAAAATGAATCTTTAAATTCTACATCCTTTGATTGTCACCTTAATCTGATAAGAGAATAACAAAACTGGGAGTACTTAATGAATTAATCAATCTGGGAGTACTTGATGAATTATAAGACTGGGAGCACCTAATTGTAACTGTCATTTCTGATCAGTCTGTAGCTTTATAATACGTCTAAGTGATATGTTATTAGACGACATTGACTGTTTTAACCAGTTTTTAAAGTTTTTTCATGTTTTGTAGCAAATTGATCTTCATTGTCTATATATGACATGATCAAGTGGAATGAGTCGGCAATTTCAATAAGAAGTTTTTTACATCATTTTCTGGCAGTTTACGAATGCTACATTTTGATGCAAACTCCATCTGGTTACTGAGCTATGAGCAATTTATCAATGGCTGAAAACAATATAAAACAAAAGAATTAGAACACTGTTGTTGCCAATATCTCAAAAACAATATTAGCGACATCCGACTCATTCCCCTTGATTATCTCACATATATTCCCCAGCATAAACTGAGTACCAGTAGTCTGATTTTGTGTTTGAATTATTTTTGGTGTTATTTGTTTTCCACTGCATTTTGTTTGTTTCTACTTGCTGATGTCCTGCTCAAATGGGCTAATTCCGGGTGAAATCCATACACTCACTATTATGGAAGACATGACCTTAATCTTCCACACAGGGAGTGTGAATTTCTTCCATAAGGGGTGTATGGATTTCAACTGGAATAGCACATTGGGACTTAGTTCCAATAATTGGAACTCACAGCTCCGACCGTGAGTTCCAAGGAGCTATGTGTATGTGCCGCCGCGATTTAGCGTGCATTCATCACCATTCACATATGTACATAGTCGTGGAGTGGACTTTTCGCTGCTCATAAAAATCGCTCAAAAATCGTCTTTTTAAATATTTCTTTGGACAAAAGCTGATGCATAGAATAAGTTTAGCAATCACAGATGACATACATCAGTAACACAGGTTTCTAAAGTGAGTATTTTACCAGATATACTAATGCAAACTTGCCAAAATAAAACCCTGGAGGCACCCTATGGGAGTACCTACAACTTGAGAACAAGTCCTCAAACATTCGAAATTTGTAGTTACTACAACTACATGTACATTGGGACTGTGTTTTTCTACTGGCCCAAAAGATATTTATTTGACCTGATGCATCCAGTAACCATGCAGTATCAAATGATGGGTTCTCATTAATTCCAACAGCACAGCACTACCACATCCAAATTCAACATGATTGAGATCTAGTTTAAAACAATAAGCCCCAGAGAAATTCAGAATATGCCCGGCTGCATTTGTGATCATTCCAGTCTAATGAAACTGGGAACATGTCCAAATTTTACTTTACTTAAGTCTGACATAGCTGTATAAAATGTGAAAATACGCTTTTAAATGACACAAGACTTGTGCAGAGATGCCAATATTATGCACAAGGTTCCCTGAAAATTCATTTCTTATTTCACATTTTGACAGGTAAATTTAACAATCTCCCTGATTAAGACAATCTTTATAAACATTCAGGTGCACACATTTCTGAAATGTTGGCATATCTGTTTGTATCATATTGAATACATGGTACAAGTTGTTACAGGCTATAGATTAATATCTACATTGTTGTGTCATTGAAATTCTGAGAAATACCTCACTGAATTGATTCAAATATACAGCACTTAATGGGGATTAAAGGGGCATTTCGTGATCCACAGCCTCATACCCCCACTTTTCCCAAAAAAAGTTGAGATTTTTATACCACTGGATACCTCTGGCTACATAATGTTTATGTACCAAATATTTCTTGCAGATTAATTCGTTTAGCAAAAATATCGCCAAATTTGAATTTCGTTCTGGTGCACCAGAATGAAATTACAACACATTGTCTATGGAGCAGTGTAATACACATAATCATGCATAACTCGCAAACGCAAAATCGGAATCAACTGAAATTTTGGAAATAAGCTTTTTTCGTGGATATCTACTGAAAAATGTCATAAAAAGAGGATGCTAGGATCACGGAATCCTCCTTTAAGAAAATCAACCGGCTGATATTTATTAAACAAGCCTTCTTTTCATAAGTTCTTTGTTTTGATTAGTAATATGGCTATCATAGCCAAAAACACTAAAATCTCAGTTTTAGATATTTGGCCCTTTTCATGATATATAGCTTTTGAAGGCTTTTATCTCTGTTGTGGGTTTTGTGAGAATGGGTCACATTTGGAAGAGGCAGTCTTTAAAACGAATGAGATGTGTATCAATTAATTTTGCTATAGGTTGTTTATGAAAGCAGATGAGTGGTTACAGGTATTGTAAATTACTGGAATAATTAACTTGGTACAGTGCATTAGTCAAGATAATCACACATTACCATGGATTTATTGCGTCTTGAGACCTAAATACAATAAGTCCATGGCAAATGTAATCATCTTGACAAATGCATTGGGCTATTCCAGGTGAAATCAGAACGTAATTAAAATTTGACAATATTTTTGCTAAACGAATTAATCTGCAAGGAATATTTGGTACATAAACATTATGTAGCTAGAGGTTTCCAGTGGTATAAAAATCTCAACTTTTTTTGAGAAAAGTGGGGGGGTGAGGCTGTGGATCACAAAGTGACCTTTTGTGTTGACGAAATATTTGCAAAAATGTTTGCCAGCCAAAAAAATATTTTGCAATAACATGTGTTGTTCCAGTGATTTTTCATATAAAATGTTTTCATGCCCTTTATATAACCCGAAATTTAAATGTTATTAAAACGTTTTGACCAATATATGTTTATAACATGTTTATAACATTTTAAAACTTTTTTTGTACTTGCTGGGATGCTTACATGATATGGCATGGATATTTCTGCATTTCAGTCACTTTTTCTTTGATAAAATGATGGGGGAGGTATTTATTAGAGGGGTCATCAATTAGAAAGAATATAGTATTATACTCGGTACAAGTGTGATTATGTGATGTAACAAAATCTTCGTTACAACTCTGAATGTCAAATATTATTTATAAATTAAACAAAGTGTTAAACATATGGATGGTTATTCAATTATGCAGTAAATAATATTAAAAAAATATGGTTACTATAGGTAGAAAACAGCTAAATATATATTTTAATTACTTATACACCATAGTACAGTCACACAAGACCAGGGTTGTAGCTAGGACATTTTAGTGCAGCCTGTGGCATTTGATGAAAATCTTGCATATTTGGCAATTTGTTGTCAAAATTGATCAAATTCTTGACTAATTCAACAAAATTGTGCAATTTTGGACTCTGAGTGGTGGGCTCCAATGCCAACATTGCAGTTGAGTGGTGGGCTCTAAAACTGCCCACTGTAGCTACAACCCTGCACAAGACTTTGTCCATACATGTGTGTGTAACTGACAACTGATAGATTTCAATTAGACGTAATCAGGGATATTAATACTACTTCAAGTTCAGAGTGCAGGTGACATTGATTGGATGTATTAGTGAATCCAGTCCCTCTGGTCTCAACACTATCCCAATGTAAAGCACAATATATTCACCGCATGACACTTTCACAATTTGAAACAAACCATCATCTTTGCCGCATTTCCCAACTTGACAAAATCAGCAAAGCACAATGTTCTTAAAACGTTATAAAAATGTTTCGGTTTTATTCAAAACTTTCTAATATCATTTAAATGTTGGGTTATATACAGGTCATGAAAACGTTTTTTTTTAATGTTTATATGAAATAAACACTATGTAACAACATTTGAAAAATGTAATCATAAAATATTTTTGGCAAACATTTTTGCAAAATATTTTGTAAACTCTTAAATAAAAAAAAAGAACACAGATATGATATAACCCGATAATAAAATGTTTTCTGTAAAATGTTTTGTGTTTGCTGGGTAACTTACACAAAATTCAGGGGGGCCGGCCAAGATTGACTGAATTTTGACGTCGTCATTGGTTTTACACGTAAACACAAAAATGTCTCAAATTATTCCAAAACTGTACGCATGTTATTAAGTACTATTTTATCAGTCTAAATCCGTTGAGGTTCGACAGTGAACCTCATTGTAAGTACTGTTTTTTGAATGTTTTGTATGAATAACGCACGGTATGTTTATGATATATACTTAAAATTTCCTCCACTGTGTATCACGGTTAGCGTGGTGTAATGGTAAAGTTTTCGCCCTGCCACGCATATGGTCCAGAGATCGAGTCCCACTCACTCCCGGCTACAAAATGTTTTTTTCTTCACATTCACTTTGAATCCAAAAATATTTATTTTTATGTGAAAATGTATACATTCACTGAGAAATATATTTTGTGCATTTTTTTTCTGTAACAGGGCCAATAGAGCTAAAAACACAACTCGGCACGGGGCGTCCAATGTCCAGGCAGTGTTGCCATCATATTACGATATTGGCTGTTGCCACATGAATAATGTCGTCCACCATCGTCTGCACAAAATTGATACAATTTCTTTAAGGGCTTTAGGAAAAAGAAATATTTGTGCTTCTGAAAATTTTGCGAACCCATATCACTAACAAAATTCAAGAAATTTACATGAATGCAATCATTTCATGCTTCAAAGTAAACATGGTTGTTGTAAATATCACACCAATAGTTTTTGTTTGTTTGTGTCAAAGGGGTGTGTGTATGCCCATTTTACTCCCCTATCAGAAATTTATACAAATGCAAATCCTGATATTATCATGCCAACATACTAGTTTATATTGGTTTCTTTTTCAAAACCAAATATAGGCCTATATGTAAAGGAAAGCAATTAAAAATGGTATCAGCTGCAGGAGGTGTCTTTCAAAAAGCAAAATCTTAGAAAAGGGTGAAATTAATGTGTGTGCCATGTCACAAGCTTGTTGCAGTTTATCATCGGCTATTGAAGCCATTTACTGTTACTATAATTATGCCCACATTTATAGCCATTAGCCAAGGTGACTCAGATTGAACTGTCTCTTCAGACACCTGCCTGTATTATGTGGGTCAATATGAGTGTATTTTGAGGCTGATGTCGGGAATTCAAAATAAGACATTTTGGTATCATATCAATGTCCATTATATTATGTAAGGAGTAAAATGATTGATATCCAATCACTTTATAGTTCACATTTATAGTTTTGACCGTCGTGAGGGGTGATGGCCATCATCAGAGTGATGGTGCACTTGTATGCAGAAGTGGGTAATTTGTAGCATTTATGATTACATAGTTATGACAGGTCAGAAGAATATTAGTTTGACACCATATAGAATAAGGAGAAACAATTGGGTAATTATAAGTTAATGCATACAACAAACTTCGCACAAAGATAGAACAAATGTTACTCTTTTCAAGTAAAACGTGCATCTCATATTAAGAAAGAAGTAAACATGTGTCATATTTGTGGTGTAAAATGCCCATGTATTTCATTCAAAATACATTTTGTTGAAGTTATGATGAAGTGCATGAAAATGAAGAAATTAAATTTTATGTTTTTAAAAGCAAAATATGTATATTTTGGCTTGCCCGGCATTTTGTACTTCCAGTCATCTACCTCGACCTGGCGACATCTGTCTCATTTGGTGGCATTGCCACATATACCTCCCATAGGTGTAAGTGTCACTGAAGATGTCACTTGCACCTGCCTAGATGTGAAGCAATTAAACAAATTGTATCTTTTGTTGCTTAATTTGATTTTGAGTTATGGGCAACAGAAGTGGTCAATCCCATTTTGTATTTCATTTGCTTTCAGCAATGGGAAAGTAATCGTATATCAGAAACAGTAATTCCAATTTTGACAATATTTTCAAGAAGTTGTTGTTTTATGCTCTATTGAAAATGTGTTTTTTTTGTAGATGCATAGACACTGACTTAGGTCTATTCTCAATGAAGTATATAAATTATGGCTTCACAAGAATATATTATAGCAAACATAAAACGTTTCCAAAAATCACTTACAAAAGGTTACCAGAAAATGTTTAAATTTGATTGTAATGTAATTCTGCTTCATTATTTACATTTGCTGTTAAGTTTTCACAGTATTTACTTGTTTGTTTATATGCGCATTGAGACGTACCATACATAGTCTTGTTCCCAGCCGGCTTGTGCTCTTTCATCCTTATAATGCATAGTGTCGATGAAGCACAAACTGGCTGCGAACGAGACTACAGTATATATAAGAACTGTCTTAAATGATGTGTTCAAACCTCAACCTATACGGTATATTTACGATAAACACGCTAACCGACCCCAGGCAATGGATTCTGAGTCTCTGTTTATGCTTATGCGTGTATGTTCTGAAATGGGTATAATACTGCTATACAGCAATGGTGTCTAGAGTGTGTGAGGCTGCAGTTTACTTTTGATCAATAAATGTTTCTGAGATGTGACATGTATGTATATGTATGTGATAGGTGAAATACATGTCCTGCATCTATTAGGAAACTATCAACATTGGGATATTCCAGTTGAAATCCATACCCCCCTTATGGTAGACATGATCTTAATCTGCCATAAGGGGGTGTACATTTCAAATGGAGACACTTGTTTAGGTAACCCCATTTGAAATTCATACTCCCTGTGTGGAAGATTAAGGTCATATATTCCATGGGGGTACATGGACATCAAATATAATAGGCCATTACACACATACATGGCATGCATAATAGAGTAGAAATACTGTTGCATTATGCTATCGTTGTGTCACTGAATTCATTGGTTCTATTCTCAACAGAAGATTTATAAATGTATTTATTATTTATAAAAACTTCTGTAGCCTGTGCATAAAGGAATTAAGCATATGATGGAAATAATGTCAATCAATCTGTGTTGTCCACAAATAAGGCAGTCGGTCTTTTAATGCCCAACTTCAGAAACTTATGACAGCACCAGTAATTGTTTTTTTTTTTTTTTTGGGTGGGTGCATTGGAGAAAAAGTGAATTTCAGGGGAGGGGGTAAATCAACCAATTTTAAAATTGTAGCAAAAAGTGGACATTTGTCGTAATTTTTGGTTTTTACTGGGGAAAGGGGGGGGTTCTAACTTCTCCCATGTCCCCCCTTGGTGCTGTGACTGCATGATTCAAATGCAGTTCGTGATGGAGCAACTGCTTAAATAAACAAAAACAAACAAGCAAATAAACATATGAACAGTAAAAACAGAAAGGAGGAAACATGCAATAGTAACAACAACAATAACAACAACAACAACAACAACAACAACAACAAGGATTTATGTGGCTTTACATATTATTGTCACGGTGAGGCATTATTTTGAAGCCCCAATCCAATTGTCTTCAATTGACCTATGTATAGGTACAATATTGATTGCACAGTTTGGAAATGGATACCATATATAAGGTGGTATTAAATGATTGGTTTACAGATAAATATCGGCTTTGATTGAGAATAATGAAAGATGGGATAGGATTGGTAATGTAATGAGATACCATTATTGGATTATGTAGAGGCCCATGTAAACTATAGGAGTAGATGCATGCCCTTGAAATCATTGACATAAATGCAAGATGAACTCTGAGATTGCAAATGACCAAAATGTGAGCAAATCTTGTTATGGGTTGTTTATGTGAAGGTTGTTTTCAAGGATGTAAATACGTTTATGTTTTCTGTGCTATTATTTGTCTAACAGATGTTCTAAAAGCTGTTCAAAAAGATTTGCAGTTTCTGCTATCTACTAACTTTCTTTGTTATCTACTGAAGATATTTATGTGGCATCTACAGAAGACAGCAAATTCATCTTTGTTAACGTATTTTCGACTGAATATAACAACTCTGTACTTCCAATCTTTATATGCCAACTATTGAAGATATCAAACACATTTATCTTTATATAGAATTGCAGATTCATACATAGTGGTAATAACAATGAAAATTATTAATTTTAACTTCAACAACACGGCTGATGATGAGGAAGTTCCTCGAAAGCGCTCCCGGTAAGCGAAATAAACAAGTAGTGTTGAAGTTTAAATTAATGATTTTCACATTTATCTTTGTTTATTTGCTATCTACTGAAGATAGCAAACCATTTTTGTTGATGTGCTGTCTACTACAGATAGCAAACCCACACATCTTTGTTGATGTGCTATCTACTGAAGATAGCAAACCATTTTTGTTGATGTGCTATCTACTAAAGATAGCAAACCCACACATCTTTGTTGATATGCTATCTACTGAAGATAACAACCCCATGCATCTTTAGTGATATGCTATCTACTGCAGATAGCCAACCAGTGTGACTTTGGTGATGTGATATCTACAGAAGATAACAAACCCATGCATCTTTAGTGATATGCTATCAACTGAATATAGAAAACCAATGATATTTGGTGATATTCTATCTACTGAAGATAGCAAACCCATGCATTGCAGTTTCAGTTTTATTTACCAAGAATCATACAAACAAAACATACAATATTGCAATGGAGGGATGACTAAAAAGAGCACAAGGCTCCGACAGGTCTGGCTACCTATTTAGTGATGTGCTATCTACTGAAGATAGCAAACTAATGTATCTTTAGTGATGTGTTATCTTCTGAAGATAGCAAACCATCTTGATGTGCTATCTACTGAAGATAGCAAACCATTTTTGTTAATGTACTGAAGATAACAACCCCACATCGTAGTGTGGTGGGATGTGCTATCTACAGAAGATATTAAACCACGTTTGTTTGATGTATATAGAATTGGCTTCATTATTAACTAAATGCAAACTATAGAGGGCGCTATTTATCCTAAATCATATTTCTTTATTTGGGGTAGGTGATTAATACTGCCATTAAAACAGCTGGAATAGGTGAAACAAGCAACAAGGAAATTGTATATATTTTACATATTTCATCAAACAATTAAAGGAATTATTTGTATAAAAGCTTGAAACAGTAATTTTTAGGAACTAAATAGCGCCACCAATTTTGTCATTAATAGATACATTTTATATACGAAAAAGCTATAAAAATGCTATAATTTTGTAAAAGAGGGGAAATTAAAGTTGAGAATAACTCAAAAGTATCTGTATACATTAGCATGATATCACGTTTAGCTGTTTAAGCCTAAAATTTGATTGTACATGTTTTGTTTGAAAAACTAATAAATGATTCCATCAAACAACTGTGAAACGCATGCATTTTTAGTGATGTGCTATCTACTGAAGATAACAAACCAATGTACCTTTGGTGACATACTATCTACTGAAGATAGCCAATCAATGTGACTTGGTGATGTGCTATCTATAGAAGATATTACACCCATGCATCTTTAGTGATGTGCTATCTACTGAAGATAACAAACCCATGTATCTTTAATGATGTGCTATCTATTGAAGATAGCAAACCAATGTATCTTTGGTGATGTAGGACCTACTATCTACTGAAGATAACAAACCTACACATCTTTAGTGATGTGCTATCTACTGAAGTTAGCAATCCAATGTACCTTTGGTGACATACTATCTACTGAAGATAGCCAATCAATGTGACTTTGGTGATGTGCTATCTATAGAAGATATTGAACCCATGCATCTTTAGTGATGTGCTATCTACTGAAGATAACAAACCCATGTATCTTTAATGATGTGCTATACTGAAGATAACAAACCCATGTATCTTTAATGATGTGCTATTTATTGAAGATAGCAAACCAGTGTATCTTTGGTGATGTAGGACCCACTATCTACTGAAGATAACAAACCTGCACATCTTTAGTGATCTACTGAAGGTGACTTTACTGAAGATATTAAACCCATGTATCTTTTGTAATGTACTATCTAATGAAGATAACAAACCCATGTATCTTTAATGATGTGCTATTTATTGAAGATAGCAAACCAGTGTATCTTTGGTGATGTAGGATCTACTATCTACTGAAGATAACAAACCTGCACATCTTTGGTGATGTGCTATCTACTGAAGATAGCAATCCAATGTGACTTTAGTGATGTGCTACCTACTGAAGATAGCAAACCAATGTATCTTTGGTGATGTAGGACCTACTATCTACTGAAGATAACAAACCTGCACAACTTTAGTGATGTGCTACCTACTGAAGATATTAAACCCATGTATCTTTAGTGATATGCTATCTATTGAAGATAACAAACCCATGTATCTTTAGTGATATGCTATTTACTAAAGATAGCAAACCATCTTTGTTGATGTGCTATCTAATGAAGATTATTTCCTGGGCTACTTAATATGAGAGTTCAGCTTTTAAGCTGATTTCAGCTTTTTTATTGACAAAATTTAATTGTTTTCTTTTATTTAACCCATATTTGGTGTTTTTATCCTGATTTTATGCTGTTTTTTGGCTTTTTTAAAGTAAATTTTCTCTTTTTTTGTTTGAGGTCTCTCACACCCCAGTTTAAGGTATCCTTTGTTCTTCCTTACAGCCCAGGGATAATAATATGATCCATTGTTGATGTGCTATCTACTAAACCCACGCATGTACCTTTGTTGCTGTCTAATGAAGACAACAAACCCATGTATCGGTGTCAATGTGCTATCTGCTGAAGATAGCAAACCTTTAGATGCATGTGTAGTTACAACTGCTTCCTGTGTTTACTAATGGCCTAAACACTAATGATGCATCATGCATGCATGTATTGTGTGCTGTACCAGCATAAACAAATGGCGCAATCAAAGCTCTACCCGCTGGCTAAACCAACTATTGCTCCAAATCAATCCCATATTGAGCAAGTTTATCTCATTTTGTGTCTTTCTGTAAACCAATTTACATAATGTAATAAAGCAAATTAGTTGTAATTTTGCCTAACTGACCTACATTGCTTAGCTCTGTAAAATATCAATATTCTCAACCCTTAGGGCTCAGTTCGATTTGTATCATGTGCAGATGTGTGAACATATTGACCTGTTAAGTGTGGAGGATGCGTGTTGTAGCCAGAGGGTGTTTTGGGGTACCTTGTCGTGTCCTATTGGCAAGGGTAAAATTAGTACAAATATACGACGTCTTGTCAAAAAAACAAATTGGGTGTTTGGAAACAAGATTCTGTAAATTTTGAGTATAAAATTGATTTGAAAGAAGTAATATTAAATAAAGCATGATAGATAGCTTAAGGGGCTGATATGCGCATCAATGCGTGGAAGCTATTTATTTTCATGCCCCTAGAGATCTTATAATAAGCTGTCTAGTTTTTCTCAGAATCAAATGAGAAATGCATCAGCATGAAAATTGCTCCCAATTTTATGAAATTTGCGGTATGTGGGTTATAACAAAACAAAACTGAATTTATTTGTAAATTTTCAATTTATTTTGTCTTGGATTTTCCAATGTTTTTAAACAGTGGAAAATACAAGACAAAATATATTGAAAAGTGTTTTCTACACTAAAGTGATAATAATTAAAAGAATATTAGTCTTAATGTTCCAATCAATTACAGTTTGTGGAGCAGAGTTTTTGCATATCTCGATACTTCTGAAGAATAGAGTAAAGTAATGGGGAAGAAGTACCTGCACTTCTTTGGTCATATTATAAAGGAAACTTCCCATCCAATGTACGGTTCATTTTTTATAGTATGTAGAGCATTCTTGAATGGAGTTTTTATCTGTGATTTTCTGCTTAAGTGATTAACTTTGTTTGGGGCATTGTTCAGAGTTGGACCGACTGGGGGGGGCAGGGGGACAAGTTGCACAATACCAGGACAAAATTAACCAAAACTTGTGTGATTTGCATCTTCCTGTTGCCTAGTTTTAGGCCACAATTGTCCTCATATTTGGCCATTTTTGTGTTAAAATTACAATTGTCAATACATGTGTCCTGCTAAAGTTATGTGAGTAGTGGGTCAGAGAAATGCCAGGAAGATGTCAAACTTATTTCAACCTTTAAAGTAACTTTTAAAGGTGAACTGTAATTACTAGTTTTATGCCTCAATAATGTCAAACTAAACCCATATCAATTTAAAATGTCTTAAACAGCATGCCAGTGATGCAATAGCGAGATTTACAATTGGGACAATTTTCTGTGTCGTCCTGCTTCTCATTTGTGTGCAAAGGGTGTGAAAATTGGCAATGAAATGTGAAAATGTTACACTTATTTGCCAAAATCAAAACATGTTTATAGCATTTTTAAAAAGATATTCCTGGGTAAAACAAGATACACACTGCAATATTTGGTTGATTGCTTTTCCGGTACAAGCCAAGGGTGGAAATTACCCCTTCTGCCCCCTTGGTTGTAAAGGCCAGTGCACCAAGAACCCATATTAAGTTCATATCTAAACCTGTACACTATAAATGACAAGTGACAAGCAAGTGCACATATTTCAAAGTGTTTAAATAAGTATTTCTTTCACAGAGGCTTTTAAGAAATGCAAGTCTATATCTTATGTTCTGGTACAAATCGTACCAAGGGAACCAATTAGTTATCACAGGAAGCATGAAATAGATGTGTACAAAAATGAAATACATCCTCAGGTGGGTCCTTGCTAGCTCTTACTCGTGTTGGCTCACGTTGAACATGACATTTTTAAACTTTATATAAACACGGCTTATAATGTAAAAATACTCAAAAGAGTTGTCATTTGCTGAAAGCGTGTTTCATCAAAGTAAATTCTTTAATGTAAACTACTTTTTATCTGTGTCTGTGTGTGTAGGGAACAAGCAAACAGTGTCAACCTTTATATATCAGTCATTGTCATGCAGATGGGATCACCAGCATGTTTTGTTTTGATCGGATTTAATATTCATTTTATAAGTTCCTTAATTTTTTAAGCATGTGGGAGTGCACTTTGGTTCTGATGGGACCAGGATGTTGTGAATTGCTCTAACCAAACTTAACAGTGTCATAAAATCAGAGTAAAGATCAAAGAAAAAAAGCTATATCTACTGTTAACAAATCAAGTTATAATGTGTGAAGCAATAAGACAGATATATGGGCAGGGCTCAATTTGCCTTTTTCAGGGCCTTAATTTTAATTAGGGCCCCTGGCTATCTGGATCCATGCATTACACCCCACCTGTATACCTCCCCTTGTAGTTTATTTTCCATTCCAAATCAGTACGTCACTAAATTTTCCCACTTTTCACTTTATTTTTATTTTTAATTTGATTTCATTTAAAATTTTTAATCTCTCAAATTTGGGGCCTCCTGGATCTTGGGCTAAGGCCCACATGATAAGAGAAAAAGACCCCATTAACACATTCTGCATTATTTTGATCTTGACATTTTATATTTTGGCTTATTGGAATTGGGTCAATCTTATCTCTCTTTCACCTGGTCAAGTCATAAATGTACTACATATTAAATAATCTAACATGTTTCAATTTTCTGACCACATTTATTTATGACATGTTGGAGACTTGTGCAATCATGCCAGCGTATGTTTTTGTGTTGAACATGTCAGCTAATGCCCTGGCATATTTGTTGCACACGTACCTACATGCAATTTGTATTCTGAGCTGCTGATAATAGCCAGAGGCATGCAGGCAGCTTGCGAGCCGCCTCTTGTAGCAAGATAACGTTTTGGCGATGGTAAATCAGAGATCTTTAATGTTTACTATACTGAAATTAACATGAACTAAATTAACACCTTATGAACTAGAAAAAAAATGTTTCTCTGCTAGTTTGTTTGTATAAATACACAAATATTTTAGATCTGAAAAATTTCTGAAGGGGGGCAATTTTGGGAAAAGTGGACTTTTCCCCCCAAATTGGAATTTTAGGACTTTTTGTATACTTTTGCAAATTTGTGGAGGTCGCACCCCTGCACCCATCCCCCCCCTGCGTACAGGGGGGGGGGTAGTTCAGATTTGATTGCTACTTGTTGAATCCATAGAACAGATGAGGTATAAATGTTCATAAAATTATTTAAAATAAAGAATGATGTTGCCATTTTTCAAAAGTATACGAAACATGATTTTGTATAAAGAGCATTATCTGTTGCGTGTACCCTACATATAACAATTATGTTTTAAGCTCCCAAAATGTTTTTTGTTTTTTGTCGGTTTAACCATATTTTGGATGTTGTTGCCAGTGGCGTGCGCAACACATTGAAAGTGGGGGGGCAGGTTGTTCAGTTCCCCCGATTGGAGTCTAATTAGGGGCAAATTTTGATGTTTTTGACGTTTTTCCCCTGAATCCCCCGAATGACCAACAAAAGTGGGGCCATCCCTGTGCCCCCGCCCTTTGCACACAATAAACAGTTTGTAACATTGATAATGTTTTGATATATAATTATACTATTGCTCTAAGGATGCTTGGCTTTCATCTGAGGACAGTCAGGTGACTCAATTTGACAACACATATGCAGTTCTTCCAAGAATGCATGCTGTAAGGCAGTGAAACTTGTCTATGTGTGTGTTTCCATCCATGCACTCTATTGTGTATTCATGATGTGCATTTCAATGTTGTTTTTGAGCCTTGTACTTTCTGTAAGATTCAAATTGCTGAAAACACTGCTATTTTAGTGCTTCATAATTTGAATTAATATAAATACTCAAACAATAAAACAAATGGCTAAATTAGGTCAAGAGGCTAGCACACAATAACCAAAATCTGTGTTCCATTTAAGAAGCATATTTATTATTCTCATACTAAAAGCACTTGAATATTTGCATTAACCTTGTACAAACAGATTGCAATTGTACATTACAGCTGAGAATATGAAACGTCAGATGCAAAACACGACATGTCCAAAAGCTGCTCTGAGCTCTGTGTTTTTCTGTATATATATATTGGTACTTATTTCTTTTGTCTAAATTTGTTTGTTTTCTTGTTTAGTTTATTTAATTGGTATTTTATTGTAATGAATATACTACATTGCAAAAATAACAACTGTTAAATTTTTTTAAACAACTCAGGTTGTGTAAGTGTCAGGTTTAAACAACTTGTTATGTTGTTTCAACCTGGCACTTAAGGGGGTTCTACATCCCTTGATTAAATTTGTGGCTATTTTTCTCAAAAAATAATAACACACTGGTAACAAAATTTATGTATATTATAGGGGCAAAGAATCCAATTACTTCACTGAATTTTCAGTGATTCGAGACAAGTGGTTCATTATATATGTCAAGAAATGAGGTACATTCTTGCAGTACCTCTTTTCTTATCATAAATAATGTACCACTTGTCTTGAGTCACTGAAATTCCAGTGTAGTAACTGGATTCCTTGCCCCTATAATATACAGAACTTTTGTTACCAACGTGTTATTATTTTTTGAGAAAAATGCAAAAATGGTCACAACTTTATCAAGGGGTGTAGTACCCCCTTAAAACAACTCGTCTTATTTAAAATATATTTTGCTGTGTAGTTATCTTCTACTTGTGAAATCTTTTATTATAATATTTATTTGTATTAAATTATAAATATAAATAATTAAAAAAAACCACAAAGCAGCGATGGCATATATCACTTGTGTACATCCCAGGTCTTCCTATGAAATGCACTTGAAAATGCTTGCAATGAGCACAGAATTGATATGACTATAGCACTAATTATTCAAGTTGTTGAGGAAAATATAGTGAGCTAGAAGTGGCAACTTGTCTAGTGAATTACTTTTATTTGTAATGAAATTTATGTTAAGGGGTACTACACCCCTGGCCATTTTTGTGTCTATTTCTGCATTTTTCTCAACAATTATAGCGCCTTGGTGACAAGTAAGATATGTATATTATAGGAGCAAGGACTACAACTACTGTACTGAAAATTCAGCAACTCAAGGCAAGTAGTTATTGATTTATTGATCAAATATTGGTTTTCCCTCATTTTTGACTGTAACTCCACAAATGTTGGCTGTGTTGAAATAAAATTTCCAGTGCAGTAGTTGTAGTCCTCGTCCCTAATATACATATCTTACTTGTCACCAATTCGCTATAATTTTTGAGAAAAATGCAAAAATGTGACCGTACACCACGAATGAGCCGTAAATGTCCTCAATTGTATTCTGAGTTACAGTGTAAAATGGGCATGAAGGTCATATTCATAGGTATTTCAATTTGGTGCTACGTGTATCTCATTAAATGAGGTACACGTAGCACCAAATTGAGGTACCTATGAATACGACCTTCATGCCCATTTTACACTGTAACTCAGAATACAATTGAGGACATTTACGGCTCATTCGTGGTGTACGGTCACAAATAGGCACAAAATTGGGCAGGGGTGTAGTACCCCCTTAAGTAACTTTGTAAATGAATATATTGATGGTACTTTGATTTTGCAAATTGAAATAACATGAAAAGTAATTTTGCAAAGATGTGATGTAATAACGAGAGTAATGCAAGTAAACAATATGCATGGTGATGGCTGTAAATAATTTAAATTTCCTCGCTGCAAAGAACACAAACTGTACCTTGACATCTCTTTTACCTTTATTCTTTTAACTCATACTCACTTCAGTTGGGTCAAAAATCATGGAATTTCTGCAAAATTACTGCAAAAATGGTAAATTATATATTTTTGATATTTATGAGGGGAGGGCTCGGACAAGATATTTAACTGAGGGAGCATTTTCCCCCCTGCATATTCCCCTTGGACCGCTACTGCCTGTATGCAAAATATTACAGTACACACTTGCCTTTTTATAATATGGCACCATGCATGGATGCAAAGCAAAAATATAACAAACTGTGATATGTCATGTCCACTTTGGTAAACCAGGATTAAATTTGATGGATTGAAACACCATACAGGTTGTCAATTCCATCTGGGATGTCATTTCACTGTTATCTGACAGGTAGATGAGCTTAGACAAAGTGTCTAATCTCTGGAGGGGAGCTGTAACTAGGCGAGTTAAAAAGCGAGTTAAAGAAAAGCGATTTAAAATGGTGAGTTACCCCCCACAGAGATTATGGGACTTGTCGTAACTCACCGGCACGACTTGTTGTAAATCCTAACTCGCCGATGGGACTTATCGTATTCTCAGCAGGGGTCACTCTTTAATCTCTGCAGGGGGTAACTCGCCAATCTAACTCGCTTTTCATCTAACTCGCCCATTCTTAACTCGCCATTTACATGTCCCCTCTTTGGAGTCACACTGCCTTTTTAGATATTAAATCAACCTTGTTCTAGGAGATGTGATAGTGTTGCTACTAATTAAAGTGACAAAAACTATTTTCTGATTTTTTTGTAAAGCTTACTTATTTCTTTAGTTATTCAAATGGTTTTCCACTGATGTGTGTTTTCTTTAGGCTGCGATCACATAGAAGTATACTATTCGGGTATACGGTGCACGTTTTGCAGGTGCACATGCAGGGTTTTCTTTAACGCACAAAACACACGTATTTACACGTTCAGGCACTTTTCTGACTCCTTCAAATCCCTAGTTCCAAAGTCCAATGCGTACAAAATCTTGAAAACGTACGCGTTCAGATTTTGCAAGAATTGAATAGAGAAACACCTGATATTGTGTATTTATTCTCGGCTTTTGGCATTTAGGACCTATACTCCCGATATGTAGGACAACGAAAGGCTTTATGGACCGGCATTTCACAATTTTCAGCTTTTCAACTCAAGTGTTCAAATTTAAATTAGTAATAGTGCCAAAATGGTCCACCAAATCGCTTCAATTAGGTCTTCATTTTGCAAAATTTTCCAAGTTCTAAGGGGGGAACATCACCCTGCGTAGTTGATAAACAAATGGCCACTTTCACTTCTGCTTTCGACATTTGCCAATTTATGTTTAACACAATTTATAGGCCTACCATAATAGGGAAAACTTGCCGTCCACGAAAGACTCCATGGACTGCTCATTTCACAAATGTTCGGCTTTTTTAAACTAAAATTTTACACATTAATATTGCCAAAATGATCTACCAAATTGCTTCAATTAGGTCTTCATTTTGCAAAGGTTTCTTACTCCTCAGGGGGCATCTTTAAATATTATTATTTTCTTCTAAAATTGCCCCCACCCCCTTCTGACTGCTCTAGATCCGCCACTGCTCCAAACAGTGGCGTAGATTTCTTTTTGACTCGGGGGGTGTCTTGAAGTATAGTGAATCCAGCACCTTTTGGAGAAATAATAAGTTTATGGTACAACAAATGTTGCCATTTTGAAGCGTAACTGTTGAAATATGGTGCAAAAGTGGAATAAATTCGTGAGAAGCGCGCAAAAATGTGCACTTTTGGGGCTAAAATGGCCAAATATGAGGTTAATTTGGTCAGAAACCCACATACAGGCGTCAACATTGGGGGCGGATGATTGTATGGACCATCCCCCCTGGCAAAATATTGGGGGAGACCCCCCCCCCCACCACCCAATCAGGATCTACGCCTATGGCTCCAAAAACACACATATTGTTAAAAATGTCTTCAAAAATAATATTATAAAAATACCCCTTGGGCTATGTTTTTGACTCCTTCAGAGGAAAAATTCACAATTGAAAGGGTCAAAAAAATTTGAAAATACCCCTTCAGCAAAATGCTTAAAGAAAACCCTGTGCACATGTATAGCTTAAATCGAGCAAGGTAATTTCATAGTACCAGGTCACATAAGCGGGCACTATTCGAAAAGGCTGTATACCTGCGTATAGTATAGTATAGTGGGAAGCGTGCATGTTCGATTTTAGTGCAGCGTATACCGTCCTAATTTTTAAACTAAACCATATGTGGGTAAATTTAAAAAAAAATAGATGCACTATCTAATTCTGCACATTATGATACCAAATTGAATGCAATGTGAACTCAAGAAGAAAAGTTACAAGCATTTGATTAGACGAAGGTTCAGTTTTAAGATTGGCAAACTGACCTATACTCACCTGATCGAATAGCGTATAGCGAATACCGTATACAGTATACTTCATAGTGATCGCAGCCTTATGAGCTAAGTTTATCAGCTTGTTCATGTTTGTTCCAAAACTGAAATTTTAGGGTGTTCTGGTTTAACTGGTTGTTCCGGCCTAAAATTTTAATTTTTTGCACCCATTTTCAAGGCCACTTCAGAAAGACAAAGAAGGAAACCAAAGCCAACAAGTGATGAAGAATGCCTTGAAGTTGAAGTAAAGATCTGGGGCACCAAGGCCAAAACTGAAAAAGGGTATGCAATGGCCTTGGTTGCCTCCCTTTAATTCAAGCTCTGGGTTGTCGTTGTATGATTTTATATGATTTTGGAGAAGTGTTTTAATTACATAATGCAGAATTGAAATTATCAATCAAATGATCAGCATTATCATATTAGTTTGTATCTTGGCTTTTCCAGGAAGTATATTTATCAGATATTGTATGACACGGTAAAGACTTCTTGTGGGCTAGCTTGAGGTTGTGAGTTCAAATCCTTGCTGTGCAAACCTTCAAATGTATTCATCACCCTACCCCTACAACATAGTAATTGCCCAAGTCATTTTTTGTAAATTTGAGAACAAAGTACAAAATATAGTTCAAGCATGCATTTAAACATTTATTCACCAATCTTTGCAGAAGAACACATGATTGATAATGTTGATGTATATTATGATTCATCCAGTCGTAGAAACAGAGTTTACGAATTTTGCGAATTTTCATCCAACACATGATAATGAGGCAAAAGAATAGAAATAATCTGAAATAGGGTGATTATGTAACTAATGCATGCTTCAACCTAATTTAGTACTTTGTTCTCAAAATTACAAATAAAATGACTTCGGCAATTATTGTATTAGGGCGACGATTTATAACATATTCAAAGGCATCTTGTGCATCCTAGCTCATCCTGTGGTATGATTTTCTAATGTAATTCACAATTGCCACTAACTTATGCATACAGCCAGACATATCAGCAACAAACTCAAATAAGACTCTTTTAGTCCACTTAAACTATGAATACATTAGTATGGTTTTTTTAATCAGATTTGACCAACTTTGAAATGTCACCCTTGTAATAAGCAGCCATTTATGCAAATTAGGCACTGTTCCACTACTTAGATTTTCCTTGACTTTCGTATGTGTTTATGTGACCTTTTGTGAGATGGACGTATGTAAAATGGATTTTGTTGCAATAAATGGTGGGGGGGGGGGGAGTGTATCAGTACAAATGACCATACTGACTTTGCAGAAAATTTTGATTTTTGGTATATCAATGGGTCAAAATCTCTTGAAAAATTGGTATATTGATGGGTCCACTTTCAAATTCTCAGCTGCACACACCTATCAAAAACCAAGCTTGAGTATCCCCAGGGAAGCGGTGGGTTAACCCAGGTTTGTCCCTAATTTGACTCGACGACTATTATTCACAATTGCATAATATCAGTTATTGAAAAGTGTAATGCAATCCTGTATGGAAACATTCTGCAATTGAATAATTCTTGTGGAAATATGCATGTATGTATGTATGTATACGGATAAGTATTGTGATATTCATGAAGTATGCCTGAGCTAGCATATTCCTAGGGACTTTGTTATATATCACAATAAATATATATATACTGCAACAGACGAGGCAACAGGTGTATACATATGATAACTTCATAGACCAGGAGAGCCATGAATGGGTATATGTCATGTGATAACATAAACCAGGAGAGCCATGAATGGGTATATGTCATGTGATAACATAAACCAGGGTAGTCATGAGTGGGTATATGTCATGTGATAACATAAGCCAGGGTAGCTATGAGTGGGTATATGTCATGTGATAACATAAGCCAGGGTAGCTATGAGTGGGTATATGTCATGTGATAACATAAGCCAGGGTAGCCATGAGAGGGTATATGTCATGTGATAACATAAACCAGGATAGCCATGAGTGGGTATATGTCATGTGATAACATAAGCCAGGGTAGCTATGAGTGGGTATATGTCATGTGATAACATAAGCCAGGGTAGCTATGAGTGGGTATATGTCATGTGATAACATAAGCCAGGGTAGCTATGAGTGGGTATATGTCATGTGATAACATAAGCCATGGTAGCCATGAGTGGGTATATATCATGTGATAACATAAGCCAGGGTAGCTATGAGTGGGTATATGCCATGTGATAACATAAGCCAGGGTAGCCATGAGTAGGTATATGTCATGTGATAACATAAACCAGGATAGCCATGAGTGGGTATATGTCATGTGATAACATAAGCCAGGGTAGCCATGAGAGGGTATATGTCATATGATAACATAAACCAGGGTAGCCATGAGTGGGTATATGTCATGTGATAACATAAACCATGGTAGCCATGAGTGGGTATATGTCATGTGATAACATAAACCAGGATAGCCATGAGTGGGTATATGTCATGTGATAACATAAGCCAGGGTAGCTATGAGTGGGTATATGCCATGTGATAACATAAGCCAGGGTAGCCATGAGTAGGTATATGTCATGTGATAACATAAACCAGGATAGCCATGAGTGGGTATATGTCATGTGATAACATAAGCCAGGGTAGCCATGAGAGGGTATATGTCATGTGATAACATAAACCAGGGTAGCCATGAGTGGGTATATGTCATGTGATAACATAAACCATGGTAGCCATGAGTGGGTATATGTCATGTGATAACATAAACCAGGATAGCCATGAGTGGGTATATGTCATGTGATAACATAAATCAGTGTAGCCATGAGTGGGTATATGTCATGTAATAACATAAACCAGGGTAGCCATGAGTGGGTATATGTCATGTGATAACATAAACCAGGGTAGCCATGAGTGGGTATATGTCATGTGATAACATAAACCAGGATAGCCATGAGTGGGTATATGTCATGTGATAACATAAACCAGGGTAGCCATGAGTGGGTATTATGTCATGTGATAACATAAGCCATGATAGCCATGAGTGGGTATATGTCATGTGATAATATAAACCAGGGTAGCCATGAGTGGGTATATGTCATGTGATAACATAAACCAGGGTAGCCATGAGTGGGTATATGTCATGTGATAACATAAGCCAGGCTAGCCATGAGTGGGTATATGTCATGTAATAATATAAACCAGGGTAGCCATGAGAGGGTATATGTCATGTGATAACACCTTATCCCCTTTCAAACAGTTTGAATTGTGATATGGTATAAATCTGGCAGTGAAATGAAAAACAAAACAAAAAATCCCATTGGCAACAGCAAAATCAGGTAAACATTTGTTTCCTATTCTGACCATCTATTTCAACAGGAAAGTTCACATATTTGACTCTGTTATGTAATAAGGACAAGGATACACAGAAAGAGGTTCACTAAATGCTATTTGTCTGTTGTCAATGCAAGTGATAAATTTCCATGTTATGCAAGATCTACAAACCCTGGAACCACCTCGGGGTCTCATAGCTATTTATATCACACAGCTGCAACTGACATCAGTATCGCTTTCTATTCTGAGATTTCCGCCAGGAGACCCGCTTTTCACATGTACCCTCCAGATTAAGCTGGACAAAATGTCAACGCTGATATGCAAATTGATGTGTTGCACGGATATCGGGTGTACTTGTAGCATTATCACAGGTCACCATGGTAACAGAGACCCCAGGTAACGTTTTAAACTGGTTGGTACAAATGTTAAGAGGCACTTGGGTTTTTTGTGAAGAAGGTGTGTACTTCGAAGGGAAAAGAGAAGATAGTGATATTGTGAGAAGTAGCTATAGCACTTGGATTTAATGTCTTAATTATCTTCTACTTTACAGTGATTTACATACAATACTTTGGGCACAGTGAGTTTTTGAACGAGAGAATCAAGATGAGCATCAAACTGCAGCAATTAAGATATTGAAAGAAAGAGGTGCAGAAACATTTAGACAAAAAAGCATATCAGGGAGGTTTACAGGACCAATGTATTTAAAGCATTGAATTCCATAGATTTCAATTGACAAACTATTGTGAGAAACATACAAAACTTTATTTGAATGAAACTATATTGTGATCTATCTAAAGGAAATGAGACAAACTAATTGCATGCAAACTTGGTAACTCAAAAGTGAGCGTGAAATTCTGTAAATAAACTGAGCTCAAATAGAAACTTATAATTTTTCTCAAGGTCATATCTTGAAATCCTGTCTATCAAATTGAACTAAAATTACACACAGATTTACTTCAATACTCTACTCTTAACACATGTCAGTAACCAAGCAGTTATCCAACTGACACAACAGCAAAATGCACTGACATGGGACAGCTTCCTGGACCACATTCACAGCCCAGCCCTGTTTCATGAAAAAAGTGTATGAAAAGCAGAAAGCAGCACCGTTTTATCATCTGTGCAAGGATCTTGTGTGCATTCTCACAGATTTTTTTGTCCTGGGTGCCAAATGTTGGGCTGTGAAAGTGAAGAAAGTCCAGGAAGCTATCCCATATTGTGCATTTTGCTGTTGTGTCAGTTGGACAACTGCTTGGTTACTGACATGTGTTTTGAGTAGAGTATTAAGGTAATTCTGTGTGTAAATTTGGTTCATTTTGATTGACAGTATTTTAAGATATGACCTTATGATTCACAAGTTGTAAAAATTATAAGTTTCTTTTTGAGCTCAGTTTAGTTAAGTTATAGTGTCCTACCCCTTAAGAAGAACAGGTGGGGAAAGGTTATATACAACACAAAGCAGAGGAGGTATCATGACATAGGTCAGTCAAGTTGATTAAAATGGGTATAGTGTAATTAAATCTCCTCCATGCACCTGACTTATTATATTATGGCATACAGAAAAGGCACACAGGGCATGATTGCATGTAGATTTGGGCCTCTGTATCAAGGCAGGGGAGAAGAATTTCATTTTTCAAAGTTTGATATTTTCAGTAGATAGCTATCTTCAGTAGATTGCAATATTATCAAAGTTAGCTATCTTCAGTAGATAGCAATATCAAAATTGGCTATCTTTAGTAGATAGCAATATAATCAAAGTTGGCTGCTTTCAGTAAATGCAAATTATCAAAGTTGATCATCTTTAGAAAGCAATATAATCAAAGTTCAAAGTTGGCTATCATATCAGAAGATAGCAATACAATAAAATTTGATGGTCTTCAGTAGATAGCAACAACATTATCTGCAGTAGAAAGTAATGTTATTAAAGTTGGCTACCTGCAGAAGACAGCTGTATTTATTAAACTGGGATATCTTAAGTAAATAGCAATAATTATCAAATTTTGACTATCTTCAGTAGATAGCAATATAATCAAAGTTGACTCTCTTCAGTAGAGGGAATATAATCAAAGTTGACCATCTTCAGAAAGCAATATAATCAAAGTTCAAAGATGGCTATCATCAGAAGATAGCAATATAATCAAATTGGGCTATCTTCAGTAGATAGCAATATAATCTAAGTTAACGGTCTTCAGTAAATAGCAATATTACCAAAGTTGACAATTTCCAATAAGTGTATTATCAATGTTAAATATCTGCAGTAGATAGCAATGTTATCAAATTTGACTATCTGCAGAAGACTGCTATATTATTAAATTGGGATATCTTCAGTAAATAGCAAATATATTATCAAAATTTGACTATCTTCAGTAGATAGCAATGTTATCAAGGTTGGCCATCTCCAGAAAGCAATATTATCAAAGTTGATAATCTGCAATAGATAGCTTATCAAATTAGAATGTTATCAAATTTAGCTATTTTCAGAAAATATCTATATTATTAAACTTGGCTATCTCCTCTATAGCAATATGAAAGTTGATTAAGACTAATAGCAATATATTAATAAAGTTGACAATCTTCAGTAGATAGTAATAGCAAAATTGGATATCTTCAGTAGTATATTATAAAACTTTGCTATCTTCAGTAGATAGCAATATTATCAAAATTGACTATCTTCATTAAATAGCAATATCAAAGTTGGCTATCTTCAGTAGATTATAATTTAAGTTGACTACCTTCAGTATATACCAATACTGTCAACGTTGACAATATTTGCAGTAGGCCTAGATAGCAATGATTTCAAAGTTCACTGTTGCCAGTAATGTCAAAGTTAACTAGCTATAGTAAATAGCAATATTACCAAACTTGACTATCTTCAGCAGTTAGCCTATAATAGGCTATCATTAGGAGAAAGCAATATTGCAAACTTGTCTGTCTTTAGTAGGTACCACTTTTTTGCTTCCTGTCTTTAAAATGGTAAATATCACACGGTACCTTTTAAATGGTAAATATCACACAGTACCTTGTAAAATGGTAAATATCACACAGTACCTTGAACTAGTTTGGGTTACTTACTATCACCACCATCAAAACAACACAACAGAAACTGTGCAAGTAGGCCATGTCTATCACATTATATTTGGCATGAGATGGGCAACAAGAAGCCTGCAGGCTATTTACAGCCTGTCTGCCGTATCTTTGCCAGAAGTAGGTGAAACTCATTACATTGTGAAGTGATGTAGAAAATACTCACATTTTGGTGCAATATCTTTGCAACTGGCACTGGCTGCATTGTATTGCGTATTAGTTTATCAGTGAAGACTTATCAGTGGAATATATCAACAATGAAGTGGTGGAATGTTGAGTATATTGCCAATGAAACAAAGAAGTTTCCTTTTTTGACATAACATGCATTTCATATAGGGTATACAATACTGTCATTCTTTAAGCTTTTGAATTAGGTAAGCAAACAAAAAGTAGAAAAACAAGGGAAACATGTTTTTGTATTGATGTTCCTCCCTCTGAAAAATTAAGGAACCTTGTTTCTGGTCCAAGCATATTTATAGTCTTCGTGTAGATTTCAAATACACTAGTTCTACAAGTATCTTATTATGTCAAATATGTGATATAGACATGCGACTTCAGCTTGTAAGTTGCTAAAAAGGAATGATCTTGTTACCCAGTAAATGGTGTATACAATTTAAGGCCAAATCAGAAATAGATTTTGTTCCATGAACCCATTGGTTTTATTGATTTATTCTTCCGTCTTTTCTCAGGAGAGGAGACCATGTCAACTATATCCATGGAGGAGGGTATTGTGGCTATTATAATTACGATATCACATTCACCGGATGTGGTGATTTGTTTTCTATGATTATAATCCCATTGCTTTATTTGAAGAATCTACTAATAACATCAGATTTATTCTGCAGGTGTTATGACAAAACCTCATATCAGTCAAATTCTGCACATTTTTATGTTATTTAATCTACAGCTTACTTGTAATTTACACTATTTGACCCATATCAATTAAATCTAAACTTAAACGGTTCAAACAGAAGACACACATGCCACTTTTGGTCTAATTTGTGCCTGGTAGATGGAGTAAGTCTGCTCATGAGGGGTACTCGACCCTACTTTCCCACACTAATATTCATGATTTCCCCTGCAAGGACAGGCAAATTTGCATGTTTTTTTTAAAGTGGTTTTAGTGTGAATACAAAATATCATGTGGGCTGGATATTGACATCCCTTATTGTGCATGGGTTGTTATTACGTAATTTTAAGGGTGGATGTGGTATTGTTGGTTGAAGCAGCCAAAATATGAATATTTATTATATTAATCAATTTTAAAATATTATTGAAAAATAACACTTCTACAAACATACTTCGAAAAACTTGCTTAATTTATTGTTGTTATGTTAATGAGTTATATAATTATGTTTTACAAAAGTGTTGTTTCAGCCCTCTTTACAACATATATCAAGAACCACAGGACCTGCAAAAGTATATCTGTGATATTTGAATTCTTCTACACACTCGCTATGAAATGATTAACTACCATTCGCAAGATGCTGTGAACTACCAAATCGCAACAGTTTAAAATGGTTGCTAACTTTAAGCTTATCTGTTTTAAAATGCAAAATGTTGTAAGTGGTAATGATATGCTAAGGTACTTACAATTGCTCTTCTTCTGCCTGTAATTTTTTCATCCTCTGAGCATATAAAACAATAAAATAATGACAATATTTTCAATACAAAATCATCAGTAATCTGTTATATTTAGCCCTGCATGTTTCCTTAGAGAGAATCAAATCTAGGACAGCCTCCAGTTAAAAAATGTTTCTTTGATATCATGTGCCATTTTTCTAACTCCAATACTCCAAGTGTATAAATTATACACATAATTAATACTACATAGATTTATGTAGCAATTATTAATTGTTCCTGGAGGCTCATCAAGTAGCACAACATATAACCTACTTTGTCAATCAATTTATTTCACTGTTACAGGAGCCTCCAGAGGAGATAGTTTACCCTTCCCAGAATCCTTTGCAACATGATACATCCCCTCATTTCATCAAGTGACACTCCCATTACTTTGTACAGGTTCCCTTTGTTTTCATTTTAAAAATAGAGTGGCTAAACGTGGGTCGATAGTCAAGAAATTAACACATTTTGCAAGATCTGTATGTGTTCTGTTCATTGAGGTACATTTCGTCACTGTTGCCCATGTTGCACTAGATAACAAATCAGTACAGAAAATTGAAATGGAAGAAATGCATTATGGGAAGTGTAAGATATCATTTCTGAGGACCTTATCTAAAAAAGTTGATGATTTTGATTTAAACTTTTGATCCAAACACAAGGAAATAATTCCTACCTCTGAATTTTCAGATGGTACTGCATCTTTCATCAGCGAGTGAGTGACTGTATCAGGTCGAGATTTTCTTGACCTTTGACCTGATAACAGACTCGTGAAAAAAAGTTGATGTTGAAGTGGAAAGTTTTGTATACAATCATATTAGTAATAACATCTTTAAAAAGGATTAGAATAGCATCCCATTACAAAAGTAATGCCACAATAAGGAAGTCAAAAAGCAGTCAAGTTATAACGAATGGATATTTTTGAGTCAATTTTCCCCATGGAACATCTGTAAGAATCCTTATGTGGGTGGTGAATTGCTATCCTTAAACCAGATAGATAAGAGCTGTGATTAAGAATCAAGTGTTTTGTTTTTGGAGAATCACGCCATTAACTTACTCTCTGTTTGCTATGAGGGGTTCCGACTGAAAAGACATAGCTCTAACATAAGGGGATGTGCTTATAACTTGGAATTAAAGATGGCAATGCAATAAAACATTTAAAATAAAAGTGCAGGACACAACAACTACCGTATTTCGGCAAATAAGCGCTCCCGGGGGCATTAGGTTTTCCCAGGGGGGGGGGCATTTATTCAAGGTCAATTTTAAAATGATAATTCCGGTTAAAATCATTAGGTAAACTTAAAACTCACGCTAAAATGACGAACTATGAACTAGAAACACTTACTTCTGGTTCACTGGTTTCCAATCCAGATTTTCGCCAAAAAGTGACGCTATTATCGACCATGTGGGCAAGTTGGTAAGCTACTACACAAGATAGCATGGAAATATCAGCATTTTTGAAACATCTTGGTTGAAAATAGTGGTGGGGTCGTTTATTTGAGGGGGGGGGGCGACTATTTGACGAAATACGGTATTCTATATTTTGCATTCACTGAGAAATTGTTCAATTTACAACTGGTCTGAAGTGGCTTTTGAAGCTTGCAAACTAGTCAAACAAAGCAAGTGTACTGTTAGAATGACTGTACCATAAAACTAAACTAACACATAAGACTACTCTCTAAGGGTGAAAAGTATTTCCCATTTGTGATGCAATCAACCAAAATCAGTCGGAACTCGGAAATATTAAATTTTCAGTTTTTTATAGGATAGTAAAAAGTACAAAGCTGGATTTTGCAGAAAACCTTATTGAAATTGAACAACTATTTCCAAAGATATGAGCAATTAAAGAGTTTCCAAAACAACAGGGAACAAAAGGAAATATTTCCTTTGTTGGGCTATATCTCAAAATCAATATTTCCGAGTTCCGACTGATTTTGTTTGATCGCATCACATTTATAACCTCATGAATATACACAATGCATGCCGATCCAATAAATATTTTATTTTTTGTAAACATGCGAATGCAAATGTAGGTTATTAATATCTCACAATTGACCACTAAGTGTGTAATTGTTCCAATATCGCATCAATAATGCACATTTACGTACCATTTCTTCATGTGCAAACAAGCGCGTATAATCACTGCAAGTAAGTCCACATGTAAAGAGCATATTAAAACAGTGAACAAAAGATACATTTTCAATAGCTTTTTGAGTTATTTTCATGAAACAAATTTGTAAAATGGCACGGCAGTAATGACTGACAATAATAACTTTGCACCATCTGCGTAAAACAGTCAGGTTTGTGTTGGGCCTATATGTTCAACACGAAAGGTCAAAATTTTCATGTGATGGACGGCTTTTCATCCCAGCTACATTCACTTTAAGTACATATCCTTAGATTTATACAATTTACTTTGAGGACTGTTAAATTTCAAAAATATCAATTTTTAATCATTTGCCATAAAATGTGTAAATATATATGTCACCACACTATATTTTGACCAAATGGCTGTGCACCCACAAAATGAAGTCAATTATTACATAGCAGGGCCTATAAAATATCAGAGGATGATTTAAGGAAGCCCCATCATGCACTGCAAACGTGTTATCACCAGAGTTTCAACTGCCACTTTACTTTTCAAATCCCATTGAATTCTGTGCAAAAGACGTTGTTTAAGAATTGTGCGTGTGTCATTATTTAGTTGGTCGATTTCAGATCTGAAGTGATGTATGCATGAAGGATAATTCACACCTTCTGTAGGTAACATAAAATGTGAAATCGACCAGCATTGTGAATGCGTTTTTATTGTAAATATATCAGTCCAAATTCAAATTTAACCATGGCCGTCAATGCAAATGTGCGAGCAGTCATGTCATGTTCACTCACACAGCTGTGCTAACCGCAAGTCAACACAGTGGCGTGGTGGGAAGTGCTTAAATCATCCTCTGATAAAATATAAAAGCATTCAGAAATATCTCAAGGAAATAACTGGAGTTGGGCACAAACCAGTACCTCATGAATGTCAGTAGCCAATACTGTTGATGAGTAAATCTGAACAACAGAAGCTCCATATGATAACAGGTTACTAGAAGGTACTTAATTATACAAAATGAAAAGTTTGCATCTGTGTTAAACATGTTTACTTCAAACACTTAGATTTTAATTTACCACAAATACTCTTGGGAAAATACTCAAGCAAACAAGACATCTCATGCACAAGGTTTGATATTTCAGATATTATGATTCTCTCTGGCTCTCTTTCTACAATCTTGTCACCATAGCAACACTTCAATTAATTACTATATAAGAGACACTAATGTGTCATATATTGGCAATATTCAATTTCTAAGTGTGGTGTATTTATGTCAGCCAAGTATTTGTGCTGTGTGTTGGAGCTGGTCTAGACAGGCAGGAAAAGAAATTAAGTTTTCTTGAAACACTTCAGCTCTTCTCCTTCATACAGGTAATATTGAAGCTATTCCAATGGAAAACCACACCCCTTTGAAGATTTTTGAATTCCAACCAAATTATCCAATTTCAATGTGTGGTGTATTTATATCAGTGAAGTGTTTATGCTGTGTTTTCATGCTGGTTTAGACAGGAAAAGAAATGAAGTTTTCTTGAAACATTCTAGCTCCTCTTTATGCAGGCTTTATTGGATCTATTCCATTGTAAGAACACACCCCCTTGAAGAAGATTTTGAAATTCCAAACAAATTTTAGGCCAGCCAAATATATTGAGCAAATTGAAGCGGATTTTATACATTTCAATAATTTTCAATGTGAATTGAATATAATTAAACTCATAAGGGCTCATATTGAAATTCCCTTACACAGGAAGGTGTGCACCATCCTGCAGCTTTCCTGTGCTAGCCTTCTTTTGTTAAAATCCTGGGCAGGGTGTATCACTGATGCATATAATCCATCCGCTTTATGACTGAGCTTTGCTGAGGCACGCGCTTAGCGAGGGGAATCCTGCCTTTCTGTGTGAAAACGTGGTAGGGTATTTCAATATGAGCCCTTAAGTTTCAGCTGGTGTGAACATAATGTGCAACTGGAATATTGTAATAGTAGTGAAATCTTTGACAGGGATTGAGTGGATTTTACATTGAATTGCCCATTATAGTTTGATCAGCTTGTAATCAGCGGGCCTTATAACATCACAGATTAAAATCAATATATTTTATTTTGTGAGTTGTCTTGTGACATCTCGCCCCAGAGGTTGATATCAAGTCCTATACTCTATCTACTTAATATAACACGCACAAAATAAATCAGATAGGCCAACTATATCACTCTTAATGTGGGACTACTTATCGATGTAGCGGTAAAAGCCTAACAATTCGCGGCGATTATGAGCTGATCAAACTATATACCTTTATAAGATGATCCCACAATCCCATTTGACAGGAATGTCATCCAATTAACAAACCTGAGCATACATTACATTAGCTCTGTACAAATCTTGGTAATTTGCCTCCGTAAATAACAATGCTTTTTGTAATTTCACGCAAGTCTGATCCATGTCAGCAAGCTATAAATCAATTTCAGAATTTAACAAAAAGAGTTACAATATATATTAAGGCTGTGAATAACATATTCTATTTTTCACAATTGAGATTTTTCATATTGGCACTTGGAATGAGCACTGTAACAAGTCTGAAACATTATTTAGAAGTTACAAAATCCATTAAAATTATGCAATACAAAAAGATCTGTTAATGGTTAGGTTCAAGTCTTTCATATTGCATAATAATAGTTTTTGTAACACTGCTATTGTGACATTCCCGACAGGTTTTAGAGAATAGCTTGACAGCCCAATGGAGAAAAATGTTAAATTATTTTGTGCAACTCCTATTGTTAAATTACAAATTTGATGGACAGGTACCTATTGTGAGCCCGGATTTCACGATATAGCCCTATTGTGGAACACCAGAAGAAATTACAATAACTGTGTAATAAGCTGAGTTAGCAAACTTTTGAACTGGACCATGTAGACCATTGCCCATGTGCATTCCAACTTCACTGTTGTATGTGTATTACATGAAGCTGGAAAAAAAAAAGAACTTCAAAAATGAAATGTTCAGATGCAAAGCCGATAAACACAATTTCCCAACTTTTTTGTGTTAAGGTCTGACACCCTATTTAAAAAAAATATCCAATTATATTTTTATGATAAAAAAACAGCACATATTTGTTGAGTTATATTTGCAGAAAACAATTTATAGTTACAATGGTGCAGTAGTAAGATATAAAAGAAAAGAAAATGCTTATTTGCCTTAACTAATGTAACCCTATTGAATCACTATTTTTGCAAGCTTACTTGTTTTGCCAGTGTATTTCATTCAAATGACAGTCACAAGTGTTATGCACCCCTTCCTCTCTGGCTTCCCTCCTGGGCAATATATCCACCCACTCCAGGAACCTTCCTACTAGCCACTGATATACAAGCCACCATCCACGTACCTCAAGTGTTGTGTATATTGCATCCAACCAAAGCCACAACTCACCCAAATTGACCGTTGCTCCTTGTTCTATTTCAACATTTCTTAATTTGGACTCAATATAGCTGTCAAGACTCTCTGCGGCTATTTCTGAGAAGGACTCAAGTGATGGTGGGCCATTTTATCATCAGCTTCAATTTGGCAAATGGCCTTGTATCAGGATTGCAATTATACAGTGTCAGTATCACTCTAGCACAGAATCGTGGACACAATTGCTAAATGCGAATTTCATTAAAAGTGTTTGTATTTTATCGCTTCATCATTTGCTGTGATCATAAGAATCAGATTGACTGATAATTTGGTTTATAGCCAAATTTATATCAATATTTAATAAAACTACATTTCTTATTCTCATTAATTATGCTAATTTTGTTCAGTTTTATGCATATGTTAATCAAAAACAAACATGACTACCTGTCCCAAATTTGACCCTGAAAACTTAACCAGATCTCTGCCCCTTCAGTCAGTTCAAAAAACTGTTGTTATAATAGCCTTGATTTATTAGTCTGGTTTTAAGTTCACAGAACTTCTTCAAGCATTTGCTTAAAAAGTTACCTTTTTCAGAGTCTTGGTTAGCAGCGACGTAGCTTGCGACACCATCACGGCATCTTCATTCAGCGTAGTGTTTACACCTCCGGTCACCTGACCGCTACGCTGAATGAATACGCCGTGATGGTGTCGCAAGCTACGTCGCTGCTAACCAAGACTCCTAAAAAGGTAATGTTTTAAGCAAAGAGTTCAATATCAGTATCCATGCTGTTCTTCAAGCATTATTTTAAGAATTTGGCATGTCCGGGCATATGTCACAGGAATTAATTTTGCTTGTCCCAGGAGCAAACTGCACATCCAAAATGATAGATGAATGGGTGGCTAGCTAATACCTTGGGTTTGGGCAATTATATTTCTTTCAGTAAATTCTTTTAACATAAGTGTTTTGCTGTAAGTACAGTTAAAACACAGTTTATCCAAAAATTTACCTTTTGCTAACCTGAAATTTCTAGTCCTTACAACATTTGTCTGCCGATTAAACTAAAGTTCAATTTCCCTATGACAATCTACCAACACAGACTAAAATCAAAAGTAAATTATTGTGTATGTGTTAGAACTGTTGTATCACAATTCATCCATGTGTTTTTTCTATCACATTACAACCTTTTAAATTATGTACATTTTGTGGGGGCAATTTGATCTACATCACACTGTAATAAGCCCGGTATGTATGTGTTATATGTTCATCAAGTGCAGAAATCAATCATCATTGCACCGATGCATGATTCTAACTCGCTCTGAATCACAAGTACCTCTTCATATCATATAGGATAGTAAAAATAGATTCTTTTAGCCTCTTCTACCTGATACAGGATAGGTGCAGTAATCAGACCAAATGAGTGTTATGTCGCTACAAAGTGTTTCCAGGTTACGCCTGAAAGAAGTGTTCAATTTCTTTTGTATTTGATTGTTTTCTATGACATCAAGATAGTTGTATCTCTGTAACTGCCTCTCCAATATTCATGGCATTTTCTGGCATGTTGATACTTGTGAAATAGACAAGAATATCATAAAAAAAGCAAGGGAGTTGATGCATACAAAACTCAAATTGCTTTACTGTGTCACACACTCACACTTGTTAGTAGTCAGGACTGATTGTCATTGAAATTGGAGAGGGCAAGGAATAGCATATTTGACACAAATAGTGCATAGTATGATGACAAATAATACTGATATAAGGTGGGTGAAATGGTAGAGGAGAATCCTTAATTGACTCGTTGAAGGAAATAGAAAAAGGAAAAATGTACGCAAACTTTTTGAGTGTCACTACTGAATATTTGAATATTTTGGAGATATAATGAAGTGAAAAATGAATGGGGAAGGTTCTATCAGACATGCCAACTAGTACGGTTTCACCGTATTTTGTACGGCAAAACGTGATAAATACGGTAGTACGGTCACTCCCAAAAAAATACGGTATTCCAGAATTTTGACCAAAATAATAAAATGTTGTGTCTTAAAAAGATAAACAGCTGCAAGATTAGACTACCGACTGAATTACTGGTATCATTTGACCACTTTCTTGGTCTGTTAAAGTGGTTGCCTACATCGTTTTTCTCTCGACTTTCGGTGATGCATGCACATTAAAAATTATTATTTAATAGGCCTACAAGATGCTTTCCGAAATAATTTTCTTCCGACTTGCAGATTTTTCATGCACATTAATGTTTTTTATTATCCACCTAATGCTAGGTCTTCTGAAGGTATTTAGTTAACTATTTAGCTCTTTTGGTGCAAAAGAATAAGCATAAAAGAAGGTTTCCGACCTCCATTTACTTCCGACTTTCGCACCATGCATGCACATTAAAGAAATATTTAATAGGCCTACAAGATGCTTTCCGAAATAATTTTCTTCCCACTTGCAGATTTTTCATGCACATTAATGTTTTTTATTAACCACCTAATGCTATGTCTTCTGAAGGTATTTAGTTAACTATTTAGTTCTATTGGTGCAAAAGAATAAGCATAAAAGAAGGTTTCCGACCTCCTTTTACTTCCGACTTTCGCACCATGCATGCACATTAAAGAAATATTTAATAGGCCTACAAGATGCTTTCCGAAATAATTTTCTTCCCACTTGCAGATTTTTCATGCACATTAATGTTTTTATTAACACCTAATGCTATGTCTTCTGAAGGTATTTAGTTAACTATTTAGCTCTATTGGTGCAAAAGAATAGGCATAAAAGAAGGTTTCCAACCTCCTTTTACTTCCGACTTTCGCACCATGCATGCACATAACGCATTAAAGAAATATTTAATAGGCCTACAAGATGGTTTCCGAAATAATTTTCTTCTGACTTGCAGATTTTTCATGCACATTAATATTTTTTATTAACCACCTAATGCTATGTCTTCTGAAGGTATTTAGTTAACTATTTAGCTCTATTGGTGCAAAAGAATAAACCTACAAGAAGGTTTCGGACCTCCTTTTACTTCCGACTTTCGCACCATGCATGCACATTAAAGAAATATGTAGGCCTACAAGATGCTTTCCCACTTTGTTTATTCAGATTCAGATGATGGTGATCAATGATTTTCTGAACTTGAAAGTTTTAACAAAGCATGCTTCTAACAACATTAGAAGTAACAAAACCCAATTTGTTTGGTCTACATACTTCATCCAATTTTGTAAGGTCAAAGGTCACATACAAGGTCAAAGGTCGACTGAGGTCACCAAATCTTTTAAAAATTTATTTTCTACTGTGCATCATATATCCCGAATTCAGCTTGATCAGTTATGTAATTAAGGAAATATGACGACTTTAAGATGGCCGCTTTCCATGTAAAGTATAGCAAAGTAGCACTTTCAATGAGTGATAACTCGTAAAGGAAGCATCTTTCTGTATTGATTTATTACTTTGATGGAATGGTTCTTTGGTATTGCCAAATTTGATTGCAAATTTGTAAAGTGGGCCCCTGGACCCGGGCCGTTATGTGCTCGGTCGCACAAGTGCTCCCTCTCAATTATGTGTTCTACTTTTGGAGTTTCTGGAGTTGGCAGGTATGCAAAAGGTACATATTTAAAAAATACGGTTTTAGGGTGCAAAATACGGATTTTTGTTCTACTGAGTACGGAAATCTGGATTTCAAAGTTGGCATGTCTGTTCTATTTTCAGTACTGAAAATAGCCTGAGTACTAATGGTCCATGCTAGTTGGTAGTACACTTGAAAAATCAGCCATGCAAGTGGCTGTGCATTTCTCCAAACTTCAGAAGTTTTATAATATTTTGTCTAATAAATACAGGGCTCGAAAAAGTATGGAATTGGAGGAGCTCCTTTCCAGGAAATAAACATGCCTCACGGCCCTTGTGGGAAAAGTGGTGCTCAAAATAAACCCAAGAAAAAAGTGAATGAAGAGATGGCTTTCAGGCTTACTGCTGCAGCATTGCTACTCTGGTTGTTACTATGGCAAAACACACACAAAATGTAAAAAAGTGTACACTGGCCTTATCTCTGTGATGTAGAAGAAATCGCTCTCAACTATGCATTGGCGTATTCAGGGGGGACAAAGGGGACAGCTTCCCCTCTGTGAGAAGTCCCCACTGTCTGGTGGGATGCTGGCCTCCCTTATGCCTTTTTTGTACTTTTTAACCCATTTTAAACAATTTTCATCAAATTTTGCCCCCCTTTGCTCCCTGTCCATCTGTAAAAGTCCAGGCTATGCCACTGTTCTTATGTCAGTAAGCCTAACATACACAAACAGTAAAATAACACACTGACCATATATGAAATCCCCAGCATCTTCGTCCATCCTTTCTAGGAGCATCAGATTGAGAGACAAGAGTTCTGATTGGGAACTCTATCTCCATACATGTATCATTTAAATACTTTTGCAACACTTCAAATATAATGAAGCTCTTTTATTTGAGATTTGACTCAAATGAATGCAACTTGAAGCTATCTCACTGTATATAGATAGGATTTATATATAGGTTAATTGGGTTGCTTTGACTCAATACTCTAAGAAAGTTTTGAACCAGTCCTGGTATCAGATGCAAAGCTACACTGCCAGAGTCCTCTTGCTGCTGCCCCAGAGGTACATAGCTACTTCATTGGTACTCTAAAGTACCCACACAGACACTCTAGAGTACACACATTGGAATCACATGTGCAGTACAACACTGTTACTGCATTGGTACTGCACTGGTGCTCAAGAGTAGCCACAAAGTACCTGGGCAGCAGTGTACCTCAGAGGGTCGACAGCAATAAGAATCTCTTAGTGTACCTAAACCAGTTTCATGATCTGAAAACAGTTTACTACATGTAAAGGGATTTGATATAGATTTCCTCTATTCTATCCTAGAACAACTATGCTGGTAATTTATCATATAAATCCCAGGAAAGTGAAAAGTGCGATTTAGGAAAACCCAAGATAATCCTGTTCAAATACAGACAAGTAGCAAATGCACTTACCGTAATAGCGACTGCACAGGTGCTAAATGGAATTGAACTCAAAATGATGTGACATTTTTGTTGAAATTACCAAGAGAATGGAATACAGTTTCACCAAACATGATATAATGTTATTATCATTTAATCTTACAGCAGATTTGTGCATGAGATCACACTATTCCTGTCCAAAGGCCTAAATAAGGTGTTGCCCTTTCACCTCATTTCCATCTAGAGATACTCTTTTTGAATATTGTAAATAATAACTTTCTTTGTTCTACTATAATGCAGTATAATGCATTAAAAGTGATAAAATGAAGTATAACAAATGTTATTTTTAATTTGATATTTTACATCATTCAACAGGCTGTAGAAGGCCAAAACAAACCTCAATAAAATCAGCCTACTTTTACTGAGATATGACTAAGTCACTGAAAACAAGAGAACACAAAAGAAAGCTTCAAGGAAATATTCACAACATAAGAAATAGATTTCTACTTTGACATTGTCTCAGAAAATATTTTTAGTGACAAATGAAGCCAAATATGTTTTTTTCTAACTTGTATTCCACAAATTTTGGAAAATGACCTAGGGGAATACGAAACTGAAACAGACACTAAATGTCTTCAAGTTATCCTATAATTTTGCATCACAATTGAAAAGTTTTAAAACAACAAACAGGAGGTACATCTCGGGGGGAAATATTATGTTTCATTTTTGAATTATTTTTAAATGGTCCACTCAATATTGTGTGTATTTACTCCCAGTTCAAGTTAGTTGCTAAGCGTTGGTGCCCTATAAGCAAGGTCTCATTCCTGGGGTCTCATTTGGCTACATTAACTGTTTTGTATCTAACATAACAAAAGTGTCCCCTATACATAATAGTCAGTCAATTAAATAAATAATTCGCAAAAGCAAATTGTATTTTCATCTGCACTGGGAGTGGTAAGAATGCAAATATGAGTTGTATTCATAATTATTGATGCAGATGCTGAAACATCCTTGGTGGCTTAATCTGTAAACATGTATATAGCGTGGAATCAAATGATGATGCCAATGATGATGATGATGACGATGATGCCAATGGTGATGATGATGATGATGATGATGATGATGATGATGATGATGATGATGATGATGATGGTGGGGAGGTGGTTTCATCATAATTTTGGTTTGCTTAGGGATCACTTGTGGCTAAGATCCCTACAAATTCTTTTTATGAAAAATGTATATAAACAAATGTTCCTGTCCAAACTGAAAGCTTTGTTTGAAATAATACAAATTTGTCTTAATCTTGCTTCATGACAACAAAAATGAGAATTTTGAAAACAATATTTTGGGAATTGCTTTCAATTTTGTTATTTAGACACCCATTTCCTAAGCAGTTTATATTTAATTATCAATGCATTTTGTAGCCTGTTGAATGGACAAATATAATATATAAAGTGACACTTGATTTAGTTAGCTTTATTGTGTCACATAGACTACTTCATAGTCCCAAATTTGTGGACATGGAGATGGCTGGCGGACCCACTTACAGTATCACAGTGAAAGATGAAAAAAATATTAAAATCAATTTTGCTGAACAAATGACTCCGTTTGCAATGATCCAGGTGATCTAGTTCTATTGCGGTATATTTGCAATGATTTGTTGACTTTGTTAAACAGCAGTATTATGATTATAGCAACAGAAGAGGCAATGTAAATAGTAAGGTACTTGGCTGGTAGTTAGGGAAGAAATTTGAATAAATAATGAACTCATGTCATGTCACATATTGACATTATTGTATAGGTACAAATATTATAGAGGGCCATAGAGCACTGGCCTGATAGGCAAAGTAGTATTTTCAGGCAGATATACTGGTTTGTTAATGTTTTGCTGCAGAACTGATACTATTTCATAAAATCAGTAACTGAAAATAAAGATATAACGAGATATAACCTGATTTCAGTGTATCTGGATTTTATGTTTATTGAGAAATGTAAAAATGTTTATTTCAGAATATTGCACACATAGCTTATAAAATGTGCACTTTAGCAGATATTTTTCCTTCAGCTTTTGGATGTTATTTTAGTGATCAAAAAAATATAAAGGACTTTGTAATGAAGTGGGAAAATATTTTAGAAACAATTGTGCAGTTTGCATAGCCATTTTCAACTAAACAAGAAACATGCTACCCAGGTTTTTTTTTCATTTTCTCCTGAGACAACCCTGTATTTTCCTATTACAAGCTTTTCACATGCATAACCTAGTCACATTTGAAACAAAATGGTAACTTTTCCCCAAAACTTAGTCAAATTTGTCAGTCCCTTATTTGACAAATTCCACAAATGTGTTAAAGAAATCATTCAAGTAAAGAAATTCTAGTAAACTGGTATAAAACAAATTGAGAGCGATAGATAGATAGAGCAAGAGAGGGAGAGCTCTCATCCAATCATAATTGTGGGGACATTCATGGTGCTTTTCACTGTTTAGTGGGGACATTTTACAAATTGGGGACATAGCCAAGTCCCCACAATTACGGTATGCCAGAAAAGTGAGAAAATGCTGTTTTAGGGGACTATAGGTAGAGAGAGAGAGGCTGTAGGAGAGAGGTTTGGTGATGGGAGAGTATTAAAAAAGTGGGGACAATCCAAAATGGCTGCAGAAAGTAGGTGAAAGGTACTAGTCCACACTAAATGGGGGAGTGTTTGGTCTCTCAAGTTCTTAAGGAAGCATATATCGGGCCCAGATATTGGGGGTGAGAGAGGGGTATGTTATATTTTTGTCCCCACTATTACGGTTTGGCAAGGTGGAGAGGACAGGAGAGCGAGATAAGCAGACAAACAGACAAGTAGACAAATCAGTACCAATGGAGACTCATACAGTAAGGCAGTCACAATTTTAAGGCAATCAAATTGTTAACAAAACTCTTTTATTTTTTTGTTCCTATTTGCAGGTTCTTGCCAATATTTTCCTATTTGTATGTGCCAACATGGCAGGAATCTTTACCCACTACCCAACAGAAGCTGCACAGAGAGCGGCATTCTTAGAGACCAGACGATGTATTGAAGCTAGGCTGACTACACAACGAGAAAATCAACAACAGGTAAGCTTAACATGCATGAATATATGGGAGTGGCAGTCAGAAACACTGTCAGTCCAAAAATAAAAAATAAATAGATGTTGACATTTATATAGCACCTTTCACATGTATCAAAGCGCTTTACATTTATTACGCCATCGTTAGAATATGTCGGCTGTCATACAATGCCCAAGGCATGCTCATACCTTTGGGCGGTGCTCAATGGACAATATCCCTAACAGCTCCCCATTTCACCCCTGGGTAGAGAGAGGCAAGTGAGGTAAAGTGTCTTGCCCAAGTGCATAACACGATGGTACCGCCAAGGCTCGAACTCGCAACCCTCCGATTGCGAGGTAGAGCCTGTACCGCTGTGCCACCGTGCCCCCGATACCACCGTCAGTCCAAATTTCTAGGGTTAGGGTTAGGTTTAGGGTTAGCGTTACGGTTAGGGTAAGGAACCCTAACCCTAAAAATTCGGACTGACGGTGGTTCGGACTGATGGGGTGTACCCGCAGGGGTCTGGGGTATAGGAAACAGTTGTTTGTATGACCAGCTGTGCTTTGATCATGTGGAGACACGCTTTGGTTCTAATAGAGCCATGGTCTAGCAAATTGCTGAAGCTAGGCACATATAAATCTTATAAGCATGCTGGCCTTGAAGAAAGATATGGAATTGAAGATAGATACCCAGCAAACACAAAATGCTTTGCAGAAAACATTTAAATGTTGGGTGTATATAAAGGGTATAAAATGTTTTGTTAACATCATAAAACATGTTTGAAATTTGCACAAAAATATTTTGAAAAATGTTGTCAAAAATATGTAGCCAGCCGTTTAGAAGTCTTGCCCCCTTTGCTTTCCTGTGGGATGCTGGCTGTCATGATATTTAAGACTTTTTGATCTTTTTTGTACTTTTTAGCCCATTTTTGACAATTTTCATCAAATTTTGCTTCCCTTGAAAGTTGTCTAATTGCCCCCTTTGCCCTCCCTCTCAAAAAACATAATGGCTATGTTACTTTTCATCAAATTTTGCTTCCCTTGAAAGTTATCTAATTGCCCCCTTTACCCTCCCTCTCAAAAAACCTAACGGCTATGTTACTTAAAATGCATGTATTGAAGTGTTTAACACATGCTGTTCATCAACTTTTGTGGTGCTGATTCACTCTGTTTGGGCTACATTTAGCATGTTTAGTCTGTGTAATGAAATCTAACCCAAAGGAGGCAATTTGAACATGTAAGTCATTATCAACATCATCTTGCATAGTATCAAATATGCTATTGCTGAAATCCTTACATCATATGTTGCAAAGTTACAATGCTAATAATTTATTCATGTATTTTATGGTTTTCTGTAAGCTCTGTATTGTTACCTGTAGAGCAATTTAACAATTTAAAACTAAACCAACCAGTTCCCCATGTTGTGGAACCTGTGGAATGTGTATTTAACTCTTTTCACATGGGTGTCGACTGCAGACGACAAGGTTCCAAAAACGATTAAAAAATTCAAAAGTTTCATAATTGTAAATTTTCATGACCATATTTGGAATCAGCACGAAAAATGCATTAAAATGAGTATAAACAAGCATAGTATTGGTTCAGTGGTTCTTAAGATAGCTCTTGATATTTCGACAAAATATCTCAAAACTTTTTATGTTGAAGCTTATGGCTAGCACACAGAGCATTAAATTTAGAACTTAGAGACCTTAGATTCAGCAATGTAAAAAGAATTTTCTTTCAAAATATATTTTACAGAATTGCTACTTAGTGTACAAAATGAAATATTCATCTATCCTGAATTTAACTTAAAACACTGTTTAATCAAATCATGTAGACAAATACTTATCAAAGATGTCTATACCTGGGAACAATGTGTATATCCGGTATAGTTGCAGCCCATTATGTTCATTCAACGCTCATTGATGTGATGCAATGGATCGTACACTTGGCCTAGTTTAGCCCAGGAATGTAATAGATATAGCAATGTCATCTTGGTTAAGTGTTGAGGGAATGTCGCTACCTACTCTCAATTCCAGAAAAATACAGAATTAATTTTTTGGGATTAAACAAATATTATCAAGTTCTGCCAAATGAAACATAGCTTAATCCTAATCATTCATTTAGACCTAACTGGAGATCAAAGAAAAATTTCACTATTTAAAAAAGATTTCTTGAAAAAAGAGCCAAAAACATGCATTTTTGGCATGTTTTCTGACAATTGAGTCACACAAATCACAGACTTGGAACAAGTCTAAGCATTCAAAATCTTGAATATATGCCGAACTTTTGCTCTAATTTTCACTTTTTTGCAGTTACTTTAATTAAAATGGTTGGTTATAAGAATGAAACATGTCTTTTCCAAAAATTAGAATGCATAAACTGAAATTAGTCTTAGTACAAGTCTTTGGGCTTGATTGTCACTGCATACGAAAAACACCCTAAAATCGCATGATTTTGGCCCTTATTTCCAAAAATAGACCAAATATTAAAATTTGACTTTTATTGCCAGTTCGGACTAACTAAAGGATTAGGATTTAGCATGTTTAGCTACCGTATGTTTCATTTGGCAAAACAGGATAATATTTTTTAATCCCAAAAAATGAGTTCTGTATTTTTCTGGAATAGGGAGTAGCATCCAAGTAAGAATATAGGATATATAGCAATGTCTTCTTGGTGAAGTGTTGAGGGAATGTTACTCCCTGGCACATCAAAGTAAGGATGACCACCATTAACATTCTGTCATTCTGAATGTCTAAAGCATTTTCACATGCACACAAATATTTGGATTGAAAGCAAAAAAAATCATGTTGATATACGCACCACTTGTGTGTGCATGGAATGGGTTCAGGTGGCACATGAAAAAGTTCATTCAAAATTTGTTTTTTAAATTAATAAAAAATAAACAAAATAAAAAATCTACGAAATTATAACTTCAGCAATATGAATTTCATAAAAACAAACAAATATAGAGCACGCTTATCTCGCAATCTCCAAGAGATAATGAGGATGTGTGCAACCTCCTACGCATCCTAGATTTCACAAAGATTGACAAATCTTCATAATGTCACTTCAACCAGTAGGTAGGTGAACTCAAATAACACTTAGGCCTATATTGGGTATTTTTTGAAATTTACAGTCACAAAAGTGGATCATTAAACTTCATATTTGTCTTTGTCATTTGTTACAAAACATCATTTTTGATGTAAGCTTTTCCGATTTAGTAGATCGCTGTGCCTTTAAGACAAAGGGATGATATAACGTTTGCTCTGATTGGTTCTCGCCCGGTATGATAGTCTATAACATTTACTCTGATTGGTTCTCACTAGGGATGCAGAAAGTGGGGGAGCAGGAAGCACTACTCGTAGGAAATGACTATCAAAATTGTGACAAGATCTGCTCCATGGGGGGGAAAGGAGGCATTTTATGTACAAACATTAGGCTATCATACTGAAAACACCAAAGGTCTATCATACTTGGTTCTAATGTTCTGAAGTTTTGTGATGTATTGTATATTTTCTTTTACTATACCTCATAAATATTTATTAGGTAATCCAGACATCTTATTGGTTAATAACGCTAGCGTCCGAGTATGGTATTTTACTACTTCCCCGCGCCTGTGCAATTACGCGAACACGGGGAAGTAGTAAAAACTTCTGCACCCCTACTTCCACACGGTGTCTCGACCCCAAGATTACCGATGGATAATAACACACAAATTTGACATTTTATGAAACAAAATGTTATTTATGGAAAGTTAAAAAGAAAATCTGAATAATATAGGTCAAAATGTAAATATTGATTGAACAGAAATCCTGCAATAAAATCAGGTAAGCAAAATATTAAGCTTATTTACCATGCCGGCTGGCACGTTGACTGGTGTGTGTTTCTGAGGTATAGTAAAACAAATACAACATGTTTCACTTCCCCTCAAAACATGTTGTATTTGTATAATGTATTTTATTGTCTTTGACTCCATATTTTTGCATTTATCTCAATTTCAAATTTGACGCCTTTGGCCCCTATTGTCACAATTGAGGAAATGATGCCATGTGGGAAAAAAGATGATATGGAGAAAACAAAAATATAAAAACTTTGTAAGAATCAATAAAGAACATCTGGTGATACATAGTGCATTGGGCTATTCCAGTTGAAATCCATACAACCTCATATACATGATATGGAAGACATGATATCTCCCACATAGGTGTAGATTTCAAATGGGAATCGGCCATTCAGGTAACCCCATTTTAAATTCACACTCTCCAGTGGCGTAGCGTCATAGGGGCACATGGGGCTTGTGCCCCCCAATCGATCTGAAATTTAAAAAAATCCCATAGGAAAATGGCCGAAAAACGGCTTGTGCCCCCCCCCAATCAGACCCGGTGCCCCCCAATCAGATGACCCACTCTATGCCACTGACACTCCCTATAGATGTGGAAGATAAATGTCATGTCTTCCAAGGGGGGTGTATGGATTTCAGCACACGTTTCCTGTTGAGTAATGGTTATATAAATGTCTCAAACAGACAGAACTTGATCAAGAGATGACGTCACAAACCACATGAAATCGCTCAATCAGCCACGACCCACTTCTCCATCTATATACATAGCTGAATGCTGAATAAGCACTTGTATGTTCCAATGATACCTGCATGTGGCAAGTCATTGATTGATTACATACTTCTGTTCATGCCCATTAGTTGTTTACCATTTTTCCTCTGCTGCAAACCATTATAAGTGCTATGGAAATATATAGAACAAGGTCAATCAGTCTCTGACTTTGTCACAAGTGAAACATTGATGCTCTGAAAGTTACTAATATGTACTATAAATAGATTTTGTAATTAAAAAGAGTATAGCCATATTGAAATGCTGGCATGGCATGGCACGAAGCAACTCCAACATCACTGTCAAAGCTAGATGCTGTCCAGAGGTGTGCCATTCGCATCATATAGATCTGGAGAAGAATGCTCACTGGGAAATGCTCCTCCTCCAGTAGCTTTGCAATTGGCAGACATGCAAAGGAGACCTTTGGCCCACCATAGAGCAGTTGGTGCCACTACAATGTTCCATTGAATGGACTATGGTAATGCTCCAGAGCTCAGAGGATGTTTAAAGACATTCCCACAACCCAATGGGGTTTCTGAAACAAAAATATATAAACTTTCTAAGAATCAATAAAGAACATCTGGTGATGCATGGTGCATTGGGCTATTCCAGTTGAAATCCATACAACCCCATAAAAAAAAAAAGCGCAGTGATTTATAGTGCGCTACGCACAGGCACAACGCCTGACGTTGATCCACAAGCCTCAGCACACTTTACAGGTTGTCGCTGACCACTACGGCCCCACATCATTCCACAAACCATTAAACAACAATTCAGGGACTTTGCTGCTTCAAGAGCGCACACCCTAGACATTCCACAAATAACCATCGGAACCAGGATCAGCTCCCCGAGTTTCGTACGGGTTACAACGAGACAAATTAGCAGTGAGTTCCTTGTCCAAGGGAATTTCAAGCTAACTCAATTTTTCCATGTGAGCGTATAGGCACCGCCAGGGTTCGAACCCGCAACCTCTCGCACCATAGTCGAACGCCTTATCGATTGAGCTAACTTGACTGCTACATATACATGATATGGAAGACATAACATCTCCCACATAGGTGTGGATTTCAATTGGGATTTGGCCATTCAGGTAACCCCATTTCAAATTCACACTCCCTATAGATAAATGTCATGTCTTCCAAGGGGGTGTATGGATTTCAGCACACGTTTCCTGTTGAGTAATGGTTATATCAATGTCTCAAACAGACAGAACTTGATCAAGAGATGACGTCACAAACCACATGAAATCGCTCAATCAGCCATGACCCACTTCTCCTTCTATATACATAGCTGAATGCTGAATAAGCACTTGTATGTTCCAATGATACCTGCATGTGGCAAGTCATTGATTGATTACATACTTCTGTTCATGCCCATTAGTTGTTTACCATTTTTCCTCTGCTGCAAACCATTATAAGTGCTATGGAAATATATAGAACAAGGTCAATCAGTCTCTGACTTTGTCACAAGTGAAACATTTATGCTCTGAAAGTTACTAATATGTACTATAAATAGATTTTGTAATTAAAAAGAGTATAGCCATATTGAAATGCTGGCATGGCATGGCACGAAGCAACTCCAACATCACTGTCAAAGCTAGATGCTGTCCAGAGGCGTGCCATTCGCATCATATAGATCTGGAGAAGAATGCTCACTGGGAAATGCTCCTCCTCCAGTAGCTTTGCAATTGGCAGACATGCAAAGGAGACCTTTGGCCCACCATAGAGCAGTTGGTGCCACTACAATGTTCCATTGAATGGACTATGGTAATGCTCCAGAGCTCAGAGGATGTTTAAAGACATTCCCACAACCCAATGGGGTTTCTGACCTTGTATGTCTGGCTTTTGTACACATGTGGTACAGTTGATCATACCTTGCATTGGGATTGTGTGCAAATATCTGGTATTTTCATCCTATTATTTAACATTCAAAACATCGAGACTTAGGAATAAAATTAATGCAGTGGGACAATATGAATGTTTCCTGTAAGAAAATCAAATATCAGTCATAAGTCTCAACTATTAGCTCGTTGGCTGCAGTTTTAAAATTACCATTTTGTGTGTGTGGCAATGGGGACTTTGCCTTTAAAATTAGGTTATATTGATCAAATTTCCCAATCATATAGTGCATTGTAGGAATGCCTTTAAGCTTCCTCTGTCTACTACCTGAACAGCTCCAGACTGACACCTTTATTTACCACTATGTTAGATCTCACAACCTTTGCAGTCATGGCTGGTTCTTCATTCCATCTACAGCTCACACATGGATGCACTCCTGTCTCATATTCTAGGAAAAGAGGTAGTCATTGTGACGTCAACACCGCCATCTTGTGGGTACGGAGTGCCTTGTTGCTAAGATCACCGCGTTGACGCCTGACTGAAGAAGTGCGTCACGCGCTGTGACTTTCGCGTAATCGGGGGCGTAATGTCTAACGCATGACATGCAGAACGGCAGTACCTACAAGATGGCGGATCACGCGGAAAAGGCTGACAGGCTCCATTGTAAAATGAGCCAGCTTCAAAAAGGAGGTTAACAGCCAACCCATCGGCTTTCTCATAATGATAAAAGTTGTTATGGTTTGATATGCTGGGACATAATACTACTAATAATAAAAATAAACTTCAAAATACTGTTTGTGGGATAGGCTTTTATGACAGGAGTTCATAACAATTGGTAAGTGTTTTTAGCGGGCTCGCTGTCGGACAAGTTAAGAACTGAACTGTCAAGCTTTTGTGAGGAGTAGCTCTGACTTATTCAGGACAAAGTACCTAAGCAACATGTATTTGTCACATAAATTTGAACCATAATAACGAGACATATATCATTTTCCTAATCAATTAATAAACTTTCATTAGTCAATACTTTTTAAAGTATGTAAAATAAATATACAGGCTATATCAAAGTGATTGGTACCCATAATTTTGATGTTCATTGAAAAGCTTACCTCTTCTAAATGCAGTATTATCAATGAAAACTGGTGCATTCCAATAATTTTGATATGGCTTGTAGATGTGTATATCTGAGACTGTGTAATATGTAGGTGTTTCATTGATATCATCATGTCATTATGCATCATATTGCTATTTCTCTCTAGATAGTTAAAGTTATATTCCTGGTCATTTGGCATACCAAAGATAGCTTTAAAGATAGCTTGGAAAGCTATAATTGGAGGACTAAATAGCTTGGCAAATTGTTAGCCTTGAAGGGTCAAATTTGTTCACCACAGAGAGGTTGCTATTCCTGTATCAGTATTATTTCTGTTATCCTTTACACATATTATACTTATAGTACAGGAAAAAAACAAACAAACAATGCAGTGATTTATAGTGTGCTATGCATAGGCACAATGCCTAGATGTTGATCCACAAGCCTCAGCACACTTTACAGGTTTTCGCTGACCACTACAGCCACATCATGTCATAAACCATTTAACAACTATCCAGGGACGTTGCTGCTACAAGAGCGCACACCCTAGACATTCCACAAATGACCTTCCCAACCAGGATTAGTTCCCTGAGTTTTGTATGCTTACAAAAGAAAATGCTATTCCTGTTATCAGTATATTTTCAGTATCATTTCTGGTATACTTATCATATGTGAGATTTGAAAAACAAAAGTAAAGTAGCATAATATCATTTGTTTCATATACATAACATTTTAAAAACATTTTTGTGTTTGCTGGGGACATTTTGGTTTCTTCAGAAGATGTAGTTAATTGATGCTAGAAATAAAAAGAAATGTGGTGAAATAATTCAGCATATTTTGTCAACTGAAGCAGTTCATTACAGATTCTATTTCATGCAGCAAAGTATTAAAGTACATGCTACTAGTATTAATAAGGTTACAGACCTGAGATAACTGATTTAGAATTGACAGTATTTTGTTGATTTAAGTTATATAAGGGGATCTGATGAAACCAACCATAACTTAAAATGTAAGTTCACTGGGTCTAGGGAAAAATCCTGGCACTCTTTATGTTGGTATAAACTAGAGTCCGAAGTTTTCCGTTTTACGGAAAACGGAAGAAAATCACGGAATCGGAGGTCCAACACGGAAAATGACATTTTTGTATGATGTGACAAAAATTGTTAAAAGATAAGAGAAATAAATGTTAAAAACAATCATGAGTTGTGTATGTAAATTTTTATGATACAAATACTGTTTAATAATACCGAAATAAAGGTATATTACCAAGACATGAACCCCCTATATCCCTCCAAATATCGTAATAGTCTGCCTATTATCGTGAGAATATTCCAATCAGAGTATATTGATCGCGATATTGAACACTTTATTATGACATTATATCATTGTTTATACATTTTAAGCTTTATTCATGACACGGATTTACAAATTTTACAACACGGATTACACGGAAAATGGATTTTAGAAAACGGTAAACTTCGGACTCTAGTATAAACCTAAACATTTGAGCAATCAATCTGAGACTGATCTCAAAGGGATATATTAATAATCTATCGCAAGAACATTAAATATTGATCTTATAGCGCCCACATGAAATCTTTGTGAGTCCACAGGCTTTCTTTAGCACTCTGAAAGTCTATGTTACCTGGGAACTGTTATAACCTTGTGTATTGCATATAAGCTTAACTTTCACCTTGCAGGTGTCAACTGCAGACGACAAGTTTAAAACAAACATCAAAATTCAAAAATGTCAGAATTGTACATTTTCATTACCATATTTGGAATTAGCATGAAAAATATACTAAAATGAGTACAAACAAGCGTAGTATTGTTTAAGTGTTTCTTGAGATAGCTCTTGATATTTTGAGGAAATCTCAAAACTTGTGACCTTTATGATGAAGCTTATGGCTAGCATGCAGAGCATTACAATCAAATGGATTTGTCACAATAGCTGCCGAAGGGGGAATTAAACATTTATATGTACAAACAGTAGAGATTTATTCTGTTTTGATAAATAGATTCACACACCTGAGCTAACGTGGTGAGGCTACAAATTGTCACAAAGTATTTCAAATAATTATGGAAGGTTATATAATAATTTTTGAAAGTTCTACACATGTTCAGTTCAAGAAAATAATTATCCAAAAAGAATTGCCTTTGTATTAGGGAACAAACCAAAAGATCAATGACGTCCTATAAACGTAACTGGTTTCGTTTCTCAGCCGACCCCCTCCCTCCCTGCCAGAAACGTAATAAAGAAATGTTGAAAAATTTGACATAATAATAATAATGACACAGTCTTCAGACCGATGTTTTTTTACAAACGTAATCGAGTATTTTTACCCCCTCCCCCCTAAACGAAACTAGTTTCGTTTATAGGACGTCATCGATCTTTTGGTTTGTTCCCTTAAGGCACACCTTTAAATAAATGCATCATTAGAATAAATGGCACACATGTCATTAATTTGACAGTACTCTAGTTAAAGATTCTAAAAAAATGGTTTTGAGGCCAATTCAGCATGGTCAAGTTGTTTAATCACAACTGACATCTATTCTGTCAAAATAATGGTATAAAAGTTGGTCTTACATTTTGGGTGTGTTTCACTGTCATTGATTTGTCAAATTAGAATAGTAACAAAATGTCAATTTTGAATTTTTAGGGGACATAAAACACACTATTTTGGGCATATTGAGTGGCTCAGTAAATCCCAGGGTTGGAGATTCCTGGGCATGCCCCTGAAATAAACTCCTCAACAAAAGTTTGGAAAGTTTTTTCAAGCATCTGTATCTCAAATTATTTGTGACATATTCATATCGTGTTGCATGTCAATGGGTAGCTACAATACTCTCCTTTACAATGACATCTCATTTGAAACAATAACATTTTTCACGGCTGAGTACACACCTTATGAATGTAGCGGGGTCTCAAACATAATTTGCCAAATTGACCATTATTCTGTGCTCAAACAATGCTAGCCACTATGCCCACTAACCTCAATATAGCGGGTGGAAAAACCACAGGCATTCACAATAGTCAGGCACCTTTTCCTCATGCTGCTCACCGACCTGGTTACACATTACTGTGGCATGGCATTCCATTCTTCAACAAGGATTCGTCACAGGTCATTCAATGTGGTTGCATATGGGCTTCTCTGGCACGCACAGCATGATCAAGCTGGTCCCACAAGTGTTCAATCGGGTTGAGGTCTGGCCCCCGGGTCTGGCCTGATGGAAGGCCATTTTGGCTCTACTCCCATATTCTGTAGGTAGTCGTTGACTACCGTGGCTCTGTGGGGCGAGCGGTGTCATCTTGGAGTATTGCATTAGGTCCCAGATTGTGAAGATATGGGATTGCAGCTTGCTGCACAGAATAATGGTCAATTTGGCAAATTCTGTTTGAGGCCCACTACATTCACAAGGTGTGTACTCAGCCGTGAACAATGTTATTGTTTCAAGTGTAGCTATCCATTGATATGCAACATGATATGAATATGTTACAAATAATTTGAGATACAGATGCTTGAAAAAACTTTCCAAACTTTTGTTGAGGAGTTTAGTAATGGTAATTTTTATTAAAATAATGGGTAAATCTCAATTTCTAGCTCAGACACTGCTGATTAACCATAGTGATGAACATCTTCAAGGTACATTGTATACATCAACAGTTGCTTGTTTTGCTTATATATAATCAGCTTTTGCTTTCAATCTTATGACAACATCACCTATAGGCTATAAGGCAGCTGTGGTACCTTCACCTTCCTATCTACCATAGCAAGCAGTAGCTTGTAAAATTTCCATGTGCCATTTTATTTCATCAGTTCTCCATATCATCTGATACCATAGTACACATATCCAATAAAATGTTATAGAGTGTACGTTGACATAACCATGCCAAGCTTGAAGCTAATAACTGTCTGATCATGTTGATGGACCAACAGACAGACAGACAAAGAAGTTCACCCTGACACGTTTACCTTTACCTGCTGTAATCAGGGCTGTACTTTAATACACTCCCACATGCGACACACCTTTGTTCCATAACCATTAAGGTATAGGACATTTTTTGTTTTTTCTATAGCCCCCCGAATGAAATGTATTTAATTATGTTTGTACTCACTCAGGTAGCATTGTGTGTGAATTTTACATCCGAACTAAGTGCTATTTTTTTTATGGGCATTTTAGTGGCCAAAAATGAGGGTTTTTCAATATTGCCGTCCATTTCTAATCATCACTCCCATAGACTTTACATGTAAAATAAAAAGGCTCATAAAAATTTAATAGCACTTAGTTCGGATGTAAAATTCACACAAAATGCTTTTTGAGTGATTACAAAGATAATTAAATACTTTTCATTCGGGGGCTATGTGGAATCTTTTTAAATGTATTCCTTGTACAATGACATTTCGCAATAAAATGTCCATTGGAAACAAAGGTGGACAGGTGACTTTTTAGGCTGGTGCATAAAGTACCCTCCTGGCAGCTAACACTTTTGTATTTGTGTTAGTAATATATGCTTGATTGGTATTTTTCACAGTCAGCTTAGGTGATTAAAAATACTTGATTAAAATAATTGTCATGTGGTACCCATATGCGCTGACATTACCTCTTCTAAACAGAAAGTATTAAAAGTGAACTTTGGCACAGGGAGTGGTCTTACTGAATTGAATGGAGAGGCAGCAAATGTGACCAGATTTGTTATATACTTTCAAAATGCAAGGTGCTAGTAGCCACCTGTTCACCTGTCATTGTAGACAAGCAGTTTGCTTCTGGAACAGGTAAAATTAATGCTTGTGATAATGCTAAATTCTAAAGATAATACTTAAATAAGATCTGTGAACTCAAAACAAGACCAGACAAGTAAATCAAGGCTATAGCAATAGCAATTTGAACTTTCTGAACCCCCAGAAGAGGCAGAGAGGTCTGATTTCAGGGTCAGATTTTGGACAGGCAATTTGGTGAAAATGATGGACACTTGTTAAATCCTAGACCCAGTTTACACAGAGGTTGAATAGTTGAATTTGGACTCAACTTTATTTGTGTGTAAACAGGGTTGTCATGTTTTGAAATCAACTTCAGAAGCAGACTTTTAAGGACGACTTAGAGCAACTTTCTTGAAATTAAACTTGACTTTAAACTCGACTTTTGCAGTCTAAACGAACATGCAATTAAAAGTCAGGTTCACTAATGGTTATTTAAAGCATTAGCAAGTGATGCCGTAAAAGTCAAATTCACAATTTGTTTTGAAGTTGACTACCATGTTAGCACTCCGTCAACAAATGATTTATTCTAATCCTTGGTCGCAATCTGAATTCGATGTCGCAATTGAAGTCGACTTCTCTCTGTGTAAAGGAGGTTCTAGCTAAGACCCTGGGTAAAAGAAATATCTTTGCACTGGATTAGAGCAAAATATTGCCTGTATGGAAGAAATATATGACCAATCAATATGGCGAGACAAGACAAGTTTTGGGAAACAGATGCTGTCATCTGCACCTAATCAATGCTGTGTTGTTTTTCCTGAAATCAACGAGGATGCGACTGATGAAAACAACCCTAGTAAAACCTTTGCCCAAGGTGTTATTTGTAACTCAGGAGATAAACACAGCTCAGAATATTTAACGTTCAACACAGGGTTTGGTGGTTTAGAGTGTTTAGTTTGGGATGAAGATTAAGTAGATCAAGTTCTCATAAAGAAGTTTACAACAGGTTTTGGCCTGTAGCATAGCTTGGGATTTTTGTTGAGGGAATATTGCTGCTATCCCAACATGCGCATATTTTTGGGGGCTTTAGGGCGCCAGCCCTGGGGTCAAAGTAGGGGCAGCCAAAACTAAGGGGCGGAAAGAAGAAGAAGGCGGCAAAAAAGAAGGGCGGCGAAAGAAGAAGGGGCGGCAAAAAAAATTAGTAAAGCAAAAAGGGCGAAAAAATTTGAAAAAGTATAAAAAACTGAAAAAATGGAACTATACATTCCTTTTAGGGCGCTAGCGCCTAAAATCCTTTTTTTTTTTTTTTTTTTGCTCTTCACTTTTTCAAACTACCGAAAAAAAAAAATTGGGTCAACCTTTTAGGGCTGTTGAGGAAGGGTGGCAAAATTTAATTTTCTTCAGCCTCCCGGGGTTGGAGCGGCCACGGTACGCCACTGTTCAAGAAGGCTTGTTTCATATTTGTTTGTTTGTTTGTTAAAGATTACACCCTTTTATATATTCCTACCAGGATTCCTTATCAGTGCAGGAACCTGAATCTCGATCTACTCCCCTAAAGCTTTATCATGTAATGAATATGGAATAAATCACAAATATGTAGGGGATTAGATTGGGATGGATGTTACTGTTGTGGCTCATTGCAATAGCTTGGGAAAATTTGAAATTTAGAAAGCGATTGGTCAATCATCTTACACTGTTGCTGTTCCTTCCTAAAACTAGGTATATCGGTATATCCCCTGGTATATTTTCTTCTACCAACCATCCGACCCATGATTGTCTCTGTCCCTGATGCTCCTGTGACCAGTCTAATATGCTTTGTGCATGTGGATCGCTGGATCTTTCTCGTTAGGGACTGGGCGAGGACCACTTGTCATTGTTGCCATTCTGATCAGCCTGGGGATCCTTCCAGTGCCCTGATCAGGGTTGGGGTCCTTTGGCCCGCTTGTGGTAGGGTGTCTGCTCTGGCTGTTCTGCCTGACCCAGATCCATCCTTTCTGCTGCCTACATTTTTAATTTATGTGTGCCAGTTTTTTAATTGTGTATATTGTTTATTTTGTATTTCATATCTTGTGTATTTTAATGTTGCCCTTGTACCACATGGGCACCTTGGGAGAGCAATGCCGGTGGATTGAAAGGTCTACCCAGGTTAAATAAGAATGAAATGAATAAAATGCTCATTAAAATCTGATGGGCAAGAAGTGATGGGTTAGTGTTGAAAACCACCATTAATATTGGAATGATGGTGGTTACATTATGTGCACATCAATATGAGGGTTAAGCACTACCTTTGTGAGTTAAAGCTTTCTGCCTCTCAACCCTCAAATACATCTTTAATAATTATAAGATTTTGTTATTGTCCATCAAACACACTACTGTTTTCTGATATGACTGAACTTGGAAAAGTTGCATGCAATCAGAATACAAAATGCGGATTATGAGACTTATTTATGTTCTCTAGTCAGTCCCTAGGTGCCTGTCATTTACAGTGTGCATAGTTTGAGCATCTATTTGGTTTGAGAACAACACATGTCAAAATCAAACAGTACCTCCCTGGGGTGAACAATAGAATATGCAACATCCTTTTACTCAAGCCTATTTTGATATTCTAGGTATCACTTCATGTTTTATTTTCATCAGGTCATGTCTTATTTTGATGGAAACAAATGTTGTTTTTCTATCTCCATCTCCCATAGGCTTGACATACAGCTGATGTGGCACATTTAAAGCTCTTTGCATGTACCCAGAGATTTGCAATAATTGATGTCAAGTACTACATCTAAAAACAATCACTTCAGAATGTTGCTCAATCAATTACAACATACTTACTTAAATGGGTTTTTTTTCTGAATTGATTAAAAATGTTATTCAGTAAACAAAAATTGACATAAAAAAGCCAAAAACAATAATTTTTCTGTTCGATATCGTTACTCCGTCTGCAAGCGTTTAAAGTTGGTACAGATGCAGGGAGATACGTGTAGAACTTTCTGAGTTAAAGCTTTTTGCCTCTCAACCCTCAAATACATCTTTAATAATTACAAGATTTTGTTATTGTCCATCAAAAACACTACTGTTTTCTGATATGACTGAACTTGGAAAAGTTGCATGCAATCAGAATATAAAATGTGGATTATGAGACTTATTTCTGTTCTCTAGTCATTCCCTAGGTGCCTGTCATTTACAGTGTGCATAGTTTGAGCATCTATTTGGTTCGAGAATAACACATGTCAAAATCAAACAGTACCTCCCTGGGGTGAACAATAGAATATGCAACATCCTTTTACTCAAGCCTATTTCTAGGTATCACTTCATGTTTTATTTTCATCAGGTCATGTCTTATTTTGATGGAAACAAATGTTGTTTTTGTATCTTTGTCTCCCATAGGTTTGACATACAGCTGATGTGGCACATTTAAAGCTCTTTGCATGTACCCAGAGATTTGCAATAATTGATGTCAAGTACTACATCCAAAAACAATCAACTTCAGAATGTTGCTCAATCAATTACAAAATACTTACTAAAATGAATTGGTTTTTTTCTGAATTGATTTAAAATGTTATTCAGTAAACAAAAATTGACATAATAAAGCCAAAAACAATAATTTTTCTGTTTGATATCGTTACTCCGTCTGCAAGTGGTTAAAGTTGGTACATATGCAGGTAGATACATGTAGAACTTTCTGAGTTAAAGCTTTTTGCCTCTCAACCCTCAAATATATCTTTAATAATGATAAGATTTTGTTATTGTCCATCAAAAACACTACTGATTTCTGATATGACTAAACTTGGAAAAGTTGTATGCAATCAGAATACAAAATGTGGATTATGAGACTTATTTCTGTTCTCTAGTCATTCCCTAGGTACCTGTCATTTACAGTGTGCATAGTTTGAGCATCTATTTGGTTCGAGAATAACACATGTCAAAATCAAACAGTACCTCCCTGGGGTGAACAATAGAATATGCAACATCCTTTTACTCAAACCTATTTTGGTATTCTTTGTATCACTTCATGTTTTATTTTCATCAGGTCATGTCTTATTTTGATGGAAACAAATGTTGTTTTTCTATCTCCATCTCCCATAGGTTTGACATACAGCTGATGTGGCACATTTAAAGCTCTTTGCATGTACCCAGAGATTTGCAATAATTGATGTCAAGTACTACATCCAAAAACAATCAACTTCAGAATGTTGCTCAATCAATTACAAAATACTTACTAAAATGATTTGGTTTTTCTGAATTGATTTAAAATGTTATTCAATAAACAAAAATTGACATAAATAAGTCAAAAACAATAATTTTTTCTGTTTGATATCGTTACTCCGTCTGCAAGTGGTTAAAGTTGGTACATATGCAGGTAGATACATGTAGAACTTTCTGAGTTAAAGCTTTTTTGTTTATTTCTTCTTTATACTGGGTCCATATTCAGGGGAAAATTTAAGTATTCCCCTGTTCTTCCATATGGCCTTTTTTGCCTCTCAACCCTCAAATACATCTTTAATAATGATAAGATTTTGTTATTGTCCATCAAAAACACTACTGTTTTCTGATATGACTGAACTTGGAAAAGTTGTATGCAATCAGAATACAAAATGTGGATTACGAGATTATTTCTGTTCTCTAGTCATTCCCTAGGTACCTGTCATTTACAGTGTGCATAGTTTGAGCATATTTCTGGTTTGAGAATAACACATGTCAAAATCAAACAGTACCTCCCTGGGGTGAACAATAGAATATGCAACATCTTTTTACTCAAGCCTATTTTGGTATTCTAGGTATCACTTCATGTTTTATTTTCATCAGGTCATGTCTTATTTTGATGGAAACAAATGTTGTTTTTGTATCTCCATCTCCCATAGGTTTGACATACAGCTGATGTGGCACATTGAAAACTCTTTGCATGTACCCAGAGATTTGCAATAATTGATGTCAAGTACTACATCCAAAAACAATCAACTTCAGAATGTTGCTCAATCAATTACAAAATACTTACTAAAATGATTTGTTGTTTTTTCTGAATTGATTTAAAATGTTATTCAATAAACAAAAATTGACACAAAAAAGCCAAAAACAATAATTTTTTCTGTTTGATATCGTTACTCCATCTGCAAGTGGTTAAAGTTGGTACAGATGCAGATAGATATGTGTAGAACTTTCGGAGTTAAAGCTTTTTGCCTCTCAACCCTCAAATACATCTTTAATAATGATAATAATGATAAGATTTTGTTATTGTCCATAAAAACACTACTGTTTTCTGATATGACTTAACTTGGAAAAGTTGCATGCAATCAGAATACAAAATGTGGATTATGAGATTATTTCTGTTCTCTAGTCATTCCCTAGGTGCCTGTCATTTACAGTGTGCATAGTTTGAGCATCTATTTGGTTCGAGAATAACACATGTCAAAATCAAACAGTACCTCCCTGGGGTGAACAATAGAATATGCAACATCCTTTTACTCAAGCCTATTTCTAGGTATCACTTCATGTTTTATTTTCATCAGGTCATGTCTTATTTTGATGGAAACAAATGTTGTTTTTCTATCTCCATCTCCCATAGGCTTGACATACAGCTGATGTGGCACATTTAAAGTTCTTTGCATGTATCCAGAGATTTGCAATAATTGATGTCAAGTACTACATCCAAAAACAATCAACTTCAGAATGTTGCTCAATCAATTACAAAATACTTACTAAAATGATTTGTTTTTTTCTGAATTGATTAAAAATGTTATTCAATAAACAAAAATTGACATAAAACAGCCAAACACAATAATTTTTCTGTTTGATATCATTACTTTATCTGCAAGTGGTTAAAGTTGGTACAGATGCAGGTAGCTTTAAAGCTTTTTGCCTCTCAACCCTGAAATACATCTTAAATAATGATAAGATTTTGTTATTGCCCATCAAAAACACTACTGTTTTCTGATATGACTGAACTTGGAAAAGTTGCATGCAATCAGAATACAAAATGCGGATTATGAGACTTATTTATGTTCTCTAGTCATTCCCTAGGTGCCTGTCATTTACAGTGTGCATAGTTTGAGCATCTATTTGGTTCGAGAATAACACATGTCAAAATCAAACAGTACCTCCCTGGGGTGAACAATAGAATATGCAACATCCTTTTACTCAAGCCTAGTTTGGTATTCTAGGTATCACTTCATGTTTTATTTTCATCAGGTCATGTCTTATTTTGATGGCAACAAATGTTGTTTTTGTATCTCCGTCTCCCATAGGTTTGACATACAGCTGATGTGGCACATTTAAAGCTCTTTGCATGTATCCAGAGATTTGCAATAATTGATGTCAAGTACTACATCCAAAAACAATCAACTTCAGAATGTTGCTCAATCAATTACAAAATACTTACTTAAATGATTTGTTTTTTTCTGAATTGATTTAATATGTTATTCAATAAACAAAGATTGACATAAAAAGCGAAAAACAATAATTTTTCTGTTTGATATCGTTACTCCGTCTGCAAGTGGTTAAAGTTGGTACATATGCAGGTAGATACATGTAGAACTTTCTGAGTTAAAGCTTTCTGCCTCTCAACCCTCAAATATATCTTTAATAATGATAAGATTTTGTTATTGTCCATCAAAAACACTACTGTTTTCTGATATGACTGAACTTGGAAAAGTTGTATGCAATCAGAATACAAAATGTGGATTACAAGACTTATTTCTGTTCTCTAGTTATTCCCTAGGTGCCTGTCATTTACAGTGTGCATAGTTTGAGCATCATTCTGGTTCGAGAATAACACATGTCAAAATCAAACAGTACCTCCCTGGGGTGAACAATAGAATATGCAACATCCTTTTACTTAAGCCTATTTTGGTATTCTGGGTATCACTTCATGTTTTATTTTCATCAGGTCATGTCTTATTTTGATGGAAACAAATGTTGTTTTTGTATCTCCGTCTCCCATAGGTTTGACATACAGCTGATGTGGCACATTTAAAGCTCTTTACATGTACCTAGAGATTTGCAATAATTGATGTCAAGTACTACATCTAAAAACAATCAACTTCAGAATGTTGCTCAATCAATTACAAAATACTTACTTAAATGATTTATTTTTTCTGAATTGATTTAAAATGTTATTCAATAAACAAAGATTGACATAAAAAGCGAAAAACAATAATTTTTCTGTTTGATATCGTTACTCCGTCTACAAGTGGTTAAAGTTGGTACAGATACAGGTAGATACATGAATAGCATCATAGACTTGTTTGATACAGTGGAAGTCACATTCCTAGCCAGAAGGTATTTTACACTGGAGATAATTGTTACGTCAAATCTTTGCCAAATCTAGAACAGTGTTGCTACAGTGTGTAGTTTATTCTCAGAATTAGGTGACTTAAATATGGTGTGCTACTGATCATAATTATAATCATTCCATGCTTGGCTAAGATTAGGCCACCTTTGAGAGGACTATGTTGGGAGATTTTTCTCATAGTTTTGCCATTTTTTTAAAAGTATGTCAAGTGTCTCAATTTTTCAGAACAATTGTAGCAACATTGTAAATTTTTGCTTCACAAATCGTTTTGTAACCCAGTTTAAATCTGTTTTATTTAAAAAACAATTGATGCAATTCAGTTGCATCTAGTACTGTGTAGATATAGCTGTTGTTAAGAGCTGTTATTTATTCATTCAGTTGTGCATCAGAAATTGTCCACATATGATGTCTTCTTTAATGCTCTGCGTGCTAGCCATGCGCTTTAATGGAAAAAGTTAAAGTTTTGAAATATTTTCTCAAAATATCAAGAGCTATCTTAAGAACTACTAAATCAATACTAGGCTTATTTGTACTCATTTTAATGCATTTTTCATTCTGATTCAAAATATGGTCATGAAAATTTACCTTTCTGGAATTTTTGAAATTTTTTGAAACTTGTCGACTGCAGTCAACACCCCCGTGAAGAGAATTAAATACTTACTGACCTGGATATTTTGAAAGACTTCTAATTTTCTACACAAGTATTTGCTATTTCTGATTTGAAATAGTATCGATCACTCCTTAAAGTGTGCCAACAACTTTGAATAGAACAAAAAAGTTACACAGTTACAAAAGTAAGCATGTGAGGAGTTTTTCCATTGTGACGGACTTCTCACATTTCCAGTTCTCCGCTGTAATGTTCGGTTCTTGGCTGTGATTTTCGGCTTTGTCCTCCTGGATGTTTTCTGCACCAGACGACGATGCTGCTGAAAATGTGTCGCTGTATCGGTTGCAACAGAAAAGGCTAGAAAATGTTCAAAAGATGTCAGACTGGCCTATACTGTGGCTTGGCAGAAGTTATGGCAACACTGAGGCCAAGAAAAAAAATGTTTGCTTGCCCTCAAATGAACTTTAACAATTGGGTCGGTCAGGTTTTTTTTTTTTCTTTTTTTAAAAATTACTAGCAAACACTACTGTTTGTATTAATTAAGGCTCAACATATGAAAAATGAGACAATTTTGGTGTCAAAAAGAATCAACTAACATTACAAAACAACTAAAATGTTGAACACAAGCTCTAAACTACATTTTTTACATCTTCAGAATACAAAAATTTGAAAAGAAAAAAAAAACTTTTTCAGGAATTTCCAAAAATAGGGTCGGTATTCTTTTGTACAGTAAATAGAAAAAAACACCTTTTTTCTGATTTCCAAAATTAGGGTCGGTCGGTTGAGGGCAAGCAAACATCTTGTCTATGGGATTTCTTACTAACTGGGAAGATTAATGCAAGTAACTTTCATCCACATTTGTTTAGCACCTTAAGGTAATTTTATTATTGTTTACTATATTTAGTAACATGCTTTCATCTGGACACCCCACCTACACAACAGTGGTGGACAACTTTTTGTGTCAGGTGTATAAAATATCAAAAGTATCTGTCCATCTTCAGATCTAACTAAGTAATCAGTAGGCATACAATACGTGTGAAGTTGGTCCAATAATTTCGAAGAAGTAACCATCCCTGTTACCCAGATCTACTTTGGTGGGTAATATTACCAGTATTCCATGACCAGTGATGACAGTGGTTGATATTACAAATATATAAACAACCCAATAAAGCTTACTGATTTAGTTTTGTTATTGTAAGAATTACGTAGCCTAGGGGAGTGGACGTTTTATTGATATTGGCTAAACCATATCCTGAGGATTGGATAGAGATGAGGTATGGTCAGTTTAATATACCAGCCTTGTGCAAATATTGAATTATTACCAATTCTATATTTGCATTACTATACTTGGAATTGGTTTTTGATGCATATATTAATATGTCATGAAGTGATAAAATGTACAAAATAAAGTATATTTTCTGCATTTAGCTATTATTTATTGGGCTCAAATTTTGGTCATGTTAATTATCCCCAGACACTGAAATGACAAAACACTCACACCAAAAATTGGGCCTCTTGTCAGCGATCCCATTTCAGCCGCAGGGATCATTTTGTGTTTCATTTGATGAGCAAATTAAACTGAATTATCTTAGGAGAGATAGTTATTAGATCAAAACAATATTGCTGGTTTGCCACTTTTCAGACTTGACCCAAATTTGATAAAACCTTGGTCAGCTTTTCTAAGAAAGGACTTGAAGTTGTTTGCAAAAAGTTGTAAACATGAAATTACGTCCCCAGAAAAATAAAAAAATAAAACTTATATCAGGTTTGATATGATTGATGATATCAAAATTGAAATTTAAAGCTCTGATATTCCATAAATTCAAACATTACTTTTGCTGTCAACCATGGAAACCAAAATTTAAGCTCCAATATTTTAACTGCTGTCTACTAAAGATAGCAAAATCAAACCTATATTGTGAAAGATATTACATTATCATGTCAATTGTGGAAATCAAAATGTTGTTTAAAGTTCTATTATTATAAGTGATATCTACTAAAGATAACAGAATTTAATTATCTAATTAACTATCTAAGCTAAAGATATTGAGAAGTTCCTTAATTTAAGTGCTATCCACTGAAGATATCATTTAAAAAAAATTGATTAAAGTGCTATCTACTGAAGATAGCATTTTTAAATGTTCCCTAATTTTAAGTGCTATCTACTGAAGATAGCATTTTTAAAGTTCTTTAATTTTAAGTGCTATCTACTGAAGATTGCATTAAAAAAATATTTGATTAAAGTGCTATCTACTGAAGATAGCATTTTTAAAAGTTCCCTAATTTTAAGTGCTATCTACTGAAGATAGCATTTTAAAAAGTTCCTTAATTTTAAGTGCTAAACTACTGAATATAGCATTTTTAAAAGTTCCTTAATTTTAAGTGCTATCTACTGAAGATAGCATTTTAAAATGTTCCTTAATTTTAAGTACTATCTACTGAAGATAGCATTTTAAAAAGTTCCTTAATTTTAAGTGCTATCTACTGAAGATAGCATTTTAAAAGTTCCTTAATTTTAAGTGCTATCTACTGAAGATAGCATTTAAAAAAGTTCCTTAATTTTAAGTGCTATCTACTGAAGATAGCATTTTAAAAAGTTCCTTAATTTTAAGTGCTATCTACTGAAGATAGCATTTTAAAAAGTTCCTTAATTTTAAGTGCAATCTACTGAAGATAGCATTTTAAAAGGTTCCTTAATTTTAAGTGCTATCTACTGAAGATAGCACTTTAAAAAGTTCCTAAATTGTAAGTGCTATCTACTGAAGATAGCAGAATTTAGCAAGAAAAACTGGAAGGTTAAACTATGTATTAATAAAATCATATGGTTTCAACAGTTTTTCTGTCACAACATATTTTTTAAAAGAGGAAACAGAAAAGTGATCCAGTGTGGGAGATGAACCCAGGGTCTCATGTTTGTGACATTTGTGCCTATGAGGTGTCCCTCAACCCTCCCTCCATATTTTCAGTTCTAATAGTTCAGGTGTTATCTACATGGACATGTAGGGCGAATTTCTCGACGGGTGGCTTAGCAATTGGCTTGTCTAGCCTCAAGGCTTAAAAGGTCGTAAGACCAGGCTTAACTGAAAACGTATTTCCCGAAGCACGGCTACCATAGCCTCAAGGCTTCGTTAGCCCCTGGGCCAGGCTTGTAGGATTAGCCCCAGGCTTCAGTAAAATTTGCATTTCTCGAAATCAGTCTTCTGTAGCCGTAGTCTACACAAGCCTGTTAGACCAGGCTTACAGCGGCTTTTCTTGGCCCTGCCTCAGAGCAGGTCTTAGGTCGTAAGCCTTGTCTATTTCAATTTACAAATTATTTAAATTGTAACATAAAGTTTATCTTTCATATTTTTGACGGTCTTTCAATTAACATGAGTAAGCAATCGCGTAACTGGGGGGGGGGGAGGAGCTCTTGCCCCCCCCCATGAAAAAGGTACATTAGGCCTACTTCTGAGAGTTTTTAATTAACCTCATATTTGGTCATTTTAACCTTAAAAACTCAATTTTTAAGGTTAAATAAATTGCATTTATCCCACTTTTGTACCATTTGCCTATATGTCACCAGCTTTAATAGCTTAAATATGGCATTTGTACCATAATATTTTTTCAATCCCACCCCCCCCCCATGTCAAAAAGAAATCTCACGCCAATGTTCGAGGACACATTCCAAGCAGATCCCATAACTCCTCAGACCCACTCCACCCCTTCCAAACCCAAACAGCATGAACGATGCCTGCCCCTCATTTATTATGTTTTCCCCCGCTTTCCCACACCCCACCCCCAAATGTACACCCCACCCCCTTCAAATCATCATGAAGACCTATATGATACCACCTGTCCCTATCCAAGCCTTAATAGTTTGATACTCGTACTTTTCATAAGTAGGCCTATTACAATATTATTCTGGAGTGCCTATATTATACCAGGTTGGACATCAATTTAATACAATAGAAGGACAAAATTGATAAAGATATAGTAAATATTGCGATAATGAGACGGCAACCGTGTTAGTACGGTAAACCGTGAGGACCACAGCTTATGTATACATCTACCTCCAACAGCCTATGCAATTAAGTCGCCGGTTGAAAGGGACGAGGTTGTCAAGCGTTAAGCCTGCAAGTCCACTAAGACTAGGTTGAATTTGCGATGAAGAAATCCGGCTAGAGTTAAGACTCGGGCTTCGAGAGCGGGCTAGGCTTAGTAGCCTCAAGGCCACCTTAAGACTACGGCTTAATAAGACTCCTATCGGGAAACTCGCCCTAAGAGATTTTTCAACTCCAAACTACACTATTCCCACACTTGTCAATTTTCTCCACTTTTAGAATATTGACTTATTTAGTAACTAACTACCCCTGACAATGAATAAGCTTGATGCTGTATTTTCATTTCAAGAGGCAAATCTGAATTCTGTATGCCTGAGCACACTCCTGTTACATGCAAATCCAATAGGGGACATGAATCAAAGATGTACATTAACTTTCAATTTACTTCATATTATTTTGTTGATATTTTTGAATAGAAAATGTTCCCTGATTTCTCAACCATTTTTAACATGTTTTTAAGCATGTTAAAAACAAGTGACTTCAGGAATATTTTTACAGATTAGTTTGGTCCTTGGCAAAGTACCTTAAAGTTAAATAATGTAAGCTTCAATGTTAAATAAAGTAAGCTTCAATGTTTAAGATCCCATATCATATATTTTATCACTGCTTATTCCCAAAATTTCAGTTGATTCTGATTTTGGGTTTGCGAGTTATGCATGATTATGTGTATTACACTGCTCCATAGGCCACTGTTGTAATTCAAATTTGAACGAAATTCAAATTTGACGATGTGTTTGCTAAACGTATTAATCTGCAAGAAAATTTTGGTACATAAACATTATGTAGCCAGAAGGTTTCCAGTGGTATAAAAATCTCAACTTTTTTGAGAAAAGTGGGGGGATGAGGCTGTGGATCACGAAATGTGATATCTACTGACGATACGACATGTACAGTTCCACACAATGCATGCATAATGTCTGCTTTAGATAAAATGATTATTGCATTCTATACCATTGTCACATTTTGATGCCTACTGAAAACTAGGGGCAAATCCAAGTTTTTGGGATGGGTTATATTCATGTGTCTGAATTTGTATTGCGCAAATTTGGTCATCATCACCTTATTATTTGTCAATTTTATTTCTATTTCTGTTTTTTTTTTTAAATAAGAGGAGGGGCGGAACCATGTGCTCCCCCTGGATATGCAAAAAACGAAAATTCTCCATTAAACATTCCAACTAAAATATGAAGTACAGAATATTATCATAAGATAACATTACACACACTGTGTATAGAATAATGGTAGAATTTATATTCCATACAGCTTGTGTTACCATACCTGTCAAAATAACACACTTCTTGGAAAATATTAGATGCCCTTGCTGTACCATGATAAAATATACTTTGACCTTTTCAGTGATAGTTTATTTTGAGAAATCTGACTTTCTAAAGTGAATTTAGAGAATTTGTAAATTCAGATTGTCAAAACATGTGCATAAAAGTGAAGAACAGGGAGAGATTGTATTGTTTACCACTTTATGAATATTTTCAAGGTTATATATAGCATATTGTAACTGCTGAACCTGATTTCAGTGGCATAGAGTGGGTCATCACATGGGGGGGCCAACCATGATTGGGGCACAGGATCTGAATGGAGTGGGGTGGGCACAAGCCATTTTTCGGTAATTTTCCTATGGGATTATTTAAGATTTCAGATCCATGGGGGGGCAAATACCCCCTGTACCCCTATGATGCTACGCCACTGCCTGGTTTTGAAATATTAACATACTCTCTTAAATTGGCCGATTGAAATACTTCAATCTTTTAGGGATTGATGATAAGAATCAATCTAAATAGATTGAAAAATAGATTGAAATGCTTTTTTGGTTTGACTCTTTTTGTAGACTGATTTCCCTATCCAATCATGTGTTACTCCTAATGTACTGCCAAATGGCATGTGTTTGGAATGAGATTTAAAACTTTTTACAGTGAATATTTTCAATCTTTTTTTCAACTGGAAACGATTTGTCCCTAAATCGGGACGGCAAAAGATTGAAAAGCAATGAAAATCAATCCTTTCTACTGAGAATTCAATCGAAAAAAATTGGCCACTAACTCTAACCGCTAAAAGACTGAGAATCAATCCTTTTGATTGGAAAAAAGTTCAAATCACCCAAATGAATATACAGTTGAAAACGATTTGTCCCTTATTTGGGACGGCAAAAGATTGAAAAATCAATCTTTTTGATTTTTTAGCTTTGGGAGGAAAAAAACATTTATGATGATGGAATTTATACTGTCTACTGAAGATAGCAAAAAGATGATTAATTTTACATCCTAAGGATGGAATAATGATTTTGTTGTCAACAGCTTTGTGAGCTAGCTACCTACAGAAGACAGTGCAATTAATTTCTATTTTATTATTTAACCTAGGATTCAATCACTCTACCTACAGGGCCCAACCCCAGGCAGGGTGCTCAAGTACCCACAATGGGCTATCCATACACCCCTATGATGAAAGACATGATCATAATCTCACACATAGAGGATGTATATTTCAAATTGGAGTCACCCATTCAGGTAACCCCATTTAAAAGTCACACTCCCTAAGTTTAAGATTAAGGACAGTCATGTCTTCCATAGGGGGTGTATGGGTTTCAACTGGAATAGCCCAATATTGTTTAAGAGTTTCCCTGCATCTGCCACACAATTCAAACGCTGTGATGAACAATGAATCATTTTTCATGCTTATTTATTTTTGAAGATGCCAAAATACATTTATATATCCATTTTTGTAGTGCTTTCAGAATTCTCTTTTGATCTAGGAAATCTTTTATCAGGATGTTATTTTTTAAAATGTGAAACTACATCTAGGCATTACCAGTGTATCATGAATTGAATGTCAAGTAGAAACTGATGGCAATGAAGTGAGCACATAATAACAAAGGAGTAGGAGTACAGGACTATTCAATGGGAAATACGATACCAGAAACAGCATGCTAAACACTGAATCTATGTGGGTGCTGGTAAAGGTAATTTACAGCTCCTTGGTAGTGCCTCCCTTTATGTGCCATCAATATTAAATTAGTCAGTTGGTATGGTTTAGCTTGTAAGCGCTGAATTTCATTGGTTCCATGTATTGTCCTGTATCACATAGTAGACTGCAGTGTCCGCATCACTGCGAAAAAGGTTGTCGAGGTGCGTGCTAGGCACGCTTATGTAGTGCATTGTAGGCGTATGGTGTAATACGCCACACAGTGCATGCAAGTGAATTTGTAGACAAGTTTGTTCATTTTAGAAGAAGGTGGGTTTTCATGATTGTAACTTAGTTTTTGCCTAAAAGTAAAATAGGTTCTAACTATTAAAATAATATTGAACTGATTATGAATGAGTAGAAACAATATGAATTTTTGTTTTTTTCTATCCTCTACCATGTGAAACTCGACATGCAGGTCCAATATATTATCCATTATTTACTACTCAAAATATTGGACCTACCTGTCACCGTAGAGGATAGTTATTGATATTCTCTAATTAATTGTATACCATTGAGAATGTACTCGGCACCAATTTGTGTAACATTAGTTGGCTTTTATAGTAAAGATAGTTCAGTAACAAATTATGAGAGAGAATGCTGTATTAAGACATCTGTAAACTATTAGTCTATATTATATAGCACCATAATGTCCCACGTTGTACATCATTAAAGTTAGATGTACCACGGAACCCATAATAATGTACAGTCACAGTGCGTATGATACCTGTTCTGTTTTTATAAATGAATCTTCTCTTTGTATGATTAATGAGAAGAAATCTTAATTAAAAGCCACATTTATTGCTTTATCTTGCCACATTGACCTTGATTCGTGACAGCCACACCTTTGAATAGCATGGGTAATTATTTTATCACTGTGTGCTAGTTATTTGTAAATGTGTTAAATGCCTTTTAGTCGGAAACTCCTCAAAGTGATCTAGTTTATTTGATTAATTTAATGATTTCATTGTTGTTTTAAAATTGTAATTCATAAGAAAAGCAAAATCGTCTTAAAGTGTTTGTCACTATCCTCATATTTTTACAGTAAGAATGTATAAACACAAAAAGTTGATGTTACAACACTTCAAATTCACAGAACATCTTGGATGCATTCATGTAACACCTTTTTAACTTGAGCAAAATAAAAATATGAATACTAATGTAACATGTTTGTTTTTAATGCAATTTATATTTTATACTCATTTATTATATTTTTATACTTTTATAATTTCCATGGAGTAACCATCTTGAAAGATTGATTGAATGTTTTACAATAGGGGGTGCCACAGGGGCATGGGGAAATGCCCCCAGTCAGAACTCTTGCCCCCCTGTTACCCCCCAGAAAAAAACCCAAATTACAAAAATTTCCTCCACTTTTTGTGGTAATTTTGTTCAAAATTTGTTGATTTTGCCCCCCCTGAAATTCACCTTGCCCTCCTAATGCCCCCCCCCCCTGAAAAATTTCCTGGCGCCGCCACTGGGCACATCCACATGGAGGGCTATTTGCTTAATGGCTTAAAGGCTATATATATCTTAAAATGGTCTTGTGGATACACATGTGATAACATATTACCAACTCATGTTCATTGTTACTTGAATAAATGATGATAAATGTGAATGGTTGAGCTATTGGTCATTCCGTTGGTTGGTCAACTGATTGATAATCAATGATGACCAATTTTGCTGATGGTCAAAGTTTTGTATAAAGACACCTTGATTGATTGATTGAATATGCTTCTCGAATGGTGTAAAAAGAAGTTGTAACTTCTTTTTGAAATAAATGGCAGTATACATTTAATTAATTAATTTTTTTTTAAATTACCTGGGTGACATGTTCAGAAACTATGTTGACCCAAGCAAGGGGTGTAGCCCAAACATGAACACATCCGTCTTAGGTTTTACTGACCCAAGCGCCCCCATGCTGTCCTAAGTTTATTAATCCTGCGACTTGTTTTCACTGGCATTTTGGCAGTTGTGATGCTATTCCACCTTTGCCGATAAAAGCTTTGTGACTGATTGCCTGGTCGGTTGGTCGGACGGTGGTTTATCGGTCGATCAGTCTGTCAATCCATTGGTTGATCAATTGATCAAATGATGTGCATAGAGGAATTAAAGAGAGGTTAGTATGTATTGAATTCCCAACTTTATGGTTAATGAAGTTTTAATCAGACTAATTAAGGCTATATCCTGCAAACACCAAATGTTGTCTACATAATTCACAAAAGGTTAAAAAGGGTCTTTCTGGTATGAAGTTTTAATCAGACTAATTAAGGCTATACCCTGCAAACACAAAATGTTGTCTACATTATGCACAAAAGGTTAGAAAAGGTCTTTCTGGTATGAAGTTTTTATCAGACTAATTAAAGCTATACCTTGCAAGCACAAAATGTTGTCTACCTTATTCCTGGGCCTTATTCACAAAAGGTCAGAGAAGATTACCAATGTTTCTATGTCATGTTATGTAAATGGTGTACAACATTGAAAAACATTTTTGAAAACTAACTGTAAAACATTCTAACATAATCTTAATTTAAGTGTTGACAAAGTATTTTGCAACACATGTTTGTAAAAAATTTTACAATAACATATTTTGACAACATTTTATAAATGTTCTTGTAGTGTTTTTTTCGAATGTTGTTATGACCTTTGTAAAAGTGAACATTTAATGTTATTAAAACGTTTTGATCAAAACCAAAACCTAAAAATATAACCTGCTTAAAATTGTTTTGTATTTGCTGGGTATGTTGTTAGTGGCTTACAGCCATGTGCTTTTGCATGTGAGGATAATTATGTGTTTCTGTTTTTACTTTTTACCTCTACATGGAGACTGAAGAAGTTGAGATAAAAGCCACCTAATTGCTTGTTTTGAATCAATTGTACCCATGAATGTGAGAACATGTGGGAATTTACATTAAAACAGTGCACTATTTGGCTTCATCAACGGGTTCATCAAACGCATATGAAGAATATCAAAAGGACAATTTGCATGTATATAAATAGTATAAAATAGTATGCCATTTTGAATGAAGGAAGGAAGAAATTTAGTGGATGCATGAATAAATGAATGAATAAATGTAAAAAAATGAATTCATGAAAGGATGAATGATTAAATAAATGGATATATTAATGAATTTTTATGAAAGAGCAAATGTATGGATTGATGAATAAATGTTTGAAGTAATTAAGGGTTTATGATTGATTGATTGCTTGATTGGCCAAGTTGAAATCAAATTCGCTGTCATAGTGCACGTTAGTAACCATTGGTTACTGCTCCAAGCCTGGGCTCATACACCTGTTCCGAATTTTGATATGCCATAGGCTTTGTGTTGTGATCATTTCGATCGGTGGTTCGTAACAAAGAAAGCGTGATCCAGTTGGCCTAGCAACGGTCATATTGTAACATGCACTACGACAGCGAATAAATGACTTGTGTGTTGCAGCTGATGTACTATATAAGCAGGGTTCGAATTCGGCTGTATCGCATAGCAGTTTGCTCCACATTTTGAAGTAACTGCTACCCAATTTTGCATTTGTATAGCACTTTTTATAGTGCTTTAGTATATGGAAGTATCCTGATTATGATGAATTAGCCAAAAACTGCTACACAATTTTTTAAACGAATTTGAACCCTCTATATAAGTACATAAATGCTGAGGTATCAGGTATTAGCTTTACTTTGGCTTGCAATATGCAATTTATAAAGTTAAAAACAATTGACCATTTCAGGAAAATCCCATAATTCTTGCAGTTAGACCTGTAATTGAAATGCGGAGTAATGATGTTTGCTAAACAATGTGCACATCGGTATGACATCAAATGACAACATCTCTGGTCTAACTGCAAAGAATTATGGGGTTTATTGAAAAGGTCAATAGCTAGCTATCTTGTGATAATAAGCTAAGATTGAAATTGTCTTTTTCAATTAATGTGGACATTACATTTGATAGCACTGTCTGTTTGCTTGCCCTAGATAGAGGGAATGACACTCGGCTGAATAATGACGTTGATGCAATGCGATATTCCAGTTAAAATCCATACACCCCTATGGAAGACATAACCTTTATCTTCCACACAGGTAGTGTGATTTTCAAATGGGGTTACCTGAATGGGTGACTCCATATGAAATCTACACTCCCTGTGTGTGAGATTAAGGTCATGTCTTCACAGTGGTGTATGGATTTCAAATAGAACAGCCCATTTTGAATTGGCAAGATGTTGATGAACTCACAGTAGATTTGTGCCCCAGAAACTTTGGATGCAGTTATTTCAGAGCATGAAATGGTGCGGGTTTAGAGTGACATATCAGTGCCAAAGACATTGTGTGGTGCATTCATGAAGACTTAACATGAAGCTTGTATAACCTTAATTTGCATCCACAACCTGCGTACAACAGTCCTGGGTGCTAAACACTTGCTATTTATATTGTGAGCTCCGTCAACAAACATGGCGTCGCTGCGTGTTACATGGACCAACAATAGCAATGATGCGATGTCGCGCTGCCAATAGTTTAGTGGAGAGAAATATGATATGAGTGTGGTTAAAGTGGCTTCGTCTGAGTTTGGGTAGTGTCGATGCAGGCGATGCAATACTCCAGGAATACTAAGTGGCATTGCAGTTGGATGAGATATAAAATCTATGGACAGATTGAGAGACAAAAAGCCTGTAGAATTTATGTGACCAACTACGATGAACTAGGTGTGAAAGTTTGTACAGTTGTAATTTTAAATTTTTTAGATTTTTAATTGCAACAATGTACAAAAATCCCCAGGGGCCATTCACATAAATGGTCTGTACACATGCGTGACCAAAAAAACAAGTAAAAAGGGGTGTTTTTTTTTAGGCAAGGCAAGTTATCCGTGTGACGCATTTAGGGTCTTAAAAACACTGATTTTCAAGAATAAGAGTAGTTTTTTGAAACTGAACAACTTGCTCAGGGTACCTTTTCAAATTTTTGGTAAATTACGAGTCCAAAAATGGTACATTTTCTTCATTTTTACTAGCCAAAAACTCAAGAGGGGGTAAATTCGATATTAAATAACCTTATTAAAGAGTAGATGCTATTGAGATGTGGTGTTACAGGAGGCTTCTACGAGTGACATGGAAAGACAGGAGAACAAATTCCTGGATCCTCGACAAGATTGGTACAAGTCTAACCATCAGAAGCGGCATAATGGAGAAAGCTGAAGTACTTTGGCCATATTGTCAGGAAACATGGAGGTGTAGAAAAACAGATTTTGCAAGGGGCTATGGAAGGCAAGCGAGGAAGAGGGCGTCCACCAACATCTTGGACTAATGGCGTGAAGCTGGTTTCTAACCAGGGAATGCAAGGTGCAACGCCTTGGCATCAGATCGAGTGAGATGGCGTACTCTTGTGAAGACCACAGCAGCGCTACACAGTGCCACCTGACACAGAGAGAGAGAGATTAAGGAGCTAAATTTGCTAGGGTAAAACTTGTTTAGGGGGTGTTTGGTCATGCATGCATACGCTACCAGTGGCGTAGCATCATAGGGGCACGGGGGGAACATGCCCCCCCCAATTGATCTGAAATTTTAAAAATCCCCATGGGAAAATGGCAGAAAACGGCTTGTGCCCCCCAATCAGACCCGGTGCCCCTCAATCATGGTCGGTGCCCCCACAATATGATGACCAACACTATGCCACTATGCCCCCCGGACAAAAATAAGCTATAAAAACAACTTGTTGCATAGAATGTGCTAAAAATACACAAATGGTAGATTTTTTTTCATCTCTGAGAAAATTCTTTATCAAAGACATTAGTTTGCTCATCCCATGAGAGCAACACTTGCACCATCCAAAAATGATAGTGCAGATGTGTGTAGAGACATTGGCTGATATAGGCATAATCTTGGTATCAAAAATATCATTGCAGATTATTTCGGAGGCTTACAGCTTGCACTTCAAGCACTTTCATGGTCTGCTTGTGCTGAAAATCTTACTTAGGCGACGAAAAAAAAAAAACCCTGTTCTACGGGCGAACGGACCTTTCAAGTAATGTCGGTCGGTCGGCCTTTTTTTTTCTTTTTCTTTTTAATGACCCCAAAAAATCACCAAAATCTGTAAATAATTTGCAATTTGAGAAAATACAAAAAAAAAAAATCTGAAATTTGGGTCGGCATTCATTTCGTTATGAACACGGCAGAGTGCCGAATAAGCAAAATTGCTGTTCTGAGTAAATGGCGTTGAAAATCTTGGTACCATTTTATTGGTCCTTCTAAAAATTTAGAACATTAAATGAGCACTCATTTGAAATGTATATTATAGAAGTGAATGTACATGATTTATTTGCAATACTCTCATGTTTTGAAACAATCGATATATCCACTCAAAACGCGTTTTAACAGCTATTCGGCTTTATGCTGTATCAACAATGTCTCTATCACCGCGCAGAGAGTCGTATTCGGGGTCGAATACGCATTCAGCTATGTGTGAACCATAGCACAAATCCTTGATTTGGGGCTTTTGTGTAAAAATTACTGCTTGTCCCAAGGCGATGTAGAATTAACTTGGTATGTAAGTTATAAATAGTCATCCCTGTAATATTTAGCAAAAACTCGAAGAGTTTTAAGCAAAAATAATAATATTAGCCTATATTTTGCGTATGATTTTCTGGGATTTTCCAATTTCACCGGGGGCACTCACAATATTAAGCCACAGCGATATCATGTGGGGAATGTTTGTACTTATTTTGATATCACTGAATAGAGGATACCTACAGATATACGTTGGGATCAAATATTTAATATAGGACATTTAATATAGAAAATTTGGGGTTTCCAGCTATACAATACTGTAGATCCACCTGATTTGTACAGTTAAGTATACGATTTGTGTCTTTGCCGAATTCATTAATCGCAGTTAGGCGCGATTTGTCCAAATCAAGATTTCAATATCTACGTCGGTGAGTAAGATTTATCATTACTTTTTGTTGGAAATAAAAGATAACCTGAAACATAATCATAAGCATACAAAAACTCAATTTGCTCAAAATTCTCGATTCGTCACTCTGCCGATTTGTACAGGAACATTTTTAATTTTTTTCCCCAATTTGTTCAAAATCTGGGTCGGTCAGGCCCGTAGAACAGGGTTTTCTTTTTTCGTCGCCTAATGCAATAATTTTTGCCCTAGTTTTTGAATCAATGAGTCTTGTCTGTGGCCCCAGCAACCTCCAGGCTCATATCCTTGTCAGTTCCAGGTCAACGTCCTTTGTAACATGTTGTAATGATGATAATGATGAGTGATGATGATAATGATGATGATGATAATGTCCATTTAATGAGTGTACTACTTATAATGGCATTAGGTTTTAGAACAATGCAATGCATTATAACAGTATCTACTATCTTTTGTCACACAGATAATAATAACAACAATGATGACAAAAGAGGCTGCATACAAAAATAGACACTGTTTCCAAGAATTTCCCCCAGGATGGAAATATGCATTAAAACATATCATGATAGCATCTTAATGCCTTCCCTGAAGGAGTAAGCCATCCACACAGAGTTGCCAAACCAGTCATTTGGTAGCCCAATTAGGCCACTTTACCAGAGTTTCCCGACTGTTGAGAAAATTTGCCTCTGGTGATATTCATATTTGGTATAGTTTTTGTCCCATTGAAACCAGTTGTAAAGAGCCAAATTAGGTTCCTTTTCAGTGAGTTGGACCTGCGATTTGGACTGGGCATTTGGCAATCCTGCATTCATTATGCTGCCTATTGCTGCCGGTGTACATTTCTGTAAGAGACATTTGGGATAAACACAGGACAAGGGCCATTTGCCTTCATGCAGTTTGATTGATTTGAAAATTCATTTTACCTCATTCACAGCATTGAAATTTTTAAAAATATCTGTGGTTTATGACCATTTAAGTTTGGCTCATTATTCTAGAAATTAATTTGGATGAACTCAGCTGCCAACAGCATGATTGATGATTCTCTGTGTACACTATGAATACCTGTGTGTGGGTAACATGGAAATGAGTCCAACCATGCCAACTCATGATTGGTTAGTATTTTCATTAAGGGGGCAGGCAGGATCACTCAAATTAGGAAATTTTAGAGATTGTTTTGTATTGTATCTTTAAAAGTAATGATGATAAATATATAAAAGTATACATTTTCAAAAGGGAAATGATGCAAGAAATTCAACTAGTATGGCAGATACATGCAAAATTGAGCACTTTTTGAGAAAAGCACCAAATTTGATGTTCCATGCCATCTTTTGGGGGGTCTGCCATAACAACTTACCCTAAAAATAAAAATGGATGAAAATTGCGTATGTGTGTTCTAAAGGCACAAAACTAGAAAGGGTGTTTTTTTTTTTTTTCTTCGTTTTAAAAATATGAGTCAAAAAAGATCAAATTTTGACCTTTTTCAATTTTGACCAAAATTTTGAATATTTTAAAGTATAGGCTATTTTTAGAACAAAGAAAAAAAATCAAAAATTTAAAAAAACACTTTCTAATTTTGTGTCTTTAGAACACAGATATACAATTTTAGTCAATTAGGATATTTAAGAGGAACTATCTGTTATTTTTGAGAATATAATTGCCACGGTCAAAAATAGATTTTCTTTATACTTTCATATTTGATGGACCTTAACCTCAAACTAACACACATGGGATAAATTTCCGAAAAAATATCCCCGTTGCCATGGTAACAGGCAAATTTCAATTTTAGGCCTATTTTCACAATTTTGCATTTTCAGCAGTCAAATTGTCAAGTTTTGAAGCCAGTGTTACTAATATACACATTACAAATATGATTTTTTCTTTATAAGGTATGAATAGGTCAAACCTTAGATGCCGCAATGAAAGTATAAAAATAATCACCAGATGTCAGGGTGGGTTATACCATTTATTTGAAATAGGGGTGTTTTTCAATTTTTTCAAAGTATGAAAATATACCAACTTTGTATAGCTCATAAACCATATGGTAGTGCTCCGATTTCAACATCGACCACAGCATGTTGAGATGATACATTGATATTATAAAAAAAAAGTTACATTTGAGCTTGGGGAAAACACATCTGTATATACAGTGTTGCCAGACATTTTCCTATTTTTCAAATTCAACACAAATCTCAGTTAAAGTTAAATGATGTGAAAATGAAACATCATCCTTTCAAGGAACATTTATTAGAAAGAGAGTTTTTATTCATATCCAATTTGATCAGTTATAATGGTCAGTGTTGTTCTAAACCACATGGGTGTTGCCATAATTGGGGTTTACTTGTGATTTGTGGATATTTTCAACTTTTTACAAGTCATAAAAATACCAAAATGCATTTCTAAAATAAAGAAAGAAACATCGACCTCGTCATATTGAGATGATATATTGGCCTTATGAAAAAGTTATTTTGATCTGGGGGCGGGGTAAGACATCAATTTATACAGTGTTGCCAGATAAACCACATGGGTGTTGCCATAATTGGGGTTTAATTGTGAGGTGTGGATATTTTCAACTTTTTACAAGTCATAAAAATACCAACTTGCATTTCTATAATAAAGAAAGAAACATCGACCTCATCATGTTGAGATAATACATTGGCCTTATGAAAAAGTTATTTTGATTTGGGGGGGGGGGTAAAACATCGGTTTATACAGTGTTGCCAGATATTTTCCTATTTTTTCAAAATTCAACACAAGTCTCGCCCTAAGTTAAAAGATATGAAAATGAAACTTCACCTTCATACGGAACATATCTTTTTAGAAAGAAAGTTAATTTCATATTCAATTTGATCATCTGGGATGGCCAGTGTTATTTCTAAGCCATATGGGTGTTGCCATAGCTGGCATTTAATATGACAATAATATTTCCAGCTTTTTACAAGTCTTAAAAATAGTACACATCCTTAAAATTATTGTGGAATGAACGCAATATTAAGGTTAAAAATTACCCTAAGAACACTTAGTATGTGAATTTAAATTTGAGTTAGGAAAATATTTCCTTCTATACAGTATTGCCAGTTATTATCACATATATTCAAAATTCAGCGTATGTCTCACTTTAGGATTTATATTGTTTAAATCGCTGCCATGAATAAACCACATGGATGATGCCACTATAAATGGAGTTAATAGTGAAATGTGGATACATTTTCAATTTTAAAATGACACCTTATTAAAGTTACAGCTATAGTATTCCAATTTTTCACAAAAAACACCCACAAAGCACACAAATTTGTCCTAATTTGGCGCTTTTATGGGCACTTTTGCCTTAATGCACCCAATTTGGTGTATTGTCTCCACTGCAAACCCACCAATCGACATACCAAAATTGCTAAGGTACCCCCAAAACCGTGACACATCCCGTATACTTTTAACCAGGAGAACCCCCCAAGGCGTCATGTCATAGGTATACTGTGCCCAGTAGACCTCTTTTTCTACTTGAAACGGATATTTCCTCAGACAACTTTTATCAACATTTGGTGATTTTTTATTTTGCTTTAACCCTGCAAGTATCTGCAAAAGTGTTCATATAAATCTCCTTCAGTCTTGAAAGCTTAATTTTAGTTGCTTCCTTTTTACAAGCTCATACAAATTCATGTCATCAATGAGCAGGGGATGCTTGAATGACAGAGAATTAGCAACAATATCATGCAACATTTCAATGGTCATTTTTTCTTCATGCTTTCGCTTCTCCTGCGAGCTCCTCTCGGGAAAGGTAACTGGACATTAATTTGTCTGGCTGTGAAAAGGTTCTGTGCGTTATTGTCTTTGACTATTCTCATATCTTTCGAGACATTTGCTGGATCTATATAGTTTTTGCCCATTTCTTCCCCATATCTTTTTTGCAAGTATAGTTGGGATGTGTGCTTTAATAATATGGGGTAGGCGTAATTTAAACATTATCTTACTCTTATATGCATCTTTTTGCAATGTAACAATCTTATGTTATTTTAATTTATTTTAGCCTAGCTAGTATGTGTATATTGGTAAAAACATTATGGCTTTTATGTATATTTTAAAGTATACATGTTTGATGTTTTCTGTGTTGTATTTTAAGGGGTTGGTCACCCACCTTTGCACAGTATTTTTGTCGGACCTGAGATCACATCAGACATACCAAATTGCATTTTGAATACGAGGAATGTCCTTCTGATATAAAAATAATTTTGATTTTTTTTAAAATTCGCGATACAATAACAATTTTAGGGTAAATTATGCATATTGATTTTTTTTATTTTTTGACATATTACAGTTAATTTAATAAATCTAATGATGAGTACTTAAAGTGTATGTAGCTGGGATGAAAAGCCGACCACTAATCAATTAATAAATGTTAATTGAAAAATTTGACCTTTCATAGTGAAGATATAGATTTTTCCCCAAAAGACCTTTTGGAGTTTTGGTGAAAAAAATCTATATCTTCAATACGAAAAGGTCAAATTTTCATATGGACGGCTTTTCATTCCAGCTCCATACACTTTAAGTACATATCACTAGATTTATACAATTTACTTTTGAGATCTGTTAAATTTCAAAAATATCAATTTTTAATCATTTGCCATAAAATTTGTATTATATCGCAAATTTCAATATATGTCTGTGCTCTCAGGTCCACAAAAAATATGTGAAAACGTCGCTATTTGAACCCTTATGACTTATAAAAATATCGACATCTCCCCAGCAAACACAAAAACGTTTTAAACACGTTTTAAATAAGTTATATTTTGGCTTTTGGTTTAGGTAAAAACGTTTTAATTACATTAAAATGTCGGGTTATATAAAGGTCATGATAACGTTTTCAAACGTTTTGTATGAAAACACACTACAACAATATTTTTAAATGTTTTCAAAAAATGTTATTGTAAACTATTTTTGCAAACATTTTGGCCAAATATTGTGTCAATACTTAAATAACATTATGTTCAAATATTTGAACCCAGCAAACACAGAAATGTTCTTAAAATGTTTTTTCAAAACCTTTTAATAACATTTAAATGTCGGGTTATATAAAGGTCATGAAAACGTTTTTAAAGCGTTATTGAAAATATTTTGGGCAAACATTTTTCGCAAAAATATCTTTTCAACCCCAAAATAACATTCTGTTTAGAATGTTTTGTATCAAGTTTTCAAAAATGTTTTTGGAATGTTATTAAAAGCGTTTTTATACCCTTTATATAACCCGACATTTAAGCGTTTTCTGTAAAACATTTTTGTTTGCTGAGCAGTAGATTATCAAAAATGTTTTTAAGGTTATGAAAACGTTTTATACTCTTAATATACCCTTTATATAACCCGACATTTAAACGTTTTCTGACAACCTTTTATAACCTTTTGCGAATGATGTCGAAAACGTTTTGTGTTTGCTGGGTCACTATTAAACCCTAATTATGGCAACACCCATGTGGTTTGGAACAACACTGACCATTTATACAACTGATCAAATTTAATATGAAAGTAAATTTCATTTTAATAAACTTTCCTTGTGAAGGTGAAGTTTCATTTTCGCATCATTTAACTTAAGGTGAGACTTGTGTTAAATTTCGAAAAAATAGGAAAATATCTGGCAACACTGTATAAACATATGTTTTCCCCAAGCTTAAGTGTAAATGTTTCATAAGACCAAATATGTATCATTTCAACATGGTGAAGTTGATGTTTCACTTCCACATATTTTTTAAGGAATGCATACCATGGTATTTTGGTATTTTTAAAACTTGTAAAAAGTTCAAAATAACCACATCTTGCTATTCAACCCTAATTATGGCAACACCCATGTGGTTTGGAACAACACTGACCATTTATACAACTGATCAAATTTAATATGAAAGTAAATTTCTTTCTAATAAACTTTCATTTTCAACCTAAGGTGAAACTAGTGCTGAATTTTGAAAAAATAGGAAAATATCTGGCAACACTGTATAAACAGATGTTTTTCCCCAAGCTCAAATGTAAATTTTTTGATAAGACCGATGTATCATCTCAGCATGATGAGGTCGATGTTTCATTTTCACATCTTTATTTTAGGAATGCATGCCATTGTATTTTTGGCATTTTTAAGACTGAAAAATAGCTGAAAAAGCTGAAAAAAAAACTGAAAAAAGCTCAACATACGTTGAATTTTGAATTATGTGATAATATCTGGCAATACTGTATAGAAGGAAATATTTTCCGAACTCAAATTTAAAATTTAAATTCACATACTAAGTGTTCTTAGGTTAATTTTAACCTTAATATTAAGTTCATTCCACAATAATTTTAAAGGTGACTATTTTTTTTTTTTTTAAAAAGCTGGAAATATCTAAATATTGTCATATTAAACACCAGCTATGGCAACACCCATATGGCTTAGAATAACACTGACCATCCCAGATGATCAAATTGAATATGAAATTAACTTTCTTTCTAAAAAGGTATGTTCCATATGAAAGGTGAAGTTTCATTTTCATATCTTTTTACTTATGGCGAGACTTGTGTTGAATTTTGAAAAAATAGGAAAATATCTGGCAAGTGGCAACACTGTATAAACTGATGTTTTACCCCCCCCCAAATCAAAATAACTTTTTCATAAGGCCAATGTATTATCTCAACATGATGAGGTCGATGTTTCTTTCTTTATTATAGAAATGCAAGTTGGTATTTTTATGACTTGTAAAAAGTTGAAAATATCCACACCTCACAATTAAACCCCAATTATGGCAACACCCATGTGGTTTATCTGGCAACACTGTATAAACTGATGTCTTACCCCGCCCCCAGATCAAAATAACTTTTTCATAAGGCCAATATATCATCTCAATATGACGAGGTCGATGTTTCTTTCTTTATTTTAGAAATGCATTTTGGTATTTTTATGACTTGTAAAAAGTTGAAAATATCCACAAATCACAAGTAAACCCCAATTATGGCAACACCCATGTGGTTTAGAACAACACTGACCATTATAACTGATCAAATTGGATATGAATAAAAACTCTCTTTCTAATAAATGTTCCTTGAAAGGATGATGTTTCATTTTCACATCATTTAACTTAAGGTGAGATTTGTGTTGAATTTCAAAAATAGGAAAATGTCTGGCAACACTGTATATACAGATGTGTTTTCCCCAAGCTCAAATGTAACTTTTTCATAAGACCAATGTATCATCTCAACATGCTGTGGTCGATGTTGAAATCGAGCACTACCATATGGTTTATGAGCTATACAAAGTTGGTATATTTTCATACTTTGAAAAAATTGAAAAACACCCTATTTCAAATAAATGGTATAACCCACCCTGACATCTGGTGATTATTTTTATACTTTCAATGCGGCATCTAAGGTTCGACCTATTCATACCTTATAAAGAAAAACAGTATATATATATTGTGTATATTAGTAACACTGGCTTCAAAACTTGACAAATTGACTGCTGAAAAATGCAAAAATTGTGAAAATAGGCCTGAAATGAAAATTAGGCTGTTACCATGGCAACGGGGATATTTTTCCCAAATTTATTTCATGTGTGTTTGTTTCAGGTCAAGGTCCATCAAATATGAAAGTTTAAAGGAAATCCATTTTTTGACCGTGGCAAAAATTTTAAAAAAATTCTCCAAAATAACAGATAATGCCTCTTAAGCAGGAACACTGGTTACTAGTATTTTGTTATTAGCACTGGCTGTATTAAGATTTTACAGAACAGAATACAAAAACAGGAAGGAGTAAATATTGAAGGAAGAGTTCACACAATAGTTTATGCGTTTCATGAGTAACAACATTTTAGTTTGAATCATTAAATCGATCATTTCAAGGAAATACAGTTTCTATTTTCCAGATTTGTATTGGATTCCCATCAACCCTTGCCTAGTCTGGTGCTTAAAATAATCAAAGATGGTTGATGATGTGCTATCTGTCATAATAATCTTGTTGTCAAAGCCTATGTAATTCTTGTAGGAAAATACAGAAAATGATTTTTTCGGTTCATTCAATGTCATAATGTTACACAAGAGTATCATCTGATAAAATGCCTAATAATTTGTTTTCACAATCTCTGTGGCTCAACTAGTAAGAGGTTCTAAAAATGATCAGACATTTTGATCCATATGTGAGTATCATTTTATAGGTAGTATTAGTAAACAGACAGGGAAGGTATAATAGAAAGAATGCAAAAGAAAACAAAAACAAAAATGGAATAAATTCCTCAGGATTAAAAATAACTAGCGGGAGCGGTTAGTAAACGGGAGTAAACGATGATGATAATCATGCTGTCTTGGAGTAGATTGTTCATCCAGCAATAATCAGATGTTGATACTCATGTTAGCTCCTGTCATGTAAGAAGCTAAACTTTTATTTAAGTGAATATCTAGATCTGCGAATTGTTATACTCACTCAATCCCTCAGATTTATTTTGCAAATCTGTCACCCAATTACCCCTTTTTTCACCAGCTTACACCCAATGACCCCCTTTTTTTAAATAGAAATTTACACCAAATCTGCAAATATTTTAGGCGCTTCGCACGCATTGTAAACAAATTTAACATTTTTGTAGCAAAAAAAAAAAAAAAAAGGCAAATATTCACAAAACGTTGCCCAGAAAGTAATGTTTTACGGTTAATGGCACTGAATTTTAGCGTTCTCACACATTTTCTTGGAGGCCCCCACTACTGAATAACCCCCTTTTTGACCATAATTGCCTTCGATAGACCCCTAGTGTCATACTCTGGTAGGGACAGGTACGTTACTTTCATATTCGAGTGCCCCCCCCCCTTCCAGCGCACCCTCCATCAGACACCCTCCCTCCGCGTATTGATAAGAAGCTTGATTTGGACATCCGATAAACAACTATTATAGTGTAAAAGTGGTCGCGAAATAGCTTCAATTCGGTCTTTATTTTGAATTTTTTTCAAATAAGGCCTACTCAGGGGGCCACATCCCCCCTGGGTATTAAGAAGTGTCCGTTTTTGCTTCTGCTTCGGACAGCTGTACACTTACGTTTTAAACGATGATAACAACATTAGTGTCAAAATGGTGGTTCAATTGAGCCTTTATTTTGATTTTTTTCAAATACTCACCCCCCTTGATACCCCCTGCTATAAAGAAGTGTCCGTTTTGGCTTCTGTTTTGGACACCTGTATACTTTAAAGCAATGACAAAACAAAAATGGTCCCCGAAATGGCTTCAATTAGGCCTAGGCCTTTATTTCGATCAAGTGTTCAATTCTGAGTGGACACCACCCCCCTCCTCAGACCATCTGACAACCCTCTGCGGCGCGCGCAACCTATAAACCCAGGCGCAGTATGCGTGTCAGGGTGCGTGACTCGCCACTAATCGTGCATTTGACACGCTTTTGGTCATGACCTGAGCCGTGGGTTATTGACCTCAACGGCCTAGATGGTTTAATGGCAATATGTACCCGATCAATGTACGAATAAATCAGAGCTGAAAGTGAAATCATCTCCGAGTCTATTCGCGAACAAGATTTAGCGACTTCCTTTTATTTATATAGATATAATACACTATGAAATTAACAAATAATGCAGATAGGAGAAAAAATTAGCCATTATATTTATTTTGGAATTTCAGTCATGCAGAATAAGGTTAAATGAAAGTGTCCTCAAAAATAAAATATTTATAACTTCTTTGTTTTGTGAAAAAGGGTACAATTTGCTCAAGAAGTCTGCAGGAAATCATGATGGTCTATTTTTATTTGAAGATTATTGAGAAGATCAAAAACAATGGATAGTTTATCATGCTCTTGAATTTCAAGACTTAAACAAACCACTGTCATGACTGTATTAAGGAGGCACACAGGATCACTAATTATCCATTATTATTCACCTCATAACTCGAAAACTATTTATGTAAAGTATATAAAAGTATACATTTTGTTAACGGAAATGAGCTCATAAATCCATTTAAAATGTCAGTTTTGGGTCAAAAAGTACAATTTTCGAGAAAATCCCAAAAAGCGGCTTTTTGACCAAAAATTTTGGTCCGCCATAAAAAAATTATTTGAAAATCAAAAACTGTAAAACATGAATTTTATTAATTTAGACAAATAAATCTAGAAAGTGTTTTTTTATTTTTTCGAATTTTTGCTTAGTTTTTAAAATATAGGCAAAAAATCAGTTAAAACGTGTGACCCGTGTTCAAATTTTTGAATCATGGGTGATAAAAAAGTTCTAGGCCCTAATTTAAAAAATGAAAAAACACTATCTAGATTTTGGCCATATCTAAACGTTTGACTTAAAAACTTACCTCAGTGATGCTTCATTTAGACGCTATGGCGGACCAAAAATGGTTAAAAGTGGTCAAAAGTGAACTTGCCGAACATCGCGATTTAGAAAAATACAGCGTATTTTAGGTCCATTTTTGAAGATTATTCCATAAATATACAATCCGGTGACTTGTGACGTTTGGTCAAGTTAGAAAATGAGAAGGGGCGTCCAACTGCAGCAGATTGGCATTTTTTGGGTGATTTAGAAGGTAAAATATACAATATGACAAAATTATCCGTGCACATTCGGCAGATGTTTATCCACATGGAGCAGCCATTTTATTTACTGCAGTCTTGTTTCCATGGTGCAGCAGAGCGTCCGGCAAAGCCGCCGTCGCGTTAGCGTTGAGGAGCGACAGGGCAGCGGACAGACAGACAGGTTACGCGAATAAGTTGCACAGTGCATGGTCGTGTTGCCGCGAACGAAACCATGATTATTTAAGCACAATTTTGTCCTGTTCCGTATATAAAAAAAAGATCATGCTCAGTATTAAAATTTGCGGACATCAGAACATTAAAAGTAGCATGATAGAATAACTGACAAGCAATTATTTTAGCAGATAATCAGGACGTTTTATGAAACGAATAATAAAGTGAGCCATAATCATGATAATTGCGATCTGTTTTGTCCTAATTTTCATAATTTTGCTTTAAAAATGCAATGTTTTTAATGTATCGTTTTTGGTGATTTTCTTTTTTTTCTTTTTTTTCTTTTTTTTGTGGTGTTAACATATATTGCATTTTTATGTTTATTGTCCTTTTCTGAACCGCAAACATGATGTTGTTACTTCTCGTTGCTTTTTCTTTTTAGTTGGTGCTTGAGAGGCACCACAGCGGCCCGTCTGCGCCAAAGATAGGCATTTGAGCGCCCATTATAGCTAGGCCTACCACAGGAATCCCAAGTAAAATTTTAAAAGATTCTTATGTGTCATTACTCAATAATCCGTTTTTGTTATTGTAATTGTTTGTTGTTATCATATTTTATTTTTAACTTTTTACGGAATATCAAACACGTACAACAGTCATAGGCCTATAAAGTTGTGAAATATTTTGTACCGCATAAAAAGTGAATAAAATGCAACAACAAAAATTTAAAAAAAGTGTGTCTGTTGTTGTTTTCAATCAAATAAACGTGTAAAAAGGGGGGTAAAAGTTGTAATATGTCTTGAATAAACTTCTTGTAAAACGGACAGAAAGTAGGCATTTATATATGTTAAACGGGTAGGCCTAAAACACGGAGAGGTCACAAGAAAACTGAAAAACACGGAAATTTACATAGCCTAACAAAACCGAATTTCAAAAGTAGAAAAAGGAACACTTATGGCTTTAAATTAGATTGTGGTTTATGCAGTAGGCCTACCGTATATAGGCATGCTATAAAGAGCGTTTTAAAACACTGCATGAAAACATTCACGAAAAATGCTTTAAAGCAGTAGGCCCTAACTGTTTTCCTGTTAAAGTATGCAGAAAACATTATAAACGTGAAAGTTGAAAGCCAGACAAACATTGCAAATAAAAAGGCATTCGGCCAAAACATTTGCAAAAAGTGTTGTAAAACCAAAAGCTTTTATCGCAATCATGGCATATGGTAGACCTAATAGGCCTACTGATGGAAATGTACATGTTTAAAATGGGTTATGAAAAAAGCACGAATTAGCGTTTTCGATTATATTTCTCGTTTGAAATCATTATTTAGCATCAAAACATTCATGAAAATGCTTTCATAAAGCGTGCTCGATATGCCAATTTCAAATATCGACATTTTTGACATAGAGTTGTAGGCCTATGCCTAGATGGTCGATATGATGTATTGAAATGTCAACGTTTTTGACATCTTAAATCCGTGTTTCACTTTGAAACATTATTCAGGGCCTTAGGTATCTAATATAGGCCTACCGGTAGTAACTGCTTGCCTATTTTTTTATTCATTCATTCATTCATTCATTGTATTTTATTAAGTACGTAGGCCTCCAGCCCATAGTAGGCCCTACAAAGCAAACAATAATTACACGGTGACAGACATTATTTACATGCATATGAAAGAAAAATCAACAATTTAGATTAATAGAGAAACATTATGTATCAGAATGCATATTATACCTGAGTTTGAGAGCAATATAAATAAACTCTGAAAGTGTTTGAATAACATTAATATCTTCATTTTTCATCAAAGAGATAAACTTATATAATGATGGATTGACTCTATAAAAAACAGGAATGTACTTATCTCTTAAAATCCGAAAAAGGGACATACCAAAACAAAGTGATATTCATCTTCAACACTACCATCATTGCACAATTCATAAAACCTCTCCTCGGCGTTTATTTTATTCCACCTGCCAGTTTCAATTCTGAGAGGGTGATCGAACATCTTAATTTTGCCATGGCCCTTCTTTTACCAAAATTTCTAATCAATAATAAGTACCTTTCAGGAGCAAGGAGTGATTTGAACTGAATGTAGGTTCTTAATTTATTCCTTGAACTCATATCAGAAAACCAATTTTGAAAGGAAATATCTCTAATTCTGGTGGCAAAAATATTCAAAAATAATTTTAAATCACCAACATCTTGAGTTTGCCACACTACACGAAACCAGGCGTCTGCAATAAGTGTTTTATATTTGTAGTCCAATTTGTCATACCACGTTGATCTAAATTAAAAAGCATCAGATAACATTTCTTTGGGTATCTATCATTTGACATAAAAATTAATTTCAACCAATATTTTATACAACGCACAACCTGAAAAGTATACATAGGGGGTCTTCCGCACTCACCCAAAGAAGCACTATTTGATGTATTGTATGATACCCCTAAAAACTTTTTACAGGCCTTAATATGTACATTCTCAATCACATCATATCTTTTTACACCCCAGATCTCAGAACCATAAAGCAAAATAGGTGCAATGACTGAATCAAAAATGTTGAAAAATGCAGAGAAGGGCAAACCACCAACCTTTTTCATTGCACTTTCTAAAGCATACATTGCTTTTGTTGCTTGCATAGCAAGCGTTTTGGTTGCTTCAGTAAAAGTATTACCAGTTGAAACCATTACACCAAGATATTTATAGGCGCTAACAATTTCAAGCTCTTTAACTTGAAAAACCACTTTTCATACCTTCCTGATTTGCCTCCTTTTCGGTTTATGATAACCTTGGTCTTATCTACATTTACTGACATGCCCCAAGTATTACAAAACAATTCAAGAACATCGATGTGTTTTTTTAAACTACCAACACTATTTGCAACTAAAACAATATCATCTGCATAGAACAATGATTTGACTTCAGTGTTATTATCAAGTTGAATTCCACGACCACCATTAACATCAAGAAGTCTTGAAAGCTCACTAATAAAAATTGAGAAGGAAAGAGGGCTAATTTGGCAGCCCTGACGAAGACCAAAGGAGCAATCAAAGAGATCTGAAAGATGTGAGCCACTTTTAATACAAGATTTTAAAATATTGTTTATATTACAAAGAATATTATACAATTTACCATTAACACCAATATCCTTAATTTTTTAAGGAACTTATCCCGAGGTATGCTGTCAAAGGCCCTCGAGAAATCAACATAAAGGCAATAACATTTACCACGTTTTCTGACCAAAAATTTTTGAATAATACCATGGAGTGTAAAAATGTTATCAACAGTCATATAGCCTTTCCTAAAACCGGCTTGATTTTCAGGCAAAATATTATTATTTTCACACCAAGAATACAAACGACTGTTTATAATATACATAAAGATTTTCTTATGACATCGAGAAGAGAAATAGGCCTGTAATTTGAGGGACTATTCACATCACCCTTCTTAAAAATTGGAACAATAATACTTACTGTCCACGAATCTGGAATGACAGCAGTATCAAAAATTAAATTAAAATATCTTTCCAACAAAGGCAAAATGTAATCAAGAGAAAATTTAAACACCTCAGCTGGTAGTCCATCAGGACCAACAGCTTTTTTACATTTCATTTTAGAAACAGCAACTTCAATTTCATGCCTACTTATTGGAGCATTAAGCTCTTCGACGTCACGATTTGGATCAAACAAATTCTCTTCTTCAACCTCATTTTGATCAAAATTCACAAAATCATTTTTTTTGAAAAACAGTTTGAAAGTGATTAAACCAATCATCAATACCCAAATTATTTGCAACTCTAGGCTCATTTTTAGAATAAATGTTCTAAGAGTTTCCCAAAACTTGTTTGGGTCATTGACCTTATCTTCCAACTCCGTTTGTAACATTTTGTTATAAACGTCTTTTTTGTTTTACATAACTTCTTATAATCTGACCGACAAGCAATATAATTTCTTAAATCAGTTTCAGTTCTTTTTGTTCTGAATTTCTTAAGTAAATTAAGCTTTTTCTTTTTCATACTTCTACATTCATCATCAAACCAACCATCATTTTTCATATTATTATTATTACTACGACTTGGTTTACACAGCATGTTATTTGCAGCCAACTTCAATGCATTAATCAGCTGGGATGTAGCACTACTTACGTCACTGGAATTTATCGCATTGTCACACCCATTTAAAAGTTCATAAACCTCATTTGAAGCTAGATTGCACCTAAACTCATTAACTGGTCTATTTTTTATGGTATTCAAAATTAAGACGAGGAACGACCGCAGAGGCCCCCGAACCAAGGCTGATGGGACTGCATAAAATATAATAGGCCTAGATTCTTGTCCAACTGCATGCACCAACTTGGTAAATCAAATACATTACGTTTGGGTTTTGGAAAGAACCTTCTGTTAAATCATGCATGACTCAATTACAAATCTCAAAATCCCTTTCGTCTTATCTATTGATATTTTGAATAGTGTTTATCTTTCCCTAATAGATTATGATACTAAATGAACAATCAGCTTGGACAATTCGCACTAGGCCCTACATCTCATAGGACAATAAAGTAAGCGCCCTGATCGATTCTTCCTGCATATCAATATGCTTCATTTACATTACATTACAGAGATCTGACACTAATCCCAACCAAAACAAACCATGTAAACAATGATCACCTATATAACAGGTGATATTTCAGGTCTATAATACAGGATTAGATTAGTAAACTATGATCTATTTGCAAGTATTATTTTGATTGAGCAGGAAAGATGTGATACTATTTTTTTTATAGTAGTCTAGTTGCCGGCGTCAGGTATACATAGAATGGGTTTTTTTTATGATGATGACATGGACGCACTGATCATTATGCATGATACAAACTCATAGGTGTTGTGCGTTTGGCGATTTGGGAGGGGTGGGGGTTCAAAATGACCCCATAAGATTATAAAATCAAAATTTCGAATTGCTCAAATACCTCTTTCAAATATATCAAATTATTTACATAAATAAACAAAAATAAATAAATAAATAAACGAAAAAAATTGAACAAATTTTAGCGTAGCATTAAAATCATAAATATAACCCATTGCTGGCAGGAGGACTCGAACCAACGATATTGATATCAGCAGTCTGATGCTCTACCAATGAGCTATGACAGCATCCAGTGATGAGGGTCGAGTTTTTAGCTTATACAGTGTTTGTCTGTGATAATGCCGCCTCGTGAAAGAAAGAAATATAAAATCTCAATTTGTAATTTAAATTTAGGCCTATTTGATAATTTTCTAACCTATATTTTCTTTAGAGCAGGGACAAATATTTCCCCTTTTATCTAATTTGACCGCTATATAAGAATCTACTTCTTTTATTACTGATTTAATTCCATGATTTGTTCCATTAAGCAATATCAAAGATTAATGTCACACATCTCACAACAGATATTTAGTTGGCTTAGTGGTTTTGCACAGTGCTGTTTAACCGGGAGGTACCGAGATCGATTCCCACCTCTGCCTGCAATTTTTTTTTAAAGACTGAGAAATAATAACCTGACATTCGCCGCTCGGACATTCGTACTGCTGAAGCGGAGTTATAACTTGTTAAACTTTGCTCCTTCCGTAAAAGGGTACATTATTTTGGCACTACATTATTTCTTTTTTTTCACATTGCTGGTATTAAATATCAAATGGTCATAATTGGCGGTCACTTCAAATCATCTCAAACTGAACGAGGTTCAGGAATGTCCTCTCATTGTTAATTGTTGGTTAACCCACCATTTGAGAATAAAGGACTATGAATAGGTGCAACAGGATTACCTACGGGATTATCTCAAGGATATAATTCTGTTCTCCTTCCTTTTCTTAGCTCTTCTCTGATATGTGCTAGTGTCAATGGTTATTGTTAAAAGGCAATAAGGTGTGTAATTGCAATATTTCCTCTGAATAGGAAAGACTCTCTACATCGAGTTATGTATGCTGGTGGTTCGCAATACTGTTATTTAAGAGAAGGTATCTTCCAAATCCAAATCGAAATGAATAACAATGAAATGAAAACATAAAATAATAAGCCTAACGATGTACTATACGGGCTAAGTCTAGCCTACTAGCAAAATATTTAGGGCCTACGTTTTCTATCGTATCTACAGATTGCGTCATCGTTACAGGGATTCTTACGGGTAACTACTTCTTACAGATAAATTTCATCTTTTCAAGTTCAGAATGAAACTTAAAAACAAAACAAAAACAAACAAAAAATTCACTATTATGTTCATAAAAAGACTATAATTTATACCACTATACCAGCACTTTTTTTGCAAATTTATCGAGTAGGCCTACTGATTCTGGGACGGGGCGGTGGTGGTCTGTCGGCCCCAGTTTCGCAATACAATGGTGCAAGCTTTACCTACCTTGGAAGAGATCAATGTACGATAAAATACGGTAGTGATCACGATTGGCGACTCCATGCAGCGCCTCAATCAGCAATCACCTCGCCCATCCAGTTTACCATGTGTGCGTGTCTTTGCTAGCGTGTCTTTGACGCAGTACGCGTTACGAGAACGCAAATTATTGCGGGAAAACAATGATTTATTTACTTTTGTATTTTGACGAATTTTTAATGAAAAAGGGTCTTTAAAATAGCTTTTCTTATGGTTCAAATTTTAAGATTTCTTTAAAATCTATTAATGACAAGATAAAATACGGTTTGAAGATGACATTAGTGATGAAAACTCAATTTTGGCCATGTAACACTTCAGTGATCCTGTGTGCATCCTTAAACATGATGTTAATACAATGACTAACTTGAAATGTTTGTGCAATTTGAAGACATTTTGCTCCATATGTGAGTATCATTTTATAGGTAGTATTAGTAAACAGACAGGGAAGGTATAATAGAAAGAATGCAAAAGAAACCCAAAACAAGAATGGAATAAATTCCTCAGGATTAATGATAATATAATACACTATTAAATTAACAAATAATGCAGATAGGAGAAAAATTTAGCCATTATTTTTTTTACAGATTAATACAGAGCTTGCAAAGCTTGCTTAAATAATTAAAAAGTTATAAAAATTAAAAAATATCTAGATCTGCGAATTGTTATACTCACTCAATCCCTCAGATTTATTTTGCAAATCTGTCACCCAATTACCCCTTTTTTCACTTGTTTACACCCAATGACCCCTTTTTTAAATAGAAATTTACACCAAATCTGCAAATATTTTAGGCGCTTCGCGCGCATTGTGAACAAATTTAACATTTTTGTAGCAATTTCAGTTTCAAAAAGGCAAATATTCACAAAACGTTGCCCAGAAAGTAATGTTTTACGGTTAATGGCACTGAATTTTAGCGTTCTCACACATTTTCTTGGAGGCCCCCACTACTGAATAACCCCTTTTGACCATAATTGCCTTGATAGACCCCTAGTGTCATACTCTGGTAGGGACAGGTATGCGTTACTTTCATATTCGAAAGTGCCCCCCCTTCCAGCGCACCCTCCATCAGACACCCTCCCTCCGCGTATTGATAAGAAGCTTGATTTGGACATCCGATAAACAACTATTATAGTGTAAAAGTGGTCGCGAAATAGCTTCAATTCGGTCTTTATTTTGAATTTTTTCAAATAAGGCCTACTCAGGGGCCACATCCCCTGGGTATTAAGAAGTGTCCGTTTTGCTTCTGCTTCGGACAGCTGTACACTTACGTTTTAAACGATGATAACAACATTAGTGTCAAAATGGTGGTTCAATTGAGCCTTTATTTTGATTTTTTTTCAAATACTCACCCCCCCCCCCTTGATACCCCCTGCGTATAAAGAAGTGTCCGTTTTGGCTTCTGTTTTGGACACCTGTATACTTTAAAGCAATGACAAAACAAAAATGGTCCCCGAAATGGCTTCAATTAGGCCTAGGCCTTTATTTCGATCAAGTGTTCAATTCTGAGTGGACACCACCCCCCTCCTCAGACCATCTGACAACCCTCTGCGGCGCGCAACCTATAAACCCAGACGCAGTACGTGTCAGGGTGCGTGACTCGCCACTAATCGTGCATTTGACACGTTTTTGGTCATGACCTGAGCCGTAAGGTTATTGACCTCAACGGCCTAGATGGTTTAATGGCAATATGTACCCGATCAATGTACGAATAAATCAGAGCTGAAAGTGAAATCATCTCCGAGTCTATTCGCGAACAAGATTTAGCGACTTCCTTTTATTTATATAGATATAATACACTATGAAATTAACAAATAATGCAGATAGGAGAAAAAATTAGCCATTATATTTATTTTGGAATTTCAGTCATGCAGAATAAGGTTAAATGAAAGTGTCCTCAAAAATAAAATATTTATAACTTCTTTGTTTTGTGAAAAAGGGGTACAATTTGCTCAAGAAGTCTGCAGGAAATCATGATGGTCTATTTTTATTTGAAGATTATTGAGAAGATCAAAAACAATGGATAGTTTATCATGCTCTTGAATTTCAAGACTTAAACAAACCACTGTCATGACTGTATTAAACATGATGTTAATACAATGACTAACTTGAAATGTTTGTGCAATTTGAAGACATTTTGCTCCATATGTGAGTATCATTTTATAGGTAGTATTAGTAAACAGACAGGGAAGGTATAATAGAAAGAATGCAAAAGAAACCCAAAACAAGAATGGAATAAATTCCTCAGGATTAATGATAATATAATACACTATTAAATTAACAAATAATGCAGATAGGAGAAAAATTTAGCCATTATTTTTTTTACAGATTAATACAGAGCTTGCAAAGCTTGCTTAAATAATTAAAAAGTTGATGAATCCTGTTAATACTTTGGCCATCTTGGATGATGGCTTCTTCAGAATGACCCCATCCAGCTCATAAGAACTAAGCACCCTAGGGATGGGAATATTACCGAAGTTGCAGAAAATCCTGTAGAAAAAAATCATTGGATCCCAGTGGTGATGTAAGGAATCCATCAGCCAAGATGGTGAAACACTAAGGGCCGGTTTCTCAAAGCATGGTTAGTGGTCAGGCTTCCGAAGCCACCAGGCTTAAGCCCAATTAGTCCTTTACTCAAGTGTTTACAATTTCACATCGTACATCAGCTAGAAATATAAATCAATAAAATGGATCCACTTGGTAGGGCTTGGCTGCTGGTTTAGGAAGTCTGACCACTAGCCAAGCTTCGAGAAATCGAATATAAATGCTTTGCAGGATTTGTCACTCAAGTAATCTTTGTTATCCATCCTATTTCATGATGAAGCTTTCTGATCAAGACATGACTTTGACTATAGCAATGCTGTAAGCTTTTATGTGTCAATATACAAGCCTTAAAGGGACCATTGAAAGAAAATATGATTTGGTATCAAAATAAAGCCCATAAAATATAGAATCAATATCTAAAACAATTGAAGAACTAACTGTGACAGATGAGAAAAGGTTCGTTGTTGAAGAAGGGGAAATTTGTTGTTGACCATGCGGCCGTGGGGGCTCGTGGGTATATAAACTTCAGCAAAACTTAAATAATGCTAGCACCACAAAACAGATGATATGAGTTCCTTTTTAAAACAATTTTATTCAACGAAGATATATATCAATACATGAAGATAACATTCAGAGACACAGACAGGGTGGAGATGCTGACTGGTTGGAAGTCAGTGATGGAGTGAGGAGCACATGTTCAACCCACATGGAAAAGCACATATTATGGGATGGGATTACCATGGTTACCAGGTCAAACTTGCAAGGGTGGCACAATTTGGGGATAGGCAAGAAATGGTCAAGGTTAGTGGTCAAGGATGGTGATGTAATGTTAGGTATGGGAAACAGTTAGGGTCAAAATGGGAAACAAAAATACATGGGGTATGGAAGGCAACACAAGACAAAAACATGAAATATTATGACTGTTACATTCACCTCCGCTTTGAGAAATTACGTCCTCGGAATTTACTATGATATAACCATTTTGTGACATGGTACACACAAATTTTAGAGCATAAAACAAAACAGAAATTGCAAGCATTCATTAAAGTACTTTTTGAAAATCTTGGTAGAAGAATTCCTTTCTAAATGCAGTGCAAAAACAAACAACAAAGACATAAAATGAGTTCGGTAATCAATACCAATCTCGCTCAGGAATGTTTTGAGAATTAAATTTGTCTAGATACGAAATTGCAGTTTTGTGCAATCTCCAAACTATTCAACAATAACAAAAACCTGAAAAGTTTCGCGACCATGATCTGCGTTTTTCCTACCAGATCCATGTCTACAACAAAGCCTTATAAGTTACTATGCTGCTGAAACATACACAAAAAGAACATGATATCCGTTTTTCCTACGATATCAATGCATATACATATACAAATACCAGGATGCCCGTTTTTCCTACGACATCCATGGCAAATACAATCAACACAAAACACAAGGTATCCATTTTTCTATGATACCAAATACCTTAAAACAGGTAAAATATACTTTGAATGTACCATATCACATAAACACAAAATGTAAACAATCTTTAATATCTACTCCGATTTAGAACTGTTAGAATAGTTTGATTCAAATTTAGTTATGATGCATTCCGTTAATCCATGCAGTTTCAAAAGTCGATCACAGGAGGCAGCTTACTCCAGTTACACACTTCCTTGTTTTAAAAAAAATGTTGTCCACGACATTTGTCACAACGAAAGCATTTACGGAAAACATAGTCATGATACCAAAACAAAATCAAATCACAAATAAACAAATCCTTAAGAACAATAGCTAGAACCTAAAGCGGGTGTGTCAGAATTGTTTCAAAAACTTAAATTTTTCAAGACTGTACTTTTAGGTAAATAATCACAATTTAAGGCAATGATCGTAACTCATAAATATTTCGATAAACGTTCAAACATTCCCAAATTTGCTGTCAAGATCAATCCCGTTTGTGCACGGTCCAAACTATAAAACTGGTTTTGTTTTAGCAGTGAATACATTAAACAATAATTATATAATGAGTTACTAAAGTGGCGAAACATTAACAGATAAACAATGATAACCATTATTTTATGTGCAATAAACCATTTAGTATTCAGTCCAGTCAATGAGTCTGCAGTATATAGCAAGATGTAGCGTTCCTAATATTGGATTAAACAGTTGTCATTTATAAAATCTGGATCAAAACAAACTAGTAAATTTTTTCCATATGTTTGGTGCTGGAATTACTGAGTCCATAGGATGATGTGTATTAATTGTTCTGTCCATGTCAACAAAATGATGCAGCGGTCTCACAGTGGTTGGTTGTTTCACAATCGCAGAAGGTGGTGGATCTCGATCATATGTCCTTTTAGTAGCGCTTGCAGTAGATGGTGATGTACAATTACTTTGTTGGTTAGAAACATGATGATGATTAATAGTTACAAGAGGAGTTCCATTGGATGAACATTCTTGATCACTGTCTAGTGTCAGTAGTGATGGGTGGGATGACTTTGAACCTGATGTTTGCACTTGCGGTTTATGGAGTTGAGAGTTCTTAATTGTGTTAACACCAGCATATTTACTGCCTTCAACATGCTTACCACCAGGTCCCAACAACCATGCCGCTTCAAACGTGGGACGTCCACAGTCTACAATGTCAAAATAAACAAGTTCTCCTTCGCCAACACTAGGGCATTTGTGCACGGGTTGGGCTTTGCAATTCCAGATGCGTGTAAGAAAACATCCTTCCCGGAGTCAGTTCTTGTGACATAGCCATATCCTTTTTTCACATTAAACCACTTGACAATCCCCTCAACATTTGCTGCAATAGGCACAGGTGTCTGAGGTGTTACAGATGGGGTGGGAATCACACTCGCAGTCTTTGTTTTCTTACACTAGCTTGCAATGCTGATGCAACAGTTTATCCTCTAATTCAAAGACTTTGTTTTCTAACTGGTTCAGTCTTTTTAACAAAATGTCCACTATTGTCGAAGTCATGGCAGCTCAATTGATCCTGAAACATACATCCATGTAGTAGCCCTGGCCACGTTGGTCACATAAAAAACAAAGCCCCACGTTGGAACGCCAATGTGACAGATGAGAAAAGTTCGTTGTTGAAGAAGGGGAAATTTGTTGTTGACCATGTGGCCGTGGGGGCTCGTGGGTATATAAGTTCGGCAAAACTTGAATAATGCTAGCACCACAAAACAGATGATATGAGCTCCTTTTTAGAACAATATTATCCAACGAAGATATATATCAATACATGAAGATAACATTCAGAGACACAGACAGGGTGGAGATGCTGACTGGTTGGAAGTCAGTGATGGAGTGAGGAGCACATGTTCAACCCACATGGAAAAGCACATATTATGGGATGGGATTACCATGGTTACCAGGTCAAACTTGCAAGGGTGGCACAATTTGGGGATAGGCAAGAAATGGTCAAGGTTAGTGGTCAAGGATGGTGATGTAATGTTAGGTATGGGAAGCAGTTAGGGTCAAAATGGGAAACAAAAATACATGGGGTATGGAAGGCAACACAAGACAAAAACATGAAATATTATGACTGTTACATAACTATTTTAGAAATAAAAATACAATGAAAACAACGTACTCGATTTACCCCCCTTCCGACGCTACGTCGCGCGTCATTTATCAAAAATAGAAAATTGGGCGCTTTCCCGATGACGCGATTGTGGTTACGCTGTTGTGTGTAGTGTTGACATTTTTGCCCATGTGCCGGGAAGATTTGACAACAGCGATCGCGATCTAAATATCAGATGCAATATTTTATACAACCACTTATATATTTTAAGGTCAAGTAAAAGCAAAATACTAGTTGATTGTCCACATGTTATCAAAAAGAGGAAGTGGAAGGCCTTTTTATTTATCATTTATTATTTTTTTACAATGCAAATCGATCATTTATGTAGGCCTATTATTCCCGGACATTATTAGTTGGGTAACTTGTAGAGGAGGATGATAGGATCGATGCTCTTGTTGTTTGATGGTTCTCTGAGAGGATGATTAAAACAAAGCCTGTAAATATTAAAATGCTTATTGGACAGAAGCAAATCTAATCAATTGACAATATTATTCACTTTTGAAACATATAAAGAAGAAAGACTTTTAGCGACTCCCTCAATGACAATGCCCTACAAAAGGAAGCGGGCGGGACGATCAATTGTTTTTTTTTTTACATTATCTAGTATGCAGCTTCTTATTTTACTTATTCATAAATTCAACCCCGGTCAACATGACCAAGATATGATTCAATTACTTTATGTAGGCCCTACATGACATGTATAAAACCATACAACTAATTATGAGTATGATAGTGACGAGGCGAGGGAATATCGCCGAGATTTGCAGCAACACCTACTGCTGTGCCCAGGTGGTGTACTGACGTGCAGTCCCTAAATTCAGTAAATTTTCATCGTCAACCGTGTAATTGAATGGGATTATTTTGAAATTTTAAAACGCTTGAAATATCACAAACAAATAGGCCTATGTTGATAAATAATATAAATACAAAGCTAAAACCGTTGGGGTTCGATAATGAACCCCACAAAACTAACCGAGTATATGGAAAATGCCATACGGCCGGGCGGTTTCACGAGTTGCCGGCTCGATCATGTCATCCACCGCCTGGCTGTGCCGGCGCGAGCACCTCTCGTGCCTAGCTGGGCCCCATGGGTATTATTATAGGCCTATGTATTTTATTTTTCCGTAGGGCCTACCTTAAAATATTCAAGAGATGATTATTTTTCCCCAAAACCTGACAATTGGTAAAAAGCCTTTCTTCCATAAGTTATCTAAACTTTCAAAAGTGCTTATTTTCATACCCCCAACATGCCAATGTAGGCCCTACCGATTTTGCATATTTATTCCCCTATACCATGTGTATGGACACTAGCCAATATTATTTGATGCAGATAAAAGTTAAGATTCCCACGTAACATCGCATGGTTAAAGTAAAGAGTAGTTTGAACAAATTGGTGGTGTTCAACGATGTTTTAATTGACATAAAATTATATTCTGACGTTTTGTACAAAAGTACTTTATCAAAAGTACTTTTGATAAAGTATTCTTCATTATTATTTGAGCCGTTGGCACTGGGGCAGTAGCTGAACGGCAGATGAAGAACCTGACATGCAAGCTCCTGAAATAAATTACGATGAGCTCCTACAAACATACATAGGCCTAATAGGCCTTCAAAAAGCCTATGTTACAAAAATAAAAAGTACAAACATCAAATGAGTAATAGGCCTATATGCCTACACTTTTTTAATATTTTAATCTATGGGTGGTTAGGCCCGGGGTAGGCCTAGGCGGCTATGCGAAATTGATGTCAGTCATTTCTAAAAACGAACAATCCAGCCGGGCGCGCTGTATATATGTTACAACATTTACCCAATCAACATAAACTTTGGTAGTAGGCCTACCTTTGATAAAACGCTCGGACACTTTGCAGTTTGCACTTTCAAGTGTCAGTGGGAGTTGAGATTGGATTAGGCCTATAAGCATTTCCATAACGCAAACTAAAGGCTGACAGTAAATATTGTTCATTTGATTGTTTGGAGTGGCCTTTATATGTTCCTCTCGTGGTTCTTTATCTTCAAATTTGTTTCTCATTTTTCATATAAAGGCTTTTAAAAATAAATAAAAATAAATTTCGGCTTTTATATATAGAAGGAGCAGGAGGAAATTGGAAATCCCGGAGAAAACCTGCGAGAGCGAGCATTGAATCGGGATCCCGGGATCGGGATAAACTAAGTTCACATGAGTCCTTCAGCCGCGCGCCGGGACTTGAAGTTGAACCCGGGACCTCAGTGGTGCAAGGCGACTGGAACAACCGCTGCGCCAACTCGCTCTCCCGAACCTGGCTTTTGTTTTAACCTGGTCCCGTAAGTGTGTCTCTACACGGAGCGACCGTTTAAAGAAACAAACAATCACACTTTAAACATTCGCAATTCAGCTTCTAAACTTCGGAGTCAGGATCGGCTGCGTTTTAGGCCCGGCGGTGGTAGGCCTAAACCTGGCCACACGCCCGGAGGTAGGTCATTAGGCCTGAAGAAATTAAGTCGCATGGGCTAACCCGAAACATCATGGCCTTCTCTTTCCTATCCTCACCAGATATTTCAGAGGAAATAAGTAAAGAGTTGCTATATCAGAATGCCTCAAAACAAATGATACTCTCTTGCAAAAGCCGAGCAGCTAGCACAGCTTTGATTTTGTCAATGCCTAATATTGTGTTTCCCGTTGTTGGCCAATTATTTTGCAACTAGACCTATCATAGTAGGCCTACCAGTCTATTGTCCGTCTCATGGTCGGCATCTTGCATGCAACAGTCATTGTAGCTTTATAATTTATATTATAATATCCGTTTTAATATGTACTTGTAATGTTAGGTCTAAAAGCCACAGAAAAGTTCATTGCCGTGAACACGTTCACGCGTTGGTTTAGGACCAAGTCTGGCCTATGCAGTGTTGCCATGCAGCGGAAAGGATAACCACTTTGACGTCACAGGGGTTGCCACGTGTCTCTGAACATATGAATTGGGCGGAACGACGCAATATTGGGCGCGTTGTCTTTATTTGCTGATTTGGTCGGTAAAATGAAGGAAAATTGCATTTTTCATTTTAGAAATGGATTCTATATGTTATTAGCTTTATTTTGATACCAAATCATATTTTCTTTCAATGGTCCCTTTAAAGTGATCCATACTGCAGTTACTGTCCGTTTTCCTGTACACAATACACAGTGCTCTCACCATTTAGGTGTTTGGAAATATTCGCACTTTGGTGTTTTAGGAAGGGTATGTAAACGACAGATAACACTAAAAAATATGAAGAAATTATTTCCAAACCGTGTTAAGTCTACAACCATTATGTTTCTCATTTTCAAGAATGCTGGTTAACAATATGCACACTATTGTCTCATTTTGTAAACAAAGGCCCACAGAGTATTGTTACCTTGCATTTGCTTTATAATCGGTTACCCAACTGAAACTATAATACCAGCTCATTGCAATACCGCACAGGTAAACAGAAACATGTGCAGTGTGGATTTAACATAGTTGAGCTGTTTTCAATGAGTGTTATCTTGATTTAATAGCTTTTAATGGGGTTTAAGTCCTGCAAAGGTCGTGGTGAATTCTGCTGTAGACATGACTGCATTATGCACTATGAATGACTGATTCACTGTTATTAGATAGCCATTTTATTTACTTTTTATTGCAAATCATCGTTCCTAGACATGTAAAATCTCAATACGCATGCTTTCTATTTGATCCAGTTTGACAAATATATTCTCATGTTGTCAGTGTGTTTGGAAATAACATTAACCTGACTAGTATGATGTTACATCAGAGTGCTTCCGGCAGACCTGTGCTCCTCCTTGTGGCATGACATTGATTCTGAAGCATGGTATCGCAGTGCTTCAATATCAGCATAATTGGGATACTTTCAAATGATTTGCAATGTTTTATACCATTACTTACCCAGTTTGTTCTCTGATGTGTTATGTGTGTTTTGTACGTAGCATAAAATGCAGCAATTTTCCATTCTTTCTGGCAATTTTCTGATGGAAAGGAGTAGTACTGTTCTTCTGAGTGACATCTGAGATGCTGGACAGAGGTCAGTGGAAAATTGCAGCAGAGAATATGAAATACACTGCATTTGATGCATCCAGAAAATGGCACACCAAATGGTGTAGTATAAAGTTAAACTGGCCCATTGCGGAGGTCTCTAAAACTTAGGCTACTGTACATCCAAGTTCAAGATGTTTATTTCTTAATAATACTCATAATGTGGATATCCCCATAGAAGTAGAGGACACTTTTTTTCAATTTGAAATAGTGCTACAATGTATGTGAAACAATCAATCTAAAAAGAGTAGACTGTGTGTGTAGGTTTTTGCACTCACTGACATGATTTTGAAATACTTATTTCCTTTAAATTTGTGATTTGAGTTTTCTTAATAGGCCCATTCCCAGCTATAGTGTGAACAATTGTATAAAATGCTTAAGTGAGGGATTTATACAGGGGAAAAAAGAATTACGCATCGTGCTCTCGCACACTTGTTTGAAGGATTTAGTCATTAAAATTGTCATTATGTATTTCTAAATGGAAAAATTTAACCAAAAATGAGGAAAACAGCAATAGGCCTAATTGACAAAGTTGAAACCCCATTCAAATACATGTAGCTAATTTTATTACAGTTTCATTTAAATTGTCCTATTTTGTTGATAATACATGTCTTTCAGCTTAACCACTAGTAGGCTATGTTAGCACATCTGTGCTATTAAAAAAGGTGCAAAAAATAAATTTGGATGATTTTTACTATTTTGCCAAAAGAGCAAATTTGCTGATTAGGATATTGGCTTACCATGCAAGAACAAGATAATAACCTGTCAGGTCGTTCCAGAAAGCTTACAAATTGATATCGCATCTGCACATTAAAGATACCTAACACTTCTGGAAATGTTTTAGATTTATATAAACATGATAAATATGATAAAGTTTAAATCAGTACCTTTTAAAAATGGGACCAAGTTTCAAAAAGTGAGCTGAGGTGGGTTTTTTAAAACTTGCTGATTTCTTTATGTTGTCAACGTTTTTTTGGTAGATAGAGCTATACATGAAAGAACATGTTTGCATTTTTTTTGCTATAGCTGCTTTGAATATGAAAATCAATGTGACCACTTTTACACTAATTTGTGAAATAGAATCAATTTGTAATCTCTTAAATGTTTTCACTTTAAACATGATAAAGTTGAAGACTCCATCAAACATGCCAAAATTATACTTGTAATCCCAGAAACACGATTCCTGAATAAAATTTAAAATCCAGAATACATTACATTAAAGATGTCTATCAAAGAAATAAAACATTTCTTTTTTTTGTCTCAGAATTAATTTTAGCAACAAATGGCTGCTTTTCCTGGTAGACGAGTCAATTTAAGCACCAAAATGGCCGCACCTAGACAAAAATGGAACACCAATGATTTTGCTTGCTAGTGACTCTGAACACCCTCCTGAACAACATTAGTCCTTTTTGGATATGTCATAGGCGTAGATCCGGGGGGGCAATAATATTTTGCCAGGGGGATTGTCCATACAATCATCCCCAAATGTTGACACCTGTATGTGGGTGTCTGACCAAAATAACCTCATAATATTTTCTACCATAAACTTATTTTCTTGCCAAAAGGTGTTGGATTAACCATACTGTAAGAAATTGTTTCCAACCCCATCCCCCTAATGTCAAAAAGAAATCTACGCCACTGGGATATGTTGTTTAGGCGTGTGTTTAGAGCAAAAACATTGGTGTTCCATTTTTGTCTAGCTCATACGTAAATTGACTCCTCTATGGCCTAATTGTCACATATACTGCGCCAATAAAGTATCCTTACACTTGGAAAAATAATCACAATTTCCAAACTGAACAATATTGGAGTAAATTTGTTTTTTAAATAGATGCACTATCTAATCCTGCACATTATGACACCACATTGAATCCAATGTGACTTCAAGAAGTAAAGTTACAAGCATTTGATTAGACGAAGGTCCAGTTTCAAAAGTGACAAACTGGCCTATTCAAAACTCCACAGACCACAAATCTGGTTTGAGAGTGGTGAATGGCTAACTTATGCGTTTGGTTTAAATTTAAAACAAAAGGAACAAAAGAAAACTGAAACAAAAGAACTGACAAATAAACATGAAAGTTATAAAAAATACAGAGAAGTAAAAACTGAAATAAAAACTGCTTTAAATAATGCTTCATTGAAGAAACTGTGCTGTCTCTTTGTTGCGCTTGTCGAAATCTTTTTGCGCCTTGTATAGGCCAGTTTGTCATTTTTAAAACTGGACCTTCGTCTATTCAATTGCTTGTAACTTTACTTCTTGAGGTCACATTGGATTCAATGTGGTGTCATAATGTGCAGGATTAGATATTGCATCTATTAAAAAAACAAATTTACCCCAATATTGTTCAGTTTTGAAATTGTGATTATTTTTCCAAGTGTAAGGATACTTTATTGGTGCAGTATATAATGTTCCCTGTAGGGCTGACCTATGCTAGCTGGTTGTGTTATTACCACAAGACAATGGGTATATCATATAGCACAGTAGTCGTAACTATATATCAATGTGAGCTGGGCATTAAAGGTAGAGATAAGCTGATGTCATCTGGTTATTAACAGTATCAAGGAAACGGATTGCTAATGACTAAAACAGTCTTATTACCTGGAAATTTTAGCACCGGTCTTGTAGTATTCGCTCTTGCGTTTTGATTGAGGTTCACAGAGAGTGGCTTATTAAGGGTCAGTTGCCAGAGAGACAAAGATACACAGTGATTTTTTAGATTCACTGTAAAGACTTACCAATGACCCGCTGACAAAGCACGCAGAAATTTGAAATTTGACACTATTTTGGCTTATAATCAAGATGAATTTTGTGTTAAATGGGCCAAAAGAAGATGTTCAGGACTGCAATGGATCATCAATACACTGGTGCACTAGAAGTGTTATGTGCTGATATTATTCATATTGTGCAAATTTAACGGCAGCATGGGTAGATACAAAATCTATAAAACATTATATATGAAGTTGGAATTTAGGCCCGAGGTAGAGCAGAATTCTATTAATGAACACCCCACATATACACATTCCCTAACGTTCAGTGAGTGTATTTCATCAAATAATAACAAAAAAACCAAGATGTAAAATTCTTAAAAATATGATTTTCCAGTGTTATTTGGATTCTGATATTGTCATGCTAAAGAAGTCGGGCTTTAAAATTGTTAATGCCTGGCTCTTGACCAATCATGCAGGTTGTTAGGTAATACTTATTAACAGGTATAAACCTTTTTTGCAAGCAAGGTAGCCAAATTTTTGAGCAGTCTCAACATAACATGAAATTGAAGCAAGCAGTTAACACTGGAACAGCCTTTAACATTTACATAAGGAGCTATTTGTGATATCAGAGCAATTGACCTATGTTTGCTAATTTATCATATACTCAAGGATGTGCCACAAACAACATAGAATGTGCATTGCTAGGTTGCCAGCTTGAACACATTAATCTGATTCAAATATAGGCAGGCTATATACATATAAAATGCATACTTTCTTTAGATCAGAATATTTTAAAATATATATGTGACTTGTCATGTCAAAAGGAGACACTTTTGGGCAGGTTATCAATTTTGAGGTTTTTACATATCTTAAATATAGATATATTTTGCTCCACAATGCTGTTTTCCTCAATGAAATCGGACATTCCTAAGCGAAGATATTGAGTTCGTAAGTTATGGTATTATAAAATTGGAAATTGAGATATCGGCCTTTAAAATATTATTGACAATGTTGAGAGTAGGAATTACCTAGAAAAATGTCTCAAAAAATAAAAGATGTCAGTTATATTCTGGTCTGAAACTATCAGAGAATATTTTAAACATTAATAACATCACAAATTCGCAAACAAACCCAAATTGTGAAAAAATTTCCCTTGGCAGACTTTTTGGCTATTTCTCCATTTACGATCCTGCCCAAAAGTGTCTCCTTTTGACATGACACGTCCAGGCCCGTACGCAGGGGGGGGGCGGGGGGTGCGACCGCACCTCCCCAAATTTGCAAAAGTATACAAAAAGTCCCAAAATATCAGAATTTGCGAGCGAAAAGAAGAAAAAAATCAGGTTTTTATGCTTTTGTGGTCAAAAAAGGTCCAAATTTTGAGAAGAAAGTCCACTTTTCACAAAATCGCACCCCCTTGGGAAAAAAAAGTCCACTTTTTCAAAATCAGCACCCCCAAAAAAAATCCTGCGTGCGGGCCTGGACACGTCACATATTCTTAAAAGAGAAAACATAATCATAGTATTTGCTATGGACCCCAATGAAATAAGCTGCCATTGCATTGAAGCCTTTCTAGAGGCTTGTATAGTCCAGGAATCCAAACAAACGTATCTGAAGTAAAATTGTTTATTTTGGGTTTGTGTCTTTTCAATATTGTTTAATAGAGTGTCAGATATCAGAATCACTGCACATCACTGTCTCAACAAAAATCAAGAACATCTCCATCCATTTTCACCCTACCAGGAGAGCAACAATGGCCATTGCCTTGTATGTGTTTCTGCCTACAAAAGTGATATTTAATTCAGACGATGGTGGCCGACATTATTCAATGTGGCAACAGCCAATAGCGTAAACAAAACAGACAATATGACGGCAACACTGCCTGGACGTTGGACGCAATTATTTGTCCACGAGCCAAGGTGCGTTTTTAGCTTTATTGGCCCCATTACAGAAAAAAATGCACACAATATATTTCCCAGTGCAATGTATACATTTTCACATGAAAATAAATAATTTTAGATTCAAAGAAAAAAGAAGAAGAATTTTTTTTATCATCGCCGGGGGTGGAAACCGATCTCGGGACTTCTTGCTTCAAGCGAGATACTTACCGCTACACCACGTTTTCGCATTGGTTTACATGGGGAAATTTTCAGTATATATAATAACATATGCGTTATTCATACAAAAATTTTACAAAAACAGTACTTACAATGAGGTTCACTGTCGAACCTCAACGGAGTTAGACTGATAAAATAGTGCTTGATAACATACATTCACTTTTGGAATTATTTGAGACATTTTCGTGTTTACGTGTTAAACCAATGACGATGTCAAAATTCAGTCGATCTTGGTCGCCCCCTTGATTTAATTCTCATTATATTTAGTTTAAAATGTGCACACATATTCTTATAATAATAGGAGCATTCAGTGAGAAAGTAATGAACTCAGAGTACACAGGATGGCATGACAACGATAATATCTGAAATAGTACATTATATCTATAATTATCCGACACTTGAAGCATCTGACACTTGAAAAGCTATCCAACATTTGTCAAATCAAAAGATATGTTATCATATAGGTATACATGAGATCAATGACAACTATACAGTATAGATGGTAACCTTTTGTATGTAGCTCAAATATGAAATTCCAATTCCATTTAAAAAGATTCAAATTGTGCCTGTATAATTATAGTCTATGTAATACATAAGAAATGCATTGATATCTGTAGGACAAACATGCCTAGTAGTGATTCATAGCCATGCTACAGATTATTTGCATTTTGGATGGTGTGGTGTGGTGCATCACTGAATCAAGCATTGGAGGCTCATCAGATGAAAAAAGCTAGGGTGCAAAAACTGCTCTAGTTTAGAAGCAGCTTTGTCATTTAAAAAATTTGGCCAAATTCTCATGCTGCAAATCAGTGCAGATGTAAAATTGTTGTTCCAATAGGACTTGATTATAACACAGAAGTTAGTTATAGACAGTGTCTGCAATAAGTGCGTAGTGCAAAATGCTACACAATTTTCATCATTTGCTACACAATTTTGGAATGTGTAGCAATTTTTCGGTGAGCATTTTTGCTACACAAATAAAATTGCTTAATGCAGACCCTGGTTATAGACTGTCGAAAATTATAACCCAATTTATCAGATGACATTAGGCAAGAAACCAAACTGTTTGAATCAAATTGCCTCATGGCAGTGTAAGGGACTTAAGTACTTGTTATACCACAGTTAGTTTCTTTTCATTGGTATTCATGGCATGAACTCCTAACGGAAGGAAACTAGGTGGGCAACATAAGAAGAACCATGTTAAACATATACATGCTGGCTGCCAATAAAATACTTTCACTAAGAGAGGTGTATCACCCACACTATAATGGGAGCACACAGTATGCATGGGGAATAATGATTGATTGTCGGATGTAAGAGATCCGTGGAGTGGACATGTGAGCTGACGATACTCTTTTGATTGAGCATTCATGGATCTTGAAAGTCTTTTGTAGCTTAAATGAGGTGTTCTTTTTATGATAAATATAGGTCTTAAAGATGGATGTAAATCTTCTTGAATTTCTTGAATTCCTAAAATTGGCCATAAAAAATCTGGAAATGTAAATTTTTTTTGTGTGTGGGTGGGGGTGTGTGTGTGTGGGGGGGGGGTGGGTGGGGTGATACCTTCAACCTTTCTTTTAAAATCAGCTGATTCAGATTTTGCATTTGCGAGTTGTGCATGATTATGCGTCTTACACTGCTCCGTAGGCCACTTGGTTTTAATTTCATTCTGGTGTAGCAGAATGTAATTGAAATTTGACGATATTTTTGCTAAACAAGTAATCTGCAAGAATTTTTTTTGGAGAAAAGTGGGGGATGAGGCTGTGGATGACAAAATGCCCATTTAATAAACCCTAATAAAGCTGCAACATTTAATGAGTTATATACAATGCATTTTGCTGTAGTACAGACTTAGTGATGGGATTTTATTGTTTGTCTGGATAACAAATTGCTATTGATTAGCTGTTTAATTTTATCATAATTTCTTATGCAAAATATTGCTTGTCTAATTACATGTCAATTAAAAGCTTTTTCAGCTTTATGTCATGACCAGTCGTAATTATTACCGGTACATAAATCATTTTTAAAGGATTAAAATTGAAACATTTCCTCTATTTTAGAATATAATTACCCCCGAACTCATCATTGTAGAAATATGTTGAAAATTATATAACTATGAAATTGCAATACAATTAGTGGCCATTATCTACTGAAGATAGTTATATTGTTTGTTGTCGAAATTTGAAGATATCAATAGCTATAGAAAAATTATTTAATTTGTGTACATCGTGGAACATTCAACTACGCTTGTTACTCTGCAACTAATCATGCTAATACACGAGCATACAACGCTACTCTATGCTTCCATATTAGAGGTTATCTGCGTACAACAGCTTGCTACGCACAGCCACGTGAAGAGTATGTTCCACAATGTACACAAATTAAATACAGTTATATAGTTCTGTTGAAAGTATGATGTAGTCAGAGATTGCTACTGAAGATAGCAATATATCAGTCAATGTTATCTATTGAAGCTAGCAATATATCAGTCTATGCTATCTACTGAAGATAGCAATATATCAGTCAATGCTATCTACCGAAGATAGCAATATATCAGTCAATGCTATCTACTGAAGATAGCAATATATCAGTCAATGCTATCTACTGAAGATAGCAATATATCAGTCTATGCTATCTACTGAAGATAGCAATATATCAGTCAATGCTATCTACTGAAGATAGCAATATATCAGTCAATGCTATCTACTGAAGATAGCAATATCAGTCTATGCTGTCTACTGAAGACAACAATATATCAGTCTATGTTATCTGTTGAAGATAACAATATATCAGTCTATGCTATCTACTGAAGATAGCAATATATCAGTCAATGCTATCTACTGAAGATAGCAATATCAGTCTATGCTGTCTACTGAAGATAGCAATATATCAGTTAATGCTATCTACTGAAGATAGCAATATCAGCCAATGCTATCTACTGAAGATAGCAATATATCAGTCAATGCTATCTACTGAAGATAGCAATATCAGTCTATGCTGTCTACTGAAGATAGCAACATATCAGTCAAGGCTATCTACTGAAGATAGCAATATATCAGTCAATGCTATCTACTGAAGATAGCAATATATCAGTCAATGCTATCTACTGAAGATAGCAACATATCAGTCAATGCTATCTACTGAAGATAGCAATATCAGCCAATGCTATCTACTGAAGATAGCAATATATCAGTATATGCTATCTACTGAAGATAGCAACATATCGATCAATGTTATCTACTGAAGATAGCAATATCAGCCAATGATATCTACTGAAGATAGCAATATATCAGTATATGCTATCTACTGAAGATAGCAACATATTGATCAATGCTATCTACTGAAGATAGCAATATATCAGCCAATGCTATCTACTGATCCGACTTGACACGTCCGACTTGACACATTCCTACACCTCACTGGCGGCCATAGCTGGGGCCTTCCATCCATTTTACGCGACGCCAGTATCACAGGCGCAAGTGCTACGCGCTCCGATTCGCTTGCGATAGTGGGCGTCTTGGATCGCAATCCAAACAAACTAAGCTAGTTTGGAGTGGATGGCCCCCAGCTATGGCCGACTTAATCCTGACCATCACTTGGCTCATCGGATTCGTCTATACTGTTATTAAGAAACAAAGTATTGTGTTCGCATCTCCTTCAGGAGATTTCTTTGTGCAGTATATTGATGCCATTTGCTTGCGACAGATATCGTCTACAGATTGTGGAACACAATCATTTGTAAAGTGAATCAATTCCTTACAGCACTAGTCATAACACACGGTGGTTATTCTGTTACTGTATCAGATGTTTGTATAGCCTTTTAAAATGTGTTTGCTGGTTTGGTTTGCATGGACTAATAAATTTATCTCACATCGGTATAATGGGCCTGAGCACATGGGCCACCAAGAAAAGTGGGGCAATCTTTCCGCTGAACCACTTAAAATTGCCAATTTTAATGCTTAAATGGGTCCAAATTTTATAGGACAATTGTGGCCTAAAACCAGGCCAAAGGAAGGTGCACATTAAAACTTTTGGTCATTTTTGCCCTGGTCAGGGAACTTACCCCCCGCCGATCGTCATCTAGTCTCACAATCCCTACAGTGCTGGTTTGATTCTGGGTGGAAATTTGTGATTTTCTCATTTTTATTCATAAGGTCATGTATAGTATTAGGTTATGGAGAAGAAAGCATTACCTATAATGAAAGAAAGAGATAAAAAGATTAAATAGCATCTGACGTCATCCGTCAATCAAATTCCCTTGATCCTTGATTGGTCAATAGTGCATAAAAGGAAGGTTGTTTTATCTAGTGCCGATCGGAGAAAAGGAATAGCAGAAAATGGTGAAAATTACGTACTTTTACAAGGCAAAAAGTAACTTTTCTAGGCATTGTTGACATGGTGCCTTTGGGAAAGAAAGTTTCCTACTATAAAGACCTAACTTTTGAGATGGTTTGTATGTTTGAAGGTGCAAAATTAACAAAAAAGCGCCCGGTTTTACTGCCACGTTCAGCAACTCATATCATCACAACACTAACAAACCATGCTCGAGTTTGATTGACAGATGACATAAGATGCGATTTAGTCTTTTTATCTCTGTCTTTCATTATACCAAATGAAGTCCTTGTGTGACCATTTCTCAGTGTTAGATGTAGATTATGATGAATAGCTCCTCTGAAAGTTGTGGTTGTGAAGTGTAAGTTGGAGATGACAACTATGCAATGCCTTCCCTCAAAGGGCTATCAGCTATTGTGCACTTTACAATGTCATCTTTAGGGCATTAGGAATTAATCCCTCCGTAGCTTATTGTGTACAGACAATGACCCTGTGCCTTGTGGTAATGAGATTAGGTGACAGGTTGAAGTCCAGGGTATTATCAGCTTAGCTTACCTATACTTATTCTCTTGGGATCAATACATGCCTTATGTCCTCTAGTAGTTCATCTCCTTAAGTCTCAGATCCAGAGAAAGGTGCAATTTGTACCAAAACTTTAAAGTAAGTTAAATATTTACAGTCATCAATTTTGTATTGACATATCAAAAACTTTTGCTTGAAAAAATTTTAATCAAATATTTAAGTATTGGTCTTGTTATTTATGAAATAACCCAGCAAGCTATTTATGTTTAGTGCTTGTGTTGTAGTTAACTTGTAAAGTATGACACTGACAGACAGTTGTTATCATTTAGCTGTCTTTCGTTTTGTCCATTGATAGTGATGTGCACACAGCACCTTACCGGCAGAAGTGGGCTAATTATCTAAAGGCCCAATGCACCTCAGCAAACAGCAAAATTGCTTCATTTATATAGACCCTATTGAATACTACATAACTCATCCTCATTTAAATCAAATTCTGCCCTATCTGTAAGACAATTCGCATGAAAATACAGCAAAACAGGTTATAGGTATGAATGGTTGTGAAATCGAACTAGAGATCTGTCCCTCTGACAATTAGAACCAACATGTCTGCAATTTCAATTGTTATACCATTCCGGTTGAGTTTATTTGATAGGGTCTATACCTCGTGACGTCTCTCTAGTCCGAAGGGTCGCTAGTCTGAAGGTTCTCTAGCCCGAAGGGTTGCTAGGCTGAAAACCAAATTAAGTTGAGTTATGTGAGCAAAGGAATTCCTCGATCTGAGAGTTGCTTTGAGAGCACTCAAATCGATGAAATGTCCAGTTTGAGAGTCTCTCAAATCCATGAAAACCCTCATTTGAGAGTACTCACAGATCGAAGAATTGTCCAATATGAGAGTCTCTCAAATCCATAAAATAGCTCGTTTGAGAGTTACTCTCAAATCGAGGAATTCTGCCAAATGAGAGTGATAGCGCCCTCACCATATCTGGCGACAATTCATACGAGCTGCATTTATGAAAACAACGAGACGATTTCCGTATTTTTAAAGTTCAAATTTAAAAAATATCATATCAATTTATAATTACTCCTCAAGCCGAAGTTACCAGGTAAATTTAAATTGTATCATGATCACGGACGGTTTAGTACTATTGTCAAAAGGGAAGAAAAAGAATGCGGTTTCTTTATCGCAAGTTCCGTGTTTCAACAACCAAAGCCAAGGCGTTAACATGTAACTTGTACATGTTGTAAGCTTACTGAATGACTGACTCACTCTGCAATGCCAATGGCCAATGCTCTGCCGATGAGAACCCAACGACGACGTAAGTTCCAATATTTTTATGATCTAATTGAGTACTAATTCATAAATAATTATGCAAAGTGAACCCAAACAGTAAAAATGTTATCCCATATCATTATAATATCGAACAATTAAAGGGGCATTTCGTGATCCACAGCCTCATCCCCCACTTTTCTCAAAAAAGTTGAGATTTTTATATCACTGGAAACCTCTGGCTACATAATGTTTATGTACAAAATATTTCTTGCAGATTAATTCGTTTAGCAAAGATATTGTGAAATTTGAATTTTGTTCTGGTGCACCAGAACGAAATTACAACGCATTGTCTATGGGATGGAGCAGTGTAATACACATAATCATGCATAACTCGCGAACGCAAAATCGGAATCAACTGAAATTTTGGGAATAGGTTTTTTTCGTGGATATCTAATGAAAAATGACATAAATAGAGGATGCTAGGATCACGAAATACTCCTTTAAATATCAACTTTTATATCTTAAATTATAACACTTCATTTCGTGATCCTGAGTGCTACATGTAGCCTAGCATCTTCTAAATTGTAAGTTATGATATTTTTCAGTAGATATCCACGAAAAAAGCTTATTCCCAAAAGTTTTGTTGATTCCGATTTTGCGTTTGTGAGTTAAACATGATGTGTATACACTGCTCATGGCATAGGCCACTGTTGTAATTTCGTTCTGGTATACCAGAACGAAATTCAAATTTGGCGATATTTTTGCTATAGCCAAAATAACAATTTCTCGATCATGAGAGGATGTACCTTCTGTGTCAGCGTACTTTTCATAGAATAACACGATCGCGCGACCTGCATGACCGAATCTTGACCTTGCCTAGCAACGATCGTGTGATTGGTCAATTCTCAAAAGCTGTGTTTGCGCCGTAAGCGCCGGTATTTGCATAGTACGCTCGGCGCAAATAACTGTGCGTACTCAAGTTGGCTCTCATGATCGAGAATTTAATATTTTTATAAGCGAATTAATCTGCAAGAAATATTCGGTACATAAACATTATGTAGCCAGAGGTATCCAGTGGTATAAAAATCTCAACTTTTTTTTATATAAGTGGGGGATGAGGCTGGACGTGGATCACAAAATGAAGCTGTGTGATCCCCAGCACAGCATCATCCCCCAACTTTTCTCAAAAAAAGTTGAGATTTATATATCACTGGAAACCTCTGGTTATATATTTAATTGTTTATTATGTACAAAATATTTCTTGCAGATTAATTCGTTTAGCAAAGATATCTTGAAATTTGAATTTCGTTCTGGTATTCCAGAACAAAATTACAACACATTGTCTATGGAGCAGTATATATACACATACATGTAATCATGCATAATCGGAATCAACTGAAATTTTGGGAATAATCTACTGGAAAATGTCGTAAAAAGAGGATGCTAGGATCACGAAATCGAAAATACTCCTTTAATGCTTAGGCCCTTCACAATTGATTCTGAGTTTACTGTTCATGATTTTGAAAATAGGACAAGGTGACTTTTAATTATTAATTATCTATTATTTTCTTTATTTAGTAGGCCTATCACAACTAATTATCAACCCGTTTTGACGGGAGTCAGCATTTAATTATTTTATTAATATGCTTACTTTTACACATACCGTAGTATATTAAGTGCAGTTATGCTGTTTGTTTATTCATCATTATTGTTGATATATGATTCATGTTAGAAAGTAGCAAGTAAAAGTCATTAAAAGTTATTTTTTAAAGGAGAAAATCCAAAATTAAAATAATATAATTAAATATAAATTTAGCAATTTTGTTGTGTCCGAGGGCGCAAGATGGAACAGCTAGACCCTGGCAAAAACAACCAATGAGATGAAGCGATCTATGATCGTGAGTGACGTCATGCCGACCAAGAAATTAAATAATTATTGTAATTTGTAAAACTCGCCCCAAAGCTCGTTACTTTTGCAGACAGCTTAAAACAAGAAAAGTGTGTCGTGCCTGTAATAATTTGTCATTTACATTGAAGTACGGTATCAGTATCACACTACATTGTACACAAAGAACCCTGACAAAGAAAATGTGTGAGCTTTACTTCCTTTTTACAGGCTCCCGGTTTTATAGTCATGATCAGTGCAAGCTTAAATCTTCAATATAAATAAAATGATATTTCTGTGTACAAAAAAATTATTCAAATGATGCTTTCTTCTGAAATTTGCCATTCTGAACTTGCTCGAGGAGTCTAGTCACAAATTTGCTCACCAATTAGGTTCACATTTGAGGCTAGAGAGTAGAGATCATTGCATTCAAAATCGAGTCGGATTCACTGAAGCATGACACCACTCACACCGCAGCAGATCGCGACACAACAAGTGGGTGTTTGTTTTTATCATACCACTAAGGTAAACATCAAAGAACACCGCTAACCTAATATATTTTCGTATCTTGTCAGTGAGTGCGTATTTTACGCTTTATATCTAGTCAGTGAGAGCGTGATTTACGCAAGGCCGATACGCTGCGGTACGGGCGAGGTAAGCGTATAAAGGCGAATCGCGTAAACCAGGCGCGTAAAATGCACGCAAACTGTAATACGCGGAACAGTCATCTATTTTTTGTAATATTTTTCCTATTTAGCAGGAATTAAAATGTTTAAAAACGTAATTATTTCAATATTTAGAATGACTTAGTGGTGTGATAAATTAAGTTATTAGGTTCAGCGTCGGTTTAGTGCGGGGAAATTATCGTGCGCTCAGTGTCATACTGGGTTCAGCCTTCGGCTTCACCCAGTATGACACATCGCGCATCGATAATTTCCTCGCATCATACCTCCGCTTCACCTAATAACTAATAATATTATTATTTATTGTTCAGTGGTGATTTTACACAGCAGTTTGCTTGGCAAGAAAATACAGTACTAATTTATTCTTGTTATGTTGTCTTTTGCAGACTTGCCGGTTATATGATGCATCTACTGTGTACAGCAGTCAAAACACTACTATGAAGGGCCTACTTATACATGTGTTGTCGCAGACTGTGATTCTTCTACTGGACACCTTCTCAGCACCTAGATGTTATTGTGAAGAAGCTTCTCTTCAAGAGTCCAACATGAGGCAACCAAGGAGCTATATTTACATGTTTGTGTGGCCATGGTAAATACATATTATCGGTACCAGTATTTCGGTGGTTTTTTTTTTCAGTTTCTTCATTTATTATCCTGCCTGAATGACATTGTCAGATGTAAATCACCTTCCCATATTATGTTGTATACAAGTCATTCCGACAGTTTAATAAAAGAAGTGGAAATACAAGGGTAATTTTTCACATATTCAAAAAGGTTTGAAAATCACAGACAACCGATTATGTAGCAGGAAACACTTGTATTTTTAACAATGTTATGTTGCCCCAATAAATTTCAAGACAAATCACAAATGCGATATACCTCAAAAATACAGTTATACTGTATAATGTAGGCATCAAACTTACATGCATATATATTATATTATCAGAACAGACATCAAATTTATAATCTAATGTTAATGATTTCTAAAATACATTTTGTCATATTCAGTTTTTTAGTGGCTTTTTAGTTTGACCTTTTCATTGTTTCTCAGCTGATCTATTTCTGTATTAATTTTGCTGAAAATATAAAATTGTAATTTTGTATGTCTGGTCATTTTCAAAATCAATGTTGTGATCTTCAAACACTAAACATTTAAATTGTTTAAATCTGATCTTACTATAATGCTTCCCGACTTTTGTTTCCATTCCAAAAAGTTTTATATACTTTGGACTTAAACTTGGGAAATAATGAAGCTGGAAAAGGGGCATGTTCTCTTCCATTACTCTGCCCTTAAAGTCATATTTTCGTAATTGTACAATATTTTGAAAAAACCTTTTACACTGTCAATAAGTAATACAGAACTAAACATGATGTTATTTAATTTTTCAATTAATCCACAAATATTTGGATTTAATTCACTACCGGTAATGTGTGTAAATTCCAAATTCGCAAGACATTTTAAGGAGACCCTGCACAAACGCTAAAGGGTTACCTTCAAGTGCAAGTGTGAATGTACAAAAACGAATGAACAAACTGAAGGACACAAGTACCGGTATTGCTTGAGCTGGCTTTGTCACTGAAAATACCAGAAAACAAGTCACATTTATGATGAATTAATTATTATGCCAAACAAATGAGGTAAAACAAAGAAAATTGCTATTTCATTCTATGAGTGCCAACAATGCGGGTATTATAGCTCACCAACCTTATACAAAACCATGCCTAACTCAATTTAGCAACAAAATTGAGCATTTGCACCAATGTCTTGAATTGGTTGATGATTGTATTCATATAGTTATTAAATTTAAGAAGACTTAAGGTAAAGGTAAACATTCTAAATTTCTTTTTTTTTGATTGACAGATGATATGTGCCATACAAGCTATGGAGAAGTGTTCCGCATTATATTGGATCAGGAAAGGGAGACAAGACAAAGTCTATTATCATCATCAAAGAGGTTAGTACACCTGGTATCACATACCATATTCCCTTGTTTCAAGTGAACTTCTGTGAATTGTGTGCATTTTTTGTACTGCTGACTGAAACAAAAAAAATCTCAAACAGTGCATGTACAGTTAAATGCAATTTTGTGTGATACACACAAAATACACTGTAAACTATGCACGATAAATGCCCATGTATGCGTCGCATCATACAAGTTGAATCCACGCAGAGCACCACAAACTTCCAACAATCATGCAAGATGCTAACTGCTGCTTGTCCGAGAATTTTTTGTATAACAATATATAATATATTTAGTATAAAATGGGCAAAATCCCTAAAATTAATACCATATTGAGGTTTTTTTAGCTAGTTATTTGCTATGCAATATTTCTTCACTAAAGTGTTACTATAAAATTCTCCAATAAAGTGTTACTATTTTAATGTGACCCCTGGGCCTAATGGAAGAACATATGATACCTTAAAACATCCACTGAATGAGTAATCCAGGCAAAAGAAGAAAGAAAACAAACAAAACAAAAACTATCTAGATGCACATGTCAAATCAGAAAGTGACTTCGAGCTTTTTGATAACTTAGACATGGAGCAAACTGTGAATCGGGTGTCCTTTGCTCTCCTCTCTTCTCTCCCTTCCCTTTTCTTTGCCCACTCTATCCTCCCACTGTACAAGTTAATATCTTTTGCTCTGAAGTCTTTTAAGACTTAAAAGTTAATCAATTAATATTTAAAATATAATGTTGCAAGATAATAAAAAATGAGATTTATTTAATTCAGGCCTCGAAATAAGAAGAAAAATACAAGGACCCTTGCCTTTTTGAAATTTCAAGGGTCCTCACCAATTTTCAAGGGTCCGACCCCGGACCCTTGCCTTTGAAATTTCAAGAGAGAGAATTAGCTACGGCGATCACAGTATGTATATTGTAGAAAATTGAAAACCCGGGTTGAAAACTTGAAGGGAAAGAAAAATGAAGTGTACCCCAGGGAGCGGGATGTATCACGTGAACCAGATTTTCCTGTGGAACAAAAAAACTAGGATTTTCTGCTCTTTGCTTGGTTCAATTTTTACGGGTAGGAAATTTGCGGGTCCGCGCCTACTTTCATGGGTATTTGATTTAAGGACGCGCTTTATTTCGAAAGCGCTGATTCAATTCCTATAACCTGGTTTTAAATATTTAGGCTACACATGAATTATAATGATTCCTTTTGTGTTTTTATGACAGGATGTGTCAAATATCAACGCTGCATTGAAGAGTGGTGAGCTGCCTCATCTTGTAATATTCAACGAAACCAACTACATTGTAGGAGATAGTGTGAACATACAGTGTATGGATAGCTCTGCAGGTGCCTTTCTCCAACTGATTGCCTTGTAAATGTATTTGTGTATATTCTCAGTTATCCAGGTATAAAAAATATCAAATAATTTAAATCTAGGCAACTGGAAATCTAGACAAAAAATAGTAAGTCCAGTTGACTATATTTAAATTGTCAACTTGATATCTTGTTTTATGTGTTTCAATTTGAGTACCTGTAACCTGTTGTGTACTGCTGGGGACAGGGGAGTGATAACCCTCTGAAAAAAATCAACATTGAACTTGAATAGCCTTGTGTGCATTTTTGCCTGAAATATGTGTAGTGTAAAATATACAAATGTTGCATGCTTTGTGTCACCTGACTAAGAAAACGTCACTGAAAATTACCTATAATTTAGGGTTATAATATTGAGAAACCAAAACTTTGCATGATGATAAATTCCTCAACAAAAAAAAATGGGTTCTCATTATTTATAGTCCTAAATCAAGATACAATTTTCTACTTTTATTAGTCAATTGCACACAAAGCATGTGGTATTTAACAGTATTGCAGGCAAAAATTGCACTGGGCTATGGAAGAACAAATTGAACATCATGAACAATGTCATACTTTTTTAATGGGGTGATTCTGTCCCTGCATGTACCCGACTGTCTAACATTCATCCCACCAATGGTTGATTTAAGTGACAATTACCAATAATTACAGAACAGTTTTCGAAATGGATTCAAAATTTCATGTCAGACATTTAGGCTGTGTTAACCTTAAGATATACTCAGTTTTTTTTTGTAACTTAACTGTTCATGCAAGATATATTTTTAGAAGTTTCTAGATTTCAAAAAGTGTACCAAAAACAAATTTTGAGTTTCCAGTGTTTTTGAAAACTATATAATTGAGCCTATACCGGTATATAAACTATAAAAAGTCTGATGTTTTTATGGTCTCAAAATCAATGTTTTTACCCCCCAGTATTTTTGGATTACTTCTCCATTTACATTTCAATTGTAAACATCTTAAAGAAAACAACTAACCCCCCTTAAATAATGGCCATTATTAAAAAACAGGCTATTGAATTACAAATCTGTAAAATACGTTGGAAGCAGAATTTATTTCTGTGCATTTTAACATCTCATTTGATACGATAGCCCAGAAAACCTGAGTGGAAGAAGAGCCCAACTCCATCAACACTTTTTTTGAGATACTAACAAAAAACACACTATTTGGAAAAAGAGATAGACTGTTTTTGAGTACTGGTACATGAACATAAACTGGCCTCAAAAAGAAACTTATAATTTTTTACAAGGTCATATCTTAAAATCCTCTGCATATAAAAAATGAACAAAAATTGCACACAGGATTACTGAGACCTTTTTTGTTTGGTGAGGACCCTTGAAATTTCAAAACTGTCCAACTGACACAACAGCAAAATGCACGACATGGAACACCTTCCTGGACCAAAATTCACATCCCAACAGATTTCTTTTGTTGGGTTCCAATTATTCGCCTGTACATGCATAAATTACACACAGGATAACTTAAATACTCTACTCTAAACACACTTCAGTAACCAAGCAGTTGTCCAACTGACACATCCGGAACAGCTTCCGGGATCACATTCACAGGCGAATAATTGGAACCCAACAAAGGAAATCTGTTGGGATGTGAATTTTGGTCCAGAAAGGTATTCCATGTCAGTGCATTTTGCTGTTGTGTCAGTTGAACAACTGCTTGGTTACTGACATGTGTTTAGAGTAGAGTATTGAAGTAATCCTGTGTGCAATTTTTGTTCATTTTATGGAGAGGATTTTAAGATATGACCATGTGAAAAATTATAAGTTTCTTTTTGAGGCCAGTTTACATTATAACATACCTTCAAAATGATATATGTTGCAATGACAACGGTACAGGTCTTCTAAGATATGATAAACTCATTTTGGTAAAATGGAGTTGAGTCCTTCTTCCACTCAGGTATTCAATTAAACACAGGTCAATTTAATGTAGTGAGGTCCAGATTTGAAAATTGTACTTGTAAAAACAACAATGCAAAAACACTCTGGGATATCTTTACAGAGATTTCCATCCATTATATTGAATACAAATCAACAGAATTTACTGCAACTTTCAAATCTTGGGTTACATTGATTTAAATGTATGCCATGACGTCAATATTTAGATAATTGCTACAAATGAGGTGTTAAAATGTGCAGAAATAAACACATTTTACAGATTTGTAATACAATTGCCCATTTTTGAGTAATGGCTGTTATTTAAGGGGAGGGGGTAGTTACTTTACTATAGCTTGCATGAATAATTAAGAAGTTTTGGCAACTCACAATTACAGTATTTCTGAGAGGTAGACTTGCGAAAACATAAAAACTGTTTAGCAATTAAACACATTCATTTATCACTCTGTAACATGTTTAGAAGGTAAACAATGTGTAAATTGCTAAACATTTGTGTTTATATCATCCATCAATTTTATGTATTTGTATTAAAATGTTTAATAAGTCATATAGAAAGAAAAAATGTGTTTAAATAAGTCAAACATTTTTTCAATGAACGTTGATACTGAAATAGCTAAATATTTAAAGTGTTTAGAGTATATACACCAATGTGTGTACTTTGTACATGTGTTTAATTTCAACTGTATTTTCAACATTGTGTTTAGTATTGGTAAAGTAAATACCTTGCTGTGTTTAAAAATTGTTACAGCCTGATAAACACTTACATGTACATGTGTTTAATTAATAAATGCAATGTGTGTTTATTTTAATAAACAAAGTGTTGATAACTTAAACAGAATGTTTGGTTTAGTGTCTATTTGTGTCTGAGTGCAGTGTTCGTGATATTAAACATGTTTAATACTGCAACACTAAATGTGTTTATCCATTACGCAGAGTGTGTAGGTTGTAAACACACCATGGACGAAATCAACACATTTGTGTTTTAAAAGTGTTACACCTTCATATCTGGGGTGATTAAATAAGTGCTTAAAACCTAAACGTTTGGATTTACATTGTAGGTGTTTGCTAGAAGTATATGATGTGCATGTATAAAAGGCTAAAAGCTATAGTTTAAAATTAAATCAATGCCCCTATATTATCGCACTCTTGTCATCACTTTGTAAACATGTTTAAATGTGAAACATGTTTGAGTATGAGGGTTAATGTTAATAGACCTTCGAATGAATGAAGAAAGAAACAAACATGGTTTTCCTATTCATTCTGCCTTCAAACAGATAATTAGCCCGATTTTATATGAAAAGAAAGGAAGAAAAAACAAATGAAGGAAAGAAAATCAGTTCAAAACTGTTTAATATATCGGCCTATTATACAAAAAACATCCAAAAAGCAGGCAAAATAGACAACTTGAAGGAATGGTTTGTGGAATTAAATTGAAAGAAAGTCACTGAAAGAGAGAAAACAAAATAAGAAAGAAATATATTTTATTTTTAATTTTGATGCAGAAAGTTAGCCCCTTCACAAAGATGTTTAATAATTATCTATGAAATGGCTACAGCCTGACTAAGCACACGGCAAAAACCGACCCACTTTCTATGCTTCCAAATCTGGGTATTTGATATACCTAGATATGGAAGACTATGGGCGGCCGTGAGGGCCAAAAGGGTCTCAAAACTACACAAGGGTCTCAAAAGTACAATAAGGTCTCAAAAACACACAAAGGTCTCAGAAATAAACACACAGTAATGTCTCAATAGCACAATACGGTCTCAAAAACAGAGAAAGGTCTCAAAAACAGAGAAAGGTCTCAAATACAGAGAAAGGTCTCAAAAACAGAGAAAGGTCTCAAAAACAGAGAAAGGTCTCAAAAACAGAAAGGTCTCAAAAACAGAGAAAGGTCTCAAAAACAGAAAAAGGTCTCAAAAACAGAGAAAGGTCTCAAACACAGAGAAAGGTCTCAAAAATGGAGAAAGGTCTCAAAAACACGCTATGGTCTCAAAAACACGTTAAGGTCTCAAAAACACGTTATGGTCTCAAAAACACGTTATGGTCTCAAAAACACGCTATGGTCTCAAAAACACGTTATGGTCTCAAAAACACGTTATGGTCTCAAAACACGTTATGGTCTCAAAAACACGTTATGGTCTCAAAAACACATTATGGTCTCAAAAACACGTTATGGTCTCAAAAACACGTTGTGGTCTCAAAAACACGTTATGGTCTCAAAACACGTTATGGTCTCAAAAACACGTTATGGTCTCAAAAACACATTATGGTCTCAAAAACTCGTTATGGTCTCAAAAACACGTTATGGTCTCAAAAATACGTCAATGTCTCAAACCAGGTATTACAACCGACCGTTATATGTGCAGTACCGCATGCAGTACTATACTGCACACATCAGCAGGCGAAACTACACATTCCGTCACGCACTTCCGCGCGAGGAACTACATATCCCAACTTGCATTTCCGCATGCGGTGATGCAGGTCGGGATGTGCAGTTCCGCATGGGGAACTGCAATATTTTTGGTGTATTTCCGCATGGGGAATTTCGGTATATAGGCCTATGGATAGGTCATTTTGTTTTCAAAATTGTCTTAATTTCTTTTGGAAAATAGACCAACTTTGCATCACTGCAGCCAAAATGTTTCTCAAATTGCTTGCGGTTGTAAGTTGTAAAAACTAAGACAATTTGTGTTAGACAATTTGTGTTAGATTTGGCCAAAACTTTTGTCCAAATTTCTTACAAAATTACAAGTTGGACTTAAAAAGTCTTATCATATAATGCGACTGAAAAGAAATTTTGCATATTTGAACACGCTTTCCTACACCTTTTAGGGTGTAATATAGAAACGCTGCCCAAAATATATGTGCCAAAAATTGCTTGCCCCCCCCCCCCCCCCCCACCCTTTTCGACCTGCCAAAAAATGCTCCCGCTTTGACATGCCAAAAATCTTTATGCCCCCTATAATTCACCACCCGGCCCGGGGTACAATTTATTGCACCACCCCTGACAAGTTCAGGCGCCTAGAGGTGTAAATTATGAATTGAATAGAAATTTAGTATGAAATGGGTCTATTGAGAAGATTTATCAATTTTGTCCAGGTATTTGGAACATGGGATCACTCAGGGTCCTGGGTCCACCCCATATCCATGTTGGTATATCACTGTGGAGGATGAATCTTATTCAAAATTGAGTTTTATTGGAATTCAGCAGCAGGCATTGCATTCACTAATTTGGATATTTTCAAAACAACTTGCACCTCCCCTCATCAAAACAAAACTTCACTGAAACCCTCAGTTTTTGGGCAAAAATCAATGCCTGTTTTACACCACAGAAAAAAAGTCTTCTTTGTGCAAGGGGTAAATGTGAAAGATAAAAGGCATCACAAAGAGAATATTTTGAGGCAATTTATGAATTGTTTTCAGCTCAAAAACATTGACATATTTTGCTTAAAATTGTTTTCCTTATAAATTTGGGGTTTTTTTCTTGTTTCACCCCTTGCCATTAAAAAAGCTCAACAATTAACTTGTCTAATATTGATCAGCACATACACCAGTCACCATGAAAACAAACACATAGATACATGTTAAATTGTATTCTTATTTATAGTCACTTTATTTTTCTAAACACACACAAGTATTCCAACATGTGGTCAGTATACATGTATGATTCAAACAAAAATACACAAAGTTGTAAAACCTAAAGCATGTGTTACATTTTTAGAATTATTAATAAATTTGTTGTTTAAAATTATCAAATTTTACTAGCAGTGCACGTATTATTTTGAATATGCATAATTAACATTAAAAGTTGGGTTGTTTGTCTGTCACTTATTAATTGATTTAAGGAATATCAACAAGGAATTACAAGAATCATAACAAAGCAGCCATGAAAGTGAAAATTTTAGCTCTTTTGATTTTGGGAACTCAGGCCTGTACACACCACACCTTCACCCCCAAATTTGCACAAGTATACACAAAGTACTAAAATGTCACATTTTTGTGAGCATAGCAAGCAAAAAAATCAGGTTTTTTACGCTTTTTGGTCAAAAAGGTGAAAATTCCACTTTTCACAATATCACCCCCTGAAAAAAAATCAGCATCTCCAAAAAAATCCTGCGTACTACGGGCCTGACGGAACTGTGACCTCTAAACTTACAGCTAAAGAGCATTACTTCTTGCCATTTATATAAAGCACTTATGATTTAGAGCTCATAATTCTGTTTGTACTGAATTTATTCCTAAAAATCACGGAATTCACCTTTAATGCCAAATTTGAGTACTTTCTACCACTTTTATGAAAGTCCATAAAAGATTCTGAATCAGCACCCCAAAATTGACTAAGAACACTTCTCAAACCTTGTATAGCTCTCTGTGTAGACCCCAGTCCGAAACCCCGCCAGTCCGACACCAGCGCCTTAGAACGCTCGGCTATCAAGGCTTGATGGTGTCATGATGAAAATTTAAAAATATAATCACAACTTCATTACTTCAACATACCACGTGACAAGCAAATACAGAAAACGTACCATATTTTGGAATTTTATTTGTTTAAAAACATTAATGTGTATTAATAGCGCTCAATTGTTAATAACTGCGTGTTTTATATACAGAAATAGGAATGAGGTAGTATAATCGATTTTGATTCACACGAACTCGCCGTATACTAAAAGCATAGATTATCAATGTGGCGTGGCCTACCATTTTTCTTGTAGCTTCTTTTATACACGTCGATGTTTTCATCAATTACACAATTAATCCACATTAGACCCATAATTTTATTTCAGGAAATAAAAATTAGATTACCATAAAAACGCAACAGTTATCATTGGTTGGGTCTAATGTAATTTATACATGGAATTTTCAGCGTTTTTTCTATCGCCATTCTCGCTCATTTAAAAAAGTATTTTGGCGTATATAAAATTGAAATAAAATATTCTGCCTCATAAACGACATCAAATGTGCCACAATTGGGTATCACGAATCGTTATATATGATGTGCAGTTAATATTCATATTTTCTTTTATACAGAGGATGCTTCAGTTTTGACAGGAAAAATATTTCACTCGGTTATTTTAAAAAGGTTACCACGCTTCCCTAGAATGTGCAATAATTACAATTAAAATTTTTCTTATTCTAACAGCAAGCGTTTCTAAAATGCAGTATGGCGAAATGTGGTGTAGATATTTTAACAAACCATCTAACCCAATAAGTATGATAGGGCCTATATTGCACGAGCTTAGTAACTTAATTTAGCATGTGATCCTAGCATCCTTTTTTATGACATTTTTCAGTAGATATCCACGAAAAAAGCTTATTCACAAAATTTCAATCCGATTGTGCGTTTGCGAGTTACGCATGATTATGTGTATTATTCCATAGGCCACTGTTGTAATTTCGATCTTGTATACCGGTACCAGAACAAAATTCATTTTTTTTGCTAAATGAATTAATCTGCAAGAAATATTTAGTACATAAACATTATGTAGCCAAAATTTCCCAATGGTATAAAAATCTCAACTTTTTTGTTGTTGAAAAAGTGGGGGATGAGGCTGTGGATCACGAAATGCCCTTTTAACTGCGTGTCAAAGCACGTAGCCATTTGACTTAAACTTTTGATTAATACATCCAATTCGAAATGTACCAAAATTGCATTTCCCCATGCGGAAATACACCAAATATATTGCAGTTCCCCATACGGAAATACACCAAAAATATTGCAGTTCCCCATGCGGGACTGCAAGCGGATGTTGCAGTACTGTATGCGGTACTGCATATATCTGGTCGGTTGTAATACCTGATTTGAGACCTAGACGTGTTTTTTGAGACCAAGACGTACTTTTGAGACCCTTTTGGCACTCACGGCGCGGCCGCCGGGGTCAAAAGGGTCAACGCCGAGGAATACTATGGGCGGCCGTGTGTGCCAAAAAGGGTGTCAAAACACGTTCATGTCTCAAAAACACGTCTAGGTCTCAAATCAGGTATTACAAAGTCAACCGACCGTTATGTGCAGTCTATGTCTCTGAGGTATATGTCTCTGTTTTTGAGACCATAACGTGTTTTTGAGACCATACCGTGTTTTTGAGACCATAACGTGTTTTTGAGACCATAACGTGTTTTTGAGACCATAACGTGTTTTGAGACCATAACGTGTTTTTGAGACCATAACGTGTTTTTGAGACCATAGCGTGTTTTTGAGACCATAGCGTGTTTTTGAGACCATAACGTGTTTTTGAGACCTTAACGTGTTTTTGAGACCTTTTTCTGTATTTGAGACCTTCCCTGTTTTTGAGACCTTTCTCTGTTTTTGAGACCTTTCTCTGTTTTTGAGACCTTTCTCTGTATTTGAGACCTTTCTCTGTTTTTGAGACCTTTCTCTGTTTTTGAGACCTTTTCTGTTTTAGAGACCTTTCTCTGTTTTTGAGACCTTTCTCTGTTTTTGTGACCTTTCTTTGATTATGAGACCTTTCTCTGTTTTTGAGACCTTTCTCTGTATTTGAGACCTTTCTCTGTTTTTGAGACCTTTTTCTGTTTTTGAGATCTTTCTGTTTTTGAGACCTTTCTCTGTTTTTGAGACCTTTCCCTGTTTTTGAGACCTTTCTCTGTGTTTGAAACCCTTTTCTGTTTTTGAGACCTTTCTCTGTTTTTGAGACTTTTCTCTGTATTTGAGACCTTTCTCTATTTTTGAGACCTTATTCTACTATTGAGACCTTGTTGTGTGTTTGTTTCTGAGACGTTTCTCTGTTTTTGAGACCTTATTATACTTTTGAGACCTTATTGTGTGTTTATTTCTGAGACCTTTATGTGTTTTTGAGACCTTATTACACGTTTGAGACCTTATTGTGTGTTTATTTCTGAGACCTTTGTGTGTTTTTGAGACCTTATTGTACTTTTGAGACCCGTGTGTGATTTTGAGACCCTTTTGGCCCTCATGGCCGCCCATAGAAGACCTATGTGCGCGCGTGAATAGGAAAAATAACGAGTTATTTATATGAAGCTTAAAATTAAACCAGTTTGTGGAAAAAAATGCCTGAAATATAGTCTGTCCACATAGAAATACAAAGTAAATAGACCTCGGAAACTGGAGGTATGAGAATAGATATTTCAGTGCAATGCTTCTTGGCGCGCCAACTGCTGCGCGATTTGTGCACCACGCTCTTTATGCGTCGCGTCAAGCTTCACGTGTGACACAAAGCATCGACCCCCGATGCCACACATTTGGTTTGTACTTTTGTGGACAGACTTTTTTTGTAATGTGTAAATGTAGAGGTTAAAAGTCCCCAAATGGGCTGAAGATGCCTAAAAGTGTGGAAAGTATGACTTTATAAAAGAAGGAATTCGGGCAAAAGAAGAAAAGGTGGCATCTCTGATATCGGAAATTACTGGGAAATACTTACATTGAAATTACTAATATGGCAATTTAGAAATATCGTATAGTTAATTTGTTCGTGTTTTTCATATCAAATAATTTTAACACATTTAAAAAATGCCACTCATCCAAAACAGATTTAATTAAATTTATATTTCCTTAATCTGTGAGATGCGTTTGTGACAAGGGTTTACACAATAAACATTTCAATAGAGATAGGAAATATATGATAATATAATTCAGGGTTGACCATATATTGCCAAATACTATCATATGAAGAGCTCTGTTGCAAAAGCCCTTACATCCACCTCTGGCTTAGACTGTCCCACAGTCTCGGTTCGGACCCGCCTGGATAATGGAACGATAGGCCTACATAATAACATAATAGCCTATCAAAATATGCCATAGTCCTTCACCCCCGATTCTAAATACACAGCGCCCAAAACCAATTCACAGCGCCTTCAAAACCAATTCCTCTTTTTACACAAATTGATGCCACTACACTAATCACACCTCCTATTTTGAACGCTAAATTTCAGTGACCGCCCCCCACGTTGATTTTTAATGCTATGTAATCTACATTACCAGTCGTTCTCCACGGACCCGAGGGAGGGTCTACCTCTGGCTGAAATTGAGTTATTGGCATGACATTATAGTGTGGGTAAAAATACACATTTTGGTGGTTGTTTGATCTTCATACCACCTTCCCTTCTGGAGATATCATATATTTCCGTTTGAGAAATCTTAAGGAATTTCCGAAATCTGAACTTAAGGGCTGGGGTATGAACGTTTGGACAGTATTTATTTTGGGACAATAGAGCACATCAGACATATCGAATTGCATTCTGAATATGAAGAATGTCATTCTGATCTCAAATAATTTTAATTTTTTGAAATTCGGAATTTAATACCAATTTTATGGCAAATCATTAAAAATTGATATTTTTGATATTTAACAGTACTTGAAGTAAACTTTATAAATCTGATGATTTATACTTAAAGTGTATGTAGGTGGGATGAAAAGCCGACGATCAATTGAATACTTTGACCTTTTCATTATTGAAGATATGGATTTTTTCCCAAAACACCAAAAAAAATTAGGTCTTTTGGGGAAAAATCCATATCTTCAATATGAAAGGTCAAAATTTTCAATTGACCGTCCGGCTTTTCCTCCCTGCTACATACACTTTAAGAATATATCATTAGATTTAAATAATTTACTTCGAGGACTGTTATATATCAAAATTTGAAAAATATCAAATTTTTATAATTTGTCATAAAATTTGTATTATATTGTGATTTAAAAAAATGAAAATTATTTGATATCAGAAAGACATGCTTCAGATTCAGAATGCAATTGATAGGTCCGAGGTGCACTCATGTCCCACAAAAAATACTGTCGAAACGCAATAAACGCTCATTTTGGATCCCTTAAAATGAATATAAAATTTTAGGAAAATGATTTTTGATGTCTAATAGTAGCCTTGAATGTTCTTTAACTATTATAACCAAATATAAATATATTATTTTTTTTTTGAAAAAGAAAGTCATCTTAGTTTATGTAAGAAATAGGTGCTATTATTTGTGTCGACAGCCTGACCATGCACACGGCATAAAACCGATCCACTATTAATGCTTCCAAATCTGGGTGTTTGATATACCTAGATATGGACGGATGATGTTTGATATACCTAGATATGGACGGATGACATGTTTTAATTTGAATGCTGAACATGTTTGAGTATATTGAGGGATGGTGTTTATAGACAAAAACATGCTAAAAAGACAAAGCAATATTTTGTTAAAATGTGGAATAAAATTAAAAGAAAGTTACTGAAAGAGAGAAAGAAATATATTATATTTTTGATTTGAAAAAGAAAGTCATCTTACTTTATGTAAGAAATAGGTGCTATTATTTGTGTCGACAGCCTGACCATGCACACGGCATAAAACCGATCCACTATTAATGCTTCCAAATCTGGGTGTTTGATATACCTAGATATGGACGGATGATGTTTGATATACCTAGATATGGACGGATGACATGTTTTAATTTGAATGCTGAACATGTTTGAGTATATTGAGGGATAGTGTTTATAGACAAAAACATGCTAAAAAGACAAAGCAATATTTTGTTAAAATGTGGAATAAAATTAAAAGAAAGTTACTGAAAGAGAGAAAGAAATATATTATATTTTTTGATTTGAAAAAGAAAGTCATCTTACTTTATGTAAGAAATAGGTGCTATTATTTGTGTCGACAGCCTGACCATGCACACGGCATAAAACCGATCCACTATTAATGCTTCCAAATCTGGGTGTTTGATATACCTAGATATGGACGGATGATGTTTGATATACCTAGATATGGACGGATGACATGTTTGAATTTGAATGCTGAACATGTTGAGTATATTGAGAGAATAGTGTTTATAAACAAAAACATGCTAAAAAGACAAAGCAATATTTTGTTAAAATGTGGAATAAAATTAAAAGAAAGTTACTGAAAGAGAGAAAGAAATATATTATATTTTTTTTTTTTTTAAAGAAAGTCATCTTACTTTATGTAAGAAATAGGTGCTATTATTTGTGTCGACAGCCTGACCATGCACACGGCATAAAACCGATCCACTATTAATGCTTCCAAATCTGGGTGTTTGATATACCTAGATATGGACGGATGATGTTTGATATACCTAGATATGGACTGATGACATGTTTGAATGCTGAACATGTTTGAGTATATTGAGGGATAGTGCTTATAGACAAAAACATGCTAAAAAGACAAAGCAATGTTTTGTTAAAATGTGGAAAAAAATTAAAAGAAAGGTGCTGAAAGAGAGAAAGAAATATATTATATTTTTTTAATTTGAAAAAGAAAGTCATCTTACTTTATGTAAGAAATAGGTGCTATTATTTGTGTCGACAGCCTGACCATGCACACGGCATAAAAACGATCCACTATTAATGCTTCCAAATCTGGGTGTTTGATATACCTAGATATGGACGGATGATGTTTGATATACCTAGATATGGACGGATGACATGTTTGAATTTGAATGCTGAACATGTTTGAGTATATTGAGGGATTGTGTTTATAGACAAAAACATGCTAAAAAGACAAAGCAATATTTTGTTAAAATGTGGAATAAAATTTAAAAAAGTTACTGAAAGAGAGAAAGAAATATATTATATTTTTTGATTTGAAAAAGAAAGTCATCTTACTTTATGTAAGAAATAGGTGCTATTATTTGTGTCGACAGCCTGACCAATGCACACGGCATAAAACCGATCCACTATTAATGCTTCCAAATCTGGGTGTTTGATATACCTAGATATGGACGGATGATGTTTGATATACCTAGATATGGACGGATGACATGTTTGAATGCTGAACATGTTTGAGTATATTGAGGATAGTGTTTATAGACAACAACATGCTAAAAAGACAAAGCAATGTTTTGTTAAAATGTGGAATAAAATTAAAAGAAAGTTACTGAAAGAGAGAAAGAAATATATTATATTTTTTAATTTGAAAAAGAAAGTCATCTTACTTTATGTAAGAAATAGGTGCTATTATTTGTGTCGGACAGCCTGACCATGCACACGGCATAAAACCGATCCACTATTAATGCTTCCAAATCTGGGTGTTTGATATACCTAGATATGGACGGATGATGCTCTTTCACCCGAAGACCCCTTATTTTTCCATTTGATCTGTCACCCAAAGACCCTTGCCAGTTCAATTTGAACAGCAACTTGGTTTATCACTGATTTTGCTGCTTATTTTGAAAAATGAAGACATTTGAAGCCATTTAGAACTAGAAATTGATTCATTTCGAGGTTTCTGTGGCGCTGTTTCGGTTCTCACCCAAATATTCCATTTAAAAAAAGGTTATGTTCTCACCCAATGACCCCGATGATATTTTTTACATTTTGCTCTCACCGAATGCTTAAAACCATGCTCTCACCCAATGACCCCATATTTTTTACATTTTGCTCTCACCGAATGCCCCTAAGTGCGGAAGTGCCTACACACTTAAAACTACGGGTCAAAAATGACCCAAACGGGTCATTTTTGACCCCAACATAGTTATCAACTAAACACCATACCACTAACGGGTCATTTTGACCCCATTGGTCGGGTCATTGCAATGACTACGTATTTGGGTCAAATAGTAACCCCATTGGGGTCAAAATATTACCACATTTCGGGGTCAAATGAAATGACCCCTTCAAAAGGGTTGCCTTATTGGGTTACTTAATGACCCCATTTCGGGGTCAAATGAAATGACCCATTTGAAAGGGTTGTTTTATAGGGTTACTCAATAACCACATTTAGGGGTTGTTTGGATTTTTTAGTAGGCCTATGGTCATGCTGGTCCCACCAGGACATAAGTGTGTTTCTGCACAGAGAAAGCATTACATAAACAGCAAACTGCAAAATGCATCTGTGTATCACACTCACACACAGTCAGTCAACCGGGGGCACTCAATTTTTTTTTGGGTAGGGGTGTGCCACCGCCAGTTTCGAACTTGAGGTCTAAGGAACTGATCGGCAGGTCAAAAAGGGGGGTCTAGGGAACTGATCGGCCGGTCAAAAGGGGGGTCTTGGGAACTGTTTGACCGGCCAAAAGGGGGTCTTGGGAACTGATCAGCCGCCAAAATCTGAAAAATCTCGCAACTAAACCATGCAGGCCAAACCAGGGTTCAATTTTGTTGCGTTTTTGCCACAGATTTTTGAAGGAATCGATTTCACTTTGAATTGTGCATTAAATTATTAAATCAGGAAAACCATTAATGCAAAATAGGTCTGTTTGGCCTATTACGATGAAATTCTCAGCAAAGCAAAACAGCATTCGAATCAAATTACTAGACCCTGCAGACCTACAATCTATGCTATTAGCCTACTGATAATTATAGCAGCACTACATAAAAGCCCACCATAAAAACAAACCCACAAAAATATATTTTTTCAGTTTTTTAAGTAAAACATTGACTACATTGAACTGCATGAGATGATTGAGTGAAGTGTGCAGAATTTGACACCATTCCACTAGACCAGTAGATCGTAAATTACCTTTTAATTCACTGTTATGGCCAGCTGCAAGGATGTGCACACAATTATTTGAGGTACTTTTCCTCATATTTGGCAATTTTATTCCCAAAAGAGATCTCAAAACATTTATTTCTAGCGAAATGTTCATCAGCTGAAGGCATCGGCATCGCGGCAGGCACTCGACAGTGCAGTGCTGTTTATCAACAAACCAGTGTTGCCACTACTAAAGGAGCCCAAAATCCCGCCCAAAGTTCACCTTACTCCTAATACAATGTGTTTCAATGGGGAAGAAATTTATGGAAAATTCCTTTGAAGTTTTTGAGCTCATAAAAGTAGCTTTTGGGCTTGAAATAGTAGGACAGAAAACACGCCTGTCAAGATGCCAATGAGAGCGGAAATCGATGATCTGAGGGTCTATGGAGCGCTAGAAAATTTTCGGGGCTTCAGAGCGGGCAATCAATGAATTCAGAGGGTCTAAGGAACAGCTAGCGGCTCTGAAAAAGGGGGTCGTCGCCGCGGCACATACCCGTATAGCTGGGAAATGTGAGTGCCCCCCCCCCGGGGTCAGTCATCGCCTATGACAGTTCACGTATTATAAGCTTACATGATATAAGCTTATAACAACTGCAGCCAAGACACCAGCCACGACAGCATGAAATTGGAATGAATCTGCGTGCATAGACAAGGGTCTATGCATCCTTGCAGTCTCACTTTTCAACTAACTTTTCATATTCCATCATGCAGACAAGCACACACGACAATCCGCTGAGCTGCACAATCAGAACAAATATGGCGCTGATGTGACCACGTGAGCCGATGCACACTGTGTGTGCAAATAGTTCCGAAATTCAAGTCATTATAAAGTTGACAAATTGTGTAACTTCGGTCAAAAAATTAGTTTTATTTATTAATCAACAAACATTAATTGCAGCTCATGTTTAAACTCATTTATGAATTGAGATTTTCAAAGCGGAAGATTGAAACTGATATCAATGCTGCGACGGTATCGGCAAAATGACCACTAAGTTTTTGACCACGTTAAATCGTGGCTAAAATGACCTCGTGAATGTGGTCAAATTAAAACAGTACAACCCCCTTGAAGGGTCAAAACAACCCCAAACGTGGTCAATTCAAAATGACCACGGAAAATATAACCCCGTAGTTTTTAGTGTGTAGGCCTACTCCTATATCCATTTCAAATTGAAGTGAATCCCCAGGATTCTTCCACTCCAATGTTCAGCTGAATTATGACCATGAGTCGATCAGAGTCAATTGTTTCAGCTCACCCTATGACCGTTAAAGATGGTCAAGATCCTAAAATGGGTTCAGTATAGGGTCAGATGCTAAATATTGGGTCTTTTGGAGCAGAGTGTTGTAACAGTAGGGTACTGATTTTGGGTGCAAAAATATGCATTTTTGGGAGGAATGACAAGGCATTATGGGGTCGGGGATTGCATGAATCTCATAATATTAGAGCGTTAATTGCCTTTTTGGAAGAGAACAAGAAAAATATGGTGCTGGGGAATCTTGGGAAGGCACTAGTAAAATATGAGGTCTCATACGGTGGGGTAAAAGGAAAAAAAACAAAAAACATAGGACTACATACAAAAAACAAAAACAAAAACAAAACAAAAACAGGGGGGTTTTAAGGGTGCGCATGTAAGCCTATTTATTGTGGTACAATAATGGGCTAAAATTATCAATTTGTCATTACAATGACATTCTGAAAAAGAAAGAAACAAATACAGAACAAAGAAAGAGATCCGATCTATTTCTTGTGTCTATTTAAGTGCAAAGAGAACAAATATCTAGCTCATTTGACAAAGATTGTTTGCTTTCGTCCATCATGTCATTTTGTTTTCTCAAAAGTGACCCGCATACCCGCCAGCATACCAACTTCGGTCTGCAAAAGGACAGAGGCGCGATCTGATGGCGCTTCAGTGTTAACAATGCACTATTTTGTTTGTACATACTTCTCAAATTCAGAAATCAAATATTTAGAGTTATATTATGCAGAAGAATGAAACTTGAAAGAGTGAAAGTCCGAAAATCTACATGCGAATTCCAAAACGACTGCAAGTATATGAACAAATTAGGCAACTCAGCGGTATTAAGGACATAGGCACGATCTGACGCCTCAATTCTGGTTAACAATGCATTATTTTGTTTGTATAAACTCCTTTCTTAAATTTCTCAAATTCGGAAATCAAATATTTCATCAAGGGTGGAATGACAAAAGACCGAAAAACCACATGCGAATTCCAAAACGACTGCAACGGAAGTCTATGAAAAAAAAAATAATTATGATAAAAATGATCGTTTTGTTTCGTGTTTTTTTTTTTTTTGTATGTTATTTTTGCATGTGTATAGGCTTATACAATGCTTCCAACATTCAATGTTTGAAATTAGATGCAATAAATTTTCTTAATGCCTACCGGTATTATTTATACTATAAGCCTCTCCTAATAATATCATTATTTTCTAATAAATACACGCCGGCAATGATACCAGTATTCATTTTTATGATAGGCCGATATCGTAAACACCAAAGAAAGCTTGGTCAAATCACACGTGCGAAATTTTAAACGACTACAACAGAAGTCTTATTGAACAAAAATTCAAATTAAAGTATCTTAAAGTTGAACTGAAAAATGCTCTGAAAACCATGAAAACTTTGCACCTAATTATTTTGAAATTTAATGTTTACTCATGCAAATCGCGATATGCTTTATTTAATACAGACCATTGATGGGGCCATATCCGGGAAACGATCCGTTCGTGCACTTCCTCCTCTAAAATCAATAACCCATTGAATCTGCAATACTCTCATATCGATGATTTAGCCGATTTGAGAGACTCTCAAATCGATGATTTAGCCGATTTGAGAGACTCTCAGATCGATGTTTTAGCGCATCTGAGAGACTCTCAAATCAATGATTTGGCCTATTTGTGTGCTCTCCTCTTTACTCTCAGATCGTGGAATTCTACCTCGTTAGCTACCTGTTAAGTTTGCTAATCCGAAGGCTCTTTAGTCCGAATATAGAATAAGGGTTAGAGTTAGGGTTTAGGTTTAGCAAGCCTTATTCTATATTCGTACTAGAAAACCTTATTTTTTATTCCGAGTAGCGAACCCTCCAACTAGAGAACCCAATATTTGGACAAGTAAACCTTTTTCAGAATTCGGACTAGCGGATGTTAAATTATGTGTTTGGACTAGCGAACCTTCGGACTAAGGAGCCTTCGGACTAGAGAGTTGTCGCCCTATACCTCTGGTAAGGATATACTACATGCAACTCAAAATGATACAAGTGCACATTGATCTGGATTAGAAAAGGCCACATCGGTACAGATTCAGTGTCCCATGCGGAGTGCTCCAATCAAGGCGGCCATATTGAAATATATCCACTCTTTTATTTGCTCTCTTTTTTGTAATCATAACTGTAATATGGTCCATAAGCAGAAATATATACCTGCCATACAAATCTGCCATTCAATAGCTGGCTTATTGTATTGTACAGAAACCATAATACTATGTTGGTTTGCATTGATTTCTCTATGGGATTGGATGAATTTCAGTTTCCATATTATACGATATATGCGAAGCCATCAAGGAAAAGAAGTCATCAGTTGCTCAAATTGATTGGGAGTTACGGCTGAAAGGAGTGCTCAAATTCATTTGTATTTCATTGTTTTTGACACTCTCAAAATGATCATATTTCAAAAACCATACATTCAATTTGGATATAATTTTCAGCATAATATTGCCATTTATGTGGACAAGAATGCCATGTAGAGTAATGAAAATTGAATTTATTTACTAAGTGACTTAATCTGTGATTGTGTCTCACAAATCAGTAGGAATGGAAATAAAGGCTTACTGATAGGACGATAGGAATAGAAATGGGATGTATTAAGAGTTTACATTGTAGATGGTTTATTTCATCAGTGGACAAAATGACCAGGTCAAACAACTCCCAAGACAATGGTCAGTTAGTATGTAAACATTTTCAAACTGACCTTGACTAGATTTGTTAGAGTAATAACATATAAAGAACTATAAGAGAAAATTAACTGGAATGCTTGTTTTAAAAGAAAATAAATAATTTTTTTGTAGAGAAATTAGACAAAATAATGCACATGCTCTGATGTCGATGCGTCTAATGCACGAGCCCTGAAGGGGTAATACACGTTTATTAACCTATTTCATTCACGAGAAGAAGAAAACCATGTGATTTTTGCTGTTTTTTAATGTAACAAAATTGTCACTTATATGTTGTAAAATATAAGCAAATATAAATGTATCAACCCGCAAGAAAAATGAACGCATCCAACAGCACTGCAAGTAGTACATGGAGTGCGAGCCTGTGCAACGTGCATACACAATCAATGCATGGTTTGCCTTTTTCTAACGCTTGCTCTGATTGGTTCTTGCTATCTATAAGAGTGTATGAATTTGTTGCAAATTACACTTTGTTTTAAGGCAAATACATACTGCTGAATTGTTAATTATTAAAATATTTGAATAATATAATCACTAGCAAGCAAGTGTAAAACATATGACTATTTTTTGTATATATTATTTGGTTGCAAGTTAAAGAATGGAAAGACCATATTTTTCTTCAAAAATGTGTATATTCTGTGAGTGGTTGAAGGTATAAACCACAGGTTCGTAGCCAGGGATAATTTTAGGGAGGTGGACATTGGTACCTCAGCATAGCATGTTGTGCTTACACAGTGCAATGGGGTGTTTGAGATGGGATGTGTGCTCTCCTCAGAAGTTGGATATTTTTTCAAAATGAATCCCCAATTGAAGCCATTGGCTGCAATATTTTTAAAGTTGACCGAAATGCATTAGAAAAAGGAATCTTGCATAGCAGGTAGCCTTTGAAAACCAAAATGTAAAGAATATAAAGTTTTCTAACGTGAAACGGTAAGAAAACAAATTTGACCCCACGCGAGGCAATTCCGTTCATACCGATCGGTCTGTGTTTTCCCGGCCGGGTGTTGCCATAGCTGTGTGACAGCATCGTGTGTTGACCAATGAGAGCTGCCCTCTCGTCAGCGCTGGTCACCGTCGTGGTGATTTGTTTTCATTACATTATTGGTTTCCAGAATGGATAGACGAAAAATTTTAATTTTAATTTTAATTTAAGTCTGGGGTTAAACATATTCTACCATATATATAGTACAATGACCCAGTTTGACATCATTTTGGCATTTTCTAATAATGTTTTTAATAAATAAACATGATAATATATAATTCTTGTCGATCATGCCACTGTTTTTCCAAATATTTTTAATATAAGCTTAAAAACTTTAATCCAAAGATGTTATTCCTATGTTGGAATTTTCAGATGGCAGTCCATCTTTCATCAGCGAGAGTGAGACTTTTTAAAGTTTGAAATTAAGCAAAAAGAAGTTCAGCTAACCCATTGTTTTTGGTTTCTTTAATATGCTCCAAAGGCATGGTGATAATAATGAATTATTACAGACTTAAGTTTAATTATTTATCATGAAATTAATAATTATACTCTCCATGTCAAATTACTACCTCTCAAATTGTTGAGCTGCATATGATGCAGAGTTTGAATATGGTTACTATGGCAACTAAATAATGCATCCATGTAAGGTTAAATATAGAATTCTATATCACTTCTTCCGGTAAATTCCGTTGCTAAGCCGTTATGACGTTTGTTTTGGTTGTGTACTTATCATTATTTTATAGATTTGGACAAATTTAATGTCTTGGTTGAGTACCCAAATATAGCTTGCAATAATTAGTTTCAGCTGAAGATAGGGTTGAAATATAACAAATTATCTTTTACTATGTTTACACTGGGGAAAGTCATTAGTTAATTTCATTAAGCCTTGATCAGCTTAATTTATAATTATTATAAATGTAAACATTGATCATAAAACAATACAAAAGGTTGTAATTCTAATGATTACTTGGGTCATCATGTATTTCAAGTAAATTTCAGTTGCTAATGATGACGTTTGTTTAGGTAGTGTAATTAGCATTATTTTGTAGATTTGGATAAATTTAATGTCTTGGTTGAGGACCCAAATATATCATCCCGAATTGATACAAATGCACCGATAACCATTTACTCAGTAGAAATACACTGATAGAGATAGAAGTACTATGAAAATTTTATTGGCAGAAAAGGGGTGTAATTCTCCCCTTATCCCAAATCTCAATGTAACATCAATGCATAGGTCATTGGTTGTTGTTAATCTGCTACCAAATGATCACTAGCTGGCAGCAGAAAAGCTAATCTGGCAGCTTGGTTTGCATCAGAGCCATATTAAAGCTATAATATACGATTTTGGCCAAATTGTAACCTTTTTCCAATTTAACTAAAAATAATATGGAAATGGAGCTCAGACAAACTGGCATTATAATAAAGGAGAGAAAAAATCAGAACCGTTCGGATTCGAACCAGCGTGCACTAAAGATTACATGTCGTTGGCTCACCACCACACGCCATAACAGCTCATGGCGGATCAGCCGGCGAATTGAACATGTAATGATTTTATTCTCTCGTAAATGTCGCACGCCAATGTAAATTAATTATAATTAGAGAGGCGGCCTATCTGCTGTGTCATAGCATGACATCAGTCAATATGAGACATTAAATATTAAATGCGAGGATCCAGAGGATACATGCCTGAGAAAATATATAATAATTAAAGAAATGGAGCTCAGACAAACTGGCATTATAATAAAGGAGAGGAAAAATCAGAACCGTTCGGATTCGAACCAGCGTGCACTAACGATTACAAGTCGTTTGGCTCACCACCACACGCCATAACAGCTCATGGCGGATCAGCCGCGAATTGAACATGTAATGATTTTATTCTCTAAGTAAATGTCGCACGGCCAATGTAAATTAATTATAATTAGAGAGGGCGGCCTATCTGCTGTGTCATAGCATGACATCAGTCAATATGAGACATTAAATATTAAATGCGAGGATCCAGAGGATACATGCCTGAGAAAATATATAATAATTAAAGAAATGGAGCTCAGACAAACTGGCATTATAATAAAGGAGAGAAAAAATCAGAACCGTTCGGATTCGAACCAGCGTGCACTAACGATTACATGTCGTTGGCTCACCACCACACGCCATAACAGCTCATGGCGGATCAGCCGGCGAATTGAACATGTAATGATTTTATTCTCTCGTAAATGTCGCACGACCAATGTAAATTAATATAATTAGAGAGGGCGGCCTATCTGCTGTGTCATAGCATGACATCAGTCAATATGAGACATTAAATATTAAATGCGAGGATCCAGAGGATACATGCCTGAGAAAATATATAATAATTAAAGAAATGGAGCTCAGACAAACTGGCATTTCAGTAGTTTTTTGGCAAACCGTACACAGTGCGTTCAATACAAAGGCCAGCTTTCTAGCCTTAAAACCATCACCTGTGGCGTTCCACAGGGAACAAAGTTAGGGCCCAGTATATTTACTGTGATGGTTAATGACGCTGCCGAAACTACTACCGATCGATGGAAATTTGTTGATGATCTCACCTTGGCAGAGATCACTAACACTCAAGCCAAAACAAAATCAAAGCACCAAAAGCTTCAACATCATCTAGATGCTTTAGATGATTGGTGCAAGGTCAACGATATGCTGCGAAGCCAGCCAAATGTCATGTTTTGCATGTAAATTTTTGAAAAATCCTGTCCAACTCCCACAACTTTCTCTAGGTGGTAAGGTCCTTCAGACTGTCGATCACATGAAGTTACTTGGTCTGGAAATTCAAAATAATCTGGGTTGGGACATCCAAGTTAAAAACATGATTTCTCGTGCAAGTAGACGTTTATTCATGCTCTATGCTCTTCGTAAACATGCTGCTCCAGTTGAGGACATGCTGGCCATTTTTCAGACCTATATCCAACCCATTTTGGAATATGCTTGTGCAGTTTGGCATCCAGCGCTTACTAAAAACACAAGCCACCAGATCGAAAGGATTCAAAAAGGCACTTGCAAAATCATCCTTGGCAATGACTATCAGGACTACGAGTCTGCTCTTCGTGAGCTTAACATCAGCAGTCTTGCCAACCGTAGGGAAGATCTGGTCGTGAAGTTTGGCCAGCAGGTCCTCAACTCTGAAAGACACCGTCACCTACTTCCTGAGCAGAGATCTATGAAGTACAATCTCCGCACGGCAGAATTTTTCCTGAACCCTTCTGCAAAACAAACAGGTTTCAGAATTCCACCATTCCGTTCATCATCAGTAAACTCAATTTGAAAAAGTAGTGTAATCCTATGCTTCTGCTGGTATTTTACTCCTCTGCCTGTATCTCTGTTTTTGTTTTGTTTTTAAGTAAATTGTTGAGTGTATATATAATGTATATTTTTGATGTGTAAATTGTATTTTGTAAAGCCGGCGCTTTTCAGCCTATGCTGCCTGCCGGCTATTTGTATACCGTGAATAAATAAATAAATAAAAAAAAAATATAATAAAGGAGAGAAAAAATCAGAACCGTTCGGATTCGAACCAGCGTGCACTAACGATTACATGTCGTTGGCTCACCACCACACGCCATAACAGCTCATGGCGGATCAGCCGGCGAATTGAACATGTAATGATTTTATTCTCTCGTAAATGTCGCACGGCCAATGTAAATTAATTATAATTAGAGAGGGCGGCCTATCTGCTGTGTCATAGCATGACATCAGTCAATATGAGACATTAAATATTAAATGCGAGGATCCAGAGGATACATGCCTGAGAAAATATATAATAATTAAAGAAATGGAGCTCAGACAAACTGGCATTATAATAAAGGAGAGAAAAATCAGAACCGTTCGGATTCGAACCAGCGTGCACTAACGATTACATGTCGTTGGCTCACCACCACACGCCATAACAGCTCATGGCGGATCAGCCGGCGAATTGAACATGTAATGATTTTATTCTCTCGTAAATGTCGCACGGCCAATGTAAATTAATTATAATTAGAGAGGGCAGCCTATCTGCTGTGTCATAGCATGACATCAGTCAATATGAGACATTAAATATTAAATGCGAGGATCCAGAGGATACATGCCTGAGAAAATATATAATAATTAAAGAAATGGAGCTCAGACAAACTGGCATTATAATAAAGGAGAGAAAAAATCAGAACCGTTCGGATTCGAACCAGCGTGCACTAACGATTACATGTCGTTGGCTCACCACCACACGCCATAACAGCTCATGGCGGATCAGCCGGCAAATTGAACATGTAATGATTTTATTCTCTCGTAAATGTCGCACGGCCAATGTAAATTAATTATAATTAGAGAGGGCGGCCTATCTGCTGTGTCATAGCATGACATCAGTCAATATGAGACATTAAATATTAAATGCGAGGATCCAGAGGATACATGCCTGAGAAAATATATAATAATTAAAGAAATGGAGCTCAGACAAACTGGCATTATAATAAAGGAGAGAAAAAATCAGAACCGTTCGGATTCGAACCAGCGTGCACTAACGATTACATGTCGTTGGCTCACCACCACACGCCATAACAGCTCATGGCGGATCAGCCGCGAATTGAACATGTAATGATTTTATTCTCTCGTAAATGTCGCACGGCCAATGTAAATTAATTATAATTAGAGATGTCGGTCTATCTGCTGTGTCATAGCATGACATCAGTCAATATGAGACATTAAATATTAAATGCGAGGATCCAGAGGATACATGAGAAAATATATAATAATTAAAGAAATGGAGCTCAGACAAACTGGCATTATATAATAAAGGAGAGAAAAAATCAGAACCGTTCGGATTCGAACCAGCGTGCACTAACGATTACATGTCGTTGGCTCACCACCACACGCCATAACAGCTCATGGCGGATCAGCCGGCGAATTGAACATGTAATGATTTTATTCTCTCGTAAATGTGTCGCACGGCTAATGTAAATTAATTATAATGCCAGTTTGTCTGAGCTCCATTTCTTTAATTATTATATATTTTCTCAGGCATGTATCCTCTGGATCCTCGCATTTAATATTTAATGTCTCATATTGACTGATGTCATGCTATGACACAGCAGATAGGCTGCCCTCTCTAATTATAAAAATAATATGGTGATAAAATGAAAGAAACCCTTAGTCGCTTAACTGAAGGAGGAGTTAATTGATGGAGGAGTTAATGTCGTAATTATACGACATTCCTTCCAAATTGCTCTGTTGTCCTACAAAACACAAGAAATTTGGCTGCTTTTGAAAGCAACCAATTGTTTTGTCTTTTGTAGGACAATTGTCCCAACTTACACTTGGGGCGGTTGTGTAAACATTACAAATTTGCTAACCAATGAAATTTGGAAAGAAAATATAATATACTTTTGTATTATATTTTTAAAAGTGTTTTATGTTATTTTTTTTAATTTACAGGAAAGACTACTCCTTTCTGTTTTACCAAGACATGTTGCCATGGAAATGAAGGCTGATATTGCTCACAAAAAAGAGGATATTCAATTTCACAAAATTTACATCCAAATGCATAGAAATGTCAGGTAAGTACATGATAAGATATGCCAATAGGATCACTGTACTGTGACTGATTTGAATTGATTCAATAGCGTATAAGCGTAAAAATTGGAATCTCTCAATTAATATTAATTCCATGATTGAAGTGGAAAAATGTAAGAAGTTAGGCTGACCCTCTTCATTCACATCTTAAATGAAACTAGAATTGGAACATTACTAGAGTGTGTTGAATATATCGCTCATTCTACAAAATCCGGTGCCAATAGCCTTTTTTCCATTCTTTGGTCCACAAAAACTTTGTCGAGCATTTAGGGCATCAAATATGTTGTTTTTCTGGTAGAACTCAACGAGATCTACACGGACATATATAGTTTTCTTACTTTAAATGCTTTCTTCAGCCTGATTAACCCTTGCAAAGGCTCAAAAATCGCTAAAAATGCGTTTCCACTGCTCAAGTGTCACATCTAATCCTGAATATTTTCTTTGAATAAATGCGATTTCTTTACATATTTGTTGTTTTTTAATTAGATAACGCACCATCATATTGTTTATCAACATTATTTTTTAGTGATTAAAACGTCTTTGTGTAATTCTAAAATAAATTGCACTTTCCACCAAAACGCTGTGAGCTACGTTACCCCTTTTAACACACATTATTGGAAAGAAGTAAAACAGAGGTATCAATGTAATTTGCGGTTTTTGAAAGGAAACACTCATAGGTTTTTAGAAATCACAGTAAAAATCGTGATGCTGTAGCATTTTTGGCATAGAAATGTTGTAAACATTTAAATTTTGACCGACCATGTTAAGATTGGTGAGCTACGTTACCAGGATTCTATGCACTTGTATTACATGTACTTCCTAATAATATGTGAAAGCTACCAATGGTCGAACCCCATTTATATTAGAATTAATTGACATAACGTTCTAACGTTCGCAAATCACATTAAAAACATTAAAACCAGTGAACTACGTTACTGTGAGCTACGTTACACACTCATTTACGCATCTTCAAAACTTCTATGAAATGGTGAAATCTGTTTTACATTTCACTCAAGTGATCTTTAGTTTGCTTTTTATGACCTTGGATTGAGTAAAACCAGCCCATTTTGTAGTCGGTAACGTAGCTCACATTACATTGAGCTTTAGTGTTAAAAAACATCACGACTTCCTGAAAGAAAAATATGCAAGTGGTGTTGGCAATTTTTTAGATCTGAAAGTAGTGATACATTTACTCTTAAAAACACAAAAAGCAGGTCTTTTTGAACAACTTTTATTTTTTCAATTTTTATAGTGGATTGGCACCGGATTTTGTAGAATGAGCGATATATCCTCTGGATACGTACAATTACAAATCTCAGCGGGTTCAAAAAGGGACTTAAAAACACTTGTTCACTATATTAAAGCCTTAATGTACGATTTCCGTCAAATTTTGATTTGTTATTCTTTATTCAAAATGTTGAAATAATATTAGTAATGACTGACGGGAAGGGTTGCTGTCCATTTTAGGTTGGAATAACAAGGTAAAGTGAAAGAAATCCCACTGGTTATTTTGGCCATTTAACACGCAGTTCTATGGGAGGACATATTATCATAATTTTTAATTATGATAATATGTCGAACTTTTACTCTGTTGACCTACAAAGACAACAAATTTGGCCGATTCCATTTAGGTGCAAGTTGGGACATGTGTAAACATTACAAATATGCAAAAAAATCAGGTTTGAAAAAAAAACCAATTTCATATTATAAGATCATACATTATGGCTTTAATGTAATGTCTTCAAGCAGTGTGCATACAATATTATCAGATTGTCATTTTATGTTTTAAATTGTACTATTTTGTTGATTAGGCAACAGCCATGAAAAAAACAACCCTGTTCTACTGGCCCGACCGACCCAGAATTTGCGTTTTATTTATTACCTGTTTATTATTTTTTACCTGTTGCTTAAATCAGCTGTTTTGAGGCCAAAATTGATTAATTTTGGCTAAAAATGTTTAGAAAATATGTTTGTAAAAAATCTTGAGATTTTTGTCAGATTTGGCAGATTTTGGGAAAATTTTAGCTTCCAGAAAAAAACCACAACAACAACAGATTGACCCTAGTTGAAAGGTCCATCCGCCAGTAGAACAGGGTTTTTTGTCTCCTTATGATCTTTTTAGCTATTGAATTTGTTGTTTTTAATTCCAATATTTCGTTGTACCTTTTATTGATTTCATACCTTTGTTAATTAGATCATTCCTAAATAGTTACTATTGTAAATAGTAATAATATTTTGGTTGTTTTAATGGATCAGATAGCAAAGTTTGCACAGTATTTTTTGTGGGACATTGAGAGCACATCAGACACACCCAATTGCATTCTGAATACAAGGAATGTCGTTCTGATATCAAATAATTTTTATTTTATTAAATTCGCGATATAGATCTCTTTTAGACCAGATAAATGGCACAAACCTGAGCAAATTCTACCTTGTATAGGTAGTCATTTATTTACCATATAGAATGCATTATTGAAATGTCTGGGCTGATCCAACAAACTATGGTAGACTCATCCAAATGTTTTCATTCATACAGGGTGTATCAAAATGATTGGTACCGACGACTTTTCAATTTTTGCCGAATTATTTTACTATTTTGTGTACCAGTTTGGGGTTAATTGTTTAAATATTTGTAATTATAATAGTTTTATCTTCTCTAAGAATTTTAGATCATAAAGATAGCACATTATTGTCAGAAGTTACGTGATTCTAAAGGAAAGTAGGTGTTTTTACACTTTTCATCGCAACGCTGGATCAATAGCGCACCATTTTTAAAGCTCTATTTTGCTACAGATACCTTGTGTGAATGATATGTTGAAAATCATGGAAATGCTTTTTCCCTTACCTATTTCTTCATTCATAATATTATATAAATGTTCTAATCATTGGTTGAGAGTAATATTATTGACTTGAATAATTTAGGTGGGGTAAAAGAAGTTTGTGTATCAACGGCTTCCAGGGCGGTAATTTAAATTGTAGTATTGAGGTTACTAAGTAGATGGTGTGGCAGAATGGCTATAGACTGTAGACAGTGTAGGTTAGGTTAGACCTGGTAAAAGTTATTGGAATGGCTCCACAGTATTCCACACTTCAGCATGCTTTCATAGTAAAGAATCACTGGTTGTCACGAAGCTATGGAGGAGTGCAGAGAAGATTTAGAAGACAGTTTCCAAGAGCAAGGAGTATCCCATTCAAACTTGCTATAAGTTGCAATATTTCAAAATTTGATATGGGCAGTTACAGAATGGATCCATCCCAGGTGTTAAAGTTCATTTAAGATAGAGCTTCACCTCACACTGCCAGAGTCGTAAGGCAGGGATTTCAGGAACTGTCATTCTAATAGCATGTGTAAAGCAATTTTAAGTTATTTAGAATAAGATTTTGAAGAGCACGAATGCAATAAATTGTTCGAGCAGTGAACCTATTCATTTTGTGTTGTGCAAGTAAAACCATGATTACGTCGATCTTCGTTTAAATGACAATAGCTCCCAGATGCATCAACCTATCATCTTCATATTATTAGATCATTGTTAACATATGATCCTTTCTATTTATTGTAAAAAAACTATATTAATTAGCAATTTTATATTTTTTATATATTTTTGAAAATGGCACATAGCCCGGTACCAATCATTTTGATACACCCTGTATACTAAAATAAAGGTTTCATTATAAATAATCTTGCCTTCAGCAAAACCTATTTTTAGGCTTGAATTTATGTAGAAAGACATAAACACAATACTCCAGCTAAGCATAACCATGACAACCGGTAAGAATGGTGCCTTATCTTTTGTTTTTTATTGTCTTGTCACATTTCTAGCATCCTCTTTGCTGATATAGAAGGATTTACCAAACTCTCCTCTCAGTGTACTGCTCAAGAGCTTGTCAAAATCCTCAATGAATTGTTTGCTCGCTTTGACAAACTTGCTCAGGTAGGTAACTTCTCAAAATAAGTATAAGGATATTCCAGTTGAAATCCATACACCCCCTGTGGAAGACAGGACCTTAATCTTAAACACACTGGGTGTAGAATAGATGGTAAATGGAGTCCCTCATTCAGGTAAAACCATTTGAAATCCACACTGTGTGTGTGGAAGATTAAGGTCATGTCTTCTATAGGGGGTGTATGAGTTTCAACTGGAATAGCCCATTGCTCAATGCCTTTTATATCATAACCAGGGTATTTCAAAATATACTACAGGGTGATACAAATTAAGGTAGAAAAGCATGTCATATCCAGGGTATTTGAAAATATAATACAGGCCGGGTGATACAAATTAGGGTAGAAAAACAAAAAAACAGTACCCATGCAGACAAGAGTTTATTATTTCAAGTTTTGCTAGCTTTTAAAGGTGCGTAGTCCGATTGTAGCACATGATGTTTTCTATCTCACATTGAGGCCTATTACCAAAACATTCTTATTCCATTCGGATTTTAGTGTATCACATGACACAGTGGTCCATAGAAGTAGTGCACAACCAAACTACCATGTTCTTATTTATACTGCCTAAACAAAACATATTCTAGGCCTAAATTTCACTGGGGTTATGAGAAAACAATTTATATGAGCTTTCACATGATACCAAAATCAGTATTTGAATTGGATAAAGGGGGGGGGGGGTGATGGAACACACCTTGAAAGGAAACATTCATATTAGGCTGTATAATTCTATATGTGTCCTGAAGTGACTCTATAGAACACTTGCTCTAAGCTCATTTATTATGGATTCAATCATATTTCACCATTGTTCATAACCGTTTAACAGTTATGCATCTGCATCATCTATGTGGTTTACTTCGCTTGGGCAGTTAATCCATACAGACGTGCTGGACGTGAATTGAGAAATGACGGGGAACAACGGTAAAACAAGATTGAATTCACAATATTCATACGTAGTGGTAGATAAAATGATTAAAGAGTTTAACTTCAACACTACACTATTTTTCGCTTACTTAGAACATTTTCACTAGTTCGACTAGCGTCTTCAGTAGATGGTGATGTTGTGATCGTAGACAAGATATCATTAGTATAATAGTTCACAAAAGTGATACAATATAAAATATGTAAACAAAATACAACGACAATCAGGAATTCATAAACATCTATACTTGAACATGAAATTATTGAAATTATGTTACTAAAATGGTTAAAAGACAAAAGGCTTTATCATGTGTGGTAATAATATGGAAATACAGGTAAGCAGGTTTGTTGCTTTACAACTGATATGTGTAACTCTAGTCTTTGTTTAAATCAAAATTCTACTTCTTACAGCCTGTAAATCCAAGTGAGAGTGATGCATTTAGATGAGGCATCAACATGCATTCGCAATGTAGCATTTAAAACCTATATGCCATGATGCTGAGTATTAAATGCTTAGATTGTTAAAAGTGTTACAACAAGGAATATTATAGAAATATTTAGGTAGTAAAGAGCTTCTATTATATGGTGTATTAGTTTGAAAATGTTTATGTGCAAAAGTCACTGAATATCAATTTAAGTAAAGATAAAAAAACTTTTGTCTGTCTTGAAAGCACATAATGAATAAAAGTAAGCAAAATGAGCTAGTGTATTTGATTTTAATGATGCATCTTTGTATCTAGACTAGACAGCTACTCTGGTAAAAAAGTGAGTGATCAGAAGGACATGATACCCGAAGTTCAAAGACAATTCCAAGATTTGATGAATTTTTTAAAAACCCTGTGATGTATCCGGGTACAGTGACAACTGTAGGCCAGATGAAATTATACACTCTAAGAAATAAAGCTGCTAAAAAGGTTCTAAAGTTGTCCTCTCAGGAGAACCCTTATTGTAGGTTCTCTAAAGAACCAAAAATGGTTCCAAAACCATCACAAATGGCCCCAAAAATATGATACAGAACCGTTTTCGGTTCTTTAGAGCAGGCCCGTACGCAGGATTTTTTTTGGGGGGGGTGCTGATTTTGAAAAAGTGGACTTTTTTCCCAAGTGGACTTTCTGTCCAAAATTTGGACATTTTTTGATGAAAAACCCATAAAAAACCTGCGACTTTTTGTACACTTTGGCAAATTGGGGGGGGGGGGGTGCACCCCCTTCCGTACGGACCTGCTTTAGAGAACCTTTAAGCGTTCTCCAAAATTAAAGAATTATTTTAGAGGTTCAAGAGGGCGGGTTCTCCTGAGAGGAAAAAAAAGGTTCTATCTTGAACCTTTATTTCTTAGAGTGTAACCAATATATTCATAAGTGTTTACAATTCCGCCGTACAGTTTGAAATGTCCTTTTAATTTTGATCCGAGTGAGGTAAAAGGAAAGAAAATTGCTATTTCAATCCAGCAGGTGGTTCATGAATGCAAGTATTGGTTGAATCTGATTGGCTGATTGGCATGTATTAGTGAATCTGATTGGCATGTATTAGTGAATCTGATTGGCTGATTGGCATGTATTAGTGAATCTGATTGGCTGATTGGCATGTATTAGTGAATCTGATTGGCTGATTGGCTGATTGGCATGTATTAGTGAATCTGATTCGCTGATTGACTGAATTAGATCTTGGGATCCCAAGACAAAAATCTCAGATTATTTTGTCATATATCGTCGCCTACTGTAAGACTGAAGTAGCTGAAAATATTTGAAACATGTTGAAAGGGACTCTATGATCAGCTCGCAATAGGCGAGAATTATTTGGTTTTTGTTACTGCGCGAGTCAAAAAAGTCCAAACTTGCGCCGGTGAGAATTCACAAAAGTTTGTGTCAGTTCATGTAGGTTCTGCACCCAGCTGTGTGTACGCCATTCTATATCAACCCATGATGTTATGAGTCCTGCCAATTACGAGCTGATCAGAGTATAGAACAAAATAACTATAATAACTGGAACACAGCCATTTGTGCTTGGATATTTCCTTTTGCAAATCCTTCACAAATACATAAAATCTGCATGGTCACACATTTTGGGAAGGGATTTAACCCAGAAAGTGAAGAAAAAATTGTAACAACTAAGTCAAGCTTGCTATCCAACAATAAATACTTTGTCTGTTGACATTTACATGTAGAGCAATAATACTTCTTTATGATATAAGCCAGGGTTATATGGGTCACTCTATGACAATATTTTAAGTTAGTTTGTGTGTAATACATTCATTTCATAATTAAGCAAAATGGCAAAATATTTAAGGCAAAATTCTGACTGATCAACACATTTATTTTTGGTAGTGGTATTGGGTGTTGGGGGATGATGTGCCAAAATGGCCTGGTGTGAGCTAGTAAAATCTGCTAAATTGATTTTTGTGTTTTTATCTTGACCTTAAAGGCACATTAACAGATTTTGAGTCTTCACTCTCTTGTTTGCATCTTGCTCACATCACTTTCTTGTTCATACTGTCCTAATGTTTCTTTATTTATTCAATTCAGGAAAACCACTGTCTACGGATCAAGATCTTAGGAGACTGCTATTACTGTGTTTCTGGTTTACCCGAGTCCCGCCCGGACCACGCCCATTGCTGTGTGGAGATGGGGCTGGATATGATTGATGCTATATCGTAAGTTTGTCATCTTAAGTGCTAAGATTTTTCTATTTCAGGAGTATTTGAAACTTGAAAATTAAAACAGATACACATCAAAATGGCAAAGGGAAAAAAGTTATGGAGTAGATGGTCAGTTAAAAGGCTAATCATTGGCGGCACCAGGATTTTTTTTGGGGGGGTGCATTGGAGGGGGGCAAAGTGAATTTCAGGGGGGAAAAATCAACAAATTGCCGCAAAAAAGTAGAAATTTACGTAATTTTTGGGGTTTCGCCTCAAAAGTGGGGGGAGCAAGGCAAGAAAAATATTTGTCCCCTTTCCCCAGTTGCGCGGCCACTGAGGCTAATAAAGACCAACAATTAATTACAAACAACATACAAACAATTGGAAAAAATGATCACAAACAACATCAATGTTAAAACTGCCAACAGAGCAACATATTTTTTTATTCCATTTCATATTCTGCCTGAGCTTAAAAAAGAAGCATTTGTGCTCAATTTACATGTGTCTACATTTTTGTTCAGAGGAGCAGGTGAGTTAAGGTACTGTCCTCCAACCCCGGCCCTTCTCAGCCAACTTAATGTGCATTTGGTTTCCAGTTCATATTCTCTCTTGCAGAGCATAATAAGTTTATACCAAGTATGCATTTCAGGTTTGAAAAAGGGTATAAGTTACTTGCAAGCATGGTTCAATTTTTAACCATATTGGCAGTAAAAAACTTGAGAAGTTCCTATTATGCATGTCCCCAAACTAATTTTAAGCTCTTTATATACAACAATATTCATTCAAAAATGAGAGTAGTTTCAATTTCAATAACAAGTTTTAAGTAAATCATGTATGCCAATATTGCAATAGCTCACCAGGGGTGCATTAGGCATACAGACCCCTGCCATATGGGTGCCCTATTTTGTACCGCACCCTGTTGTTGCCCTGTGGTGAGTGGGAATCAAAGTCATTCAACCAGGTGAAACCAGGTTTAAAATAAAAAAAGATCAAATCCTGAATAATAAAAAAGAGATCAACAAATGTACAACAATTAACTAGGAAAATTAAATACTTACCATTAGTACTTGATGACAAATTTGTTGTTACAATGCACAAATGAACTCTTCTCCCCCCTCTCACTGTCTCCTTTCTCTTGCGCCCACTCATAATATGCACTGCATCATTTTCTTACCATCTTGGATAACATTGGCTTAATCCTTTGAGTGAAACGAATACATACCTTTATATTCTATATTATCCTTGGCCAAGATACAGAGATTTGGTTTGATCTAGTTTCTCTGTTTTCTTTCAGAGTGATTGATATCAGCTTTAAAGCTTACATTGACATTCTCATGCCATGTTAAAGGACCACTTGTTCTTTAAGTCACTATTTGAATTGAAAGTTTACATTGGCAATTTGATGTATCAAATTAAAGGGACACTTGACTTAATAAGAGTAGTTTTTGGCATATTCTCAGGGGATGCTAAGGAAACGCTGATATATCACACTTACAGCTTATGTCAATGTTTATATGCCGGAAGGAAAATCTATTGAAAGAATAGGGATTGTAATTTGAGGAAGATTCCTTGAGAGCATGGTGTAGTTAGAAGACAGGATTGATCACTTTTCTATCAACATATTATAGCATTACTATTTATACAATGTTGTGTAACCAGTTGTTGGAAATTTTGTTGACAAAGAACCATACAGGCACAATTTTGAATTTTGTAATTGATGAATTTTTAGACATCTATATGCATGTATTAATCGTGGCAATCTGATTTATACTGTTATCTGAGTCATGTTATATCTCCCAATAGATAAGCACATAATACGTATGACATCTGTGTGCAATAATACATGCACCCCATAACAGTGATTATGCGCACCAATGTGGTATTTTGTGAATGAGGACTCGATAGATTTGCCAACTTCATGCTTGAGAGTGAACTTGATAAAAATGGTCCCAGAAGTTATATCCAAATGTAATTTTATTTTAAGTTTGATCTTTTTATGAATGACAATAAAAATGTTTTTTGAGACCCAGCTGTATCTATCACCTAATATTGCATGGTAGATACCATTATTTTCATGTGGAACAACTTGGGGTTCTGTCTCATCATTCCACTTAAAATAATGGCATCTAGTCAGGCAATAAATACACAATTGGGTCTTACAATACTTCTTACTCTTTGTAAGTGATATTAAGGGCCAATGCCATATTTTTGTGTGTGGCATTTCCTATTCTCTGTTGCGATTGTCGATTTTAAAGATATCTTCTTTCCATGAAGTGGATAAAAAGACTGAGCACTTGCTATCCGCATATGACCTCCTGCCTTATATGATATAGTTTGAGCTAAGGCTCAATTAATAGAGACTCTATAAAGCTTCCCTCTCAGGGATTTTAATTGCTGCATCGGTAGTAGGCAAGCAAGGGCAAGACGTAAAGGATGGGGTGCTTAACTTAATGTGATATTTGTGGAAATTGTGGTTTTTACGTTAATATGGGGTAAATTTGTTTTGAGAAGATCAGAATTTTAGTAGGTTAGTGGATGCTTTGTGCTTTGTGAGTTTACAAGACAGTTCATTCTCATTACATTACACCAAAAAACTGGACAAATCAGCCTATATTAATTAGTATGGGTACATTGTAGCCACCCCCCGTCCCTCAGGATTGAAGGTTTCTTGGCATACCTCTACCACAATAACAACATTTGATAGCCTTGTAAACATAAACAAATCTTACTGATACAAAAAACTTCTCATTTCTTGTCCACCAGTTTGGGTACAATTTGACCCCCTGTGCGGTTTTCAGAACTTTCCTGATCTAGATATGAAATGGTCTATTAAACTTACTGAGTGCAGCAGGGAAGTATACATATAATTTCCACAAACTGTAAGAAATAAAAATAGACAATATACTGCTGCAGGAGTGCAAAGCAGACTTTAGAGACTTATGACATGACAAAAATGTGTTATAAGCTTAGATAGAGGAAACTAGGTATTTATGTCAGTGGCACAATCTGACAAAGAAATTGAATTGCCTCCTAGGTGTACTCATTTCTCGCATCCTTGCTAATGAATTTGCATCAGTTACAATGAATACCATTCCCACAAAACCTGGCACATATGCTCATCTATCAGGGCACATTTCTTTAACCCCAATACAGTTGCATATTCATTGAGTGACCTTTGGAAATTTGGGTACACAAACTCATACTCCACAACTTGAGGTCAAATTTTGCTCTATGATTGTTTAATTGAGGTTCATGGCTTGGGATGAGACCATTGTGGTTCATAGTGTATGTCAACATTTCACATTGGGAAATATTGATATTACTGGAAAAATTGATAAATAAACATTAAAATGTGGGTTTTTTTTTGTACCAATTATTGTATGATATACTTCCTTGCCATTTCTGTAAATGGAGATTTGATTGTTAAGATTTTGTGTTCATGTTCATTTAATTATCTCAATTCCCCCATGTTTTGGTGGATGGAAAGGAAAGAAGGAAGGAATATTAAAGGAGAGAAGATGAACAAAGAAGTTGTTTGTTTCCCTCAGAATTTGAACCCCAGACCCCCAGCGTGCCAAGCACTCGATCATCAACTAGTAGCTACAGGTTTAAACTGCATTAACTGCAGAGTGAAAATATTCATGGTTTCATAGGAATGGGTCACAAATATCACAATAGACAAGATTAAGACTCTTGTAGGTTCTCACCATGCAGTGAGGTAGTACTGAGACATAGCTATGGGGTAATGTTTAACGAGACAGTTTCAATCAGCTGTTCTACTTGCTTGGGGGATGAGATAAAATTGGATTGATTTAGAGAGGATATGGGGGATGCTTCAATGTCAAGGTGTGTGTGTAGTGGTGGCATGCTTCATCAGACTCAGTACATCATTGGTGGTCTCATTATTGTTGCCGCTCTCCTTTATTGCTATCACCATCATCATCATTGTTATTATTTAGAGAATAAAGGTATTGTTTTTAGCCGCTGGAGTGCATCTATCGTCTCATATAAGACGGGCGACATCATTATTTTAAGTAAAACAAAGAGGCGAAGTCGAGTAGTTTTACGCCAAAAATAATGATGTCACATGTTATATGAGACGATAAATGCATGACAGAGGCTAAAAACAATACCTTTATTCTCATTCTTACACACTTCAATTCAAATAAAAATATCATAAGTATTACAAATTTTAATCAAATGAAATCCTACATTTTACATGGAATTACCTGGGACATAAAATCGATCAGTCCTGTTGTTGCTATGCACCTCCCATTGGTTCAAACAGTGCGTACGAGTATCGCATTGACACACATGCGCTAAAGTGTGTGATATTGTGTCATATCACACGGGTAAGAACCAATAAGTTTGCAGTGTTTATTTATTATTACTAATTTATTTTTTTTACAAATTATTTTACAACATTCTGGTGAAGCCAGGCAAAACCCAACAGTGAAAACCCTAAAACATTGTGATTGTCTAGCAAATGCCAGTTTTAAACTTAATCACATGATACCCAGCAAAGACAAAATGTTTCACAGAAAATGTTTATATGCCGGGTTATAAAGGGTGAAAACTTGATGCAAATATTCTAACATTATGTTTTTAACTTTAGCAAATATTTTGCAATAACATTTTTACAACATTTTAAAAATTTTGTAGTGTTTTTTTGCCATATAAAATGTTTCATGACTTTTATACAACCTGACATTTAAATGTTATTAAAACATTTTTACTAAAACTAAAATGTGTTTATAATGTTTTAAAAACATTTTTGTGCTTGCCGGGTAGGTACTGGGTAGAAACACTGCCGGGTTTCAGTGCATTTCAGTGACATTTTTGGGCAAAAAAACACAAGGAAGATACGGCACACCTTTCATTTCATGTCTGTAAATTACAAGAACAAGAACAAAAAAATGAATTGCAAAAGTCAAAAAAAAAAAAGTCTTAAATAAATATGAAATATGAAATGAAATGATTTTTTTCCCAAAACACCAAAACAATTTAGGTTCTTTTGGGAAAATATGTATATCTACAATATGAAAGGTCAAAATTTTCAATTGATCATCAGCTTTTCATCCCAGCTACATACACTTTAAGTACATATCATTAGATTTAGAAAGTTTACTTCGAGGACTGTTAAATATTAAAAAAATACCAATTTTTAATGATTTATCATAAAATTTTTATTCGTTTATCACAAATTTCAAAAAATCACAATTATTTCATATCAGAAGGACATTCCTTGTATTCAGAATGCAATTCAGAATTCGATATATCAGCTCCCACAAAAAATACTGTGCAAATGTTAATATCCGATTCCTTAAGGACACATAAAATAGCTTGCCGCTATCATAGTAAAAGAGAGGACACACAAAATGGCTTTAAATAGAGTGGGTGATTTGTTACAAGAATCTCCATTATGTTATCTCATGTCTCATACCAGGAATAATGTTGCCATATCATATCAGATGCACATTAATCATCTGAGCCTAAATTTAGCCATCATACTTAAGGTGGTGTTAAAGGCAAGGTTTAGGGAAATCATGAATTCCAAAATTTTTGCAAATATCTCCAAAACCTTTCATGATACAATCTCAAGTGAGTTTGTACTTATGTAGAGATATGTTGGCTATGTTATGAAGGTAATAAAACCGTTGCCATGGTAACCAAGCAGTTGCTATTGGCTTCTGACCAATCACATTGAAAGTTGTTTTTTTCCTGTTTTTTCGCAAATCACTTCATTTGTCCCAATAAAAGTACTCACATGTTGAGTCATGTTCCTGCGCACCTCCACTGATTTTCCGGTAAAAAAATCCCAGTGGAATTCCAGGGGGGGGGGGGGTCAAAGTGAAATTTCACAGATTCCATATTACTTATATTTTTCTTTCCAAACATTTATGACTCCCGTATATTTGGGACCCCTTTCCGAAGAAAGTGATAGCCCCCTAAATAATTACAAAAATCCACTGCCTGAAAAGTACATAGGAGTGCATGCTTTATGCCCTTCATATTTAGTGGCTTAGCTGAGAGGGGTATAGCTAAAACCGGTTCTAGTTGTTTTGTGAGGATATCCAAAGCTACAATGTCAGTGACCATTTGTCTAAACACTGTATACTCATCATCCTGGTAATCCTATCTGCCAATAATTTTACATATTTATAAGATCTATACTTGATTTGAGATGCAATTTGCTTAATCATGAATAGTACATAAAGATGGAAATGGGGAAAAACATGAAGACAAGACAATGTTATTGACATTAAGTATGGGAAAGATATGTAATGTAATAGCTTGTCAAATATCTGTGGATGGGAAAGCTTATTACATTGTCTGTCAGCAGTGAAAGTTAATGACCTTTGTCAATCTTGATGTCTTCCTTTAAGCATAAACATTGTTTGGCAGCAGCACATTATGATATCATAATGTACGATCTTATAATATGAAATTGGTTTTTTTTTCAAGCCTTATTTTTTGGCATATTTGTAATGTTTACACATGTCCCAACTTACCAGCTATCAAGTCCAAAAATTAAACTGAATGCTATAAATTGTGGTTAAAACCTGCCATATGTTTAGATACATATATAGTATAGGGGGATAGGAATGCAAAAATACCTGTGTTCAAAATCTCATGTCCTTTGGATGGCCTGACCAGCTCAGGTCAAAGGTCCTAATGATGTAAAATGTTAAAAGTTGCTCCAATCATGCTGTGTGATACCTCAAACTCTTCCTCTCATCATAAGGAACAAAAAAGTCAATTGTCATATTTCTGTAGGATGCATAATTCAGGGATTATGACATCAAATAGATCAAAGGTCAATGACCTTTTACAGTATATTCAAATTTAAAAATATTCTGATTTGCCCAGATGATCAGATCTTGAATATGTCAAATTTTGGAGGCCCCAAACGCACCGTGAGGAAAGCATGTTGCACTCAAGTGGCCAAGTTTTTCGATTTTACGACATTTGCGCACGTGGGAGAGAAAATGTCAATTTTAGACTATTTTAGGCCAAATTGAAGCTGAAGGAGAAAATGTCAATTTTGTTCACTATTTTGGTGTTTTTCAGCTAAAATGGAAGATGCACACTATAGCCCTATGGTAAATCCGGCCCTGCACATTTCACACAAGATTGTAGGCCTCCATGGATACACCACCAAACACTGCTTGTTTTTTTTTACCTACTGTACATGTGAACTTTTAAAAATGCTTATCAACAATCCATTCTGTTGGCATCTCTAGAACACATTCATTAAACATAAAGTTATCAAGACAAGAATAGATTTACATTGAAACTCATCTCAAATTTCAATTGTTTTCCTCAAGCATTTCGATTATCTCTGGAGGAAATGTCACTTTAAATAATGACATTTTGAAATACACACACATTACCATGGTAATGTAACAGAACATCAAATTTCCTTGCTTTATCAAATTATAGAATGCTGACTTGTGTAGACAGGATTTGAAAGGATATTGACCTATATGTTACGATGTTTGTTTTTGGAATATTCGAATAGTTCATGATAAAACAGATTTGCCCTAGAGGTAAGCCAAAATCAACGTAAAACAAAACTAGAAACACCAACGCAACTGTTCATGCCAGTTGAATACAAATTGTATGATTTTTTCTGTACCATAACATTCTCATGGGCAATTGTGATGCTTGTCTTGCAAACACAAGAGTATTTTTTCATAAAACAGCTGAAGTACAATGTGTTCTTACAGTTGCTTTACCATTTTAAATTTACATATCTCTGGTAAGGATCAAAACATACTGAGTTTGTTTGAAGAGATTTGAAGAGAAGACATTAGAATTATTGTTTTTAATATAATTAGTTTAATTTCACTATTTGGCCAAATTTATGAATTAAGGGCCAAAAACATGCATATTTTGGGTGGTTTTCACATAATGTGACAATCAAGTTTAAAGACTTATAATAAGTCTAATGTCAATTTAATTTGGCATGTTTATTCTTAAAACCAATCATTAATTAAAGTAACACAAAAAAGTGAAAGAGCAAAATTTTGGAATATAGCCTACTCTAGATTTTGAATGCTTAGGCTTGTTTCAAGTCTTTGATTTTTGAGACTCGATTGTCAGAAACATGCCGAAAATGCATGTTTTGGCTCTTTTTTCAAGAAATTAGTAAAATAATGAACTTTTTCTTTTATTTCCAGTTAGTAGTAAATGAATGATTAGGATTAGGATATGATTCATTTGGCAGAACTTAACAATATTGTTTTAATACCAAAAAATTAGTGCCATTTTTTCTGGAATGGGGAAGTAGGTGTATTGTTTTCACTGTGACACAAGGAAGATATCTATCAGTCAAGATTAATAGCAAAATTTTCACGGGAAAACAGCGGGTGGTCTTCCAATGTATTTCAATAGGAAGAATTTCTCCTTGGATGCAAAATAAGTTACTTGTCGGAAGTTAATAATGTTATAGCAAGAGTTTCCGTAGATAAATATTTTTTTCCGTAGGTAAATATTTTTGAAATTACGTTTTGATGATATTGTAAAGAAATTTCTATCGAAACTGCGGCCAAAATTACTATTCCAATTCAAAATAACCAAGACTTGAATAGCGAGGTCACCGCCGGGGGTCAGGGATCAGGCTCGAGGTTACACTCACATTGATACGCATTGGTCACATGTCCAGAAAATTTTCCCGTGAAAATTTACCTATTAATCTTGACTATCTATATTTGCATCCCCTATTTCAGGCAATAGATATGGTCCAATGGCCTGCAATCTTTCCATACATGATATGACATTCTTTACAGTTCAAATGTGATACCTAATCAATTTATTTGTAGCATATTTTAAGGAAAGAAACTTGTTCAAATTTACTTTGAAGCTGAATAATCAGATTGCAAATATCTGCTATCTACTGAAGATAGCATATAGGAATTTCAATGGTGAGCAATATAAAGAATTTGCTCTCTTTTTGCATTATAATCTGCAATAGTATAACAATATTATATTGTTATAATAATTTACCATATTTATTGGTACACTGAACTTAATCGGTGATGAATAACAGTGAAACATGATTGAATCTCTAAATCAATTGAGGGACTCAATAATTTCACAACATACAATATAGTTATATTATAAAGTCAGAAATACTGACTATTTCAGACAGTGGTAGAGGTCCAATGATTTGTAACCTCTTCCCACTGCACCAAGATGATCATATGGAACATATTAGGCAAAAAACAAGAAGTCTCAAAGCTGCTGTGCATATGTGACACGATCTGGTCCATGGGGGCCAAAGGAGGCATTTTTGACAATTCAGTTACTACAATCATTACATTATAGATACAATAGGCTATCATTTACTGAAAACAGCAAAGGTCTAGCACACTTAATTCTAAAGTTATGAAGTTTTTTGATGTCTATCTTCTTATGTATTTTATTGTTTTTTACTCATCTACTGAAGATAGCATATAGGAATTTCAATGGTGAGCAATATAAAGAATTTCTCTCTTTTTGCATTATAAACAATACAAGTGTTGAAGAAGGTGTGAGATCAGTTGGAATCTGCAATAGTATAACAATATTATATTGTTATAATAATTTACCATATTTATTGGTACACTGAACTTAATCGGTGATGAATAACAGTGAAACACGATTAAATCCTTAAATCAATTGAGGGACTCAATAATTTCACACCATACAATATAGTTATATTATAAAGTCAGAAATACTGACTATTTTAGACAGTGGAAGAGGTCCAATGATTTGTAACCTCTTCCCACTGCACCAAGTCTCAAAGCTGCTGTGCATTATTTGTTTTGAGGTATTGCAGTTGTCTTGGAGATTTGTACCAATTTATTTCTCTTTTCCCTCCAATCTTTCAAAACAATACGGTTTTATTTAGCTTTTCTAAATAGAACCAATTTACCCCAGCAGAGAAGCGGGGCAGAGAATGGTTGAGCCCTTTGTTATGGTATTGTTGTCAATGCTAATCAGCCTTTTCCGTTCATCCAATGAGCGTTCTGCCGTTCTCTTCTTTGTTTGTGCACTGTGACGTTGGCTGCCGTTTGAATCGTCACTTGTTTGTCTGCAATTGCTCAGAGTGGATCGAGATGAAATTAGTCCAAGTTTGGAAATTCTCTGTCTTGGGGTAATTTTACAATAATACCCAAACATTTTTAAAGCATTTGATGGCAGACATGTGTTATATCAATAACACAATTAGTAATAAAACAAAATATGTGCAATAATTTAAAATATTAAAACACTTTGAATTAGTGCAAAGATTCTCTCCATTTATTTTAAAGCTCCATGCTTAGCCTTATACCATGTCGATTGTAATGGTAGGTGAGAAGTATTCAAATAAAAGACATGAGCAAATATGTCTCATCCAATACTACTAGCACTGAATTGAGTATGGTTACAACAATAGTCCATGTTTACTGGTACACTGGCAACATCTTCCTCTCTTACATCTGATAATTAGATTGAAATCACATTAAAATAAATGCCAGTTCCAAATAACCAAAAACATGTTACCATGTCAATGTTGCATTGCATGCGGAGCAGATACTATCCCAATAAAAGACATGAGAGCAAGTATCCATTTACAAGACCCATTCAACACTACTGTCACCTAATTGGAGTCAATTTGATTGTATCAATACATGTAACATAGGAACGTTACTTTTTTGTTGAAACATTTTTATTAGATTCTGGCTTCTTGTTATCTGTAACATCTAGGTCAGAGTTCTATATACCTTGCATGTTGTGTTTGACATTGTAATGTTATAGGATAGGATACTATGTAGGCGTATCTAGCTCCTATCCGGTGCAGAGTGAAGAATTTAATGAAGTTGCAATAAAAGCCCAATTTGATGACTTGTATGAAGAAGACATTAGGTTCAGAGATCTGTCAATCTCTGTCAAACCCCCATGTACATGTCACTTGTTTGAAATGTTTACTAAACCTAGGCTTAAAAGATGCACAGGTGTCATGTCATGAGAGCCTATATATCCCATGCATAATGAATTACGTGCAAGTCCAGTAGGAGATGAAATCGCAAAGACAGATGCACGGTAACCTTTTACTTTTCTTTTTATTTTGTCAATATTTTGAATAGAAAATAGTTTAAGGATATTCTCTTGATTATCAGCCATTTTTAAGCGACGTAAAAAATTTGACAGACATTTTTGGTTCTGAACCGATCTCTGCAAGTCCCTCATATCAATTTGTAAGCGCTCTTTAGCAAAGTCATAGTTCATTGAATTTACAACCGTATGACAAAAGAGACGAAAATAGTAACTTTTTGCACAAGATTTGCAATTTAAAGAGAATTGGCCATTGCTCATTCTAGTGATGCTAGTATATGGACAATATAAGTGTGTTTTTTAATTTAATGACATAAAATTTGAAAAATATTGTAAGGAACACTTGAGGTTTTGACTTTTGAAACCTACATTTTGGTAAAAAAAATGTGCTTGGATAGGTAGTTTTCAACAGATTTTCCACATTCGCCTTGCTATAACATTGAATCGCGTTATCTGTTGACCTAGCGACGAAAAGTGTTTTTAGGGGGAAGTGTTAGCTTTTGTTTGATATAAAAAAATTCTGATTGGATGAAGGGAACACTTGAGGTTTCGACAAAAACCAATCAAAGAGGCCCATTTTTCAGCTAGAAGCTCCACAGCTCTTACATTGCTATGCACTCAACCGTGTAGGGTAATCAAAGACTGTTTGGAGACAATTCACTGCTTGCTTGAGAGCTCTTGGACGAAAATGTGTACTCGGGTGTATCGAGGTGCGCATGAGGGTTTCTAAGAGAATCGTTTTTGTATAGAAACCTTTCCATATGATTTTGGATTATCAGAGACTTTCTGTATGACATTGTTCTCTAATTGTCCGCCCATCAAACAATCAACAATTATAGGTCAATTGATGATAGTATGTATTGTTAAACACTAAAGAAAGTTCCTGCAATCTTAGTGGTTCTTAGCCGTGTGATATGACGCGATATAACACACTTTAGCATACATGTGCGTGTCTATGCAATACTCGCACTATTTGAACCAATCGGAGGTGCATAGCAACAATGGAACTCAGGGCCGTAGCAAGGTTGAAAAATGTGGGGCGGCCATCACAAATGTGGGGCGGCCAAATTACAAATATATGCCCAAATTGAAATAAAGATATAAAGAAAAACATAACAAATTTCTCAAAAAGTGGGGCGCGGGCCATGGCATCCCCTGCTACGGCCCTGATGGAACTGATCAATTCTAAGCCCTAGGTAATTCCTTGTAAAATGTAGGTTTCAATTTAATTAAAATTTGGTATACTTATGATTAATATATTTATTTGAATTGAAGTGATTAAGAATAAAGGTATTATTTTGAGCCGTTGTCGTGCATCTATCGCCTTATAAAACACACAACATCCTTATTTTTGGCTTAAAACAACTTGACTTTGCCTCATTGTTTTACTTAAACTAAATGTCGCACGTGTTATATGAGATGATAGATGCACAACGGTGACTAAAAACAATACCTTTATTCTATAAATGTTCATTTCATTAATGTAGCAAATATCATGCTCTGTAATAGCATTGACTGCACAATCACATATGTTAGCCAGCACTCTAATTAATAGTCTCATGTTGTTATGCTTGTCTTGACCGGATAATAAACATTTTACCTTGCCTTCATTTTGAATGTCAAATGTTGTCTTTTGCTATCACCTTTGTCATTTTGTTTGGTTAATGCTTGTTCCAAAAATGCAAAATTTTGCTCATTTGTGATGCAGCACAGCAAAAAAAAAATTTCAAACATTTTGAAAGCTTTAAAATGACACCTCATTTGCTAAAGTTAATGATCAAGGTAATCATATTTTATAAATGAAAAAGCATCCCAAAATCTTATTATGTTCCTTATTTTTTCTGTCTATTTTAATCTATATCTTGAAAAGCACTTTGCTGCAAAATCCCTCATTTTGATGTACTGCATTACATTTTTGTGCTCTGGTTTTAACAAATCACTGACTAGCCCTTTAAATTCCATTCAGCGATCTGTGTAACCAGAACATCCTACATAAAGGCCCATATTTATCCTGCATTTTCTTTGTCTTAGGATTAAATTGTTCTAAATGACATTTCAAAAAAGTCCATGATCTTAGTTTAGCTGTTTACATCCACATTAAAAGACAACATTCAAATTTAAAAAACAATTGGATTTTAAAATTGTTTGTGCACATGGGATGGAAATGACACCCCTTATATTTAGAGCCTTGGGATCTCCTTTATATAATATATAATATATAATATATAATCCATACCATTCTCCCAGGACCAATCCTCTTGTGTGTCAGCTTTATTTGTCTTAATAATTAAGTGCAAACATGCACAGCTATGTCATGCTCCCCTCTGACTTACCTTAAGAACTATTCAGATATACTTCTCCTCTTTTGTCATCTCCAATTACACAATACCTCAATGATGATTCGTAATCTTTTTGTACTTTGCACACACACACTAACCAATCCTATAACCAACCTCTTCAACATGAAACCATAGCAACAGGCACATTTTTCTTAACCAAACCCATTAATTTCCCTCATGTCCCGCTAATGGACCTTATTTCTCCATCTTCATCTGGCCTCCAGGAGAATGTTTTCATCCATGTAAATTCTAAAATAATTATACGTCTCTTTTGGCGAGATCGAGACTCAATTAACTCCCAATGAAGTATCCATTCTAACCGTAATTACATCCAATGAAGTATCCATTCTAACCGTAATTACATCCTCAAGTAAGTCGTGCCTGTCATTCTCGGCAAGTTCCAGTTTTGCTGCATACCTTTCACCATGCATCAGTAGCTATTTACATGTTATAAGCATCTCTAATACGATAAGCCCAAGGCGGGATTCACGCTTTTGACACACCGTTCTAATTGAATTATGTTCACAGTAGATTTTGTATCTTGGCACTCAACATGTTCTTTTTTTAAGTGCATTTAATTAGAATTACCAATGTGTAGCATATGTTAAGCTAAGAAACAACTTATGACATTGCATAAGTTTGTAACAAATATCATTTGTACATAACATGGATTTAAAAAAACCCAGTTACTAATTATTGATGATAGGCCTATAATTATTCAGAGTGCTGCATACAAACATATGAGCATGCTCTTTAGGGTTTTTAATAGAGGTTATTCACGTTACTCATGTGTGACTTCTAACAAAAGGCGATGGTTCCAATAGTATTCCTCATTCAAACCAATTCAATGCGCGACCTAGGAGTTACCTGCATGACTTTGGCGGGCTATTTTGAAACAGTCATGATTGCACATGCACATACGTCTTTTGAAAATCCTAAACAAGGTATAGCAGTCGCTGATAGGATATGCAGCTTATAGAACACAGATAACCTCTATTGATATGTTGTATCCTAGTCAGGTAAGATCTGCTTCATCAGAAGAGATTAGCATAGGCGTAGATCCCGGGGGATGGGGGTAGGGATAAACCCCCCCCCCAATATTTTGCCAGGGGATGGTCCATACAATCCCCAAAAATGTTGATGCTGACATATTTGACCATTTCAGCCCCAAAGGGCCAATTTTTGTGTTCTTCACACAAATTTATTCCACTTTTGCACCATATTTAACCAGTTTAGCTTCAATATGGCAAAATTTTATGTGTGCTTTGCGCGCATTTGTACCATAAATTTATTCTGTTGCCAAAAAGTGCTGGATTCAATATATACTTCAAGGAAGTTTATATAACCCCATCCCCCATGTCAAAAAGAAATATACGCCACTGTAGATTAGTAACTTCAACATTTTATGTCTGGCAGCAGCAGGATAATGCTTTTCTGAGAAACAAATAGTTTAGGTTTAGCTGGGGTTCATTAGTCTTATGGTTTCTTAGCAAAATGCATGTAGAAAGGGATACATATTCTACAAATTTTGAAATATTGCTCTCTTTTGTCAGTTTTCCACTTGTTTGATTTAATAAATTCTCACCTATATTTATAGGGCAAATTTGGTTGCATTTTTCATATAATATTTTTGGCTCACTTCTTTCCCTTAATTGTATAATTTGGTTCACCTCAAGTTTGGTAGTGACGTCAATGCTTCTTTGTGGTTGTGCTGCATGCGTGCCAACAAAACGCTCATGTACGCGTGCATGCGTATACAATTAGGCCATTTAACTTTACGTGCGCGATTTGATACTGCGGCACAGGAACTACGCATATACGTCACTACCAAACTTGAGATGAACCAAATTATAGTAACTATAACCCCTGCAATGAATCAGTCTGCTAGACACTGCATTTATATCAAGAGACAATATTCTTTATACTTAGTTTATACATTAAGAATTCCAAGCAAATCCAAAAGGCAGACATAACCTTTCAGGTTTCTTCATATTTTGTTGATATTTCTGAAAAGAAAAGTCTCCCTCTTTATCAACCACTTTTAAGGGATCTGGAATGAGCGTTTTAAGCGTTTGGACAGTATTATTTGTGGGACATGAGAGCACATCAGACATATCGAATTGCATTCTGAATACGAAGAATGTCTTTCTGATATCAAATAATTTTTGAAATTCACGATATAATATAAATTTTATGACAAATTATTAAACTTTGATATTTTTCACATTTTTGATATATAACAGTCCTCAAAGTAAATTTTATAAATCTAATGATATATTCTTAAAGTGTATGTAGCTGGGAGGAAAAGCTGACGATTAATTGAAAATGTTGACCTTTCATATTGAAGATATGGATTTTTTTCCCAAAAAGACCTAATTTTTTGTGGTGTTTTTGGGAAAAAAATCCATATCTTCAATATGAAAGGTCAAAATTGTCAATTGATCGTCGACTTTTCATCCCATCTACATACACTTCAAGTATCAATCATCAGATTTATAAAGTTTATTTCGAGTACTGTTAAATATCAAAAATATCAATTTTTGATGATTTGCCATAAAATGTGTATTACATTGCAATTTCAAAAATCAAAATTATTTGATATCAGAAGGACATTCTTCGATTCAGAATGCAATTCGATATGTCTGATGTGCTCTAATGTCCCACAATAAATACTGTCCAAACGTTCATACCCCACCCCTTAAGTAAGTTCACAATATTTACTGATAATAAAGTATTTGCACACAAAACAGTTTCTAAAATATTTGTTTGATTTAAAAATCGGGCAATATTACGATGGCAAGTCTATCTGTTGAAATGAAAGTCAAATTTTGAAGACATGAGCCAAGAATTTTCTTTAAATCTAACCCTAACCCAACCCATGCTTTTTTGGCTATCAGAAGGGAGAGAAGAAATAAAAAAAAGGGGAAAAGATGAACAAAGAAGTCCCTTGGCACCCACGGGACTCGAACCTCGGACCTCTCGCATGCCATGCAGAAGATCACCGACCTGTGGCCACAGGGGTTACGCTGGCCTGGCCAGCGATACCATGGGTATAGGCCTATATGACTCGGGCTGATTGCATCATTGCATCACATGGAATGCATACACACGCAGTGGTTTTCATAGTGAGCTTTAGTGAGACTCAGTTGAGTTAGGGTTAATGATATGAACCTGAAACAAAATTATGTTATGAGGCTTTCATTCATTCTTGTCTTAAGGTGCATTTTGTGATCCATAGCCTCATCCTCTTATTTTTCCCAAATTTGTATACCACCATAAACATCTGACTGTATGATGCTTGTTTATATTATGCAAAACCATTGTCCAAAGTTACAGCACAGTGGCCTATGGAGCAATGTAAAATACATAATCATGCAACTATATTCAAATGCAAAATTGCACTCAACTGAAATTTTGAGAATAGGCTTTTTTCATGGACGTCTACCAGGACATATCATAAAAAGAGGATGCTAGAATCACTAAGGGCTCATATTGAAATTCCCTTACGCAGGAAGGTGTGCGCCATCCTGCAGCTTTCCTGTGCTAGCCTTCTTTTGTTAAAATCCTGGGCATGGTGTATCACTGATGCATATAATCCATCCATTTTATGACCGAGCTTTCCTGAGGCGCGCGCTTAGCGAGGGGAATCCTGCCTTCTTTCTGTGTGAAAACGTTGTAGGGTATTTCAATATGAGCCCTAAATACTCCTTTTATTTAAGATGATAGTAAATCTAACATTTCTCAAACAAAGACTATTTATTCAAAATATTCAAAGGAAATGAAGAGTTTGACACCTTGTTGATATTTCAAGACTCTTCTATGTCAATAACAACTGTTAAACCTTCTTTTCCTGTTGGCGATGTGTGTATTTATGTCACATATCTGATAACATGAGTTACACAGGATGTATTTAGATTGACTTTGACTCTTTATTTGTTTGTGTGGGTAGTAGGATTGCGGCTTTGGTTTTTATTCAGGCAAAAATGTGTCAATTAACCTGTTTTTGCTGAGCATTGAACTGTTTGTAGATTACATTGACTTCATTGGTAACATATGGTGTACTTGAAAATAGCGATTTGTTTTGAGAACAATGATATTGTGAAATGTCAGCTGCTTTAGCTTCTAAGAAAAAGGGATTCCAAATAATCTTGGGAGTTTTAGGTAAAGGTAAAAGGCATTAGACCTCAACCATTGCATGAAATGGATCAGAATGACTGTAACATTGACAACTTCCTAATAATTATAATGCATATAAAGAGAGATAGAGATAGAGTGCCTTTATGGAAACTTTTGGGCCTCATAACTGCTGAATATATAAAAGTATACATATTTAGTTAGAATGGCAAAGACTTGATTTATCCATCTGTGAGGTCAAATTTGGGTAAAAATGCTCAGTTTTGCAGAAAATTTCAAGACACAGTTTTTGACCCAATTTTTTTTTTGGGAAACGTAACAAAAAAATAAATATCTAAGACCTGTTTTTTCATACTTTCATACTAGACATAAAAATGTGTTGCTTTTAGGGCGCTAGCGCCTATAATCCTTTTTTTTTTGTTCTTCACTTTTTCAAACCACCGAAAATTTTTTTGGGTCAACCTTTTCGGGCTGTTGAGGAAGGGGCGGCAAAATTGAATTTTCTTCAGCCCCCAAAGATAGGAGCAGCCACGGTACGCCACTGCTATGCATCACTTGCTAATCACCTTGTTATTGCAATTTTGGTTCACTGTTGTTGTTTATATGCTAAAATGCAAATTTTAAAAGCTAAGCGCACAGTCTCCTGAGACAAAGCCTCTTGGCTTTAATCACTTTATGCTATTTGAATTGAGGCTTCCTGATTCTTTGTTTACAGAAGGCTACTGAAATCGGGATTGAATGGATAAAAATACTTGACATTTTATTCTCAACAGTCATTTATGGCCAGATTCTAGGTCTCAATAGCTATGTGATTTCATTTTCAACCCATTTCTGTCAAACCCATATCACAAAATGCTTTTCTTTTATAAATGTTTAAATTGCACAATTTCATCCCACTATTGAATAGTAATGCCATTCGGATTGGGAGGGAGGGATTAGCATAAATGATTTAATTTTCAACCCAATTCTGTCAAACACATATTGCAAAATGGTTTTTTTTAAATTGAAGAGTGATGCCATTCGGATTGGGGGGTAGTATAAATGATTTAATTTTCAACCCATTTCTGTCAAACACATACAATTATTACAAAATGTTTTTTTATTATAAATGTTTAAATTGCATGATGCATCCCACTATTGAATAGTGATGCCATTCGGATTGGGAGGGGGATTAGTGTAAATGAATACAGTATCACCGAAAGTTATTTTGCAACATATAAATTGTGAGCAGAAATTGTACTGTGATACAAATTACTTGAGGTATGGGGAAACCATAAAACTAAACCATAAAACTTAAAGAAGTTTGTTGACATGTGCAATTATGCAAATTTATAAATGCTGATGTCAGTGTCAATTGCTATCTACTGTAGAGTGTAGACAGCAAAATATAAATTGATATTAATTCATTATTTTTGCTACCAATGACCTATTTTTTTAAATTATTTTACAAATGATATGTGCTGTCTTTGTAATTTACCAGTAATCTGTACAGTGATAGAATATTTAGAGATGGTGGAGGAGGGAGTATTTGGTCAGGTACCTGTGCTCTGTAAAAGGTGTTTCCTCTCTCAATATTGTCACTAAATGCTATCAAATTGGCTGAAAACCTTAATGTTCTCCCCCCCCCAGTTTGTGACGGTTTTAGGTCTTTAATTTGCCTAATTTTTGGCCCATTTTTGTATTAAAAATGCAAAATTTTCACACACTTCACACACTTGCCTCAATGGAGTCATTTTGGTAGCAGGTCAGTGGGATAAGTTTGCGGCCCCTTAGAAATTTTGCCCAGTATGCCACAGATTCCAAAACCTTTGTCAACAAGTTTAAGGTGTCAAACAGTAGCTAACAAATATTTCTTCACACATTTACATAATATTTTATTCCTGATGATTAATGTACTATAAGCTATATGACCACTCATCTACTCAGACAAGTGTGTACTTTCTTTTTGTGCATTGTGTATATTATGTTACATAAGTATTACATAAAGCTCATTGCTTGTTCTACATGACAAGTACTTGAACCAGTTTGTCATCAAATTCAGATTAAATCAAATCTCCTAGCAAACTGATAGGTGTAGCATTGTAATATGATGATATTTGGATGTGTCGTTGTATAAGGTGCATGCTGCATTGTGTAACATTGGGTTCCCAGTAAACACAAAATATTTTACAGAATATGTTTAAATGTCAGGTTATATAAAGGGTATAAAACATTTTAACAACATTCAGAAAAAAAATTAAAAAAGGTATGTAAAACAATCGAACATAGTGTTATGAGTTGTTGACAAAATAAATTTCAAATATGTTTGACAAAGAATATTTTACAATAACATTTTGGCAACATTTTTGAAATGTTTTGTTTTAAACATTCGTTAGAAGATAAAAATGAATTGAAACAGACTGAATAACAAATATTGTTGCATGAGCCACGCTAATCTTATAAAAAATTTATTTAGAGATCTGATTTTTATCATTTAATTGAGATTTTTTAATTTGAGTAAATACATAAAACTGTATTAAAATTGGATCATTTTTGAACCGGTACCATGGTTTTTTTTTCACTGAACCTTGTATTCTATTATTTTCAAGTGAAAATAGGGTCAAATTGAATAACAAATGCCTTTAGAAATGAATTGCTACTGTAAAAAATGTGCTTGGTTAGAATGTTACACACTTTAGGTATTTTACATAAAAAGACAGTTTTCAACAACAACAACAACAACAACAAAAGCGCAGTGATTTATAGTGTGCTACGCACAGGCACAATGCCTAGACGTTGATCCACAAGCCTCAGCACACTTTAAAAACCACATTAAATCTCATGGGTACCTCAAAACAAGATCATTTTATTAATATTTGTTGCCTGTTTGTTTTATTTGCCTTCAGATTGGTACGAGATGTAACAGCAGTAGATGTCAACATGCGTGTGGGTATACACAGCGGTAAGGTTCATTGTGGAGTACTGGGATTACGTAAATGGCAGTTTGATGTCTGGTCTAATGATGTATCATTGGCTAACACCATGGAGGCTGGTGGGGTGTCAGGGTAAGTTTCCGAAGTATGTGGGGGTGTGTAGGGGGTAGTCTCCTCATTGGTTAACACCATGGAGGCTGGTGGGGTGTCAGGGTAAGTTGCCAAAGTATGTGTGTGTGCAGGGGCCAGTTTGATTTTGCTCACTCCACACAAATCATCTGCCAATTTTAACATGCTGCTTCTGGTTGGCTATAAAGATCTTAAAACACAAACAGGTGAATTTGGGAACTTTTCTAGTGACTGAGTTTGATACCCTAAAATTAATCTGTTGAAAGCCTTGTTTCAAGTCATGCTTGATGACATTGTGGGACAGATTTCAGCCAATCAAAAAGTACTTGGTGATGTCGTCAATGGCTTGTGTAGAGTGAGCAGAATGAAATAGGTGGCAGAAGTGACTAGTGTGGGGATAGCATGGAAGGGGACTGGAGGAGGAGGACAACATGCATTATGGATACTCAGTTCAGCCTGAACCTCAAACCTTACCCTTTCCCCTTTCTAAGGCGACGAATAAAGAAATCCTGCTCTACAGACCTAACTGACCCAGATTTAAAATAAAATGAGAAACAAAATTTTCCTGTACAAATGAATACTGACCCAAGTTTCGATCTTGGTGATTTTTGGGGTCATCTATACTAATAAAATAATGAGCTCTGTGTGTCTGTCCGGCAATGCGTTTACATGCGCTTGGCGCTTGTCGTTCCAATATTTCGACATAGATGGGTACCAGGCGGGCGCTGTTTATCGGGTAGTTTTGAAGGTCATCGGAGGTCAAGGTCAAAGGTCATGGATTTCAAACTTTGTCCGATCGGGCCCAAACTTGGTGGGTAGATTCCTTGATAGGAGGGGAATATATGCGCAAAATAAAATCGAGGTCAACCAAGGTCAAAGGTCATTACGGAGGGGTCAAATTTCAAACTTTGTCCGATCGGGCTCAAACTTGGTGGGTGGAATCCTTCGTATGAGTGGAGCATGAAAAACATTATATGGAGGTCATCCGAGGTGAAAGGTCAAAGGTCATGGATTTCAAACTTTGTCCTATTGGGCTCAAACTTGGTGAGTGGAATCCTTGATATAAGGGGAATATATGTGCAAAACAAAATTGAGATCAACCCAGGTCAAAGGTCATCTAGGGTCAAAATTTCAAACTTCGCCCAATCTGGCTAAAAGTATTCTCTATATCATGGGAGCATGAACAAAATCAAACCAAGGTCACTCGAGGTCAAAGATCGTATGGGGTCAAATGTTACGAGTATGTCCATTGGGCTTAAACATGGTAAAAAGAATCATTGATATGTCAGGAACATGTCATAAAGTCAAAAACGGTCATCAGAGGTCAAGCAGTATCGCTATCATGCATCTGATGCCCTAATAGCTACAGGGCCATTACAGCTACAGGCGCACTAGTTTGATAAAAAATCTGGGATTGGTATTTTACCACAAAAGACATCTTGTCCAAACATAATCCTTTATTTAAAAAAAAACCTTCATGGGATAAACATTGACCATGCCCTAAAAAGTACCAAGCTGGTTCTGATATGTTTACTTCGTCTTTCTAACCCATTTCTACTTTCCTCAATCAAAATTGGGGATCCATATAAGAATTATCAAATGTATCCATGTAAACTTTGCAATGCCTAACAATTTGTGGTGTGAAATACTCAGGTTCAGTAAATATGAAATGTAATGTGTAAATCAGCAATCCTTGATGAGGGGCTTGTGTATCACTGTAAGCCATGTTAATATTGGTGAGAATTCTAAAGGTTTATAATCCCAAGTGTTGAAATTAAAGTCCTTACTTCTCAAAGTTACAGCTATATGGTGCTTTCTACAAACAAAATTGTCAAGTCAAAGAGGGAGTGAATCCCACTCTGAAGGAACACTACAAATGGTCAGACACATCAGAAGGTGCATTTACAGCAAATATAGGTCGATGAAACCTCCATAATGCATTTGCATTCGGGGTTTGCATTGTGCTATACTCTGAGTGCTCTCAGAGGAGACTCTAGGGGTTAAGGTGTGTTGGGGACATGATGAACCTTTGAGTTCACATTGAACACATCTGCATAGCCAGAACCTCTGACCGTAATCGAGAATTGGTTCAGAATCCTAAGTATGAGCCTTGCGAGTACTGGCTTCAGTTAGTTATTGTAAGATCAACTTTTGAAAATAGCAAACTTTGTGAAAACCTGTTGTAATTTGATCATGTTTGTCATGAATACCCTTCATGAAAGAGGTATGGATGTGGGGTATTTGCAGAACTCCAAAGATCTGTATAGTACGATAAGTTCCCCTTCTTAATTTACACCAAATATGAAATTCTTCAGGAAGATTTAGGAATGTTTAGGAAAGCAAATGCACTGTTTATGTGTAATAATTATTGTAATAGTTATTAATCTAAGATAAGTGTTTCATCTCTCTTTTGATGAAATTGGTTAATACGTCCTTCCATAATATTGTCTTGACATTTGGTATCACAAAAGTTTGTGCTCCAGGATGTTAGATGTCATATAAAACTGCACCATGCACTTGTAATTCAGACCCCGACACCAATACCCTCCCCCACCTTACACTATATCAACATCCTAGCCTAGTTCATTGCCCTCTATACTCTATCACATATGCAGAAAGTATAAGGATGATATTGAGTACCTAGAGTACACATGTACAACATGTATAAAGTAAAGTTTCACAATTTGTTGACCGATGTATGGTAGTATGAGGATACCATCTGAAAGTGACTAGCCATAGATGTCGTTGCCACGCACCAAAGATTGAATTGCATAGTCTATTGATTGTGGCCCTCCAGAGAGACATGGGTAAACATATATCGCTATGCTAAGCATGCTTCACTGTTCCCGTGTGTGAGAGCATTTTCAATTTTCTGAATCCAACGACTCTTCATACATTCATAAGGTTGAAGCACATCATCTCAGCCACTGGTAGAGAGTGCCAAAATTTTGATGTTTTAAATTCTTCAAATACTCAGGCTTCATAATGGGAATGCACTTCAAGTTATACCTTTTATTCTGATTATGTACAAATTACTACTTTCAAGTAATATGTCAATCTAAATGTGCTTAAACTTTGAAAGTGGAAATGTAAATTATACATATTGAAACATCGTCGGGTGTATCGCATACTGAAGGATGTGACAATTCAGGTGGATTCATAGTGACGGATGTCGGTCACAAAAGTGTAACAATGCAGAATGTTGAGGGCAATCAACCTTTTTCATAATATTATTATTTACACAAATTTATCAAGAAATGAGCATTGTAAAAATGTTATGTAGGTGAATGGTTTTGGGCATAGATTATAAACTTACCATTAATGTCCAACAAGCCATGAGTCTATTTAAAGTAGACATTTGAAAATTATTACCAACATATTTCAATGTTGTAAAATAATTTTTTCTCACATGCGTTTAATATGCAGACAGCAAAAGAACTAAGTTACCAGTTATTTTTACCCCTGTATATCCTAAACAATGACAGATATGTCAAAATTAGAATCAGCAGCCAATAGCAGTATCTTTTAGCTCAGATTTAAGACCTCATTTGATGAAATCGGTCAAAAATAAAGTACAGTAATCCAAAATTATAAGGAAGATGCAAATTCAAAAGTTGAAGATTGTTCCATTGGATGGCCTATTGATTTGTACACAAATCATTCTCAAAAAAGATAACTAGGGGTGTGCTTTCCATTGATTAGAATATTGAAGAGCAACTTTTGATTTTGTTTCGTCCTTGGGTTTTTAATCCCAATTTATTTCAACAAATGAGGTTTTAAATCAGAGCTACACACTAAAAACTACGGGGTTATATTTTCCGTGGTCATTTTGAATTGACCACGTTTGGGGTCGTTTTGCCCCTTCCCGGGGGTTGTACTGTTTTAATTTGACCACATTCACGAGGTCATTTTAGCCACTGACGAGCGTGGTCAAAAACTTAGTGGTCATTTTGCCGATACCGTCACGCATTGATATCAGTTTCAATCTTCCGCTTTGAAAATCTCAATTCATAAATGAGTTTAAACATGAGCTGCAATTAATGTTTGTTGATTAATAAATAAAACTAATTTTTTGACCGAAGTTACCCAATTTGTCAACTTTATAATGACTTGCATTTGAACTATTTGCACACACGGTGTGCATCGGCTTCCCATGTGGTCACATCAGCGCCATATTTGTTCTGATTGTGCAGCTTATCGGATTGTCGTGTGTGCTTGTCTGCATGATGGAATATGAAAAGTTAGTTGAAAAGTGAGACTGCAAGGATATATAGACCCTTGTCTATGCACGCAGATTCATTCCAATTTCATGCTGTCGTGGCTGGTGTCTTGGCTGCAGTTGTTATAAGCTTATATCATGTAAGCTTATAATATGTGAACTGTCATAGGCGATGACTGACTGTGTGTGAGTGTGATACACAGATGCATTTTGCAGTTTGCTGTTCATGTAATGCTTTCTCTGTGCAGAAACACACTTATGTCCTGGTGGGACCAGCATGACCATAGGCCTACTAAAAAAATCCAAACAACCCCTAAATGTGGTTATTGAGTAACCCTATAAAACAACCCTTTCAAATGGGTCATTTCATTTGACCCCGAAATGAGGTCATTAAGTAACCCAATAAGGCAACCCTTTTGAAGGGTTCATTTCATTTGACCCCTAAATGTGGTAATATTTTGACCCCAATGGGGTTACTATTTGACCCAAATACGTAGTCATTGCAATGACCCGACCAATGGGGTCAAAATGACCCCGTTAGTGGTATGGTGTTTAGTTGATAACTATGCTGGGGTCAAAAATGACCCCGTTTGGGTCATTTTTTGACCCCGTAGTTTTAAGTGTGTAAAGGGTACATGTTTTGGCTGTTGGTTTTAATTATGACATATTTGTCTTTGTTTTGGATATACAGGGATGAACATAATTGTGATGTGTCATGTCAAAAGCAGACACTTTTGGGCAGGATCGTAAATGGGAAATAGCCAAAAATCTGCCCGGGGTGATTTTTCACAATTTGAGTTTGTTGCGAATTTGTGATGTTATTAATGTTAAAAATATTGTCTGATAGTTTCAGACCGGAATATAACTGGCATCTCGTATTTTTTGAGATATTTTTCAAGGTAATTCCTACTCTCAACATTGTCAATAATACAAGGCCGATATCTCAATTTCCAATTTTATAATACCATAACTTACGAACTCATTATCTTCGCTTATAGGAATGTCCGATTTCATTGGGGAAAATGGCTTTATGGAGCAAAATAGCTCTATATTTAAGATATGTAAAAACCTCAAAATTTATAACCTGCTCAAAAGTGTCTGATTTTGACATGACACGTCACAATTGCACCTTAATTCTTTTACTGTCTGTATTTCAAGGTTATACATCACTATGTTTTGTGTGAAATCTCAACATATGTCACTAAAGGTCTAAAAAAAAAAAAGATTTGTATTGTCCTTTAAACCAACCCTTAAATCTGAAAAAATATTTGGTATACACAAAAATATTGTGAAAATGTTTTGCCTGTTTGTAATTCATACTGTACAACTCTGATATATTAAAACAGAAGCTTAAGAAACCCTGTAAATCATTGCTTACCTTGGTATTTTGTGATGAACGTGTCGTGCATGGTATGTGGCATAAAAAGTAAACCGACCAAACTTTGAAGCTCTAAGGGCTTTTTTTAGACCTAATGAATCCACCTGATTTTTCATATTGTCAGCACTTGGCGATTTGTTTTGAACTATGATTTTAATTGTATAGAAAAGTGCTTTAGGTGAGCTGTAATTCACTTTAAGAATTGGTTGACTGTTTATCTTTTCTCTTATTGTGATGGCTTTTCTATAGTGTTTATTCAATTTATTCATTTAGAGTTTATTCAAAATTCTTATTTTCCTTTTTTCACACAAATATATTAATAATGTTTTACAACACAAATTTGAACGGATTTTGAAAAGAGAAATCATAAGTTCCTAACATAGAAAGTACAATAGATGATATTACGTGACTATGACTATAGCATATCACATTGACATCAAGGACATGTGCTGCTATCAACCAAAGTATTTTGTTTATTTTCCTCTTAAAGCGTGTTCAATGTCCATCACAAAATATACATTAGTTTCAATCAATATTGTTAATATTAGTATTAGAGTCATTTGTCTGCAACAACATCAGTGATCAGGGAAAGTTCAACAATGGCATTGACAAGTGACAAGGCAACAATATTATATGCAAGAGGTAGTTTTCAACAAACTGGCTAAAGTTAGCTTAATGACTTGATCAGAACTGTGATCAGAGGTAGTTCAACAGTAACAGTTATCAGAAGTAGTTCAACAGTAACTGTGATCAGAGGTAGTTCAACAGTAACTGTGATCAGAGGTAGTTCAACAGTAACTGTGATCAGAGGAAGTTCATCAGTAAATGTTATCAAAGGTAGTTCAACAGTAACTGCTATCAGAGGTAGTTCAACAGTAAATGTTTTCAAAAGTAATTCAACAGTAACTGTGATCATAAGTAGTTCAACAGAAACTGTGATCAGAGGAAGTTCAACACCAACTGATCAGAGGTAGTTCAGCAGTAACTGCTATCAGAGGTAGTTCAACAGTAACTGTGATCAGAGGTAGTTCAACAGTAACTGTGATCAGAAGTAGTTCAACAGTAACTGGTCAGAGGTAGTTCAACAGTAACTGTGGTCATAAGTAGTTCAACAGAAACTGTGATCAGAGGAAGTTCAACAAAAACTGTGATCAGAGGTAGTTCAGCAGTAACTGATATCAGGTAGTTCAACAGTAACTGTGATCAGAGGTAGTTCAACAGTAACTGTGATCAGAGGTAGTTCAACAGTAACTGTGATCAGAGGTAGTTCAACAGTAACTGTGATCAGAGGTAGTTCAACAGTAATTGTGATCAGAGGTAGTTCAACAGTAATCAAAGAATATTATTATGAGCCACATGAACAATTCTCTTGTGTTCTGGACCTTGGATGAAAACTGTTCAGTAACCACATTTTCATAACCATTTCTAACAAGATATCTGAATAAGATTGCGTAAGTATAAGCAAAATGCAGCTTAAATGTTTTGCCAAGCAGTACTAGCATTTATCAGTAATGTCAATATTGTCATGGAGATATCCATGATGTTGTCCTAACAGGATATGTTTGCCTCAAGTGGAGAGCATCTTGGAAACCGGCCTTATCATTGAACTAATCCAATGCATATTTCAGCAGCTTTCAGATTTGTCGTTATGAAAGAGTTGATTGGCCGATCAATAGTAGCTTACTCAATTATTGACATAACATTCAACAGATTGTGCAGAAGCTTCCTTCCCATATTTGAGGTGTTTTATTTTTTTAAGAAAGCATGGACTTCCTTTTTTTTAAAGAGCTTTTCAGTCATATTAGGTGGGACACAAAAGAGGAATGTTATGATTAAGAATATAGGCATTTAAGACCGTTTGTTTAATCAGGGCATTGATAATTCACTATTTGAAGCAACAATGGTTTTTAGTTTTTTTTAACTATATATTTCCAGAGGTGTTAATGTTTTAAGCCCATTATACAATTCAACATTTTAATGTATATATTTGGTTCTCCAATCCCATTTTTTGCACAAAGGATTAGCTTTGTTTGGACATTGTTCTTCTTCTTGGCAATTGTCACTATGGCAAAATGGGCTATTCCAGTTGAATTCCATATACCCATATTATGGAAGATATGAACTTAATATTCCACTGTGAGGGAGATTAAGGTCATGTCTTCCATAGTGGTATTCGTATTTCAACTGGAATAACCAACTGTTTTGGATATGAGCATGTTTATAGTGGTGTACAGTATTTTTATACATATCCTTATATGCATGTGGGATTAAGCTGGAATGTCATTTATCTGTTATTCTTAGTCAGTGGGAGTGGACTAGTTCGTAGACACATTTCTGATTGGACAATCACATGATTTCGGGTGTCGTCTATCAGGCCGTAGACGACCCCACGTCATCATGCATCTTGATATTGCGTAACACGCTTGCAGAGGTGCTTGGCGTATGTATCGCGCTGTATCGTAGACTAGTGCGGAATCTGTGAAGCGCCTAGCAGTACGCCGCAACAGAATACGTGAAGTTGTAAACAAGTTTCGTTCATTTTATAATGAGGGAGTTTTTATGACGGTAACTTAGTTTTTGCTTTAAAAAATTGTTTATAGTTATTAATATAATATTTAACTGACTAAGAATAAGAATAAACGACTGTACTTTTTATTTTGCCTATCCTCTACCTATGATAGACGACAGGCAGGTCCAATATTTTTATCGTAGTGGATACCCGCCGGTATCCACTACTCAAAATATTGGACCTGCCTGTCGCCTATCACACGGCAGAGGATAGGCACAATAAAAATTCCTATCGTTTATTCTCTAAATAGTGTTATCTTGGCTGTTTATAGTGGTGACCAATAGCACTATTCTGATTCCGACACAAATGTTTGACCTGAGCGTGTTTGGGGCAATGCAATGTGGGAGACACAAATATGGTGCCAGTTTCAAATAGTTTGCCATCGAAACAATACCGGCATCATTTGTAACATTACTGCTACAGTACTGTATCAATTTTGTAGTTATGTGTTATCCCAGTGACAAATTCGAGTTTGGGGAGTTATATAACCCTACTCCACTTCCTTGAATAACGGTACCGTATCACAGTGCCGTTTGTCCCCGTTTAATTTTGACAAAAAACACAACAAATGAGGCAAAACAAAGAACATTGCTATTTAGTTGCTGAGCACCTGTGTGGCCAATGCATGCCACTCCATTGAACGTGACTGAGGTTGGTCATTTAAATGTGTTATGACAATCCCATACACCATGTATGTACAGTGTTGTGAACATCGCATATGCATTCTACTAATGTTTGGATCGTAATGATTAAATGATGTTCTCCCTCATTTTCAAAATCTCAGATTTTTTTAATCTCTGCAGGGTATTTCTACATTACAAATGTGTAAAAATCAGAATTTTGTAAAGCATTGAGGGCATCCACCTCAGCAAATGTTATAATATTGCTTTAATTAAACCCAGAGATGGCTGTTGATTGTGGATAGCTCCTTACTAGTCAACCCTGCATTTCTTCATCACATTTGTAGATGTGAAGTGAAATATACTAAACCTATAAATATGATCAGTCATATACAAAAACTGTGTTGAGCTGCATATATAGCAGATCAAAGATTTGAAAAATTATCACATCAAGGGGAGGGGAAGGCAATATCTTTCGATTACTGTCCTCAAGTTTTAAGTTACAAAATGTATGTCTATTCACAGTTTTTCTGAAGGTATTTTAAATTAAACCCCAGGGATATTGAGAGATCTTAAAGAAAATGTCTACATTATATCGTATTCTTTCGAAGAGAATTGCTGAATATTATAGTACTCCATCTATCTCTCTCACTCCCTGGACCTGGAGTGAAACTTTACAATACAGATTTTGTCCATTCATTCAGGTTGACATAATGGATTGACATTTTCTTAGCAGATATTGAGAGAATATCAAACTGTATAATATTTTACAAGTTGGAATTTTTTCAAAGGAATTTGATTAGGCTGCTGTTCCAAAAGTCTGTTAAAATCCCACTCAGTGATCCCAGCGAAAGTGTACACAAAATTAAATTGTGTATAAATTGCTTAAAAGTGAAGGACAAGTCATTCAAATTGCCATTTGGTATTTTTGAAATGCAAAATTTGGCAAAAAATGAAGAAAACAGCAGTATTGACTAAGGTGAAGCCCCATTCAAAATACATGTAGCTAATTTATACACTGTCAGGATATAAATTACAGATTCATGTAAAATGCCTTATTTTGTCTTATACACAGCTTTTGGTTGAACCACTAGCAGGCTATGTTGGTACATCTATGACAATGACAGATACCAAAATTTTTATTATTTGTACGATCATCCCGATGAGCAAATCACTGAATGGGCCTTTAACTTTTCCCATTCACCATAACAGCAATCTTTCACTTCAATGTGCATATACAGAGGGTTATAGGCAAGTTATGATAACACTCCGACCGACAGAATAAATTTGTGATGAAACACATAGTTTTTAGCGGTAAAGGTGTTGTTGCTAAGCATGGCTAAAGTGCCTATTGAAATTCCTTTGCCAAAAGGGTAAATATTTGTAGAACAAATTGATTTTTGATTAGATTGGGGTGAAAGTTCAGGAAGATATTGGTAAGAATGTAAGAAGCAGAGATTTGATGAGTTAATGTTTCAATTGAGTAACAAGCTCCAGGGAGGTAACCATGGCGATCTACATGCAATACTCAATCTGAATCAATGTGGCACATGCTAAATCCAGATCATTATTTGGGTTATGTGTTGTTTGTCGCTAATGTTGATTTGAGATATAGCAATCAATAATAATTATAATTACAATTACAATTATAAACTTCCTTTGCATTTTATTATTCTGAACAACACTAAAATGACAGAGCGTATATCTGAAACCGCACGTCCAATAGTGATGGTGTTTTCATACTTTCTGCAGTGTAACGCTTCATCATGTCACTTGTACTTCTCTGCAAGTGGAGCGGTACGTCGCCAATGAAAGCCGGTGTTACCGCTTAGCACCGCCAAAAATTGTTTCCTGTTCTTATGCGTCAGAGCGGCACCGCTCCCAAGTTGACTTGAGTTCAACTCTAGCGATCTGCTGCTTTGGGCAAAGCGGTGGAGTGATCAATATAGCAGCTTGCCGCTGGTCACCGCTAGTATATTTCTGGTGCAACTGCGCAGTGAAGCAAAATCATCATCAGAGTGGCAAAGTGGTAAGCGGCAGTGAAGTATGAAACAATGCCCTGAAAATGAAACACAAAAGTAAATTTTTGCTTGTTAGTTTCTTGTCTGTGGTGGCCATGGATGTTCCACATTGATATGAATCAATGCAGATCTTATTTTCCATCTAGATTACTTCATAGTAACAAGGAGTAAACATAAGCCTTCAAAAATCTCACTGTTGGGTAGAGTGCTTATAGAAATATATGTCATGCTAATGACCTGTGCTAGACCTGTTCAACTGTAGGTTTCTCCTTCAAAGCCATTCCTAATGTTGTATACAGTTGAAATATATGTGGTGCAACCAATCAAACTATTTTTTTCTTAATACTAACCCTAAGGCTTGGAAAGGAAAGAAGGAAGTTTTTTAAAGAAAGAAAGTGACCAAAGAAGTTTGTTTCCCTTGGGATTTAAACCCCAGGCCCCTCAGGTGCCAAGCACACCATCAGTGACCGGTAGCCATGGTATTTTGATGGCCCAGCAAACATATCTGTGCAAATATATGACTTAGGGTAATTGTATCATGTGGCTTCACTTTGTAATATTTTACAACGTTAGGGTTAATTTGCATACTGAATAAATATAAACCATCAGGAAAATCATTCTTAAGTTTGTTGCCCATGCTATGGGGATTGAAAATTACATTTTTAACAGATTGGGAAAATATGGAATAATTTGCCTAATTACATAAAAACTGCTTCAACTCTGGGTCAGCTCAAAATGAAACTTATACATCTTTTTAAAATCAAATAATTCTCATTTAAATCTTTATATAGGTGAATTATGTCTATGGATTGATCAGCTATCACTGTAACAATAGGCTATCCCATTTTTTTCTCTTCTCATGCATTCTTTGTATCATGTGTATAGAGGGTTTGTCAAACTCCCCCTTGTCAGAGATCAATTGCTCCCCCAGTTTCCCAAATAAAAACTCCACAAAATTGGACAAATTGCCATTTTTGTGCAATTTTGCGGAAATTGCATTATTTTTGCCCCCACCCCTGGAAAACAATTCTGGTGCCGCCACTTACTAGAAGCTGAAAAATCGTACCCGTTATTGAAAAGGTAAATAAAAAAATTGGTTTTAAAATATGTTGTAAAATTTGTGATAAAAGACTGCCCTAGTTTAGACAGTTATTAATCTTTAGAAATTAAATTTACCTGAAAATTCATGATTGCCTCAAAAAAAAAAAAAAAAAAAAAGTAGGCTATATAAATGTCACAGTACTCAAGTACAGTAAACTATTTACAGACTTGTACAAACATTACATTCAAACTTAAGAGTAGTATAAGGGTCTACTTGGTTTTCCTGCTAAATTAATAAAAATCACAATTCATATGATCCTAAGAGCTCTGTTTTACTGTTTACTGCAAGCTACACAATATAAGTATAAAACATGTAGGTTGGATGAGAGAAATGTCCCAATTCTTTGAACATAATATGTATATGTAAGCATGAAATCATCCCTATCTAATCCAGGTTGATTTCCAATAACAGCAGATACTAGAAAACTGTGCATGATCTAACAGAAATGCTGTAGATGCTTAAGCGGTTACAAATCCAAATGCATACATTCTGATATGGATGTTCAATTTCAATGTGACGTCATTATATGTTCTCACATGCAAGATGAACTGCCCTTGGCTCTCATGATGTGCCTATATAATACCCAGGCTGTCAGATTATTGTATGTGTTACAACTCTGTGTACCTAGAAATTGGCATTGACGTCACGCAGAAGGCAATAGCAAACCAGTTAGTATTGACTGTGCTCTATTAGTTCTAAGAAACATTGGTTTAGCTGTTGCCTTAGTGTAAAATTGTCGATATGTTCGTGACATTTCTGTGTCTGTCTGTGTGTAAGCACCCCAAATGAGGACATGGCCATGGACACGCCAAACTATCAGCGTGTTTCTACAAAGCTAACATTTGACAGGTAATGCGAGGTAAAAGAGGGTGATGCGAGGAATGTGTGGTAACGGTTCCAGTAGAAATTATTACTGTCATACTTTTGAGTAAAAGGGAGCGGTTTGGAAACTGGAGTGGTAGAAATGGTGGAGATATAGTCAGCATGATATCCCAGTGTGTGTGTATTGGCAGGGGGGTGGTGGGTGTTCTCAAGGACTTTCTCAATATCCATGCTAGATCAGGGGTTCCTGGAAGTAACCGCTAAGTAAAAATACATACCTAGCGAGACCAGCAATCTTGGGCATGGATTCAGAAGCTTTGATACCCATTTGGAGACTAGAAGAAGTGAATTTGGGATTGGACTTCTGATAACTGGCCTGTTTCGATGAGATGGGTCACATTTTTAACTTAGGCTTGCATCATAGTGTCACAAAATATTTATGTGTCTTATCAAGCCTCAAAATAAGCAGATCAGGACTGGGAGCCACACATTTGAAAGAAAAACAGCTCCTGGTTCTGTGATTATCTGGTGAACCACAAGCCATTTTTAAAGAGCTAAGAGTCATTTAAATTTCAATTGTACACATTAAATACAAAATCTGCTTTTAACTACCAGGCTCTATAAAAAAAATGTAGAGCCTTGTTCATATGATTTTGGTGTGGACCAGGAGCCAAAATGTTATGACCATTGGGTAAATGGCACCAGCGTGCCTGCTTATTTTGAAGCATGTGTCTTATTCTATGAATGTGCACATTTTATTTAGCAAGATGAGTAATGCAAATCAGAGTACTGCTCATTAGTTTCCTCAAAATAAGACATCTTCCAAACTTCTCAATATATGTGTGTATAGATGAGTTACATGTTTATACCATGGGCTGGGGAAATGTTTTCTTATCCCCCAGTTTGCCCTATCACCATTGAGTGAGAAAAAAATCACACAAAATCTACTAATTTGGATGAAAATTGCCATATGTTGGGCAAAAATGTTACTTTGCAACCCCATTGCCTCCTCTCCGCAAAATATTCTTGGTATCGTCACTTTACATTTGGTATGTCGTCTGTTGGTCCTACATAAACTACCCTATTGTCTACATGGAGGAAGTGGTTTTTTTTGCATTATGTATCAAACTTGCTTACAAGCTACATACCGTAAAGATTTGCCTAACGGTGCACTTGGGCTCCTTTGCCTTGAGATAAATTTCATGTGCAAATAGAGAGCTCCCTCCTCTGAAATCCCAACAAGAATTAAGGTTCTGTGCCTTTATTTGCAGTGGGAATTTTATAGGAGGGCACTTTTAGGTTGAGTCTAAAATTACACTTACGTCAAGGGAGCCCATATAGCGCCATTAGGGGAACCTTTACGGTATTGGGTTCTTTCAGAAATCTATGGCACCTCCCCTAAAGAAGGCATTAGTGATACCACTGACCTTGTAAATCGTAAGACAAATCAAAATAAGAAAAACCAAAAGAAAAATGATAGCCAGCAGTACACACAGTATCATGCTCAAGTGTTCATCATCACCGTCTTAATTTAGCACACTGGTAAGATGCCATTGTCAAGCAGTGTTTGAGTATGTTGGGGGAGAGAAGATTAATCGATAATCAATGATCAATCAGTCGTCAATATTCAGTTAGATTCTGAAATCTAACATGCAAATGAAGATCAAAGACATGAAAATGAACTCTTGAGCATGAAACTGCTGGATATCTTTTTTCTTGTGTTTTTTCTTATTTTGATTTGTCTTATGATTCATGAGGTTAGGCATGGTGTCGCCGATGTGATCTTTAGGGGAGGTGCATTTCTGAAGAGCCTAATAGCAGAAAATTTAAACAACAAAGGTTTTACAAGTTGGCTTTGAACATTTTTTATGTGGTCTGCCATAGACACTGCTGTATTATATTTTGCCTTGTGTGAAACAACAGAGGGTATCCTGAATTACACATGTGACATCATAAGTCAACTCACCCCATACATAAACAGTTTAACTAAATTTCACAATTCATGATTTCTACATTTCAGCAGTTTAAAAGGTACATCTGCGATCTATATTAACAGGTGATTTCAGTTCTGCTCTCAACCGCTGCCAAAATAAACCTTGCCCCATTCTATCGTCTGGCCACCTCAAGTACTGCTTCTTGCATAGCAACCGGCGTAGAGATATTGTCATTCTGTTTTCTGGGATATCTTCAAGCCATACCAAAACTAAGACATCTTGATTTTCATTAAACAATCTCATCTGTGCCATCTGCATCTCATAATAGCACCATTCACTTTCAGCAAATTGTGGACTCAATACCAAGATTGTTTTACTGGCTTTGTTGAGCGCTGTCGCAAATTGCCTCTATGATAGGCCTTCCTGGGATAAAGTCCCTACCTTTGATGCATAATTGAAATGGTTCAGCTCCTTCTTCCATGTTAGGTCTCAAATCATTGATGACCCAGCCTTCATCTCGTTCTGAGTCCTCATCATAAGCAACATAGGCATGATAGTTGTGCTGGGCATTCCTTAGATCTAGCTCAAAGTTTTCATGCATGTCAGCAAACACATTCCTGAATAGGAGGAACATTTTATACTTGATGTGCCAGCGGTATTTGACTAGTAGATATATCATGACACATGCTATGGATACACACAAAACACTGATGCCAAGATAAAATGCCAAAGGCGAGGTACAGTCCAGATTGATCACAGCAACACTCTCACCTTCAAGGGTAGTGGGGCTGGCACATGCGTACTGGTTCTGTAGTAACCGTGTTATCTTGTCTGAAAGAATCCAATCCTTGAATGGGACAATCTTACAGTTACATGTGTAAGGATTATTGCTTGCATCCAGTTGCTGCAGTGTAGAGTTGGTAAATAACCAATTTGGGAGATTAGTTAGTTGGTTCCCAGCAGCATTCAAATTCTGCAAGAATTTCAGGTGGTTTAAAACTTGAAGTGATGTCAGTAAATTGTCTTGGAGGTTAAGCACAACAAGATATGGAAAAGCTTTGATAGCAATTTCATCAATAATCTGAATCTTGTTGATACTTAGATCCAGAGTTTGTAAGTTGGGAGCTTTGATGAGCATAATCGCTTGGATTGAGGTCAAACCATTGCTAGACAAAATCAGTGTGCTTAGGTTGAACAGATTGATGTCAGTATGAGAAAAATTAAAATCCCTGATTACAGAAGAACTGGATAAGTCAAGCTTAATGAGACTGACACATTTATGAAGTGCAATATTATCAAGAGGAAGAGGATGAGGATAATCTGCAATTTTGGTGGATGACAATATGACAGATTCTAAGTATGGAAACAAGAAACACATTGGCTGATGTTGAAATTCTACTGAAAGACCCCTCAATGAGAATGTTTTTAGCAATGAAAATGAAAATGCTATTTGTATGACCTCCTTGTTGGTGTCATCTTGACAAAATGTTCTTTTGTCTATAATAAGTGTTTTGAGATACTTGATATAAAACCAACCAAGATACTTGTCAATATTATTTCCTGCCAAGTTCAGGTAGGTCAAATTGGGTAAAGCTGAGAATGAGTTATGTCCAATGCTACCAGAAATTGTATTAAAACCAAGATTAAGCCATTTGAGTGACCCATTTGTGAACGCAGCAAATGTTTTAACTGGTACTTCAGCCAAAGAGTTATGAGATAAATCCAGGTATTGTAGACTATTCATTCCAACAAATGCATGAGCATTAATCCAGCTTATCAAGTTATTGGTCAAATTCAGTGTCAACAGATATTGGAATCCTCTAAAAGAATATGCATAAATGTATTTCAAAGTAAGTGTTTCAATCTTAATTTTAGTTAGAGATGAATTCCACTGACGTACTGGTGTTAAGGTACTCCAATACAAGTCTGTTGCTGAATAAAGATATTTACTACCTTTACATTGATGGAAAGATTTGAGCTTAGGTGCGATAATTTCATAACCAAGTAGAAGTTGAAAAGACATTGACAGAGTCTTCAACTTTGGTAGATAAATTGTGCCTTTTAATGTAAACATCTGCCTACTAACCCAGCACAAATAAAGGTGCTCTATATTGTGTAGATTCGAAAAATTTGGAAATATGCCCTTAGAGAAATTTGAGCTATAGATCCATTGCGACTCTGAAAAAGAGAGTAATTTCAGTGAAGTTAAGTTCTGAAGACATTTTCCACTGCTGAAAGAAAAGAACTTGCCATTTGCAATGCTCAGAACTTCAAGTGAGTTAAGAGGCATCAATTCTTGTTCTAGTGGTAACACATTGAAATCATTTGCATCAAGATTTAGGTAAAGAAGCTGTTGTAAGTCAGAGAAAATGTTAGTTGGCAACTTGTCCAGTTGATTCCTCTGAAGATCCAACCATTGGAGAGTGTGAAGTCCAGCAAAAACTCCAGCAGATATGTCAGTTATTGAGTTAACACTCAGATCCAGCACTAAAAGTTGGGTTAACTTTATAAAAGGCATCCCATTGATTTGTTTCAATTTGTTAGAACTCAGGTTTAATTGAAGAGTGTAGTTCTGGTTAAGCGGTGGTATTTTGACTAAATTTCTACTGGTGCAATCTAAACTGGTTAAATTGTAGAACTTGCATGGTAAAATCCCTCTTGGATATTGGTAGTTGATGGGTACAGAGTCTGATGATGTATTTTGAAAACAGTAAATCATCAGCATAATTGTAAAAGCATAGAAGAGTTGAAAACCTGATGAAATTGCCATGGTTGTGATTAGGCAGTAACAAGATTGGAGACCTTCTGCTTGTGCTGCATGTCAAGATGTAAATGAAACACCAAAAGGTGCGCATCTTCTTAATATATCTGAAATGAAAATGAAATATGTGTAATTGGTTAGTTATGTCGCAAACAAATCCTTTAAGAAGTTCTAGTTTCATGTGGGTAGAGGCTATTATACACCCAAAGTGAAATCATGCCTTTTTCACACTGATAAGATTGAAATATTAGATATCATTATTTGACTATTATAGACTTGTTTGATATGGCAGGGTGTGGTATTTGTGTACCATGTTGTAACCAAGTTGAGATATTTACTAAACTAAAGAAGCACACATATAACTGGAATAAAAAGTGATGAGTCTTTTGTTTTTCCACATAAAGAAAGCAGATATTTCTTTGTTGCTCAAAAAAAAAAAAGAAATCTCTAGAAAACTGTAGTTTCATTTTTGTGACATGATATGATCCAACCAAGCCAAAGAAGGCAATTTTGATAATTTAGTTCATGATGGAATTTAAAGTACAAAGTAAAGTACGCAGTAAATTATGCAGTTTCTGAGCGCCATAATGTCAAAAGGAATTAACACGCTGCTAGGCGCATACAAATGCATAAGTGTCTTAATACGCGATGCACAATATGCTTACGCAAAATGCGCGTACCTTACTTCGTACTTCAATGTGGCCAAACTGTAGTTTGAGTCTGACAATCAGCTCCACACAGCTTGGGATTGGTTAGTAGCGCATAAAAGGAAGGTTGAAGGTGCCTTCATCGGAAAGTATGGTATTTTTACAAGGTAAAAAGCAACTTTTATAGGTATGGCACCTTCAGGAAAGAGTTTTTAATTACTAAGAGCTAACTTTTGAGATGGTTTGTATCTGTATCTGTATCTGTAGTTGGTACTACACAACGCTCCCTAGCTGGAACCAGGCGTGTAGGAATTGGTGTGCGCATGGGTTGTTTAGTCGTTTCTTAGGTGTTCCATCACTGCAGTTTTAAAGCTGGCAGGGTCTTGAATTTGTATTATTGGGTAGGGCATATTGTTCCAGGTGATTACCGTTTTGGGGAAAAATGATTGTTTGTCCAATCGGCGAGGGAACAAAATGGCCTCCACAGTGAATTTCCTGCTGCGTCACACATGGAAGTATGTGGTCCAAGCAGCGAAAATTCAAGTTCAAATTCTGGAAAAACTGCAATATAAACCAGGCGACTAAAAATTTACTCCCGATATAATTGGAAGTTAAAGTTCACGATGGAATGATTTCTGGGACAATTTGGCTCACAAAAGTCACTAAAAGTGGAATTTGGACTCAATATATCACCAGCGATGTAGAAGGAGATGCTGACACCTCGGCGCAGTATGTTTGAAGGTGCAAAATTAACCATAGGGCATGCTCACTGCTCAGGGCCGTAGCAAGGTTAAAAAATGTGGGGCGGCCATCACAAATGTGGGGCGGCCAAAATACAAATTTATGCCCAAATTGAAATAAAAATATAAAGAAAAACATAACAAATTTCTCAAAAAGTGGGGCGGCCATGGCATCCCCGGCCACCCGCTTGCTACGGCCCTGTCACTGCTGCTTTCAAATATTTCAATTGTCACAACACATGGTAAACAATTGACTTTGATTGACAGGTGACATCAGGCACAAACTAGTATTCGATTATATTATCATCTTGCAAAGTAACCAAGTGTGTTGTAGCTTCATTACTAGCATACTTGGTTGCAAAATTACCAACTACTCACATTTCTTTCTTTCATCTTGTTTTTGGTTTTCCCCATCCATATTTCAGTTCATAATTACCTCCTTTAGCCTACATAGTCATCACATTTGTAAGATGTTTAATAATGTTGGCATAAATAAATAAAACCAAGAGTGTCCATTGTAGCCTTTGTGTGTTAGTTGAGATATTTACATGTGAGTAAAAGAAAGTTTCAACTTGTATCTCATGCAATATATGTTTCACATTTACATGTTAAAATGGTTTCACTTGGTAGAGTATTGTTATAAGTGTGTAAAGCAAACTCTTAAACTAGCAAGTTTGAAAAGAGTATCATATATGCAGACTGGGAAATTACCCGAAGTTATAGAATTATCACAACATGAAAGTGATAAAAATTCATGATAAAATATTGAAGTGTATGTGTAGGCCGTGTGATTATACAGGAGATTTTACATAGTCACCTTTATATTTCAATATGCAGTTGACATGTAGCCTACATAATTATGCAAAGGAGCAAAGACACCCAAAGTCAACACTTTGGTAGCAGTTTCTTTAGATCGCTGCGCAAGATTTCCCACAATTTTTGTCGTCCTCCTGTGATAGTTTTGTTGAAATGATGGATTCTTCACTTCCACAAACTTTTTATGTTTTTATTCTCACTTTATTGAATGCAAGAAACACATTTGATAAACCAATGCTTACAGAATCAATTCCCTTAATCCTCTTTTAGATATTAGTACTCCAAAGGCCTGTTAACAACTCAAAATGCAAAGTTTGGTGTATTCAGTTTATGCTATTCACCTAATAAGTACCTTAGTGCAAAACATATAAAAAGAAAAAGATTTTCAATTTACAACTTATATCAATATCAACCATTAATTGTGAGGTTTCACTTGTTTTTTGAAAATGTTGTACTTCGTGTGAGTTTTGAGTGTTCAGGTAAACAGTTCGAGGAGTGTGAGGTAAAAACATTTAAAAAAAACTTTCACCAGTGACTGAGTTGTTTCTTGGAACGACAAGTAGGGATGAGTCATTTGATGAGCGGACATTACTTTTTGGAATATATATAGTATTCAAGCAAAGTAGAAATATATTCAGGGGCTTCATCATGTAAAGCCTTATGCACATAAAATTAAGTTTTGAGAAGCAATCCGTTTTGAATGGGCAAGAGACTATGACAAGAATGAAAAGGAAACAACTGTTTTTCTTTGCAAATAACCTGTTTGTTTTGTTTGTTTGTTTATTCTCTTCTCCAGGCGAGTTCATATCACCACGGAAACACTAAATTTCTTAGGTAAAGATTATGAAATTGAGCCTGGGAATGGTAAAGAAAGGAATAACTACCTGAGAGATCACCAGATAGAAACATACCTGATTGTTGACAAACAACCTAGAAAGGTAAGCTTAAATCAAACCCATATAAAATTATATCATATCCATTGTAAAAACATTAAAGAACTGAAGTGAACGGCAAAATCAAAGATGATGGAAGTAATATTGTACTCAACCTATTCAGCCAAGGGACTCTACATACATTGGCGTAGCTAGTGGTTATGGCACCCGGGGCAAGGACACAAAATGGTGCCCCAAACTTGTAAACAAACTTTTGCCGACCAAAATTGTTAATTGTTGACCCCAATTTTTTTGTGCATTGCGCTTGAGAATCTTAAAATTGGGCATAATTTTTAAGATGCTTATAATTGCAAAGGTTTTCAAGTGAACTTCCCAAAACAATGTGCAGGAATAAAGGTGCATGAAGTGCCTGAAGATTTGCAATTTTGATACTAGCTAATCTGCCCATGGTTATTGGAGAATTTATTATGTACTTAAACTATACATTATAACAGAATTAAGTGAAACTAATGCGACATTTTTGGGTGGGTTTTATTAGAATAAGGCGAAAATGATGGATGAGGAGGAAAAGGTACGTCAGTTTTGTTCAATGAAATCTTGAAACAGAAAGAAACAAGCAATCTTGATATAAACTGAGGACAAAATATAACCGTCACTGTAGTCTGTGCTGATAATATCAATAATGTACAATTTGCAGTAAAAATATACATTTTTATTTTTCCCCACAACATGTTAGTTTTCACTACCAGATATGTCCTCTTTTAATTTCGTCCTGAACAAGTAAATATTGCTATTCATTCCAGCACTTGGCAAATAAACCCTGGGGTTTTGTTAAAAATGGCATTTTACTGTAATTAAAGCACAGTACAGGTTTAGTTTCTCACAGATCATTTAACTCTCTCCAAGCAGGGGTTGACTGCAGACGACAAGTTTCAAATCTTGTTTTGAAAATTCAACAATTTCAGAAATGTAAATTTTCATGACCATATTTAGAATCGGCATGAAAAATGCATTAAAATGAGTACAAACAAGCCTAGTATTGGTTCCGTGGTTCTTACAATAGCTTGTGATATTTTGAGAAAATATCTCCAAAGTTGGGCTTTTTATGTTGAAGACTATGGCTAGCACACACAACATTAAGTACACCATCGGGTATTCAATCACATAGATAACTAACGGATGTCTCTATGAGCGAATCACACATTATTGCTTTAAATTTAGAATGTCCCTTTAGATATAAATAGATGAATGTTACTTCAGTCTATCTTATATTTAGTCTATAGAAAGGCTCAATGAGATATGTGGTTATATTTCATCCTCAGTTTAAATGATTGTTGAGTTCAATGAACTTTTTATTTTGCACCACTCTACATTTTACTATATTGATATACACAACAAAGGGGCTCTTTGCGTTGGTTTCTCTCTGCTGAAGCTTTCATATAAGAAATGATTAAAAAACAATTTGATGACTAAAAGGTAAGGAACAGGAGCAGGAGCTATTTGCCACTAAACTCTTTGTCCATATTGAGATTTTTCCACAAAGTAGCTAATATTTAAGTGCAGCTTAAAAATGTGATTTAACAAAATATCCTATGCTTGCATCATCTCTCTATTTTGATCAAAGAGATAATACCCAAAGAGTACCAACTCAAAATGTCCCGTATGCAATGCTATGGTAATCGACCGTATTGATTTGTTGCTGATAAAGGACAAATAGTACCTCAGACGATTTTTGACAAGATCTTGAATACAAAGGTTAGTGCACTCAGCATTTAGCAAGTATTTTTGGCACAATGAAATACATGCAGAATGTACACAGGCACACACTATGAATTGAAGTTTGCCATATAGCCCATTTTCCCTCCATGTGTGACACACAAACATTGCAGAGTCAGTACTCTTTGGTTTTACCTCTTTGATTTTATTCACAACTTTAAACACATTATGTGGTAGTTTTATTATAATATGAAATGGTTATTGAAAGCTAAGTCTTGTTGTTAACATTTACGCTATTTTATGCCTTTAAAGTTCGGCACAGCTTTTTTATGCACCAAAATAAATCATCTTTTATTTTAATGCACTTTGGTCAAATCAAGTTAATACTAGAGCTTGGAGGTCGTAAGCATTGAGTAGAATACTATCTTTGTATAATTAGGTTCTGCACTCTCAAGTTAAGCACAGGAGACACAAATCATGTGATGTTAGAACATGAAAGATCTTTATGAAAGCTAAAAAGACAAGCAAGCAATTGAAATCAGCCTAAACATTGTGATATCTTATGTCAATTTAAATAATGTTTGGGAAAAGTTTTCTGACACTTGCCAAATGCATAATGTTTATTTATAACACTTATGCACCAATAGAATTAAGGTAAGTATCACAAGTTGAACATCTATCTTTCTGAACTTAATTAAGAAAAAATGTCAGTGAAAGTAAGTAAAATCCACCAAATGCTATTTTAGTCATTCTGGCAGATCTGCAAACAACAAAACAAAAAACCCCAAGCCAATAGAAAAATGAACATATGGCATAAGAACGAGTTTTAATATACATGCTGAAGATATGTAAAGGTCTTTCATTTCACAACAAGCTAATTACAGATAATTAGGAATAGTGTAATGTTTCCTCTTTTTTCAAGTATTTATGAATTTTAAGAGCACAGCATTACTCTTACTATGTGTCTACTTTTTGGTGAGGTGGTAAAAGATTAACAATTCCTGGTGATTACAAACTGACTCTTGTAATTCAATGGACGTACTGCTCTGCCATAGCCCAGCATGGGCCAATTTGGATATTTCATGAACTCGATATGATCAAGTTTTTAAATTTTGATTTATGTTGTTTTAGCAGGACATATAAATATGCCATTCCAGTTGTTACTTCAGTTAATATGCATTTTGTTTTTTAGAAAATGTTTAGAAACAATACTTTTACAACAATTTGTTACAGAATATGCAGAATTCATCACCCCGTGCAGCAAATGGAAGCAGTAGAGGGCGCTCTTCATCTGTTGCTCAAATGGAGAGTTGGGGTGCAGAGAAGCCTTTTAGCAAGATCTTAGCACAAGCTGGTCAGAAGCCTACCAGTATATCCAAGGATATGAGGATGATGGGACTTGGAGATGGAGATGAAGAGGCAATGCAGATGCAAAAACAAAGTAAATTAGAGAACAAGTAAGTATTAATCTATTGGCTACAATGCTGTGTTTTGTCAATGGCATTACCAGTGTGGACTCGGCAATACCAGCGTGGACTCAGCATTACCAGCGTGGACTCGGCATTACCAGCGTGGACTCGGCATTACCAGCGTGGACTCGGCATTACCAGCGTGGACTCGGCATTGCCAGCGTGGACTCGGCATTGCCAGCATGGACACACGACATGAGCTCACAGATCTATCCTAATCTGTCCCCATTAGTTGTCACTTTGTACATGTAGTTCACTTGTAGTCCCTTTTTATCAAATGAAGTTGGTATGTATGATTTTTTCAGCAAACCATGTGTGTCAAATGAAGGAGAAGAATTAGATTTGCACTCCCATGTTTTTGTCTAGGTTGTTTGCTGCCACCTTCTTGGATAATTGCAGGTTATCAGGACCTGGTGATAACTTTATAATGATATAATAACTAACAAACTTCATTATCTTTCAGTTTTCATTTATGTCAGCTCATGTCCCATATCATGCTAAGCAATTGCAAGGAGAGTAGCATTTATTTTTTGTGACGTAACTTTGGAAATGCAATTGCTGATATCTGATTGATTATAGCATGCCCTAATGTCGAATCGCAACCAGCTGACTTCAAAAATGAATGCTGCAGCGATGTGCAAATGTAAAGTTTGATCACCAGTGATTTTGAAAAAAAGCACATTGCGAGTGGTAGTATGATATGGGCAGAAGGTGTAAGTTAACTTGTACAGTTACCATAGGGTATTAAATAAAAGGCACTAAATTTAATGCCCACGTGACCATGGGCACTGCCATACCAAGACCACCAAGTGATCAGTAGATGTGCTACAATGCTAAGAGATAGAAATTTTTCAGACAAATACCATCAAACTTGCTGAAAATGTAATAGGCAAAATAATTATACATGTGGGGATTCTGTTCTTTTAGTATGTTTTCAAGAACTAAATTTTGAAAGTTTTGGTCGACGGAAAAAAAAGTTATCCTGTCTAGACGCTGTAATGTCAGTGCCCATCTGGTCACGTGGGCATTAAATTAAGTGCCTTTATTTAAATGCCCTAAGACGACTGTTGTAAGAGCGCATATCCATCTTACAAAGGCTCTGTAGTGCCTATTGCCCCTCTTAAACAGCAAGTTCTTTTTGTCCTTATCTGTAATGTGATAAATAACATTTTGTATGGTTTATATTTGTAGCAATGATACTATCTGTGAAGGACCAGAAATACAAGTCACAGAGTAAGGTTTATATGAGGACAAATAATAGATAGCTTGAAAAGGAGAATTAAGTGTAATTGTTTTTGTCCAGAATTTTTGTTGTTATAGATACTTTGGATCATGGGTGTTGGTTTGCTATAGATCCATGCAACAATTAGCTTATTAAATGTATATAATACAATGTGGGATTTGTATTACTCTTCCAGAACAAAAATGGTGGTGCTTTGTTCTAGAATGGACTATCTTTTGATGTAATGTTGTAGCCACAAATTCTTGAAACGTGTCGGCTTGTTCTTGGCCTGGACCAAGCTAAAAAACAGTGTTTTCAATGAGTTTGTTGTCCCAATAAGTATATAATTTGTAGTTACAGTGTATGTTATGGAATAAAACATACTACTTTAAAGCAATATTATAAGATTACTGGTTCCTCACAAAATGTTGGTTTTTACTATCAGATAATAATGTGTTCTTTTCATTTTCAGCCAAACTAGTGGCACAAAGTAAAGGATCATTACAATCTCATTCCAGGACAATCTCATTCCAGCACACAGATTACGAATCTGTCAATCTGATTGGCTGATCAAATAAAACTCAGGATCCCAAGATTTTATTAAATATTTCAGATTTTGTCACAGGTGTGGTTCCTTGGGCCATGTTTTTAGGTTGTTAAAGTACATTACAATTGTGAATCAGAATTCTGAAAAAAAAATTGAGGATGCCATCTTCAGCACTTACAATGTTGCGTTAAAAGTGAGATAAATGTTAGCACTATTGACTTTGGATATTATTAAATCAAATCATAATATTGAATATTATTATTTATATCAGGCTTTTGAGCGATACAATAAAACTGTATATTGTACAATATTTTCAAAATACCGGATGCAATACAATATTTCTTGAATATTATACGAGTATCGTATGTACGCGTTGCTGCGTTACCATGGTGACGGCACCAACACGCGTCATGATACAACAGCACAACAATACACTACAGACATCAGAACGGCTCACAGGAGATTTCGTACTGTATAAACAAGTAAAATCACAGACTTAATTCGCGGCAATTTTGGATGATGATAACCTTAGGAAATATAATCCACATCTACAAATAAACCTATAATTATTCCGAAATTGTCTTTGGCGAGTAAAGAGCAGAAAACAAGAAGGTCAAAAGGTAAGCTTACATTACAATACACATTGGTTAAACCCGGTGGCTAGGTAAGCTTAAATTTTCATTTTACCCATAGCAAAAGCCTGATATAAATAATAATAATAATATTGAATGGCTTATTTTAGTGTGATACAAGAATATATTGCACTTTCGATAGAAAAATATTGCACTCGTCTTCGACTGCGTGCAATATTTTTCTATCTCGTAATATATTCTTGTATCACACTCAAAGCCATTCAATATTATATAAATATCTTCAGATGAGATTAGTGCTAAACAGATTAGGAGTTTGATAGAAATGGAATATATTTGATATAGAGTTACATTGGTTGGTTTCATTCACTGAGTGCTTTTCCCACAACTGTTAAGCAAAATTGGAAGATTTTATCTTGTCTAAGCCATGCCTACATGAAATTAAATTCTCCTTTCTAATGTAAAAACCTTAGAATGGAATATGTTTGATATTAGACTTATTTGCCTTGATGGTGTCACATATTAGAACTATATCACTAACTTCATCATAATTCTCAATTTTGTGGAACAGTGAGGAATGATATATATTTCACATAAACTTGTCAGTTGAATTTTGAATTAAAAAATAACACAATTCTGCCCTATGTGGTACAAATCACTTGGTTGAGATAAAAGTACAATGATTACGTGCACACACTCTAAGAAAAACGGTTCTTGAAAATTTAAAGAACCAAAAATGGTTCTTTCTGGCCTTTTCAGAAGCCTTTTCGGGTCTGAAATGGTTCATTCTCTTCTTTTTACAACCATTTAAGGTTCCACATACAAGACAGCTCAAGAACCATTTTAGGTTCTAAAGAACTGTTTTTTCTAAACGTGCAGGGGACTGAACCCATACCTCCATTTTCTAGATATAGTTGAAGTATAGATAGATATCTGATAAATAGATAACAGAGACAGTTAACAAAGTAGATGATTGTATGAAATGGACATAGAGTCAACTGTATGACAAATAGCTAAGGGAAGCTGAAAATGACATGATTTCAGACAAACATGATATAATTAGAGAATAAAGGTATTGTTTTTAACCGCTGGAGTGCATCTATCGTCTCATATAACACGGGCGACATCATTATTTTTAGTAAAACAATGAGGCGAATAGATGCACGACAGCGGCTAAAAACAATACCTTTATTCTCATTCTTAAACACTTCAATTCAAATAAAAATATCATAAGTATGACAAATTTTAATCAAGTTAAATCCTACATTTTGCAAGGAATTATACCTAGGGCTTAAAATCGATGCACACGCGCTGACCCATGTGATATCGTGTCATATCACATGGGTAAGAACCAATAAGATTGCAGGAACATTCTCAAGTGTTTAAGAATTGAATAATTCGTCGATCGCAACACATAGTGGCGTAGAGTGATTTTCCAAGTTTTCCGTTTCACATAGTGGCGTATAGGTTTAGAGCTAGCTATTATCCTATGATATTTATTCCTAGTTAACTATTAAAGATGCAGTTTAATAGTTTGAACCTTGAACTTCAATTTCAAATGGAATTGGGTCACTGAGAGATAACAGTGGAGTAGTATTGACTCCGTTACTAGTAGCATATCCTTCAAAAATGTTTTGCCCGGAAACGTATTTTGTCCTTCAAGTACGCCACTATGTGTTGCGACCGACGAATTGTGTGACGTCTCAGTCAATCATACTCTTTGCAGTCTATTATCTGTTACCATAGCATAGCTATAGTAAGTACCTGCCGTACACTATGGAAACTAATTACAGGTGGTACAGAGTTCAATGACGTGACAGGAAAGTAAGACACAAGCTAGTTTTTATTTCTGTATTTTATCATGGTTAGCCAGTAAGGAAGTAGTTATGGAAGGAAGTAGTATGGAAAGACTATAGAAGACTTTCATGTCCAATGTCTAATGAAATTGGTCTGTGTGATTTTTTCAGCAAACCACGGGTGTCAAGAGAAGGAGAGGAATTACATATCGTTGAGTAAGAAATAAGTAGATTGATATAATTATTAGAAAAATGCAATCTTTACAGCCGCAGAATACCTTGGTTTCAGAAAAATAACCAATTTCATAAGATTGTACATCAGGGGTAGCGCGAGCACAAAAAATCAAGGGGTCCAATTTAATTTTTCTGGACCCTTTAATACGTGCAAAACCAACATTTAAGGGGTTCAATGAGAATTTTAGGAGTCCATCTGTCCAAAATTCTAAACTTCGGAACTTGTCAAATATTCCGGTGAAATTATTAGTGTTGTTGGCCTATGGTGATTCAAAAGATTTACTGATCTTTTTATTTTTAAAATTTTTAATTGATGATTTATGCCTCTGTGTATCGTGAAATTAAGGAGTCCATACAGTTTTTATCGGACCCTTTGGCACTTTCAACTTGAGATTTAAGGAGTCCAAAATGGGCAAAATAAAAAAATAAGGAGTCCCTGGATGAGCAAACTCCTTAAATGCGACCCCTGTTGTACATTATAGCTTTAATATGATGCCCAGGAAGCTATCAGCCCAGATTGGTAATGAACCCTTATGTTTATTCCAGGAGATATGAATTTTGAGCAAGAATATCCAAACAGATCAATCATGTATTAGAGAATCACATCCATTCCAACTATATGGATGACCATACTTTGATCCATACAATAATACTTGGTTATCCGAAGGAAATTGACTGAGCATTTAACCAGGATTGAATGAATTATATATGATCAATATAACCAACTCCTCTATGTTTTCACAAATGCGTAGGTTACTGTATACGTAATATATGATCCTGTTAATCTTTACCGTGATAACGAAGAGATGAAATAGGATTTAAAAGGGGTTAGTGGAAGATGAGGATAGATGCCACGCTAAGCCTGAATGCTAAATTGCAAACTTCAAAATGACCAATGTCGATTGCAAAAGTGGTCAATATGTTAATACTTGAAATGCTAGACATGTGGAAGTTGATGGTTAACATTACGTTGTCATGGAAACGACTGAATAAGGGAACACACTATGCATTGAAATCTATTCCCAGATGAAAGCTTATATGCTGATACCTGCCATATACCCATTTTATATTGGTATCTTGTATCCACAGGCCCCAGGAAATAGGGTCTGTTACTATATCACTTGCATACTGAAATGCTGTAAATACTGGGCTATAATGTCAGCGATATTTGTCTGCACAGTGATCGATTGCTGAAATGCATTTAGAAAATGTGGCTGCCGTAATATGGTGGAGATTTTCATCAAATGGTGGCTATTCTATGATTTAATTTCTGTGATGTTCATAAAGGTTTTGTTAACTTTATACATGAGGGGTTGAAATATGTTGTTAGCTTTAATATATCTTTATATCATTACTAGCTGTTACTTGTTGATAAGAATATTTAATAGCTTTCTAAATTTGTTTCTTAGCATAACCATGGAGACAAAGGATGTCACGTTGGATCATAACAAAACTTTACAACCAGAACCAAACAACCAACTACAAATACCATCTGGATACTTAGTAGTTCCTAATCATCATGAATTAGGGCAGTATGAAGGTTTACCTGTCCCTGATAATCATATATTGGTACCGGTCCCTAAAGACCAAATACTAGAACCATGTGAAAGTTTACAGGTTCCTCATTTTGAGCAGATAATGCAACCAAATAAAAATGTACCAGTCCCTAATGATGAACACCTAGTGAATGTTAATAAAAACTTACCAACCCCTAGAAATGACCTGTTTCTTGGGTCAGATAAGAAGTTACCAGTCCCTAACGATGAGCAGCTGCTGGGAATTAATGACATCCTACTGGACAGGGATAGTGAGCTGGCATCTGATAAAAATGAATCAATTCCTGATGGGGAACAACCGCTAAGATCTGTTAAAAACTTACCAGTCCCTAATAGTGAGCAGTTACTTGGAATTAATGACATCCTACTGGACAGGGATAGTGAGCTGTCATCTGATAAAAATGAATCAGTTCCTGATGGGGAACAACCGCTAAGATCTGTAAAAAACTTTCCGGTCCCTAATAGTGAGCAGTTACTTGGAATTAATGACATCCTAATGGACAGGGATAGTGAGCTGGTATCTGATAAAAATGAATCAGTTCCTGATGGGGAACAACCGCTAAGATCTGTTAAAAACTTACCAGTCCCTAATAGTGAGCAGTTACTTGTGCCTTCTGATAGGTTGTCAGCTTCAGATAACAAACAGTAAGAAGAAATAGATAAAAATACTAGAAGTAGCTGGAGCATAGCTAAAAATAACCAATGATTTATTAGATCACTTTTGTTTTAAATTTTCATATAAGGTTGGTTTACATTGTTAAAACAAGAAACATTTCAACTGCATTGATATAACGAAATCCAATACAAGTTATGGAATTGATTATTTTCTCAGGCTAAACACAAACAATAATGGAGCACCTTCAAGCAATGAGTAAGATGCATGTATGGTGTAGACTGGTAATAGGTTCAGGGTAACAGGTGGAAGCTAGCTGTTAGGCTAGCATGGGTGATAACAGGTCTTCCATTGTTTCCCCTTTAGAGTCAAATTTTCATATTCAAACTCAGACTGAAAATATTAGACTTGGAATTACAACTAGAGGGTTTAGAGCTTTTGTAGAGGAGAATACATTGGATTTATTTGTATGTTAATTTTGTTGGTAGAAAAACATCATTGGACTTGGTAATTGCACGTCTTGTATAGATAGTCAGTGTACTCTTTACCTCTGGTTATTGTTTGACGATTAAAAGTTTGAATATGTTTATATAAGATGGTTCAGGAAAACTCTTTTCTATACATTGCATCTTATTTCTACAAAACATTAGGTGTTTTCGAGTATGTCATGTTTAGATAGTAAATAGTAGTAAATGGAAAATTGTGAGTGTTACTTTGTTTACAATGCTTTGATGAGCTGACATTATGTGACACCTGTCTAGCTTACATCAGGAGTTTAACACATTAGGAATTCACATACAATGGATATAATACAGTCAATTTGCCTGCAACAGAGATCTGTAGTAGATAGCATTTAAGACAATGTTTGCATGCTGTCTTCAATAGCATTAAGACAAACTTTTCTTGCTATTTTAAAGAGATAGAATTAAGACAAACTTCACTTGCTGTCTTCAGTAGATAGCATTAAGACAAACGGTTTTGCTATTTTAAGGAAATAGCATTAAGACAAACTTCACTTGCTGTCTTCAGTAGATAGCATTAAGACAAACGGTTTTGCTATTTTAAGGAAATAGCATTAAGACAAACTTCACTTGCTGTCTTCAGTAGATAGCATTAAGACAAACGGTTTTGCTATTTTAAGGAAATAGCATTAAGACAAACTTCACTTGCTGTCTTCAGTAGATAGCATTAAGACAAACGGTTTTGGTATTTTAAGGAAATAGCATTAAGACAAACTTCACTTGCTGTCTTCAGTAGATAGCATTAAGACAAACGGTTTTGGTATTTTAAGGAAATAGCATTAAGACAAACTTCACTTGCTGTCTTCAGTAGATAGCATTAAGACAAATTTTTCTTGCTATTTTAAGGAAATAGCATTAAGACAAACTTCACTCGCTGTCTTTAGTAGATTGCATTAAGACAAACTTTTCTAGCTATTTTCAGGAAATAGCATTAAGACTTGCTGTCTTTAGTAGTAGATAGCATTAAGAAAAACTTTTCTTTGTGTCTTCAATATGACAATCTTTTCTATATTTCATGTCTTCAGTAGGTAGCATTTAAGATGATCTGTGCTAGTATTCTTCAGTCTTGAGACAATCTTTACATGCTATCTACATTTGGTAGCATATACATCAGTCTTTACTTGCTGTCTTCAGTAGGTCGGATTAAGACGATCTTTAGTTGCTGTCAGTAGTATATAGCATTAAGACAAACTTTACTTGCTTTCTTTAGTATATATCATGATGTCAGTCTTTGGTTCCTGTCTTCAGTAGATAGTATTAATCTAACTTCGCTTGCTATCTTTTAGTAGATAGCATGGAGCTAATCTTTGGTTGCTGTCTTCAGTAGATAACATTACGACAAAATGTTGCTTGTTATCTTTATTAAATAGCTTGAAGCCAATGTTTGATTGCTATCTTCAGTAGATAGCATTTAAGAAAAATGTTGCTTGCTATCTTTAGTATATAGCATGATGCCAATCTTTGGTTGCTGTCTTCAGTAGATAGCATGAAGACAAATTTTGCTTGCTATCTTCAGTAGATAGCATTAAGCTATTTTTGATTGCTGTCTTCAGTAGATAGCATTAAGCCAAACTTTGGTTGTTGTCTTCAGTATATAGCATTAAGCCAAACTTTGATTGCTGTCTTCAGTAGATAGCATTAAACCGAACTTTGGCTGCTGTCTCCAGTAAAAAGCATTAAGACAAACTTTGCTTGCTATCTTTAGTAGATAGCATTAAGCCCGACTTTGGTTGCTGTCTTCAGTAGACAAAATTGTTGTTAAAATGTTTGTTCAAAACATTTTAATAACATTTAAATGTTGAGTTATATAAAGATCTTGAATGCATTTTAAAAATGTTATTGTAAAATATTTTTGCAAAATATTTTGTCAACAGTGAAGTAACAGTCTGTTTAGTATGTTTTGCATCACATTTTCAAAAAATGTTTTTATGAATGTTTCTATACCCTTTATATAACCCAGCATTTAAACCTTTTTTGAACAATGTGTGTTTGCTGGGTACATAGCATTAAGACAATCTTTGCTTGCTATCTTTAATAGATAGCATGAAATCAAACTTTGGTTGCTGTCTTCAGTAGATGATAGCATTAAGACAAACTTTGCCATATCTCTTCTAAAGAAATACACTCATCACAATCCGCTGTTTCTTCAAAACACACACAACTGTCAAAATTACATGGTAATCAAACAGCAATGACATTTCCATCACTATTCCTACGCTTTTCATAAATGATATTTAATGTATGTCATAAGAAGAGTTAATTATGCATAATGATTGTCCAAAATGCAAGCTGTTTGCAAAATTGATTTGATGTTTAGTTATACCATGAGTTCATTAACCACTACATAGCTGGCCTTGATCCAGGGTAGGTATCGTCTCATAGAAATGTTAACACATTAGACAATGATTTCTCCTGTCACACATTTGTGTATAATCTCTAATCAATCCTATCATATTTTACAGAGTCAATCTTCCTGCTGGAACATCAGTTAAAAAGTAAGGGCTATGACCTCGTTAAGCAAGCTGTTTAATGTATTATTATAGTAAGGATGAAGTGTATTAATACATCCTTTAAAATTTCACAGGATGTTTTACAAGTGGATAAGTATGTTTCCATTGGTGAGGAGGAAACTTATGCTGTGCTTCAAGCTCAAGCTTTGATGATATGTTAACAAAACAAGCAGTTGTGGAAGCAAACATCAACATTAATGTGTGTTTTATTATTATTAGAGGGGTAGAAAATTTACATTGGCGAGGGAGCTTGTGATTATCATTTTCTGATTTTTATTTTCATAGCCCAATTAAAAAAAGATGTGTAATAAAGCACTACATGTAATATGTTTTAATGACTATAAGGCAACAAAATAAACAAAATCTGTTTCTAGTGGTGGGTGTAAAAAATGTATAATGCATTTTCTTTTTGCCAACAAAACTAGAAAAACACATGCAAACTTGATCTTTGGTATCTTTTGAACATTTTATTTTTTGAAGAAAGTGGGCCTTTTATAAATATTATTTTCACCTTAACCCACCAAATGTTTTTTGGCTATTGGAAAGAAAAGAAGGAACAAAAAGGAGAGAAGATGAACAAAGAAGTTGCTTGGTACCCCTGAGTTTTGACCCTAGGATCCCTCATGTGGAAAGCAGTTCATCACTGACTGGGAATTGTTAATTTACTCTTGATGCTGTATATTGCAAATTTGGTACTTCTAAACTAGATTTGTCACAACAGAATTGCCATTCTGAATGAAAATATGTAGCACCAAACCTGATGGTGTTTTATAGTGTTTTTCTTCCTCAGGAGTTTTACAACTTTGAGAGTTTTTTTATTTACAGTTTCACATTTGGTGAAGACATACGTGGTCCTCGTCTTGATGAGGATCCTGAGTAAGATTTGCTGAAATCAAAAGTATGCTTCCTTTTACAAGATTTGGGTATTTAAGCTTCCTAGCACGTAATCATGCAGTGCTGCTGATTGGCTGCTCGCATAACCTACTGATAGTCGGCAACAACATTAAGCCCCTTCCAGTTCACAAATGCTGACAGTGAATGGTACTCGGTCTAAAAGGAATCATGCTTCTATCCTTACAGTTTGATCAGCTCGTAATCGGCGGGAAGTGTATATAACTTTTAACGTTGGTCTACTTTTACCACTATGCTAAAAAGTAGGCCGACGTTAAGAGTTATATAGTTGGCCTGTCTTTTCTATATTTTGTGTCGTAAAGAAATAGACAAATATAGGACTTCAGTTAATAATTCATGATGCTTCTGGCAAGATGTCAAAGAAAATTCTCCAAATAAAATAATTTGATATTTAGCCGCAATGTTTAAGGCACGCCGATTATGAGCTGATCAAACTATATTTGATACATCTTACTGATATAGACTAGTTTGGTGATAAAATGTGTACAGTGTGAGTGAAATGATTTGTATTCAACTTGACTGTTTTACAGGGTTTCAAGCTGCCCTATATTTCCTATTTTTCCTATATTTTGTTAAGTTTCCTATGTTTTTATAAAATGTCCTATAATTCCTAGATTTGTCTAAATTTAGGAAGTTAACATGGTTTTTTTTCACTTGTACTAGTATTTTATGTAAAATTGAAAATTTATGTGCACTTCATGCACAGTTGCCATAAATTTTGAGCAGGTCAGTATTGTTTTCTCAGTATATTATTGTTTAAAGGCATCATACCAGTCCAAAATGATATGCACATCATGCAAAAATGAAAGTAACTTTGGGAATTATCCCCCTTAATAATAGTTACTGGTATCCACTGTATTTGAAGTCCACTGTCATATGTTTGTTTTATATTTTCATTGGAAATGTTCCTATATTATTCCTATATTTTTGCAAGGGCTGGCTTGAATTGAATACTTTTCTATTTTAAGATATTTTTTTACAAGTTTGGGGTACAAATCAATTTAACTCACACTATGTTCTATATCACATGGGCAATTAGTCATCTGGGAGATAGATTGAAATCTTTCATAATACATGTGGAAATGCATGAAATGAAGTAGAGAGTTAGCAAGTAGTGGTGCAATTAAGTAATTGGCAAAGGTTTCAAAATTTGGAACTGTAGTCTGTTGGGAAAGGTTTACTAATTGTGATGCTAATTGTTTCTTTTTTAATTTTTTGTCTTTCATAGTAGTTTATTACACTTTATTTTGTAATTGTCTCATTTTTTATTAATGATCTTGTTAGATTCTAGCATGCCATAGAAGTTACCGGTCAAACCTATAGACCACTTGACATGTAATGTCATTGAATTTTGCAATTGCCTCATTTACAAACGGCCACAACAATCATCACTATCATGTATGAATGGCAAAAGATGGGTGATCACTAGTTACAATATAGAGTAAGCCAAAAAATTAAGGTACCAGTTATGTTCACCCCCTGTATATCCTAAACAAACACAGATATGTCATAATTGGAACCAGCAGCCAATAGCTGCATCTTTTAGCTCGAATTTAAGACCTCATTTATTGAAATTGTTCTAGAAATAAAAACACAACAATCTAAATACCCGAGAAAGATGCCAATTTAAAAGTTGCAGTTTGCTCCATTGCAAGCCCTATATGTGTACACAAAGCGTTCGCGAACAAGAGAACTGGCGACGCGCTTCCATTGATTAGCACGTTAAAACTAGCTTCGTGCTTTCATTGATTTAGAACACAAAAGTGCAACTTTTTATTTTGTATCTTCATTAGGTTTTAGATCGCCGTTTCTTTAATTCTCAACCAATTTCAACAAAATTAATTTTTTGGCTCATTGTATTTATTCTTGAGTTACTGAAGTTAGTTTACATTTCAGAGAAACATATTTTAGAAATCTACGATGGGAAAGGGTCCAAGTAAAATCTAGCAGTGCTTGCATCTTTATTATAAAAATAGAGCTTTATGATTGTTAAAAAAGAAATAAATATGAGTCTGTCAATTAATCAACTATATGAAAGCTAATTAAATTATAGCCTTGTGACTCCATATATAAAGTAATGTGATTATCTACATGGGTTAGTAGACCAGCATTGATGCATATCGATGTGTAGTGCTTCCTAAGTCCATTATATAGGTATGACAAGCAAGTGGGTAACTTGGTGCATCCGGTGCAAAATGAAACTTTCATCCCAAGTTCAATATAAATTTTTGTGGTGTGCACAATTTTATAAGTGTATTTTTTGTGTAAAATGGGCCAAAAAGAAATGCACACTGCAATATTCAGGTCCAATTTCTGCCGCAAAGGTCGAGCTGGTCACCTGATTTTACTTTTGAATCCCAGTTCGTTGCATTACGCAACCTCCCTGGTTGTTCCAATGCTGAAAAGCCTACCTGTCATCTGTAAATGTTACAAGAAATCTTAGTTGAACTTGATTTAATAGATCTGGATCTAGTCTGCTTTAATGTGGATTATTAACTATTCTGTGTGAATAGTCAGTGAACTTTCCTCAATGCACCTTACTTATTAGGGACACTCTATATAATTAGAGTCAATTTATCATCTACTGGGTTTTATCAGGAATAGAAACAAACTTCTTGAAAACCCTACATCAGACTTTCTCAAATAGATTTGTTGAAGTGCCACATGAAATTAAAGAAAACTGCAAAGCGCCACTGAATGGCTGCAAAGCAACCTTCACAGTGCTTTAGCACCGCCGGGGGAATTAGAGGGTGTGTCCCCCCTCTGAAGCTATCAATTTTTCAAAATTTGAGGTGCAAATGACACCATTTGGTGCTACATTTTGTATTATTTTAGTCTGTCTTTACAAGGATAACATGGGAATCGCATTGTTTAATGTTGAAATGTTGAATATTGGAGATATTCCTGATGGATGAAGTTTGGATCAAAGGGATTGATTTTATTTTGATTTTATTTAAAAAAATTGTTTTCAAAATCTAAACGGCGCCACGCGCCACTCGGGAAGCCATGGTGTGCCACAAGTGGTGCATGCACTGCTATTTGCGGACCCCTGCCCTACATGCTGTACCATAAGTTTTGTACATATAGCTGTATATGATTTAGGCTGGGAAATTTAATATCATATCATAAAAAAAAAAAGAAGTTTCACACTTAGAGCAATGCACCATATTGTTGAATGGTTCTATCATAGACTAATACAGACTATTTCCCAACAGTCAAAGTCCCTATGCATTGTATTCTATGAATTCTCGCACATTCATGAGGGCCGATCGTTCAATTGTGCCGTGTCTAACAATCACGCCAGCATTGTATGCCTTCGAGTATACGCGGTAGAGTGTTGTGTGTCTTCATGTTTATGCGAAAGACCATAAAAATATGTGGTACGTGTGTAGCAGTTTTGCCAGTTGCATTTCTTGGAATGATCGGCCGTCATTATCGGGTGATGCAGAGACTTTGACTATTTATCTGTATCTCTTTAGTCCATGGGTTATATTATTAAACAGGTTGCGGACCAGACTTATTTTAATGTGTTTTGAACCATCTGAAATTGTTTTTAACTTTGAATGTCAACAATGTGCTAATACCAGGCTGTAGACCTTGTTGCCTGTGTGTACCTGAGCACTAATAGTTTGGGACACCCTGTATAGTATTTGATTAAATTGAACATGATTCAGGGCATGCAGTTGTTGTGCGATATTGAAATGATTATGAATGCACCGTTGCCATTGGGAAGGTATTGGTTGTAACTCTCATATGGCTATTACAGTTGAAATACATACACCCCCTGTAAGATGTGTCCTTAATCTCAAGTTGTGTGAATTTCAAATGAGGTTACCTGAATGCGTGACTCCATTTGAAATCTACACCCCCTGTGTGGGAGATTAAGGTCATGTCTTCCATAGGGGATGTTGATATGAAATGGAATAGCACACACTGGTCTTCTTTTATATGAACACGTAGGATGAAGCCGAGTATAGTATTGAAAGTGATTCCGTTTCAATTTAATTTCCTTACTTCGTATAATGTTTATCTTGTTATATGGATGGAGGGGATGATAGGGGGTTTCCCGATATGGTGATAATTGTATGAGGCATTCACATTATATCATGATTGTTTGCATCAAAGGGTGGATCATTGATCAGACGATCAATTTGAGCTCAGAACAAATTGATCAACTTTACTTCATTTTGATTGAGAAAGTATCTGATTTACATGATATTGATATTAGCAAAGGTTGGTAAAATTTAAGTGATGAACTGAATAAATTTTTTTTAAATACAGAAAACTAAAATTTTGAAAAAAATGCCACTTTTTCAAAATGGTTACGGGCCTGCCCATTCAGGTATCCCCATATGAAAATCAAACTCCCTGTGATGTGTTCCATAGGGTGTGTATGGATTTCAACTGGAAAAGCCCAAGCCTTGCCCCACCCCCTTCCACATGCCAAATTTCAAATCTTAATGCCAGTGGAGTAAGCAAGAATGTTCGCTACTGTTTTCTATTCATTTTGGAGCATAATATTGAAAAGGTGTACCAAATGCATGCCAAAATTACTTTCCCCCTATTATTCACCCAGAGAGGTAAACATCATAATTTTATAGCACTTCTTCTCAAAGAGAATTGACATGATAGATTTGGAGTCAAAGATAAAAAAAATAATGCCTGTAATTGTACATTAGTAAAACGGCATTTCATGAAATAGTTGCTTAACTGGATAGCAGTTAATTACATTTTGATTATCTTGATTTTACCTAACAATAATTTTCCACAAAGGTACTTTTCAACAGAGTCATAGGGGGTGAAGATTTTTCCATTTGTCGGTGTATAAATAACAGGTCTCAGGCTCACTTTTTTTCTTTACTTTTTATTTATTTCTGACTGCAATTAAAACAAATATTCCTACCCTGCCCAGTACTGTCCTAATCTGGTCTGAAAGCTCTGTGCATTTTTCCAGGAAAGCTTTATTTTAAAGAGCTGTATCTCATGATGCAGTTCATATGTGGCTCAGTTTTCAAGTTATGAGCCTTTTAAATTGACATTTTTACTTCCACTTTTTCATGACATGCATTTTTTTAAATTATAAAATCATTATATGGACCAGTTATATTTGCCTATATCTCAAATTGGATATCATTAATTGCCAAACTTTTTGCACCAGAACTCTTCATGTGTAAAGATGCCTTGGCGATACATGGGGAAACAATCCCAAATGTCCACTAGTGCAAGAACTTATAAATAATGGATGAACAGGTAGGGCGATAAAAAGGCAACTGAGCTCGGAAGTGATTTTATAAATGGAAAAGGATTCAATATCATTATACATTATATATAAGGGATTCAGTTCATTCCCTGGAGTTAAGTATTTTACGTTTAAGTATTTTACCAGTATAAATTCAGATATTGGAGCTCTGAATATGTTCTTTTTTTCAATCTATTTGAATGATTGTCAAAATAGTGTCTCTGATGTCAAGATTGTGTTGATCAGATAGGGAGATATTGACCTTCTATACCACTTTGCATACTAAGTGAGAGCAGAGCTGAAGAATTTCTTTTTAATTGTTGAAATTTATTCAGTGTTATTTCAAATAGGAGAATCTAATCCATTTTGGAGAATATTTTCTTAAGAAGATTGGTTGTTATGGCAACCACACTAGGTCATCATTAAAGATGCTCACTTTTTTGCTATCGTATACTATATTGAGGAGAGAGAAGATTTGTTTATTTATGAAGGGTCATCTTTTGCTCCATCTTCTGTCCGATTGAATTAATTTCTGAATTATGTCATGTGATCTGTGAAAACCCTTTATACTTGTCGCATTATTCTATTTTGTTTTATAAAGATATTAAAGCTAAAATTATTTGAACTATTTCTTTATTTTTTCAACTCTTCTTTGTTCACAGGGACAAAAAGGAAAACAGCTAGTTCTAAAAAGAATTCAAAATATCCATGTTTTTTGTTTACAAAACACAAAAATTAAAAAATGTCACCATGTGAACAGTTTTCACAGATCACATCACATATTATTTTCACTGGTGATCAAAATAAGGTAAAACAAAAGCTATATCAGTGACCTCGATGAGAACATGAAGTTGTAGTAGAAAGGTACATTTAGGGGTACCTTATGGTAGAAAATTAAAGGAGTATTTTGTGATCCTAGCATCCTCTTTTTATGACATTTTTCAGCAGATATCCACGAAAGAAACTTATTTCAAAAATTTCAGTTGATTCCAATTTTGATTCCAGTTGATTCTGCTCCATAGGCAATGTGTTGTAATTTCGTTCTGGTACATAATTACAAATTCACAATATTTTCGCAGCAAATTAATCTGCAAGAAATTCTTTGTAAATAAACATTATGTAGCCAGAGGTTTCCAGTGGTATAAAAATCTCAACATTTTTGGAGAAAAGAGGGGGGATGTTGCTGTGGATCCCAAAATGCCCTTAGTCTAGATAGAAATTATTGAAAGCTAATAATACAACAAACAAACCAGAAAAAAATCGTTGATAGTGCATGCTTTAGATTTAGCTTAAAGCTTTAGGAAATTTTGTATTGCATTTAAGTTTTGTTTGGTGTGGAAGGATTGACTACCCTTAAAACTTTTTCATTCAAATTAATTTCAGCATGCCTCGTATGAACAAGGCAGCGGCTGCAAAGTAAGGCTACAATTTGTACTGAATGTTACAATGTCAATAGATATTGGAAAGATTATAGATGCATAGGACCTATAATTCTGTGGAGATAGACTGATTTCGTTATTTTCCTTTTGATAGAATTATATGTGACATGATCAAGGGGAATGAGTCACATGTCGACCCTGGTTGAAAAATAGTTTTACATGATTCTTGAGAGGACATTAGAGCTTTCAGAAACTTTAAACCCCATGTTGATATTTTTATTTTGAGAAGTTACCTCAATTTATGAATCGCTGAAAACAATAGAAAACAGAAGAATTATAACACTTTCTTTGCCAATATCTCAAAATCAATATTACTGATATCCGACTCATTTCCCTTGATCGTGTCACATATATAGTTATGGTAACTTATGGTGCTGGGATAAACTAAAATGTGTTTTTTTAGATCAGAATTTCAGATGGAGTTTCTATCAATCATATCCGGTAGTTTATTAATTAAATTAGTTTCCTTCACAAGGGTACTCTTTCTTAGGTTAAAGCTTTTACACTCTTGACTTTTAAAGGTTACTTAAACTTAAAGTATCTAATTTAGTAATTAAAAGGCAAGTCATAATATTACTTAGGTAAAAAAGGGTGTGTCTCTCAAACCAGCACACATAAGTATGTGAAAGCCATCTTAGCATGTAGCTCTATGCGATGGGTTTTTTTGTAGGCGTTTAGGCCTAAAAAAAAATTGTTTGATTGGCGTAACCCGACCGACCCTAAAATAGGCCTGACCCTAGACTTTTTTTGTAACTATTAAAAAGATTTAAATTAAAAAAAAAATAAAAAATTCCAGATTTTCAGCTTAAAATTTAAAAAAATTGCCGACCGACGTACCCTAATTTTTTTTTCATGTTACGCCAATCAAACAATTTTTTTTATGCCTTATTTATTTTTTTTAGTTATAAAAAATGTAATGTAATGGCCCAAAACAAGAAAAAAAGTGGATTAAATATACAAAAAAATAATCCTGTGTTGCAGTTAGCTTTTTTTTTTCTAAAAAAGGCATTGCACATAGTTTATTTGTAAACATATTTTGCCTTATATGTAAGGTCATTTACATTTACGTCATATCCTAAAGTTCTGTCATTTTAGCTGAAATGTGGACTACTGCAAGGCCACATGGATTGATATATTGATATAAAATTGGAGTGGGCATTTATTAGAGGGGTCTTTCATAAAAAGAATATGGTATGTGTCTGTTGCTGTAGTCCATTACGTTTGGGTTTTGGAAAGAACCTTCTGTTAAATCATGCATGACTCAATTACAAATCTCTACATCCCTTTCTTCTTGTCTATTGATATTTTGAATAGTGTTTATCTTTCCCTAATAGATAGCGCCCTGATCGATTCTTCCTGCATATCAATATGCTTCATTTACATTACATTACAGAGATCGGACACTAATCCCTACCATAACAAACCATGTATAGACTCTACATGCAAATACAGGTGATATAACAGGTCTATATTACAGGATTAGATTAGTAAACTATGATCTATTTGCAAGTATTATATTGATTGAGCAGGAAAGATACCATTTTTTTGTATACTGTCTGTTCAATTAGCTTAGATTCTTGAATTTTTAAGATATTTGAAAAAATAAAAAAATGCTGCCAAAGTCATCAAAGAAAAGTGTTAGCACAGCCTTAGACCCAACGTGATTTATACTTTTCAAATTCCCAAGTTCAATTTAAAACACGATTTCATTTCAATTTTGCCTCATTTTAGGCAGTTACTTGGGTCCACCCAAAGGGTTCGCGACCTTTTTACAAATCGAGTGGGACGGTCCATTCTCAACTTAGGGCATAGACCCTATCCAATATAGCAAAACAACCTGTTCACCAATCTGTCCTGTCATTTCAATAGAGGCCTTGCATGTGACGTATCATCCCGTAAATATGGCGGACTACTCAAATGCATTCAACAAAAGCATGATTGCAATCTACCGTGACAGTTCGTCTCACACACATAACCCTGCACTACGATCAAATAGGTTGATGACAACATTTGATTGAATGAACTGCACTCCGCCATAACTACGGTGAAGGACACCGGTTCAAATCATTTGTTTGGAGCTAGTCGATAAAATGATGCAGGGCCTCTATTGTTATACCGTTCCGGTTATTGGATAGGTTCTATAGGTGATGATGGTCCACCGGTTTTTGTTACACAAAATTATATGGCGCGATTACGTTTTATGCATAACATTATTCTGAGCATTATTTTTTCCTAAACATTTTTTTTCCATCTTATTTCAACTGGTTTACAATGTAAATTGAGTTTTGTTTAATACCATCATTCCTTCCCAAGAATATCAGCATTAAACTTGACATTTTCAGATACAGTGACTTTTCAAAATTGCTTTCTGTAACCTGATTATTTTGAATAATATTTTCTTGTACAAAAGTTCTTTTGTTTCCAAATGTCCTTCTCATAGTTTGCATTTAACAAACAAAACGAAATAACTAATTGAAAATAAATGTGTAGTTTTATAATAGGCCTAAATGCCTACACCTTCTCAGATCCATTCGCAAAATAAATTCGCAAAGTAAATAAATAAATAAATAAATAAGTAAATAAATAAATAAATAAATAAATAAATAAATAAATAAATAAATAAATAAATAAATAAATAAATAAATAAATAAATACGCAAGGCATGTATTTATATAAGCTGGAGTCTATTTTAGAAAACTTACATGTAGTTCATAAATAATAAGGTAATGTTTCAACAGTAGGATTTCAACACAAATCTGAAATAGGCCTACTGACAAATATAGCTATTTTGCTGGACAATTCTTGATGCGGATGGTCGAATAAATACTATCTCAGCGCATTGTGACATATCGTCCGGCCCCATTGGTCTACATAGACTGATTCAACAAAGTATATGGTACCCGACGTTCTACGGCTTGTTTTGAAAATATCGCGGAAAAAGGCCAAAATTGAAAAGAAATGGGGTTTTAAATTGAACTTTAGAATTTGAAAAGTATAAATCACGTTAGGTCTAAGGCTGTGCTAACACTTTTCTTTGATGACTTTGACCGCAATTTTGTATTTTTTCAAATATCTTAAAAATTCAAGAATCTAAGCTAATTGAACAGACAGTAGTAGTCTAGTTGCCGGCGTCAGGTATACATAGAATTTTGTTTATGATGATGCCATGTATGATGCAAACTCATAGGTGTTGTGCGTTTGGCAAGTTGGGAGGGGTGGGGGTTCAAAATTACCCCATAGGATTATAAAATCAAAATTTCAATTGCTCAAATACCTCTTTCAAATATATCAAATTATTTACATAAATAAACAAAAATAAATAAATAAATAAACAAACAAACAAACAAACAAACAAACAAACAAACAAACAAACAAACAAACAAACAAACAAACAAACAAACAAACAAACGAACGAAAAAATAGAACAAATTGTAGCGTAGCATTAAAATCATAAATATCACCATTGCTGGCAGGAGGACTCGAACCAACGATATTGACATTAGCAGTCTGATGCTCTACCATTGAGCTATGACATCATCTAGTGATGAGGGTAGAGTTTTTAGCTTATACAGTGTTTGTCTGTGATAATGCCGCCTCGTGAAAGAAAGAAATATAAAATCTCAATTTTTAATTTAAATTTATTTGATAATTTTCTAATCTATATTTTCTTTAGAGCAGGGCAAATATTTCCCCTTTTATCCAATTTGACCGCTAAATAAGAATCTATATACTTCTTTTATTACTAATTTAATTCCGCGATTTGTTCCATTAAGCAATATCAAAGATTAATGTCAAGCATCGCACAACAGATATTTAGTTGGCTTAGTAGTCTTGCACAGTGCTTTTTAACCGCGAGGTACCGAGATCGATTCCCACCGCTTCCTGCAATTTTTTTTAAAGACTGGGAAATAATAACTTGACATTCGCCGCTGACATTCGTACTGCAGAAGCGGAGTTACAACTTGTTAAACTTTGCTCCTTCCGTAAAAGGGTACATTATTTTGGCACTACATTATTTCTTTTTTTCCACATTGCTGGTATTAAATATCAAATGGTCATAATTGGCGGTCACTTCAAATCATCCCCAACTGAGCGAGGTTCAGGAATGTCCTCTCTTGAACAGGATTTAGCCAAAGCAAACAAAGACTTTTAAGGTTTTTACTAATGCTAGGCCTATACATAAGTATAAGCTTATTACCCTCTTCAATAATAGGATTAAAGATTGGTGCTTGACTGGAATAACGTGCTAGTGTCATTGGTTATTGTTAAAAGGCAATAAGGTGTGTAATTGCAATATCTCCTCTGAATAGGAAAGACTCTCTACATCGAACCATGGATGCTGATGGTTCGCAATACTGTTATTAGCTGTTATTTAGGGGAAGGTATCTTCCAACCCCAAATTCAAATGCTTTGGTTGATTGTCTGTTGGAATTATCTGCTTAAATGGTAAACTATAATTACTTGGGCTTTGTTCTTAACATTGGTTGAGAAAATTGTCCCTGCATTTGTCAAAATGAAAAGATGTCACAAAATGTCAAACTACCTTAAAAACTTGATAATTAGCATATGTGACATGATCAAGGGGAATGAGTCACATGTCGACCCTGGTCAAAAATGAGGTTTACTTATGTTTCTAACGAGGACTTTAAAAAAAATGCTTTCAGAAACTGAAAACCCCATGTTGATACGACTTTTCTTTGCGAAGTTACGTCAATTGATCAATCGCTAAAAACAATATAAAACAAAAGAATTATAACACTTTCCTTGCCAATATCACAAAATCAATATTAGCAACATCCGACTCATTTCCCTTGATTGTGTCACATATGTGCTTACTATCGAGCGCTTTTGAAAACATGAAATTGTACCAAAGTCCCACGCTTTACCGACTGAGCTAATGGGGTTGAGACACAAATTTGCAAGTTTACTTGTTTGTATATAACTATGTGTATCAATGATTTGCTCAAAACCCTTTACACCTATGTGGATGGGGCTCTTCATGTTTGCATGTTTCAAAAGTGCTCGATAGTAAGCACATGCTAACTATCAAGTTTTTACGGTATTATACTGACCTTAATTCAAATAGTGGTGACTACTGAGACATCCGTAGGAAACAAAACTGCAGCTCAAACATTGACTTGGGCAGTGTTATGAAATCAAACATATGAAGGTCATTCAAAATGTTCTGCCTCAATCCTCACCTCTCTGATATCTCCCATTATGATGTACTTGGATCTGTAATAAACTTGTTATTACCCGGTCCACACGAGTGTGCTTTTTGCTGCCCATTATGATAATGCTCAATTGTATTACAACATCAAAAGCATGTGTCTGCAAAATGATGGCATACTACAAAAAGAGGTTACTATTCACAGGACTGAAGATGTAAGCCTTGAGACAGAACGTTTTGAATGACCCTCTTATTACGGTATATCAATCTGACAATCACGTATCTTATAGACAGTGTAATAATAAAATAATGCAAGGGCAGTTGTCACGTATGCAGTTGTCATATATATACTCTTCTCCAAGGGTCATTCATCATTGATTTTGATATATTATTTAACCAAATGTTTGCTTTTAGATGCAGATAGACAAAAGGACAATTAATAATAAAATTAATAGTATATAAACAGAAGTCGGGTTCAGTGATATGTAAACATAAGCATGGGACCTCTGGGAAATAAATGTGGATACTTTGAAAATAGAGGGTATAGGGTTATTGAGTAGAGTAAGCTTTGAAGTTTGGTGTTAGGTGATTTCTCATTTTACAGAGCCACCATTTTTTTGTCTCGTCACTTATATTAAGGGTGGTCTGAACCCTGGAATTATGGAAACTTTCGGGCCTCATAACTGCTAAATTATTAGTCTAAAGAATATAAAAGTATACATTTTTATAATGGAAACGACTTGATGAATTGTGACCGTCCACGGCGAATGAGCCGTAAATTCCTCCCGGTCAATTTTGTTTTATTTCGTGTTTAAAAATAAACATCATAAACTTAAAATGGTATATCATTTGACTTCAAACAATATCCAGAAGCGGAGTTATGGTTAGTTAAACTTTAGCCTTCAACAAAATTATAGCTTTTTTCGTTTCTATGTGTGTCTCTTTTCAACATTGCCGGCAATAAATATCAAACAGTCATAATTGGCGGTCATTTCAAATCATCCCCAAGTCAACGAGCTTTAAGAAGTGTTCTCTCATTGTTAATTGTTGGTTATGCATACCTATACAAATAACCCACCACTTGAAAAGGATTTAGCAAAAGCAAACAAAGACCAGAGCTATTAAAAGTTCTATAGCCATCTAAGGTAGAAGCTTATTATCCACTTCAATAATAGGATTATTGATTGGTGTTGTGACTATAAAAATAAGACGGATGTCGCGCCAGCTTAAGTGACCGATGAATACGACCTTCGTACACATTTTACACCATAACTCAGAATACAATTTAGGGAATTTACGGCTCGTTTGTGCTGCCGGGTCACAATTCATCTGTGAGGTCTAATTTGGGCCAAAATGCTCATTTTAGAAAAATCACAAAAACAGGTTTTTGGCCCAAATTTTTTCACATAACGTAACAAAAAAATTGTTTGGCCAAAAATTTTTTTAAATTAATTTTTAAAAACTAGATAAAAATATCTAGGGACCGTTTTTCCATTTTTTGACCAACTTCACCAAAAATATTTGAAATTTGGGCGAAAATCAGGCTTTTTTATGATTTTGTTGAAAATAAAGTTGGTCAAAAAAGAGCATTTTGGCCCTAATTGGACCTCACAGATGAATTCATCAAGTCATTTCCATTCTAAAACTGTATACTTTTATATTCTTTAGACCAATAATTTAGCAGTTATGAAGCCCGAAAGTGTCCATAATTCCAGGGTTAAGTCCAACCTTAATGGGAACATATTGGAAATAGAAATGTGATGATATTTCTACCACATATACATAACTTTCCATATTAACTTGTAGTAACAGAGTTCTGGCATTATACCTTTTCAGAAAGCAGATGGAACCAACAACACAGACTGGATGTTGTTTATATCATCTTGGTTACACCTGACACTCCATAATAAAGAATGGTTGGACCCCGTTGGACATTATGTTATCCACAACTTCCACTGACCTTTTCCCAATTGATTTTAAGCTTACTAAACTGTATCACTTGAACTACAAATGTCCAGGCTTGCAGTTGACTACTCGCCCACAGTACACTCAAATCCTTTGTCTATACTTTACTTTTTTGTACAGACTTGGTCTAGGAGACAAGAGTCATCAAAAGATGGAGCCTGAAGATGAGGTCAACGAATTCTTAAGTCGTGCCATTGATGCCAGGAGTATCGACAGATTACGCTCAGAACATGTCAAACGTGTCTTGCTTACGTTCAAAGATTCAAAACTGGAGGAAAAGGTTGGTAACGTTTGATAACGAAATATAAGAAGATGTCTGACACAATTGTGATGTGATGTAACCAGGCCAAGAGAGAGGTAGAATTAGGCAGCAAAAACAAAACAAAGTACATAGCACATTATAAAAGCATAACTGTGCAACCAAGTATGTCAGGGGTTTCAGCATTTCAGTATTTATAGTACACTAGCTTGTATGCCAAGCACGATATGATGATAAAAATTCAGTTGTTAAAATTGTCCCCTTTGGTCTGGTTGCAGGGGCGTAGCCAGGATTTATTTATGGGGGGATTTTGAAAAAAGTGGATCTTTTTTTCCTCAAACTGGACCTTTCCTCAAAAGTTTGGACTTTTTTGACCAGGAAAGCATAAAGAACCTACCGTTCAGGTATAATAGCAAATGGGAATTTATACCCACATATTTGCAAAATGTTCTTCCAAGATGAACCCGGCCCTTCAATGGTCTCTGGTTCTGCTCAAAAAGTGGCACTCCTTGGAGTCCCAGAGTTCTGAGTTCACTTTCACCCATGTCACATCATTTGGACCGTCATTTTACCTCTTCATAAGTGTATCAAAGTCTAACCAGGAGTGCAAATACATTTGTACATAGATTGTGCTACAGATTTAGCTTTAAAATGCTGACTTCTATCATAATTTTGTCTTTCAGTATTCCAAGGTTCGAGATCACATGTTCAGCACTTACATGGTGTGTGTCTTCTTGATTTTATTCCTCATGTCACTCACTCAACTATCAATATTTCCCCCGTAAGTATACAAAAAGCTACATATTCTGTACCTTTATCCAAATGCAGTCAGGAAACCATTTATACTTGCTTGTTTTCATTGTATTTGTTTCTTTGTAAAGCGCTTTGTTCATTTTGATAAAAGCACTCTATAAATAAGTCTATGTCTGTAGGGACGTTTATGCATTAAGAGGCAACTATCACACATGCATCTCTGCGGCATCATTAAGTGCATGTGTGAATGTTAGATAGGTGTATAGCAGCTACTTGAATGAATGCTTTCAATTTGCAGGTGTACAATGAAATTCACTCTGACGTCACTGACTGCATTTGACAAAATCTGCAATCAAACCAAATAATTATAGTCAAAATTGAGCTCAGGTTATGTCAAAAAAGTGGTTCAATGTTCTAAAATTGATTGACAAGTCACAACAACTATGATTCCTGGGACACATCCAGCTACATCCTGAGGATGCAGGAAGATAAACTATGCCAAAGACATGCTCTTTACACCCCATTGCATGGTAAAAGAAGTCCTTGAAGGCAAAGAACGTCCTACTTGTCTTATGTGCAAAAACTGTTGGGGACTTCAACAACTTTTTACTGCCAGATGCCATTACCACTTTGGCTTCAAATCATGATACATGGAGAAACTTTGTAGTCGCCTGCTTCGCAGCCAATTGAAATGAATCATTTCATTAATAATCAATAAATTAGGCGATGACATTAAATGGGGAAAAAAAAACACACACAAAAACAAAAAACTGGTTGATTGACAAATGCTTTGATTTACTTTATGCCTTCATATGATGTTATTTGTTGTATTTTAAAAACATTTTCATGACTTTTATATAAATTCAAATGGTATTAAAAAGTTTCAACCATAACATACCTTAGACACATGTTTGTGTTTACTGGGATTGAACACAATAGGTATGCATGGAATAAGGCCAAAAATTTTTTCCTCCATTTTGAAAAGACTAGTATTGACAAATGCTTGATCATTTTATGGTAAAAAAATTGTGTGTTTTTGGACCGGCTTTAAAGGGGGGTAACCCTATTGGTTTTGGATATGGATTGTCTTTAAAATTACATAATAATATCAAATATCGCCTCCTTTATGCTGCTTTGTTAAAAAAGCGAGAGCATTTTCAGCGTAAATGTGAATAAATAGCCAAATTTGCAATCCAATACCTTGGTATCGTGAATTGCATTCTGGGCAGGCAATGACGAATGCTGACATGCTGTACAATGCCCGGCCCGTATTGAACGGAAAATGGTTTTTTTTTTTTACCGTTTCAGAAAAAAAGGAAACAAAATATACTTCCCTTGCAATATGTACATTTCAAATGAATATAAAAAAGTTTGGGTAAAATGGAGAGGAAAAAAACCCTTCCGAGACCGGGTTTTGAACCGGGTACCTCTCGGGCAAAAAACAAACGCGCTAGTCAATTGAGCTATTTAGCACACCACGCTTACCGTTGCCGTTTTCATAACTATATACGGCGCACCGCTTGCGGTGACTGATATTTCGCTCATAATTCCCTCCCAGAATTCCAAAGTATTTACCATTGTTTACAAACTGGTATACCTGTAAAACCGCTGTGATTCATGATTTCTCCGAAATACATCGACTTGGAGCGTCAAATTTCAGGATAGTAATGAGAAAAATAGTATCTATTATGTGATACCAAAACCTCATCAACAATGAAAAAAAAATCGGGGATGATGCTGTCGATCGGGTTACGGACCTTTAAATGGAAATACTTCTTGTTTTAATAAATAAAATGAGTGAATAACAAATATAAAGGTCCTTAATTCTGTCCAAATTTAAGGTTTCTTCTAAAAAAAGTGATTGATCCCTCCATTTTGAAAAGGCTAGTATTGACAAATGCTTGATAATTTTATGGTAAAAAAATTGTGTGTTTTTGGACTGGATTTAAATGGAAATACTTCTTGTTTTAATAAATAAAACGAGTGAATAACAAATATAAAGGTCCTTGATTCTGTCCAAATTTAAGGTTTCTTCTAAAAAAAGTGATTGAAAAAAAAACCTGACCCAAGATTTCCAATTTTTCGGGTCGGTCAGACGTTTTTTAGCCTAATGCAGTTAATTTGAGTCAGGTAGTAAGTAACCTTTTCTGTTTGTCAATCCCTTTCAGGTCTGTTGTCATGGTAGCTGCATATATGGTCCCCGTCCTTTTAGTTGGCTTCACACTTTACATTGTTTTAGCGGAAAAATGTACTGTAAGTATCAGTAGTTTGCTTTTACAATCATTTTACTTTTAAGTAAAATGATTAAAAGGTTAAAATAATCGTAAATGCAGTACAAAAAATCAACAGTTGTATGCACTTTTGGAATTTGGATCTTGTTGAGTAAAGTGTCACTAAAAATGACTGAAAATGAGTCAAAAATTGACAATTGGGGGATGAAAATATTTGGCTTTGCCCTCACACTAAAAAGCTGGCTATGCTACTGAGTGATTGGGCTAATTCATTTGAAATCCATACACCCCCTATGGAAGACATGACTTAATTTACAACACAGAGGTGTAGTTTTCAAAAAAATGGGAGTCCAATGCGGCCAGTTGGGCACATTGGTCTGCAACCACTGCAAACCTACCCATTGATATACCACAATTGACAAAAAGGTACCCCTAAACCATGGTACATCGTCATACACCTTAAACCAGGAAGAGCCCCCTATGGGTAAAGACACCATAAAGAAGAAGTCATTATGCACTTGTTTGAGAAGTCATCATTTTTAACTGAATGAGCAATACACTTAATGTGTGGAGAAATTTGTTAGCTGCACTTGTGTACAAAGGAATAAGGAATTATTACCTTAACAGTGAAATTGATTTGAGATCAAAGGGCTCATCCAGTGGCAGAAATTTCTTTCTGACATGGGGGGATGGAGGTTGGTGTAAAATTTGTGAAGCAGAGTGAATGAAATATTATTTGCTCCCAGAAGAACTTGACTAGTACAAATTTAAAGGTGTGCTAAAATATTTTTGAAACTAAATTGGTCAAATATGACTGGAACAAATGGTCACAAAAATGTGCAGTTTTTACAGCAGAAAATGGTCAAATAATACAATTTTTATAATCAAAAACACTCATACGTAACATGGGGGATGATTTGGGTGGGGGTTGATAGGATGAATACAACCCACAGAGGAGGAGACACTGTAGGTTTTTATTTTATCTGTCATGTCAGTTGCTAAATCAAATTAACCAGTTTTATTTATGATATTCTAATTCTATAATGTTTTAATTTTCTTGACAGTGTTCACCCATTGGATGTTCAGCCATTTCACATACTATCATACTGAGTCGAAGTCTCAGTTCTATTATAGCAGTTTGTACATTAGTTCTTTTGTATGTAGCATCATTTAGCTGTATGGTAAGTTCTGTTCAACTTTGAAACAAGGAATAATCACCCAATACAAATTCCTAATGCATTCTGTGCAGCTGACCTCATACCTATCAGAATTTAGTTTTTTTCTTGCAAAATATTGTTTAAAATGTTTAAAAAATTGAATATTTCAATCAAAATGTATTTTGATGATAAAATTACAATAATAAATGAATAAATAATAATTAAAGCAATTTTCCTAATAGGTCAAAGTTCAGCTGTACCAAACTGTCCCACATTAAGGTTCTATAATACAGGATAGTTGAAGAACCTTTTTATGTTCTACTTTGAAGAGTACTACTTTGAAGAGTAAGAGTAATGAACCTTAAACCTAGTCCCAAAGCCTTTTTGCATAATTCCTAAAGATGTACTATTGTATTTGAGAAAAACAAAGAAAATTTAAACACAATAATATTGAAACTTATGAAGCTCTTGATACTTTTCAACCTGTTCATTTTGTTGAGTACACATGTTGTTGTGTTGCAGTTTGCATATGACACTACAAACCTTGCAGAATGCATAGCTGATGAGAATGGCGTTCCTGAATCGGAGGTTAATATCAGCTTAGTGGAAGAATCAGGAGTACGGCTTGGGCATGAATACATTGACGTATGCCGTGGTGCACTTCCTTCATGTCATTTTCCTCAGGTAGGATCACACATGAGGTGTATGTTGGAGGATAATATACAGATATAAAGCTTAGTTTAGGAATAGAGTATGTTTTGGTATGAATACCCTGACATATCTTCAGTCGCATCACATACAGGTCTATTCAACGCAACACGCTTTTCGAGAAAATCACAATTGAAAAATCTGTTGCTGGATTTGGCAATAGAATGTCCTTGACTGGAAGGGGCAATGTTTATATAAAGAAGAGACTTGGAAGTTTCATTTTGGTGAATTTGGCATGTCCATCTTTCAAGTAAAATTGTTTAATGTTTAATTTAACCTATAGCTCTGTATGTGAAACGACTTTTTTACGCTGTTGCTATATTATGCTACAGTACACACTATGTGTTTTTTATACGTATAGATCTATGTGACGTGCATATTGGTGATGAAAGAAATAAGCTCTGAATAGATCTATAATTATGCGATGCGAGGTTCACCGTATAGATCTGTATGTGATATACGTACTAAGGAATGGGTAAAAGTAGCTTACGTCATTGAATAGTGCTGTATGTGAAATACAAAATTTAAGAAAGCAGCAAAAATTAATAAACCAAAATCAAAGTTTTATATCTCATTAATTAGACAGAATTAAGGTCTAAAATGGTGAATTTGAAGAACTCCAAAACATATTGCTACACACCAATTTTCTCACTCCTTCGACGCATCTTAAATTAAATGAATAACAATAGCGTTTAATTAAGCGAAGTCGAATTAAAACCAAATTGTCAATGGGGAGAAAATTTTTGGCCAGGCGTATAAATGGTTTTTTTTTTACCCTTGTGTATAATATGGATTAAGCCGTTGATCCACTTGGAGGTATGCACATCAGTGATTTCAGATATGCGTTCACCTATGTTAAAACAGGTGCAGGGTTATTGAATGCATTCATAATGGTTTTGTTAAAGGTTTTGTTGTTGCTATGATACAACCAATCACTTGGCATAATTGTAGCTGGCAAATGCAAATGGGTTTTTGACTCACATCATGTTTTATCATCGAGAGATCAACGTCTACTGAAAAAAAAGGTTAAAGCATCTATGGTTAAATAGCTGCATGTCAATATAAAACAGTGACATGTTAATGCTTGCATTCGCTCTATGGCAATGTATAGCAATCTACCAACAGGATAAACAAAATGGCAACAGTAAAACAATCAGGGTGTGATTGTAACATAGATCGTGATTGTGCAGGACGGTGCGTCATCATCATGATGGTGGAATCTTTGTCTTTCGGCGGTATGGAAGGGACAATGTACTTGAGTAGGCAAGTTATGATTAATATGTTAATTATACGATGAAATAATAATGATAATAATAAATAACAGAAATAGCACTAACGAGGATCAATATGAAGGACAGCGATTAATTAATTTAATACATGTAGCGAGAAGATTATGCAACTATACGTATCCCTTATCTCTTGGAAATTTTATTAAATGTAAGCCTACATGCATAGGCCTACACATATAACATCTATAAGCCCCGCTATAAGCAGTGCCAAGAAATGAGTGCGTAAGGCATAAGATAAGGTGTGTTTTAAAACATTAAATAGTGCCAGCGTGGGCATTTCAGTGATCGAATAATTATGAACAATGCAGTTAAATAGATTAAGTTCAAACATGCTTAATACACATGAGCACAGTCATGGTAATTAAGGCGGAGGGCAAGTAGTATGACCTATGGTACCTTTCAAGTACAGTGGGATCAAAATTATTATACAAATGCACGATCAGATTCAGTTTCGAGTTAATGCGAGTTGATAGAGTACGTAAAACCAATATCCCACAAGTTCGAGTTTATAGCTATTAATGACGCCTCAGTTTGACATGGTTTCTTCAAAAAATCATAGGCCTAAACATGAATATTACAGGATCTAATAGTAGTAGGCTAGTAATTATGGTAGGCAATAAGTACAAGGATAACTAGCGGGGAACAATATTAATCAAGCAACAAATGGTAGGGTCAAGGAGGTTACACTAAATTCATGGTTCTATTACTAATGAAAAACAGAATAAGAAGAAAGAAAAACTATTGTTTATCAAGAGAGATAGACCAGCTCTATATAATGGCAGAGTCTGGATCTTATCAAGTAATGAGGGGAAAACAATATGACAAATAGGGATGGTCACTTAAGTCACAAATAAGGAAAATGGAAGTATAAGTAATAGGTCTAATATAAATATAAAAAATAATAAGCAGATACAGTAATAGCAAAATGAAACCCCAATTGTAAGGGTAATGATATATATAATATAGATATGCAGTAAAATATAAAAACGGGAAGTAAAGAAGGCCAACAAGAAAAAATATCTTAATTTCTGGAGGTAAACAAATTGGGATGGTCACTTAGGTCACAAATAAGTAAAATGAAGTTTAAGTACTGTATAAATATAAAAAAATAATAAGCATACCAGATACAGTAATAGCATCTAGTAGATTAAAATGAAACACATTTGGTAAGGGTAATGATAGATACAATATAGATATGCAGTAAAATATATAAATAGTCCTTCAAGAACATAAATTAGTAACAAGGTAGAAACGACCGATTAGTGGATCTGCATTATACAATTTAATATAACTATATCAAAGAATACATACAGGTAATATAGTGCAAGAAGAAAAAATAAATACAAAATAAATGGAATTGAGTATATTAGGCCTTAGGCCTAATATTAAAAATTATAAATTACATGCGTTTAAGGGTAGACGAGGTATTGTTGGTCGAAGCAATCTAAAAATCGATTCAATATATTATTGAAAGTTAACACCTTGATGTTTTGCAAAGTTCTACAAATCGTATACTTTGCAAACTTGCTTAATTTATTGTTGTTAATGAGCTATGTACGTTTTACAAAAGTGTTGTTGTTTCAGCCCTCTTTACAACGTAACTCAAGAACCGCAGCACTTATTATAAAAGTATATCTGTGATATTTTGATTCTTCTACACGCTCGCTATGCAGTTTTTGCCAAAGCTCACAACCATTCATAAGATACTGTGAACCACCAAATCACAACAGTTTAAAATAATTAATAACCTTAAAGAGATTCTTTTGGGGGGTTGTCAATTAATACGAGTTATATTATTGAATTCGTGCATTCGCACAACTCCAGCGATGGTTTAGGACGTTTGTAGTGCAAGTATCGGGTAAAGCGCGAGAGGCTTGGTTAAAAAGAATGATAAAAACAAAAATTGTCTGGTACAATTGTAAAATTTGAGAACCCTTAAATGCTTATTACAGTGTGTAGCAAATACCCTGGCTGATAATATGGAACATAGGCATATCAAAATATTGTAGTTGGCATGTATTTAAAGAAATTCTTTCGGGTGGTTGTCAATTTAATACCAGTTATACTCCATCGATGGTTAGGGCGTTTGGAGTGCAAGAACGAGAGGCCTAGTTAAAAGAATGAAAAAAAAAAAAAACTGACTTGTGCAAATGTAAAATCTGAGAACCCTTATGCTTATTACAGGGTTAGCAAAAGCTAGCAAATACCTTAGGTACTGGCTAATACTAATAGTGCGGAACATAGGCAGACCACATGGCATATTCGTACAGGCAAGAAATATATTTTTGAGTATAGGCCTACACTAAAAAGCCGAACTATTATGTATATAGGCATTCATGTTTGTAGGTGGTATTTATAAAGTATATGGACACATCAAATATGGTTAAGAGGTATATGTATATTTAGGCAACGGGCAAGGAATACATGATTATACAAAATAGATGAGAAAGTAGGGGGAGCAGTTATATGAGGAAGCCACTAATTGCATAGTGCGTTGTGATGTTAGCCACCATTTTCATTATAGTTAAACAGCTAATGTAGTAAGAGAACAAAACAAGCCTAAGTTGAAAGGGCAAAGGTCACGTTCGCGAATTCACATGCATACAATGAGCTACAATGTCAAACAATTTTATAACAAATAGGCGTTTTAAAAATAAAAACAAAGGAGTAGGCCTATAGTTACAATTTACAGACGTCTATAAAAGAAACATGGCAGAACAGACACCAACAGACAAATCATATCTGCATATCATAAAACAGTAGTATAAGACATACAGTGTATAGCATCAGTTGTCTCTTGCTGTGTATTTTTGTTTCATTTCAGAAATTCATAGTGTTGATGTTGTGGAATTAGCATAGGCCACTTGTGAACATTACGAACATGAACAATATCGTGTGGGACATGGCAAAATGTGTAGGGGACATCATGCATGGTATAAAGTTCAGTCTACAACAAGCGACAATTGGCGGTACTTCACAAGGCGAAGTTCCTGAGCTCATGGAAATTAAAAACAAATTCACGCATGAGGAACGTGTGGACATGCATGAACACATGGATATATATCGATTCGTTATCTAAATCAATATGTCATGGAAAAATAAAACGTTGATGTTTTGCAAAGTTAATTCTACAAATCATATACCGTGAAAACGTCAGCTTGAAAACGTGTTGGATTATTGTATTGTTGTTAAGGAGTTGGTACCTCCACACTTCTTACAAAAGTGTTGTTGTTTCAGCGTTTGTTACAACATAATTCAAGAACCACATGACCTATGTGTATCTGTGATATTTAAATTCTTCTACACACTTGCTATGAAAGGATGAAGGCACCTTCGCAAAAGCTCACCACCAATTGCAAGCTAGGTGCTGTGAACTACCAAATCGCAAGGACCGGAAGTGCGAACGTTCTCACATGTGCAGGAATTATTACGTGTTTAGGTGAACGATGTTGTAAACCAGAGAAAACGTTAAAATCGATGCACAGTCGATTACAATATTAATAGTCGCATCACCGCATCATCAACATATTTGTCAGGGGTGTGACAGCATGGAATTGGCATTTGATGAAAGCTCAGATGAAAACAAAAAACAATGCAAGTAGTTTGTAGTCACAAAACAAAGTCAAGCAAACTTTATTTGGAAACGGCATGATCATCACTAGAGCTAAACAATGACCAAAAAAGGACAATGAACTACAAGTATACAGTACAGGATTAAGCAGTCTAAGATACATTTAATTTGGTTTCCTTGGGGACACAAATTGAAATTTAATTCCTGAAATGCATAATAAAGCAAGTTGGTAACATATATTGATATAACACTCTTGCTATGAACCTCACAGTTGGCAAAGGCGAAATGATAAAACAAGTTCATAAAAGAAAAATTGTATATATATCCTGTATGAAAATCCTTTGTAAATATTGAAGCGATACACGCTGCAATTGGAAGGTTTTCCTGCTTTTATCCCACGAAGGTTTTGATTAGGTTTTTCTACGTTCCAATTGCATCTATTCGGTATCAGTGACAGTATGAAATCCAAATGATTGATATGGGAATTTGTGTTTGATATGTATGACTCAATATATATGTGTTCATTTTATTCAACATTTATTTGAAAACCGTTACATGTAAGAAATAAAATATACGGTAAAGCATTTAGCCACTTCAATGCTTAAAATCGGTTCTCGAGGTGCTAATCGCTTTAAAACCCAAAAGTAATTTGGGCAATTATGTTGGCCAATCGTGTGCCACTCTAAAATCACAGTCATCAACTCAGCTCCACAAGTGAGATAATTCTTTATCCTATAAAGCCGAGTAGCGCCCGCCAGCTAACTTCATGCTACATGTTCCATGTTGCATCCAGGAGCATTGAATCATTGAAATTGAAAAAAAAAAAGGGGCGGGTGTTAAGCAAGTTCCTTTTGAAATGAAGGAACTTGTTTGGCAGTTATTTTTCGACTTTCAATGATATTCTGCATTAATTATATGCATTTATGACAAATCATGGCAAATGACATGGTCATTATTTGAAATCGAATATATTTTCAATAGTAACTACATGTAACCTTTAATACATGTGTGTAAGTATGGAATTGGGTGTTATAAAATACACACGATAAGAATTCCAAATGGGATGGCCTTTCAATTTTAAATTGAAATTAAAATGCTGCGTGATTGTTTTGTCTGCGTTTGGGATCTTTTGGGCTCAATTTCAGCGCTGATTATGTTTGTCACGGCTTTTAGGCTTTTACTCCATAGGATATTGGTTCCAATTAGCGCAGATTATGTTCCTGTTGCGGCAGGTTGGGTACTTTCCATGGAGTTGGAAATATGGTGCCAAGTAGTGCGGATTATGTATGTGATACATTATGTAAGAATCAAATATTCTATATATGAATGATAATAACGTCATAAAGAAATATTGTGCCTTTAAATATGCGCAGATTATGGTATTGTCTGGTGTAGGGGCATTTTTCTTTGGTATGAGATACTTAAGAAATCCCATAGCGGATATTCTTTATAAATAAACCAAATGATCTCTCGGTTGGTATAGAACATGACCACCACAAAAAGTGTTGTCTCCCATGTTTGTTGTTTTTGAGTTCATTGACAATAGCGTTTAATTAAGCGAAGTCGAATTAAAACCAAATTGTCAATGGGGAGAAAATTTTTGGCCAGGCGTATAAATGGTTTTTTTTTTACCCTTGTGTATAATATGGATTAAGCCGTTGATCCACTTGGAGGTATGCACATCAGTGATTTCAGATATGCGTTCACCTATGTTAAAACAGGTGCAGGGTTATTGAATGCATTCATAATGGTTTTGTTAAAGGTTTTGTTGTTGCTATGATACAACCAATCACTTGGCATAATTGTAGCTGGCAAATGCAAATGGGTTTTTGACTCACATCATGTTTTATCATCGAGAGATCAACGTCTACTGAAAAACCCACCCTCCACGCCCAATAAATGTATATGTTAAGTGAAAGTAAAGTAACAGTGAGTCATGTATAAGTTTACATGTTTTAGCGGAAAGTAAGTAAGAATAATCAATTGGTTTTAAGTTTTACGTAACTTTGAAAACATGTTTAATGCTAAATTATGCGGTTTAAATTAACACGAGCATTAAATGTTTTATCAGAGCGTTAAACGTTTTCAAGGTAATCATTTGAAACAGAAATATCATAATAAATGTCAAATGTTCACTTCCAATTCATGCATAACAATATAAGAATTGAAGTAAATATAATCAAGCCTTGCAGGCTTAATTGAAGTTCATTTAATGGCTTAACATGATTAATAAAACAGGTTATCATAACAAGTGGGGACACGGATAAGATAATAACTCGCAAGTCAGCAAGTGATTATAATTGTGAATTCAAGTTTAAGTCTAAAAGCTTTCAATTGTATATACAGAAATATCACAATGAATGTCAAATGTTCACAATATGAGGTAACTTCGAATTCAGGCATAACATAAGAATTGAAGTAAATATTATCAAGCCTTTGCAGGCTTAATTGAAATTAATTAATTGGCTTATGTTTAATAAAACATGTTTATCATAACAAGTGGGGACACAGATAAGATAATAACTTGCAAGTCAGCAAGTGATTATAATTTTGTATTCAAGTTCAAGTCTAAAAGCTTTCAATTGTATATACTTGAGCCTTAAACACTGCATAGAGCGGTCGTGTTAAACTAAGATGTCTCCCAGCGCAAAACACTGGAGAAAAATGGTTCACAAAGGAAACGAGAACCAGCTGTATAGAAATAAAGTAATAAGTCAACAAGTTCAAAATAAGTTTGATATGACTTTGAATTCATAGCAAATTCTAAAGTCTGAAAATATGTAAGCTAAATAATTCCACAAAAAAGAATCTTTCTGTTGGTGTCAAGTAGGCACTTTATCATAAAATCAAAAAAGTAGCGAAGTTAAAGAAAAAGCACTTTACCACTGTCTACCTTGTTTACTGCATAATCAAAAAACAAAACAAGTCAAAAATGGTTGTTGAAGTTAAAGACATAAGCCTGGTACATGTATGTCAACAGTTTCCTAGTCATTGTGGTAAATAAATACATGAAATGATTGAAGCAAAACTTTTCATGTCTATAAAAGAAGACGCATATCGTGCAGTTATTTTTCGCTTTCAATGATATTCTGCATTAATTATATGCATTTATGACAAATCATGGCAAATGACATGGTCATTATTTGAAATCGAATATATTTTCAATAGTAACTACATGTAACCTTTAATACATGTGTGTAAGTATGGAATTGGGTGTTATAAAATACACACGATAAGAATTCCAAATGGGATGGCCTTTCAATTTTTAAATTGAAATTAAAATGCGCGTGATTGTTTTGTCTGCGTTTTGGGATCTTTTTGGGCTCAATTTCAGCGCTGATTATGTTTGTCACGGCTTTTAGGCTTTTACTCCATAGGATATTGGTTCCAATTAGCGCAGATTATGTTCATGTTAAGCGTCAGGTTGGGTACTTTCCATGGAGTTGGAAATATGGTGCCAAGTAGTGCGGATTATGTATGTGATACATTATGTAAGAATCAAATATTCTATATATGAATGATAATAACGCTCATAAAGAAATATTGTGCCTTTAAATATGCAGATTATGGTATTGTCTGGTGTAGGGGCATTTTTCTTTGGTATGAGATACTTAAGAAATCCCATAGCGGATATTCTTTATAAATAAACCAAATGATCTCTCGGTTGGTATAGAACATGACCACCACAAAAAGTGTTGTCTCCCATGTTTGTTGTTTTTGAGTTCATTGACAATGAGACATGGGTAACACTTGTCATTTTTATAGAGGTTATCCACTTCACTCATGTGTGACCTCTAACAAAAGATGCTGATTCCCGTAGTATTCCTCATTCAAAGGAATTCAATACACGACCTCGGAGTTACCTGCCTGACTTTGGCGGGCTATTTTGAAGCAGTCATGGTTGCACATGCAGGTACTTCTTTTGAAAGTCCTAAACAAGGTATAGCAGTCGCTGATAGGATATGCAGCTTATAGAACATGGATAACCTCTATTAAATAAATATGTGTATATTTGTGTGATTTATTGCAGTACTTTACATTTAGTTTAATGCTTGTCATGTTGGGGTGTGGAGTCTTTCAACAACTCGGTGCTATGACCAAACTGGTTCTTCTATTCCTCATGGGTGGGATATACACAGCCATCATCGAAAGCATTGAAGTCAATCTGTTTGATAATCATGATCTGTTACAGCAAACACATGTAGGGTGAGTGTTTATTACAGAAAGAAAATGATTTGAACATTTGTGATGCGATCAAGCAAAATGATGCCGAGAATATTGATTTTGAGATATAATCAATAATAGTATTCAACTTCCTTTGTATTCTATTGTTCTCAGCAACACTAAAATGACCATATCTCTTTGATTTTGATCGACATCAGACACATTTTGCTTGATCGCATCACATTTTTGTAAACAAATTTTTGTGATAAGGTTAGGTGACATTGTTATCAGTATAGACCATAGGCTGCGATCACATAGAAGTATACGGTATTCGCTATACGAAATACGCTCATTCGATCAGGCTGAGTTCACACAGTACCGTATACTTCTATGTGATCGCAGCCTTATGGAATAAACCAACCAGAATGGCATAACAATTGAAATGGCAGATTTTTTGGGCCAGTCTAAGATTACAGAGGGACGGGTTTCACAACCGTTTATACCTATCACCTGTTTTATTGTATTATCAAAGGAATTGCCCTGTGGAGGCCTCCTGGTGGACAGAATTATATTTAATAATTTAAATGAGGATGAGTGACGTCATATTCATTACGGTTATCATGTATATTTGCTGTCGTAGTTCACGTTAGAGTATGACCGTTGCTAGGTCAACTGGATCATGCTTTGTTACGAACCACTGATCGAAATGATCACAACAAGCCTATGGCATATCAAAATTTGGAACGGGTGTATGAGCCCTGGCTTGGAGCAGTAACCAATGGTTAATAACGTGCACTACGACAGCGAATTGCAAGATAGTAGTTATCCATGTTTAAATGTACCCTGTTCTGCACAGCGCTGTCGGTAGAGGGGGGTATGGGGGGTGTGACACCCCATACACAATTTTTGTCGGAAAAATTGACTGTTGTCGTGAAAGCTATGTGATTGTCTGCAAATTGCAAGAAGCATATAAAAGATTAATGTGCTACGAAATTATGCTGTTGTTACGTAATAGGCCTATTGTTAATGTTATAGTACCAGTTACTAATTTTTTTTTAATTTGTCGGAAATTTTTGACTGTTACCCCCCCATGCCACCCCGACTGATTAGATTCTTAAGCACTGTTCTGGCTAAAAAAATTTTAGTCTACAATTCACAAGATTTTCCGTTTGCAAAACATGCTGTACACCCCTAAATCATATTGGTCTAGCGACACCCCCTGGTTCTGCATCATAGAAGCCAGGAACAATGGTTTTATGTTAGAGCAGCAATTCATACAACTTATTAACACCTGCCCTCAGTGGTGGTAATCAATTTGGGTCAAGGTAGACATAATTATTTGGAAATAATTGATGATGTATTTATGGAAAAATGGAATTATCATAGTCCAATTTCTCACCATTCAGTCTGGTGAAAAATGTTCAAAACAAAAACTTCAAAACCTGTGATATTACCAAATAAAGTAAGATTCTGTAAAGTGGTCATTTCCGTTTGTGTAGTGTGTACTTTGCTTGTTTTTAAATTTGTGATTTTAAATTTTCTTATATAGAGCTATGCATTGAAGAACAAATCCATACATTTTTATTTTCGCGGTAGCTGTGTTGAGCGCGAAAATTAATGTTCCATGGAAATTTCTTACTTCTACAGTACTGCCGCCTAAAAACTGTACCCAAAAAGTGGACCCAAATGACAACTATTTTCATCATCTCAAGATGAAGGATTTTATCATCGTATTTGAAGTAAAAGAAAATAAGAGTGTGAAAAAGAGTTAATCATCAGCTGTTACCTTGTATTTGTGGCAATTTGGTTGGGTGTTTAGACAAACCAATACTCCAGGCACACATGAATCATTTTAGTCAAACTTTGTGAAGTTGTGAAATGGAAGATCATATTCTGCACATGTGCCAAATTTTCTCAGCACTCATAGTTGACTGTGACAATTATGACACAATAAATTCAAATTTCACACACTAAGACTACATATAAGCCAGCAAGGGTCCAATTTATATGGACCACTATAATGAAAGACAAAGATAAAGAGAATTTATCGCGTCTGACGTCATCTGTCAATCAAACTCGAGCACGGTTTGTTTACAAGTGTCGTGATGATGACTTGCTGAACGCGGATTTATAACTGGGCGCCTTATTGTTAATTTTGCACCTTTTGACATGCAAACCATCTCATAAGTTAGGTCTTTATAGGCTAGTAGGAAACTTTCTTAACCGAAGGCACCATGTCCACAATGCCTAGAAAAGCTGCTTTTTGTCTTGTAAAAGTACGTAATTTTTCGCCATTTGCTGCTATTCCTTTTCTCCGATCAGCACCAGATATAGATCTGTCTTCCTTTTACGCGCTGATTAACCTGTGTAAACCAATCAAGGATCGTAATTGACAGTGGCATCAGACGTGATAAATTCTTTTTTATCTCTGTCTTTAATTATACCTGTGTATTTTGGTCAGTTAGAATGGTTGAGAGATGAAAGGACCTGGCAAATATCTGTGGAATAGAACTAGGTCTTGATATCCAAAACATACAATATTTTTCTTTCAATATTGATCACTTATTTACACCAGTTTGTGTGATTTATTAAACTAACTGTAATCTGTTTATTTATTTATTTATTTATTTCAAATCTTCCAGTATGGAGAGTCCAGAGTACATTGCAATCAAGATCACCACCCCTATAGTCATAATAGTATACATCTTAGCATTATGGACACAGGGTAGAACAGTGGAGTCAACATCTAGGCTAGATTTCCTATGGAAGTTACAGGTAAGACAGGCTTAGTCATCTTCGTTTACACCCAGTGGTGGTGTCAGGGGGCTTGTGATGGGTACAATTGGTAACATTTCTTATGAGGAGGGGGAATGCTCAATTTTAGCCAATTTTTGGATCCCCACCCCTGAAATGCACTTCCCCAATTACCCATGGAAACAAATTATGGTGCTGCCATTGTTTAAATCTTAGGATTATGGGCTATAGTGTCAACCAGGAGTATTCGTCACTTGCAGACATGCATGTGGGTCCTGTTTATCAGGGTTATGAGGCACTACAGGTATTGTTCCATGTATGAGGTGCCAATGTTAGAAAATATGTGGCCATTTTTATAGCCATTTTCTCTACTTACTACAAATTATACTTGTCAACTGAACCTTCCCAGCAAACACAAAAATTGTCTTAAATGTTATAAATGTGTTATAAACAAGTTTTGTGTGTATTCAAAATGATTTAATAACATTTAAATGTCAGGTTATATAAAGTTCATGAAAATGTTTTTAAAATGTTTTATATGAAAAAACACTACAACAACATTTTAAAAATGTTGTCAAAATGTTATTCTACAAGACTATTTTGGCAAAATATTTTGTCAACTCTCTTTAATAATATTATTTAAAAATGTTTTGCATCTAGTTTTTAGAACATTTTAAAACATTGTATACCCTTTACATTGTATATAACCCTATAATAAAACATTTTCTGTGAAACGTTTTGTGTTTGCTGTGTTAATGATTTGTTACTCGGATGTTTTATTACCATCACAGGCCACTGATGAAAAAGAAGAAATGGAAACACTGAAGACACATAACAAGAGGCTGCTTAACAATATCCTGCCATCGTTTGTCGCTGAACACTTTTTGAAAAACCAGGACAAGACAAAAGACATGGAACTTTATCACCGTGCCAACGACTTTGTGGCTGTGATGTTTGCATCAATTACAAACTTCAGAGACTTCTATGTTGAGTTGGATGCCAATAATGAAGGAGTGGAGTGCCTGAGACTACTTAATGAAATCATCCATGATTTTGATGATGTAAGATTCTTCATGATTTTTGTTTCCAATTTATGTTGTTCCTATCAGGATATTGGTTTGCCATACAGAGCTATTTTTTTAGATTAAGGCAAGTTGGAGCCAGCTTTTTTAAGATTAAGGAGAGTCAGAGCCTTCAGGTCATATTTTTCCAGTTTTGGTTATTTACTTAAAAGAAATCTGTACCATAAACTAATCAATGGCTATATAGTTGCAGTAATAATAAAAACAACAAACAGTAAAAGTCCCAAGCTTATATACGTCCAAATAAAGGAGAAATTCTTAATTCCTATCAGCGGTCAGTTTGCAATCCATGGTGGCTGCCATATTGATACCGATGTATTTTTATTACGCTGTAACGGTACCCTGATTTTGAAACCAGCGAAATCCGTTACAAGCCTCGTCCTCGTGAACTTTGGTGACACGAAGCGAATACTACCAAAGTTCAGATTCAACATTCGTTCAAAAGAAAACATGACAATTTTTACCCATAAAACTACAGAAGAACATTAAAAAATGTATTTTAAGTAATATTATGATCAACAATGTCTTTTGAGAACGAAAAGTGTAAAAGCAGCACTAAAAACCAAAATTAAGCTGTGGGTTCGCGAATGCCACACAGCAACACACGCTCACTGAAGGTAGCCGAGGGTCTGTGTGAAAGGTTATACTACCGCTTATGGCAGAAAGGATTCGCAAGCAGCTATCATGGCGGCTTCCTTGAATCGCAGAAACGAAGGATTAAAAGTGCTTTTTCTTTGTTAGGAATATTCCGAAATTTATACAGACCATCTGGTATGTTTAATTTAGGGGTACGGTATATAACTATATTAGCCATTGATTAGTTTATGGTACAGATTTCCTTTAAATAATACAGTTTATTTCTGCAAAGTAATACATTGATCTTGCCGCTGGTCACATTTACATTTCTACATGTATTGCAGTTACCGAGTTATGACAAACAAAATAAGTCAAAACTTTCCCCCTTCCCAGTGATAATCATGCACATGGGGAAAAATTAAAGTTTGGGTATTTTTGGAACAAGTGTGTGCTAATAGAGGTTGTATCAAAATGTTTGTTCACCATCCATTTTTATTTTTTCTGAAAAAACCCTACCTATGTTATATTTTACACTTTTCATTTCAAAGTCTGGACATTTCAAGTAAATCCAACATTTGGTTTAGAAGAGGCAGCTATTTCAAAAGCACCTAAAATAATCGGAGAACTGGTGGAGAACAATCATCTTGATAAGGCCTGTAAACCATGCAAATGGGGAAATTGAAAGCAATCTGATAAAGTCAACATTTTTGAAATTTTACAATAAGTAGCTGACTTTGTCCCTACTTGTGAGCAGGGCAGTTGCATTTGGAAAAAATAAGCATATAGATAAAAGCAGAGGATGCTGTGATGGTATCTACACTTTCATCAGGAGGTGTTTGTGTTGTTTATGAAATACATTATATATTCTGATATGTGACACGATCAAGGGAAATGAGTCGGATGTCGCTAATATTGAATTTGAGATATTGGCAAAGAAAGTATTAAAATTCTTTTGTTTTATATTGTTTCAGCGATTGATAAATTGGCGTAGTAACTTCAGAAAGAAAAGATGTATCAACATGGGGTTTTCAGTTTCTGAAAGCTCTAAATGTCCTCTTTAGAAACATGTGTAAAACTCATTTTCGACCAGGGCCGACATGTGACTCATTCCCCTTGATCATGTCACATATAGGAATGAGTTATTTGGGTTAACTGATCAATTTGTGAAGTAGACAGGTGAATAGCAAGTATAGTGACTTTAGTTTAGGTGATAGAAAATACTCTTTATGCAACATGTTACATTAATATTACCTAAGTTCTTGATCTTATAATCCTCCTGGGTTTTACATAGCCACAGAATTGATTTTAAATTGAGTCACCCATTCAGGTAACCCTATTTGAAATTACACACTCTGTGTGAAAGATTAAGGCCATGTCTTCTAGGAGGTGTATGGATTTCAACTGGGATAGCCCAAAGCTATTTCACAAATGAAAAATGTAATAACCGTTTTCAGCATTGCTTTCTCCCTCTCACAATTAAGCCGTTATTCTTCTCATATTTTGACTTACAGATACTTGGTGAAGAGTATTTTAAACAAATAGAAAAGATCAAAACTATTGGCAGTACCTACATGGCTGCATCTGGCCTAACAGATGAGACGTTTGATCAAGAAAATAACACTCACATAGAAGCTTTGGCTGATTTTGCATTTAGAATGATGGAACAGCTACAACATGTCAACGAACATTCTTTTAATAGTTTTAAAATGAAAATAGGTAAGTCATGATGCAATGTGATCCAGTCGGTAAAATTGAGTTATTATCATCTTGCCCAGTAACCAGCAGTGGCGGAACGATTTACAAAGTCGTTGGCCAGTCAGTGGTGGATGTAGAAAATATAGATAATGGCCATGAACATCGCGTCACACTTGCATGATGGAGAGTGGTGTTTGATAAGGTACTCTTGTAATCGTTTTATCCAAGTACTTCTGTGAAGTTATTGTAACTTCTTTATCAAAATATATCCTTCTTGGATGCTGTGTTATTAAATTTTGCATACATGTTTAAATTACATTGCCATCACTGTTTGTTTGTCTACACTTGTCTCATCTGTCTTCGTCTAGCTTGAAAGTCTTGTTTTACTCATCTGTAACATGTTCTTTTGTCTCTTTATCTCTATAATAGTAACTATGTAATAGGGGTCATATACATTCAAACTTTGCTCTCTTTGACATCCACAGCACATTATCTTGTAATTTGTGTTTTTTGATCTTGGTGAAATAAAATGAAACTGACACTGTATAATTTGTTTCTTTCAGGTCTTAATGTGGGTCCTGTCGTAAGCGGGGTAATTGGTGCACGCAAACCACAATACGACATCTGGGGTAACACAGTTAATGTCTCAAGTCGCATGGATAGCACAGGAATTCCAGAACGTATTCAAGTCACACAAGAAATGGTCAATATTCTTCAACCAAAAGGTTATGTGTTTGAACAGCGTGGGTTGGTTAAAGTCAAAGGTAAAGGAGAAATGTTAACATACTTCCTGGATAGCTCACCAAATCCAAATGCAAGAAGGAAGTAGATATCAGCTAGACAGTCTTCTCATATGAGAGCTAAAAAGTTGGCTTTCCAGATCAAATGAGCAGAAGGTTTTTTGTATTAATATCAGGAATTTTCATATCAAACTTAATTTGATAAAGTTTGAACAAGTGATTTATGTGTAATATTTGTCCATAGTCAACAGCTGAGGAGTACATTTTCAAGTAAGACACAGTGAGATCATAATATGAAAGGGTACCCTTTGATACAAAGGAACAAGTGCTTTGGTCATCACTGCCCTGAAATAAAATATTATAATTTAAATTTAAATTTGTAAAGGATAAAAGTAAGTCAATATTAATGTAATTTACAGTCAGCATGGCAGTAGAATATGGGAACATATGTATGATACCCCCATGTTATAAACAGATCACTTACTTTGTCAGTCTGTTTGTGAATACTCTCAATCATCTGGGAATCTCGTCTTCGCCGCTCAGATAGATCACACAACCTCGCAGTTCAGAGTCATGAGTGGTCTTCATTCCATCTACAGCCCACATTCCAGGAGTTATGAAACGGACCAGCTTCAAAAAGGAGGTTAACTGCTATCTAGGCGCCAACCCATCAGCTTTATCATAACGATAACAGCTGTTAATGCCTTGATATGTTTTGACATAAAAAAAAATCGTAAACGAGAGATTCGATTCAATCTAGTCAACCAGATTTGCCACATACCTTGGGGCAACCAATGTTGCAGTCAGTACCACTGACCTTCCGCTGGGTTGTGATGTTAAACACCTTGATTCCATGTAACTTCCACATCCTGGGACAGAACAATCAGAACTTCACCTCGCCAAATGACATCACAAGGTAACGTCATACACCAAGCGGAAGTTAGCGGGAATCGAGATGTTTAACATCACAAGCCAGCTGAAGACCAGTTGGTTGGTCCAAGGTGAAAAATCTGGTAGATAAGATTGAATTTAACCCTAACCGAACCCATGGTTTTTTGCTATCAGAAGGGAAAGAACAAATGAAAAAGGAGAGAAGATGAACAAAGAAGTCATTTGGCACCCTCAGGATTCGACTCTACAACCCCTCGCATGCCACGCACAAGATCACCGGCCGGTACCCACAGGGGTTTGCTGGCCCGGCCAGCAACTCCTGGGTATATATGACTTAGGCTGATTGCGTCATGGGATCATGTGGAATCCAAAAGCTCATAAACGGTGCTTTTCAAAGTGTGCTTTAGTGAGTTTCAGTTCGGTTAGGGTTAATCTATCTCTCGTCAACTTTATCAGTGCAGTTAGCTCAATTGTTAAGGCTACAAGTTTGAGTCCCTGCAGTATCATATCTGCTATTGTGCATGTATATAGGGCTGTCACTGATAATGCTAAATGGTGTATACGGTGTATCTTGGCCAGCCTGAAATAGATCTTTCTATAAAGCGCAATGATGGTATGTAATTGCCCTATATAAATTCATGACATTTTTGTTGTCAAATATGCATTAAAACATGTCACCCTTATGCATTACATATTAAAGTTATATGCACTCTAAATGTAATAACTTTCCATCAAACAGAATGAGGCTGTTTATTTGTCCTTGTTAGGCCAAGGCTGCAACCATGTTACAAAAAGGTGAAGAAAAGCCTGGAGGGCCACTCATGTATAAAAGTTCTAAGCATCTGTGTGAATTTACTTTCAAAAATGACCCAATGCAAGGATGTCAAACTAACCCTAAATGAGGATTTTACCAACATCTTAAGCAAGGAATTGGTTTGAAAATTGCCCCTAAACAAGGATAGATATTATGAAAACACCCTAAGCAAAGAATTGGTTTGAAATTTGTCCCTTAACAAAGATAGACATTGCGTGTGTCAATATGAGTGTCATTCAGAATTTTTTTTAATCTGGTTTGTAAATTCGTGCCAAATAACTTGATAAATCTGTCACCACTAATGGCTGGTAATTAGGTCATTTAAAAAAACTACCCTAAACGAGGATCATCCTTAAAAAACACCCTTTCTTCCAGTAAAATGAGTGTTTTGAGACCCTTATCGCGGATCCGCACGGATCCCTGTTTTGCTTTTCAGTACTACCTGAAATCTGCGGTTTCTTTCATGCAGATGCTTACAACTTTTATACATGAGGTAGTGTATGATCAACTTCTTCAAGGGTATTTGGATTAGCTAAACTGATTAAGGAGTTTTTAGTGAACCAAAATGATGTATATTTTTGTTCTCTCTTTCAAATATGTGAAGGTGACCTGATATATTTGGAAAAATGGAATTAATTAAAATTTACATATAGCATAATATATTGTCACTTTCAAGCATTCATGCAAAAGAACATGTAAATGTTTCTTGTAAACGTGACTAAGGCCAATAAAAAAAAATTGTTTGCTTGCCCTCAAATGAATTTCAAAAATTGGGTCGGTCGGTCAGGATTTCTTTTTTTTTTCTTTTCTTTTTTTTTTTTTTTAATTACTAGCAAACTCTACTGTTTGTATTAATTAAGGCTCAAAATATGAAAAATCAGACAATTTTGGTGTCAAATGAATCAACTAACATTACAAAACAACTAAAATACATTTGTTTTTACATATTTAGAATGCAAAAATTTGAAAAGAAAAAAAACCCTTTTTTAGGAATTTCCAAAAATAGGGTCGGTATTCTTTTGTACAGTAAATAGAAAAAAACAACTTTTTTCTGATTTCCAAAATTAGGGTCGGTCGGTTGAGGGCAAGCAAACATCTTTTTTTTTTGGCCTAATTCCTGTTGGAATTACTGACATTTATACAGCGTGATACTGGCAGACTACAATGTTTTTATTTATGATAATCATGTAATAGATAGATATCAAATGAAAGATTCTATTTTTGTCATTAACACATGGAATTGAAAATTGTTGTATTTCCGAAAATATCATCAAAAAACTGCCAAATTAGTTTTGACTACTTTCAATATGTTAATGAGAAAAGTAAAATCTTTCATTTGATATCAAAATCTGCATTTTGATTGGGTAAAGTGGTGGAAGAAGCTGTCAATTATTGGGTCACCCATGTTAAAACAAAAATGTACTCCACACAAGTTATTCAACTTATTTGTCATGTTGAATGTTTCATAACTTGGTGCTGGAGTTGGCTGGAAACACTGACTTGGATCACTATTACACAATTCTACAAGATTTTGGAAGTTACTGACATGGTTCAGCTTATAATCTGTATACCTTTCACGAGTCAGTAATTTAGATATTGTTTTTTATTGTATCTCTAAATGTAATGGTCAGAAGTATATAAAAGTATACATTTTCAGAAAGGAATTGATGCAAGGAATCCAACTAGCAGAACAGATTCCTGCAAAAATTAACAGTGTTTTATAAAATCTCAAAATTTGATTTTACTTTACTGACTCGAGGAAGGTATACCGACAATAAAAGGAAAACTATATTACTTTGAAAGAATCAGTAACAGAATATTGAAAATTGAAGCAAAGCTTGTGGAGTTTCCTGAATTCAGTTTTGTTTTCACATGAGCATTGCTATATAATTATAATACACACAAAAGTATGTTGATGAATATAATATGATAGGTACTATTGTTGTCATAACTTACGAAGTATATTTTAGTATGAGTTGGGAACAAAGTTAGTCATTTTCAAATGAATATTTAGTATTTTTTTATAATATATACAAACAAAAAATGGTCAAAGAGAATATTTTGGAATGAGAAATGTTGTTCATTGTATAACTTTGTTAAGCAAAATGTATGTGTATAAATACCATGTAATATATTGTACAGAAATTCTATGTGCAAGCATGTATACTCACATCAATGGAGCAAAGTTCACATAGTTGACTCATTCTTATTTTATAAATTAACATTGTACCATTCCCAGGATGAAAAGTTTTCTATTGCTTAAAAGTAAATGCTCCATTGTACAACACTCCCAGGAGATGAGTTTATACAAGTGTAATTATTGTACAAAATATGTATAAAGCAGAGCTTTCTATCGGTTGATTTGTGTAAAAATACTTTATATTAGTACAAACTGTAAAGAGCAAAATGATAACCAATATACACAGTAGACAGTAGAATTGGGCTATTCCATTTAAAATCCACACTGCCTCTGTGGAAGATTTTACTTAAGTCTTCCACAGAGGGCGTATGAGTTTTAAATAGAATAGACAGTTGGATAACTTCCATTTGAAATACTCACTCCAGTTGTGGAAGATATTGGTAAAGCCATAATACAGGGGGAGTATGAGTTTGAAAATGATTACCTCTGACCAATTACAATTGAAAAACATACTCCCCCTGTGGAAGATATTTCCAAAATCTTCCACAGGGGTAGTGTGGATTTCAACTGGAATAGCCCATTGTGGTTTGAACAATGAAGTATTGTGTGCTGCTTTGGTTAGTTGTTTCATATCTTATGTTAATATTAGAATTTCTGAAATAGGCCTACATGTGAGGTTTGAATGTTTATGAGTTAAAATGGTAAGAATATTTTTGAATGGAATAGTCCATATTTTACCAAATTAAAATATTCTTTTCTTTGTACTCATCAAATAATTCAATATTTGTTTTTATATAACTCATCTTTTTGTTCCAGTCACTTTCATAATTCACCAGGACAATAAAATCAAATCAAAATATCTGTTGTATGTGCTTGCTTTAGAAGCAACACCTATATATTACCAATAAATTATTGGCGAGTCCAGGTTGTCACAGTATGCAAAAGTTTGTTCTAGGTGCATGTTTGTTAGCTGTGCATATGTGACACAATCAAGGGAAATGAGTCGGATGTCGCTTTTATTGATTTTGAGATATTGGCGAAGAAAGTGTTTTTCTTGTCTTCGGGGATTGATAAATTGATGTACCTTTGCAACGAAAAGTCGTATCAACATGGGGTTTTCAGTTTCTGAAAGCTCTAAATGTCCTCTTTAGAAATATATGTAAAACTTATTTTGGACCAGGGTCGACATGTGACTCATTCCCCTGGATCTTGTCACATATGGTCTCCTTCTCACCATGATGTGTTTGTGCATGGTATGCATGAATGCAAGTATTGAGGACTATTAGGATTGTGACATGCAAATGGAAAATAAAAAAATGCACCCATACAGAGTGCAATAGTTTTATACAGCTAAATAGCAAAAATGATTGATATTAATTGGCCAATGAAATAACATGAATCATTGTATGAGTTATATAAAAGTTATTGTAGCAATGTATTATAAGGCAATCTTTTTCAAAGTTTCCCTCTTATTTTCCCTGCCCGTGAATGGTGTGCCAATTTACATACCAGTAGACCAGGGATAGTATTCTTGGGTCCGGGTTGGGTGTCACTTTCCATGCATGTTCGTGAAATGGTACCAAAAGCACTGGTGTATCCAGGCCTGTTCGGGAGTGCGCGCCCTGGGTGCTTATGCAAAAACATGCTAACTCAGCTTATTTTGTGCTATAAGGAGGCACTCCACCCGGGGGGTTCCTCAGTAGCTCCTAGGCCTGTGTACATCCCTGAAAAGCAGCTCTAAGCCAGATGCTGATACAGAAATCGGCCCCTAAGACAGCAATTTGCTGCCCCCTAAGACACACCCAGGGCATGTGCCCCCTTACCTCCACTAGCTACGCCACTGTGCATCGGCAAGGATATCCTCAAAATAGGCTGATTTTGTATGTTTTAGGCATGGACCCCTGGGTGCGCGTGCACCCTTTGCATTGCCTCAATGTCATGTCTTTGTCTTGCACATGCGTTATGGGAACCTGCCTGAAATCAAGGATTCCCTTCCCAAACCTATTAGAATTTCACTGTTCTATTGTTGAAGTATTTAGGACATGTCTTAATTTGGGATGCTATTGATGAGACACAAATATGTACAACCACTTCTGTGCAATATCACCATATATTATATAGTTTGTTTGGCTTGTAATTGGCAAAAAAATGAGACTCATAACATGGAGTATTGATATTATATAGAATGACATGCATGCATTTAAGTGCAGCACCTAATTGTGTGTTGCATAATACGTGATTGGCAGGTGCAAGATGTGAATTTATATGAGTGTAAAGCAGTATGCCGTCTCTGAGTATTAGACGTACAATATTGTATGTAACATATCTACATTATTTAATCTATTGCCATTCTATTTCCAGTAATGTTTAAGTTCTAACGAATGTTTGATGATGTAAAATCGATAATATGTTACTTATAATATCTGGTAGAAAATTATATATTATCGATTTTACGTCAGCAAACATTCGTTAGAACTTAAACATTACTGGAAATAGAATGGCAATAGATTAAATAACGTAGATATGTTACATACAATATTGTATGTCTAATAAAAAAGTCTGCATACTGCTTAATTTGGGCCCTCAATCTCATTGACATGTGCAGTAACAAAAAACGAATAATATTTGCCAATTGTAAGACGAGCAATGTTTAAATGTATTGCATTGTAATTATAATGCATTTCATAGCATGCCTTTTTAATTTATCAGATTCATTTTGTGTATACTAGATAAATATTCATAATATGTAAAATTGTTTGTAAATTTAGTTTTATACAATAAATGTTATACATGGCATACTTTTGATATACTTTTATACTTGCACATAGAGAATGGTTTTGTTTTAGTTTGCAACATTTCATGCACAAAAATATTATGACATAATTATTTTGATTCCACAGAAAAACCGACCACGCGACCAGTCCCATGCATAAGATTAGATGGCATTTTTCTCAAAAATGATAGCGTATTGGTGACAAGTAAGATATGTATATTATAGGGGCAAGGACTACAACTACTGCACTGGAAATATTTATTTCAGCACAGACAACAGTTGTGGAGTTACAGTCAAAAATGAGGGAAAACCAATATTTGATCAATAAATCAATAACTACTTCCCTTGAATTGCTGAATTTTCAGTGCAGTAGTTGTAGTCCTTGCCCCTATAACATACACATCTTACTTGTCACCAATATGTATAACTTTTGAGAAAAATGTAAAAATAGGCACAAAATTGGCCAGGGGTGTAGTACCCCCTTAATCTTCTACACAGGGGTACATATTTCAAATGGGGTTACCTGAATGGGTGACTTCATTTGAAATTTACACCCTCTGTGTGGAAGAATTTAATCTTAAAAGGTCATGTCTCCCATAGGGGATGTGTGGATTTCAACTGGAATAGTCCATTGTCCACACTTTTCCCCATCAAATTGGAGATTTTAGTATCAGTATTAAATCCATATTTTTTTCAGTGACCCTGTGAAATTTTTAGGATGGAAAGATGTGTTTTGTTTGGATCAACGTCGTAAGCCATAATGTGTTTAATGTGGGGAACCCATTTGTCACAAGGGATTGGAATATCAATGAGTAATATGAATGAATGGAAAATTGGAGGAAACATTTTTGGGCCCTATATATTGCTAGCCTCCTGTGTTGGTTATTTTTGGCTTATTTTGCTTCTCCGACATAGGCAGCTGCATAATTTGGATCCAGTGGTAATGTCAAGGAGCATTCCCACACTCCAGTTTTGTGTTTCTTTTCCCTCTAGTCAGAACAAAAAAATTATAGAAACATCCTCTAAATTTTAGGACATTTTTCTGATTTTTTCCCCCAACTTTCACTTCCCTAATGTCCCCCGAAAAAGTCGAGCACAAATTCAATTTGACTGACTATTTATATCAGCAGAAGATTCAATTTGATTGTGACTAAGCAATAGTTTGATAGCAACTGGAGGTTGTAATTGAATGCTACGTATTTTGCACTGGGTAGCAAATATCAAAGTATCAAATTGGGATGTTATACGATGTTATACAGAGTCATAGTTTGAGGAATTTCTTACACTTGCAGTAAAGGCAAACTAACACTTTATATTTTAATTAGCTCTTCAAAACGTTAATGATTAAAGTATGTACATTGTACAGTGAAAATATAGGGAGTGCAAGATAATCTGTTAATTTGTACAAAAAAAACATTTTTCATTACCAATAATTGTACTTATTTTTAGTTTTCATTTCAAATATTAATCATATCAAAAATATTTTGACATATTTTGCCAAATTTGTATATAATGAAGTTCAACATGAGTGTAATTTGTTTATTTAGATGCAAGTATTTATATTACTACAATAGTATGTTACAAGCTATACAAAGAACAAACAATGTGTTTTAATTTTTATTAATTTTGATTCTGAACTTGAAGCCATATGTGTCTTTTGGATATTCTTAAACTTATCCCTGTTTTTAAAGTCTTTGAGTTTGCAAGTTGTAAGCAGGATATAAAGTTAAGGTTGGTCTTAGACCTGGACATTTTTTAGGCATCATTGTGTGATAAATTGTTGGTCTAAAGTACATAGAAGTATACATATTTATAATGGTAAAGACTTGATGAAACAATTCTTCAAAAACTATTTTTTTCATTCATTTTTAAAAACTAGATATAAATATCTAGGAAACAATTTTTTTTTTTTTAAATTTTTGTCAACTTCACCATCGTCGTCGTCGTGGTCCTATGGGTCATGACTGACCCTTTGTGACCCTGTTGATGATGGTATTCCAGCAGCTTCTGTCTTGAGCCAGACGTTGGGCTGCAACGAGAGAAAGGCCTGTTAATTGTTTAATTCCATCAGTTGATAATTGGTTGAAATTATGATTTTTGTGCAAGATTTAGCATTTTCAATCATTTTGGTGTAAATTTCTCAAAGTTGGTCGAAATAATTTACTAGATACTTATATCTAGTTTTTAAAAATTAAAAAAAAATTGTTACTGAAGAATTTTTTTTTTTAATTTCCTCCAAAACTGAGCATTTTTGCCCAAATTTGACCTCACAGATGGATTTGTTAAGTGCTTGCCATTATAAATATTATACTTTTATACTTCAGACCAACAATATAACAACTATGCCAAAAACTTTCAATAATTTTAGGGTGAAGACCAATCTTAAAGGGGCATATTATGATCATCCCCATCTCTTAATCAAAAAAAAAGTGAGATTCTATTACCATCAGAAACCTAGGACTACATTATAGTGTTTCTATGTTGAAACAAATTCATCGGGTTTGGTAATGAACGAATTAAGAGAGTTTTTCTTTTGTCAAAACCAGTTTGAAGAAAACTTACTAGTTTTTCTTGCTGACAGTTTCGTCAGTGAGCCACTGACTTTATCAAAGCTTGGTGTTGTTGTGATGATCCAACAGTTGATGACTGGCGGGAAGTTATGTCACTTCCGGTAGCGATGGAAAGCAAGGTGGATTAAGGAATCAATCCAGATCAGAAAGAGAGGGCGAGGAGTAATGAACAGAGACGAGGCGGTCTACAACCTAAGTCACGTGTATGATCCTCTTCTGAAAACTGCTAGCAAGACTAACATCGCTACCGAAGTGACATAACTTCCCGCCAGTCATCAGCTGTTGGATCATCACAACAACACCAAGCTTTGATAAAGTCAGTGGCTCACTGACAAAACTGTCAGCAAGAAAAACTAGTAAGTTTTCTTCAAACTGGTTTTGACAAAAGAAAAACTCTCTTAAGTGTTTCTATGCTTTGGCATTTTAGAGGATTCAGTCATTTGATAATGATATCGTCCAATTTGTATTTTATATCTGTTGACAGACAGAAATTACAACAAGGTGGTCTGTACTGCAATAAATGCAATTGTTTGTAGTTCAATGTCCGAATCAACTGATATTTTGGATATAAGCTTTTTGTGTGGATATCTATTGAAACCAAACCCTAACATTAGAATGCTAGCATTATGAAATGTACCTTTAGTCCCAATAAATGCAATTATTTGCAGCTCAATGTCCGAATCAACTGATATTTTGGATATAAGCTTTTTGTGTGGATATCTATTGAAACCAAACCCTAACATTAGAATGCTAGCATTATGAAATGTACCTTTAGTCCCCCTACATTTTGGATGAAAAAAGTGAGATGATTTCAATTCATTCAAGATGGCAGCTTTTTCCTATGTTGGCATAGTATGATGCAGCATGTAAAAGTTTGGAACATCCCATTGAAAAATGCCACAAAAGTGACAAGAGGTATCATTAAAACTTACAATATTGTTATGTGCAGTCAAATTTGAGCTGAAATCCATCTTTCTTTCTTTTTTTTAAATTTAGATATGTTAGATGCAATTATTGAGAGGAATGTCAAAATATAATTATAACATACCAATCCCAGCAAAAAGTCGGGTTATATAAAGGAATAAACGTTTTAATAACATTAAAAACTTAACATCAAACATTCTAACATAATGTTATTAGCTGTTATTACTGCTTACTTGCTGAGGTGGGTTTCTTTCCTGAATCACAATGGCTCTCCATAGGTTTCTTAATGCTATTAGGTGTAGACAAAATATTTATCAATAATGTTTGCCAAAAATATTAGGAATAACATTTTGACAACGTCATATAAAACATTTTAAAAATGTTTTCATGATCTCCATATAACTCAACATGTTAAATGTTATTAAAACTTTTTGACCTTAACCAAAACTTGTTTATAGCATGTTCATAACCAGTCCTGTAGTCACTATTTATAAATAGCAATATATAAATTCTTGATAGAGAGCAATGGAGGTTGCCATTATGGCTGGGCGCCAGTATGTCTGGAGAGTTGACCTCTAGCACAGTGGGTGGTCTTGCTGTACTTTTCAATGGTATGGCAGTTGACTTCAGCAACTTGTCGCTCAAAATGTGATGTGTTTTACCGAATAAAAACCATTATAAAATGAATGGCGCTTGGTAAATTTTTAAACGCTTTTGGTAACTTTTCTCTAAAATCAGTTTCTCATAACATATGTGAGTTACAGGATCCCCCAATCTTCAGATTTTTGGCACATGTCATTTTTGTGAAAATTCATGAATACCGACATCTTGTTTTCCTATTCATTTGTATGGAGTGAATGCTTATCTAGATATGCTCTTTGCTGATATGATGTTGTGTAATGGCTGCGCCCATGTACCCTATGGTGATTTATAAATAGCTATTTATAAATAGTGAATAGGACTGATAACATTTTAACATCTTTTTTGTGTTTGTTGGAATGGCACACCAAGGAATGTCTTATGGCAAAATGATGATTGCTTTTTATCCTCTAGATATATTGTTGAACCTGTGTGCCATATAGTTCATTAGCATATTTTGACATGCATGGTCGTTTACCACCTATGCGTGACAGTCACTTTAATGTAGGGTGCCCTCAATTTAAGGCTTACCGATTTTATGGAAGGTGTATCTATCGAGTATCCCCAAGATTTATCAGGACTTATTTTTATGAATGAACTTGTGGTGCCATGAGTGTGTAGTAAGTATGAAATCTACGAATGTAGTTTTACATGTTATTGTACGTAGATTGTAGATAGGTATGTAATATAAGTATGCCTTAAATGGAGGGCGCCCTAGATAAAAGTGATTGTAATAAACTGCCTTGCATGCCATTATTTGCACTGGAACCCATTGATGTATTTTTAATTATGTTAGCTGAGGTAAACATATTGGGTACAGTTTTGTTATTATGAATATTACAGTGTAATATTATGGAGGATAAATTAATAAAAAGTATTGGAATATGACAGATCATATAACAATCTGATTTATTTGTATTGCTTGTGATGTTAGTGGTAAACACCCCTAAAACAGGTAGCAGTTAGTATGTATAGACCAATCCATTTTCACGCATTCCTACACCTCAATGGCAGCCATAGCTGGGTCCCCCCTTAGGTCTATCCCACCTAAAATGTGAAATGATGTGGTCTTGGCGGGGATATTAAGCTGCATTCCATCACCCGTGTTATACATGTAGACAAAAGAATGATGAAAGTTTACAACACAATACAATTCAACATCGATTTTTAAGCAGATTTAATCCACCCACTTGGGCAGTCACAACACCAGCTTGATGCAGACGGGACCCAGTAATGGCCGACTGAATTCTGACCATCACTTGGCTTGTTGGATTCGCCTATACCTGATGTTGAATAAATCTTCATTGTACCTTAACTCATAATTATGACTTGTGTTACATACTGCTCCCAGGCAACTCAGATCACCAGAGTGACCAAGGTTTGTGTATAGTCCTGTCAAATATTCAGTCTAATATTATAGGATATAATAACTGCACAGTAGTTTGGAGAACATTGTCAAAAATCTAAATATTTTTTTCCTTTGGAACTGATAATATTGTGCCCCTCAGGATAATCCACTCACAGTATAATTAGGCAGGTCCATCCCATTAAAAAACTACTGTTTTTTCCTACCAGAACCAAACTTGGCACATATGTTACTTGGGTTAATAGAATCAAAATCAGCCTAGGGCCACCTCCATTTTTCCTTAAATTCAACATGGCACCCAAAATCCCCAAGTGTACAAAAAATATGATAAAAACATGTTTTGGCATCTTTATGAGGAGCAAATGCCTCAATTTTCGCTTAAAATGTATCCAAATGTAAGAAAAATACACAAACTTATTAATTTCAGTCAATTTTTTATCACTCGACCTTGAAATATTCAAAACGGCTGACATTTACACTGTACAGGTTAAACATCATTAAAAAATAATTATGTGTTGGCATCTTTATATGACGCAAATGGCATCATTGTCACCTAAAATGTATGAACAAAATATACAAACTGATTAATTCTAGTCAATATCTCATCACTTGACCTTGAAATATTCAAAATGGCTGCTTTTGCACTGTATTGGATAGAAATTATTAAAAAACACACTTTGGCATGCAAATGGCACCATGTTCAGCTAAAATTATAAGCAAAATATACAATATGATTAATGTCAGTCAATATCTCATCATTTGACCTTGAAAAATTCAAAATGGCTTCCATTTGTACTGTACATGATAAAAATCATTAAAAACACGTTTTGACATCTTTATATGACGCAAATGGCATCATTTTAGCCTAAAATATATGAGCAAAATATATAAACTGATTAATTTCAGTCAATTTCACATCACTGTACAGGTAAAAAACACGTTTTGGCATCTTAATGTGATGCAGAGGGCACCATGTTCAGCTAAAATTATAAGCAAAATATACAATCTGATTAATGTCAGTCAATATCTCATCATTTGACCTTGAAAAATTCAAAATGGCTTCCATTTGTACTGTACATGATAAAAATCATTAAAAACATGTTTTGACATCTTTATATGACGCAAATGGCATCATTTTAGCCTAAAATATATAAGCAAAATATATAAACTGATTAATTTCAGTCAATTTCTCATCACTGTACAGGTAAAAAAAACACGTTTTGACATCTTAATGTGATGCAGAGGGCACCATGTTCAGCTAAAATTATAAGCAAAATATGCAATCTGATTAATGTCAGTCAATGTCTCATCACTTGACCTTGAAATATTCAAAATGGCTTCAATTTGTACTGTACAGGATGAAAATCAATAAAAAACATCTTTATGTGACGGAAATGGCACCATTTTCGACCTTAAATGTATAAGCAAAATATATAAACTGATCATTTTCAGCCAATGTCTCATCATTTGACCTTGAAATATTGAAAATGGCTGCCATACCATGCAGACAGTCTTAGTCTGAAATGACTGCCATTTTGAATCACTTCAGGTCACTCCCGTTGTTATTTTATTTTTTCCATACAAATGCCTGTGTAACTGTACAATAAGAAATACAAACATGCCATGCCATTTATTAATGAAGACAAATGGAAGCCATTCTGAATGTTCTATATACGTCAGGTGATGAGGCATTAACTGAAATTAATCATTTGTATATTTTGTTTATACATTTTAGGCGAAAATGGTGGCATTTGCTTCACATAAAAATGTCAAAATATGTTTTTTAATGATTGTTAACCTGTAGAGTGCAAATGGAAGATATTTTGAACATTTCAAGGGCAAGTGATGAGACATTGACTGAAATTAATCAGTTTGTATATTTTGCCTACATTTTAGGTGAACGTTGCCCTTTGCATCACATACAGATGTCAATACATGGGTTTTTTTTAAATTGATTTTTAACCTGTGCAGTGGTGAGTTATTGACTGAAATTAATCAGTTTGTATATTTTGCTTATCAACAGGTAAAAAATGGTGCCATTTCCGTCACATAAAAATGTCAAAACATGTTTTTTAAATGAATTTTTAACCGGTACAGTGTAATATTATTGAGGATAAATTAATAAAAAGTATTGGAATATGACAGATCATATAACAATCTGATGCATTGCTTGTGATGTTAGTGGTAAACACCCCTAAAACAGGTAGCAGTTAGTATGTATAGACCAATCCATTTTCACGCATTCCTACACGTCAATGGCAGCCATATCTGGGTCCCCCTTAGGTATATCCCACCTAAAATGTGAAATGATGTGGTCTTGGCGGGGATATTAAGCTGCATTCCATCACCCGTGTTATACACATAGACAAAAGAATGATGAAAGTTTACAACACAATACAATTCAACATCGATTTTTAAGCAGATTTAATCCACCCACTTTGATGCAGACGGGACCCAGTAATGGCCGACTGAATTCTGACCATCACTTGGCTTGTTGGATTCGTCTATACCTGATGTTGAATCAATCTCCATTGTACCTTAACTCATAATAATTATGACTATGTGTTACATACTGCTCCCAGGCAACTCAGATCACCAGAGTGACCAAGGTTTGTGTATAGTCCTGTCAAATATTCAGTCTAATATTATAGGATATAATAACTGCACATTAGTTTGGAGGACAATGTCAAAAATCTAAATATTTGTTTCCTTTGGAACTGATAATATTGTGCTCCTCAGGATAATCCACTCACGGTATAATTAGGCAGGTCCATCCCATGAATTAATTAATATTGGGTTAATAGAATCAAAATCAGTCCTAGGGCCACCTCCATTTTTTCCTTAAATCCAAGATGGTGCCCAAAATCCCTTAGTATACAAAATATCATTATAAAAACATGTTTATGCATCTTTATGAGAGCAAATGCTTCAATTTTTGCACAAAATGTATCCAAATGTAAGAAAAATACACAAACGTATTAATTTCAGTCAATTTTTTATCACTTGACCTTGAAATATTCAAAATTGCTGACATTTACACTGTACAGGTTAAATATCATTAAAAAATAATTATGTGTTGGCATCTTTATATGACGCAAATGGCATCATTGTCACCTAAAATGTATGAACAAAATATACAAATTGGTTAATTCTAGTCAATATCTCATCACTTGACCTTGAAATATTCAAAATGGCTGCTTTTGCACTGTATTGGATAGAAATTATTAAAAAACACGCGTTGGCATCTTTATGTGATGCAAATGGCACCATGTTCAGCTAAAATTATAAGCAAAATATACAATATGATTAATGTCAGTCAATATCTCATCATTTGACCTTGAAAAATTCAAAATGGCTTCCATTTGTACTGTACATGATAAAAATCATTAAAAACATGTTTTGACATCTTTATATGACGCAAATGGCATCATTTTAGCCTAAAATATATAAGCAAAATATATAAACTGATTAATTTCAGTCAATATCTCATCACTGTACAGGTCAAAAAACACGTTTTGGCATCTTAATGTGATGCAGAGGGCACCATGTTCAGCTAAAATGTATAAGCAAATATACAATCTGATTAATGTCAGTCAATGTCTCATCACTTGACCTTGAAATATTCTAAATGGCTTCAATTTGTACTGTACAGGTTAAAAATCATTAAAAAAACATCTTTATGTGACGGAAATGGCACCATTTTCGACCTTAAATGTATAAGCAAAATATACAAACTGATTATTTTCAGCCAATGTCTCATCACTTGACCTTGAAATATTAAAAATGGCTGCCATACCAGGCAGACAGTCTTAGTCTGAAATGACTGCCATTTTGAATCACTTCAGGTCACTCCCGTTGTTATTTTATTTTTTTCATACAAATGCTACCTGTGTAACTACCGTATACAATAAGAAGTACAAACATGCCATTTATCAATGAAGACAAATGGAAGCCATTCTGAATGTTCTATATACGTCAGGTGATGAGGCATTAACTGAAATTAATCAATTTGTATATTTTGTTTATACATTTTAGGCGAAAATGGTGGCATTTGCTTCACATAAAAATGTCAAAATATGTTTTTTAATGATTGTTAACCTGTAGAGTGCAAATGGAAGATATTTTGAATACTTAGTATTTCAAGGTCAAGTGATGAGACATTGACTGGAATTAATCAGTTTGTATATTTTGCCTACATTTTAGGCGAATGTTGCCCTTTGCGTCACATACAGATGTCAATACATGGTTTTTTTAAATTGATTTTTAACCTGTGCAGTGGTGAGTTATTGACTGAAATTAATTAGTTTCTATATTTTGCTTATCATGACAAGGTAAAAAATGGTGCCATTTCCGGCACATAAAGATGTCAAAACGTGTTTTTTAAATTATTTTTTAACCGGTACAAATGGAAGCCATTTTGAATATTATTTGAAAATAAAGTGAGCCGAAAATTCAATAGCATATAGCTTTATGACCAAATGTTTATGAGACAAACGCTTTTTTTTTTTGCCGTATATATTAAAATATATATAAAGTTGAATCGTGAAGCAAATAATAAGGTTGGTATGCAATGTGACAATCTAGACGTATACAAATACTTGTAATAATAAAATTGCAGAGACTACAAATAAATGAATAAAATGTAATAAAATGATGATTGACCTGGACAGATGATGAAAAAGGTTGAAAGAAAAATACAGCAAGTAGGGACCTAGTAAAAATAATGATAACCCCAGTGAAAATATTCGTTTGAGTAGAATTGTTTAGATAAACTGGTTATTTTTTGCTAGCCAAATCCAATAGTTTTCAGTAAAAAGTTACTCACGAATCTACTCCCCATTCCAGAAAAATACAGAACTAATTTTTTTTTTTTCAAAAAATATTATCCTGTTTTGCCAAATGAAACATAGCTGAATCCCAATCCTTTAGTTAGTCCAACTAGCAATAAAAGTATTATTTGGCCAATGTTTGGAAATAAGGCCCAAAAACATGCGTTTTTAGGGTGTTTTTCGTATGCTGTGACAATCAAGCCCAAAGACTTGTACTAAGACTAATTTCAGTTTATGCATTCTAATTTTTGGAAAAGACATGCTTCATTCTTATAACCAACCATTTAAAGCCATATTATAACATTTTCAAACAAAATAGATTAGCATTTATTTGCCATAAAATGTTAGCTTTTACTGTCAGATATATCCCCTTTTATTTTTGAGCCGAACAACTACGGCGAAGCAAAGAAAATTGGAATTTACTACCAGCGCACATGTCGCCAATACGTACCACTTCTTCGGTCATGTTGTGGTACGAACCTTTGTTGTGTACATCACCGTCCCGCACGCCGTGACGTACTGTGTGTTATGAACATCGTGTATGCGTTCGACTAATAATTCCATCGTAATAATAAAGCGCGGATTCCGGCGTTTTATTCAAAATCTCGGATTTTGACAAAACTACAGCACCTAGAGTTTTGATTTTTGCAGGGTATATTGGTTTCATAAAGTACAATTTAATCGTGTAAAAAAAGGAATTTTAAAAATTCAGTGAGGGCGTCTTCCTCAGCAAATGTTATAATATGGCTTTAATTAAAGTAACACCAAAAAGTGAAAATTAGAGCAAAACTTCGGCCACGGCCCTGCAAAGTGCTAACACTTCAAAGTGTTCATAGTTCTGGTCGCTAGGGTTCAACTCCCCGCACAGACATGGAATACTACGTAATATGTATCATGTTCGCTTCCATTCAGCGATCAATAACCTGAAAACCCATATGTAATCCAATTCAATGCACAAGCTCATACACCTGTGGTTCTTTGATGTTACTGCTTACAATAGAAACATTGATCAATAATGAACGTTGGTCAAAAGATGAGCTTACTGAAGTGAAAAATTATGTACATGCAGAATCATCATTTATGCATATTGCCTTGAAAATCATAAAAGGCGGTTACTTGATCAACTCAAATGATTTTATTAGCGTTATTTATACACCATATTTCAATATTTCTAAATGTTTTATATGTCTTTTGACCCAGAAATGTATGTATTTGATGCGAAATCGTGATGAAAAATAATATTTTACCAGTCAGATTCAGAAAGAGAAAATCTCATTACACTCGTTAATTACATCACAATCCAAACATAGATGTTCAAGTTCATAGAGAATGTTACAAACTGTTGTATGTTTTGCTATTTTGTTTTCTCTGTAGGGAATGTGTTTTATCGTTAAAATCGGATATGAAAAACTATCATAAATACAGCACAAACGGGCATCACTATTTGTGTGCATAATACAAATTTACGAATTATATAGAGGTGACATATGACACTTATAAAAGCTGTATCTTGAAAAGGAGATTACTCTGATGCTAGAATTTCGGCATGGAGACTCATGTGAAATGAAGAAAAATATTCCTGATTGATTTTATGTGTCTTTTGAGCTTTAAATGTTTCAAAATGCCAAAATCAACAAAATTCGAGTAATTATGATGTCATCAACATGACATTAATATTCATGAGGAATAATTATTGCTCCCTCAATTAAGAAATGATTAACAAATGGTTGTATTTCATCGCACGACCTTCTAGTAACTGTATCTAGAAATTTATGATAGTTACTTGTCAATTTTGCCGGAAACAAGCTTTTTCTATGGTTACTGACCAGCTCATTAGTGCGGTTCATCAGACATTGGGACATTCTTTACCGTGGGATTAATACCGCCCTCTGTTGATGACAGGGCTTCGAACTCTTATCAAGGCGATATAAGAATTGCCGGGCCGTGCGGCATATACTCAAGATTTTGAATGCTTAGACTTTTTTGTGACTCGATTGTCAGAAAACATGCCAAAAATGCATGTTTTTGGCTCTTTTGTTTTCAAGAAATTGGTAAAAAAAAGTGTACTTTTGCTTTTATCTCCAGTTAGGACTAACTAAAGGATTAGGATTGAGCTATGTTTCATTTAGCAAAACAAGATCATATTTTTTTAATTCCAAATAATTGGTTCTGTATTTTTCTGGAATAGGGAGTAAGCTATCGCCTGATGGCTTGACCACAGATGATCTGGTCCATCGCCCCGATATCTTCATGGCAGAAAATGCCATGGTAGGTTGAATCCACAGCCACGCATGGCCATTGTGTTCCCACCTGTTTAATAGTTTTTAAACGCATAATAGGCTGAAGGACATGCGACTAAGGCTAATGACATTAGCCTGTGACTGACCTCTGTACGGTCAGCGAGCATACATACGCCATTGTTATCTGCTTTTGGCTGCCTCTACGATAGTCTCCTACACAGCCAGTTTGTGTCAGTCGGTCTGACACTCGTCGATCCTGTATGTTCGTGATAGCCACATAGGCCTACAGTCTGGCCCGAGACTACCACCACGAGGGTCTACGCTGCGCTATTTAAAATCTGAATTTTGGTCACTTTTTCAGCTCAAGACGCACGCTAGTTTCTCAAGATGCTAGCTAACGACGATAATATCTGTTGAATATATATGTTCAAGTGCAAGGAACCAGATCTGGTTTCTTTATTCGAAATCATTTACGGGAGATATTCATCATTTTCTACACCGGTATCCAAAGATTTATTGTCTGAATATCAATCGTGCATAGCACATTTACGTGTATCGATCCCGTGTATTCATTTCAGTGTCTCTGGTTGTATAATGTCATTATTAACCGGGCGATGTCGGTGTGTCGCGTACACTTGATTGATGCATAAAAACGTTATAATGAACGTCTAATCTCTAATCTCGAGCCAACTTCACCATGCTCCTGATTGCACCAAGTTTCTGGTGCAAAGGGTGTTGTGGTTTAAAGCTATTTAAAAATATTGATCAGTGTGGGTTTAATTCCGATACACGAGCAGTGACCAAGCCATCTTGTTTACTAATGAGCAAAGTGTCCATTATTTTGCACTCCTTCCAGGGGCGTAGCAAGAGCATCAGGGGCCCATGGACAAGCAGCAGCACGGGCCCTTTTAATCAGGGCGGGATTTACCTTATGGGGCCCTGGGCCTGGCCAAAATTTGGAGGCCACGAACACACGTGCCGAGGAAGGTATGTGCACTCAAGTCAGTGGCCAAGTTTTGGTTTACGTATAATATAGAGGAGGACTAACATATTTTGTTCCGATGTTACTATGACATTTGCGCGCAAAGCACACGAAAAAATTCCATTTCAGACTATTTTAGCTCCAGATCAACATGATTTTGCTATTTAAATCCGCGCGAAGCGCGAACATTTTACAATTTTGCCCTATTTTGTCCAAAAAGGTTAAAGACCACCAATAGGCCTGGGCGATACATTGAAATACGACGAGGAACTATTTGTTTTCATGGCATTCGAAAAGACTGCATTAAAATCGCTGAAATTGATCTAGTTATATAGCCAAAAAAGTACTTTTTAGAGTTTGATGCTTCAAAATGGTACATTTTCTCTCATTATATGACATTTTTGATGTAATAGTACCAAAATTCATACGCACGGCTTCGGTTTTTAGTAAATAGTCGCCTTATCATATTGTAACTTTCAGCTTCGAGGGCGCACTGTCATTTTAAGGTGTTTACGGTTCAGTGCGTTAAAACAAGAAAAGTCTCAGGTCAACCTATGTTGAATTTTTGATCATTTGGCATCTAAATCATATAGTTTCACCTGATATTGGTGGCATTGAACTGTGAGAGTTCTGAATATGGGAAAATTCCACCCGAAATTAGGCATTTTCCCATTGAAACACGTGTAATACATAATTAGTGGTATTTAACCTATAGAAACACTGAATTCTATGGATCTGATATTCGTCATGGAGACTTTTCTAGCTATTTTTTGCTTACATTTCTCACTATTTAACTGTATTTGCCCTGGCAAGAAAACGTGCATCTTCTTCGACTACTAAGGTATGTTTTTAGAACCCGTTGAGGTAGTAACGGGTTGAGGGGGGGGACTTGTGGCATTAGTATTGAGTTTACGGTTGGTTTCTGTGATTTCAGGGCTTCTAAATTCAACAACCTTCGCTTGCCTGCGTATACATATAGAAAGCTTAATGATGATGAAAAATCAATGTTGATCATCATATAGACATGGCCACTTTGTTAATTAGGCCCATGCACATTTTGTTGGTGATTTCCTTGCCCTAAATATCGTACATAGGCATATACGTGTAAATACAGTATAGGCCCAGGCTAGGCATTTTGCTTAAGCTTTAAGGCGCATGTAAGGCCTATAGTCACGTGTAAAATAAAACCTAGTCTTTGTGTACACGTTGTCTATGGCCTCTACGGCATTCTGTATGGCCTCACTCTATCCTAACTCAAGCCGGAACCCTAACTTGATCTATTACTCTATTTTAAACCCATATCTAATCCTCGGACCTAGCCGTATCTCTATCCCTATCCACGAGCCTATCCCTATAAAAACCCTATTCCTAATGCGAACCTGACCCTAATCAACAATTCTAACACTAATCAGCAAGCCTAAATCGGAACACCAAGCCTAAATAAATCTTAATCTGATCTAATCGTGCTAGGACAGGCTACAGATACGAATCTCCAGATATAGTCCTAGGTTGAAGCAAAAACAGCGAAACAGTCATCATACAGGGTGTCCGAAAATCATTGATATTTTACTCGTCATGCTGTTTTCCAGAAACATTTTGCTAAAACATGTTTTGCAAATGTCAATGTTTACATTCATGGCATTTTACCCGAGATTGGAGCACTTTTGTGCTTATATAGGTTAAAGACCACCAATAGGCCTGGGCGATACATTGAAATACGACGAGGAACTATTTGTTTTCATGGCATTCGAAAAGACTGCATTAAAATCGCTGAAATTGATCTAGTTATATAGCCAAAAAGTACTTTTTAGAGTTTGATGCTTCAAAATGGTACATTTTCTCTCATTATATGACATTTTGATGTAATAGTACCAAAATTCATACGCACGGCTTCGGTTTTTAGTAAATAGTCGCCTTATCATATTGTAACTTTCAGCTTCGAGGGCGCACTGTCATTTTAAGGTGTTTACGGTTCAGTGCGTTAAAACAAGAAAAGTCTCAGGTCAACCTATGTTGAATTTTTGATCATTTGGCATCTAAATCATATAGTTTCACCTGATATTGGTGGCATTGAACTGTGAGAGTTCTGAATATGGGAAAATTCCACCCGAAATTAGGCATTTTCCCATTGAAACACGTGTAATACATAATTAGTGGTATTTAACCTATAGAAACACTGAATTCTATGGATCTGATATTCGTCATGGAGACTTTTCTAGCTATTTTTTGCTTACATTTCTCACTATTTAACTGTATTTGCCCTGGCAAGAAAACGTGCATCTTCTTCGACTACTAAGGTATGTTTTTAGAACCCGTTGAGGTAGTAACGGGTTGAGGGGGGGACTTGTGGCATTAGTATTGAGTTTACGGTTGGTTTCTGTGATTTCAGGGCTTCTAAATTCAACAACCTTCGCTTGCCTGCGTATACATATAGAAAGCTTAATGATGATGAAAAATCAATGTTGATCATCATATAGACATGGCCACTTTGTTAATTAGGCCCATGCACATTTTGTTGGTGATTTCCTTGCCCTAAATATCGTACATAGGCATATACGTGTAAATACAGTATAGGCCCAGGCTAGGCATTTTGCTTAAGCTTTAAGGCGCATGTAAGGCCTATAGTCACGTGTAAAATAAAACCTAGTCTTTGTGTACACGTTGTCTATGGGCCTCTACGGCATTCTGTATGGCCTCACTCTATCCTAACTCAAGCCGGAACCCTAACTTGATCTATTACTCTATTTTAAACCCATATCTAATCCTCGGACCTAGCCGTATCTCTATCCCTATCCACGAGCCTATCCCTATAAAAACCCTATTCCTAATGCGAACCTGACCCTAATCAACAATTCTAACACTAATCAGCAAGCCTAAATCGGAACACCAAGCCTAAATAAATCTTAATCTGATCTAATCGTGCTAGGACAGGCTACAGATACGAATCTCCAGATATAGTCCTAGGTTGAAGCAAAAACAGCGAAACAGTCATCATACAGGGTGTCCGAAAATCATTGATATTTTACTCGTCATGCTGTTTTCCAGAAACATTTTGCTAAAACATGTTTTGCAAATGTCAATGTTTACATTCATGGCATTTTACCCGAGATTGGAGCACTTTTGTGCTTATATAGGTTAAAGACCACCAATAGGCCTGGGCGATACATTGAAATACGACGAGGAACTATTTGTTTTCATGGCATTCGAAAAGACTGCATTAAAATCGCTGAAATTGATCTAGTTATATAGCCAAAAAAGTACTTTTTAGAGTTTGATGCTTCAAAATGGTACATTTTCTCTCATTATATGACATTTTTGATGTAATAGTACCAAAATTCATACGCACGGCTTCGGTTTTTAGTAAATAGTCGCCTTATCATATTGTAACTTTCAGCTTCGAGGGCGCACTGTCATTTTAAGGTGTTTACGGTTCAGTGCGTTAAAACAAGAAAAGTCTCAGGTCAACCTATGTTGAATTTTTGATCATTTGGCATCTAAATCATATAGTTTCACCTGATATTGGTGGCATTGAACTGTGAGAGTTCTGAATATGGGAAAATTCCACCCGAAATTAGGCATTTTCCCATTGAAACACGTGTAATACATAATTAGTGGTATTTAACCTATAGAAACACTGAATTCTATGGATCTGATATTCGTCATGGAGACTTTTCTAGCTATTTTTTGCTTACATTTCTCACTATTTAACTGTATTTGCCCTGGCAAGAAAACGTGCATCTTCTTCGACTACTAAGGTATGTTTTTAGAACCCGTTGAGGTAGTAACGGGTTGAGGGGGGGGGGGACTTGTGGCATTAGTATTGGGTTTACGGCTGGTTTCTGTGATTTCAGGGCTTCTAAATTCAACAACCTTCGCTTGCCTGCGTATACATATAGAAAGCTTAATGATGATGAAAATCAATGTTGATCATCATATAGACATGGCCACTTTGTTAATTAGGCCCATGCACATTTTGTTGGTGATTTCCTTGCCCTAAATATCGTACATAGGCATATACGTGTAAATACAGTATAGGCCCAGGCTAGGCATTTTGCTTAAGCTTTAAGGCGCATGTAAGGCCTATAGTCACGTGTAAAATAAAACCTAGTCTTTGTGTACACGTTGTCTATGGGCCTCTACGGCATTCTGTATGGCCTCACTCTATCCTAACTCAAGCCGGAACCCTAACTTGATCTATTACTCTATTTTAAACCCATATCTAATCCTCGGACCTAGCCGTATCTCTATCCCTATCCACGAGCCTATCCCTATAAAAACCCTATTCCTAATGCGAACCTGACCCTAATCAACAATTCTAACACTAATCAGCAAGCCTAAATCGGAACACCAAGCCTAAATAAATCTTAATCTGATCTAATCGTGCTAGGACAGGCTACAGATACGAATCTCCAGATATAGTCCTAGGTTGAAGCAAAAACAGCGAAACAGTCATCATACAGGGTGTCCGAAAATCATTGATATTTTACTCGTCATGCTGTTTTCCAGAAACATTTTGCTAAAACATGTTTTGCAAATGTCAATGTTTACATTCATGGCATTTTACCCGAGATTGGAGCACTTTTGTGCTTATATAGGTTAAAGACCACCAATAGGCCTGGGCGATACATTGAAATACGACGAGGAACTATTTGTTTTCATGGCATTCGAAAAGACTGCATTAAAATCGCTGAAATTGATCTAGTTATATAGCCAAAAAAGTACTTTTTAGAGTTTGATGCTTCAAAATGGTACATTTTCTCTCATTATATGACATTTTTGATGTAATAGTACCAAAATTCATACGCACGGCTTCGGTTTTTAGTAAATAGTCACCTTATCATATTGTAACTTTCAGCTTCGAGGGCGCACTGTCATTTTAAGGTGTTTACGGTTCAGTGCGTTAAAACAAGAAAAGTCTCAGGTCAACCTATGTTGAATTTTTGATCATTTGGCATCTAAATCATATAGTTTCACCTGATATTGGTGGCATTGAACTGTGAGAGTTCTGAATATGGGAAAATTCCACCCGAAATTAGGCATTTTCCCATTGAAACACGTGTAATACATAATTAGTGGTATTTAACCTATAGAAACACTGAATTCTATGGATCTGATATTCGTCATGGAGACTTTTCTAGCTATTTTTTGCTTACATTTCTCACTATTTAACTGTATTTGCCCTGGCAAGAAAACGTGCATCTTCTTCGACTACTAAGGTATGTTTTTAGAACCCGTTGAGGTAGTAACGGGTTGAGGGGGGGGGACTTGTGGCATTAGTATTGAGTTTACGGTTGGTTTCTGTGATTTCAGGGCTTCTAAATTCAACAACCTTCGCTTGCCTGCGTATACATATAGAAAGCTTAATGATGATGAAAATCAATGTTGATCATCATATAGACATGGCCACTTTGTTAATTAGGCCCATGCACATTTTGTTGGTGATTTCCTTGCCCTAAATATCGTACATAGGCATATACGTGTAAATACAGTATAGGCCCAGGCTAGGCATTTTGCTTAAGCTTTAAGGCGCATGTAAGGCCTATAGTCACGTGTAAAATAAAACCTAGTCTTTGTGTACACGTTGTCTATGGGCCTCTACGGCATTCTGTATGGCCTCACTCTATCCTAACTCAAGCCGGAACCCTAACTTGATCTATTACTCTATTTTAAACCCATATCTAATCCTCGGACCTAGCCGTATCTCTATCCCTATCCACGAGCCTATCCCTATAAAAACCCTATTCCTAATGCGAACCTGACCCTAATCAACAATTCTAACACTAATCAGCAAGCCTAAATCGGAACACCAAGCCTAAATAAATCTTAATCTGATCTAATCGTGCTAGGACAGGCTACAGATACGAATCTCCAGATATAGTCCTAGGTTGAAGCAAAAACAACAGCGAAACAGTCATCATACAGGGTGTCCGAAAATCATTGATATTTTACTCGTCATGCTGTTTTCCAGAAACATTTTGCTAAAACATGTTTTGCAAATGTCAATGTTTACATTCATGGCATTTTACCCGAGATTGGAGCACTTTTGTGCTTATATAGGTTAAAGACCACCAATAGGCCTGGGCGATACATTGAAATACGACGAGGAACTATTTGTTTTCATGGCATTCGAAAAGACTGCATTAAAATCGCTGAAATTGATCTAGTTATATAGCCAAAAAGTACTTTTTAGAGTTTGATGCTTCAAAATGGTACATTTTCTCTCATTATATGACATTTTGATGTAATAGTACCAAAATTCATACGCACGGCTTCGGTTTTTAGTAAATAGTCGCCTTATCATATTGTAACTTTCAGCTTCGAGGGCGCACTGTCATTTTAAGGTGTTTACGGTTCAGTGCGTTAAAACAAGAAAAGTCTCAGGTCAACCTATGTTGAATTTTTGATCATTTGGCATCTAAATCATATAGTTTCACCTGATATTGGTGGCATTGAACTGTGAGAGTTCTGAATATGGGAAAATTCCACCCGAAATTAGGCATTTTCCCATTGAAACACGTGTAATACATAATTAGTGGTATTTAACCTATAGAAACACTGAATTCTATGGATCTGATATTCGTCATGGAGACTTTTCTAGCTATTTTTTGCTTACATTTCTCACTATTTAACTGTATTTGCCCTGGCAAGAAAACGTGCATCTTCTTCGACTACTAAGGTATGTTTTTAGAACCCGTTGAGGTAGTAACGGGTTGAGGGGGGGACTTGTGGCATTAGTATTGAGTTTACGGTTGGTTTCTGTGATTTCAGGGCTTCTAAATTCAACAACCTTCGCTTGCCTGCGTATACATATAGAAAGCTTAATGATGATGAAAAATCAATGTTGATCATCATATAGACATGGCCACTTTGTTAATTAGGCCCATGCACATTTTGTTGGTGATTTCCTTGCCCTAAATATCGTACATAGGCATATACGTGTAAATACAGTATAGGCCCAGGCTAGGCATTTTGCTTAAGCTTTAAGGCGCATGTAAGGCCTATAGTCACGTGTAAAATAAAACCTAGTCTTTGTGTACACGTTGTCTATGGGCCTCTACGGCATTCTGTATGGCCTCACTCTATCCTAACTCAAGCCGGAACCCTAACTTGATCTATTACTCTATTTTAAACCCATATCTAATCCTCGGACCTAGCCGTATCTCTATCCCTATCCACGAGCCTATCCCTATAAAAACCCTATTCCTAATGCGAACCTGACCCTAATCAACAATTCTAACACTAATCAGCAAGCCTAAATCGGAACACCAAGCCTAAATAAATCTTAATCTGATCTAATCGTGCTAGGACAGGCTACAGATACGAATCTCCAGATATAGTCCTAGGTTGAAGCAAAAACAGCGAAACAGTCATCATACAGGGTGTCCGAAAATCATTGATATTTTACTCGTCATGCTGTTTTCCAGAAACATTTTGCTAAAACATGTTTTGCAAATGTCAATGTTTACATTCATGGCATTTTACCCGAGATTGGAGCACTTTTGTGCTTATATAGGTTAAAGACCACCAATAGGCCTGGGCGATACATTGAAATACGACGAGGAACTATTTGTTTTCATGGCATTCGAAAAGACTGCATTAAAATCGCTGAAATTGATCTAGTTATATAGCCAAAAAGTACTTTTTAGAGTTTGATGCTTCAAAATGGTACATTTTCTCTCATTATATGACATTTTTGATGTAATAGTACCAAAATTCATACGCACGGCTTCGGTTTTTAGTAAATAGTCGCCTTATCATATTGTAACTTTCAGCTTCGAGGGCGCACTGTCATTTTAAGGTGTTTACGGTTCAGTGCGTTAAAACAAGAAAAGTCTCAGGTCAACCTATGTTGAATTTTTGATCATTTGGCATCTAAATCATATAGTTTCACCTGATATTGGTGGCATTGAACTGTGAGAGTTCTGAATATGGGAAAATTCCACCCGAAATTAGGCATTTTCCCATTGAAACACGTGTAATACATAATTAGTGGTATTTAACCTATAGAAACACTGAATTCTATGGATCTGATATTCGTCATGGAGACTTTTCTAGCTATTTTTTGCTTACATTTCTCACTATTTAACTGTATTTGCCCTGGCAAGAAAACGTGCATCTTCTTCGACTACTAAGGTATGTTTTTAGAACCCGTTGAGGTAGTAACGGGTTGAGGGGGGGGACTTGTGGCATTAGTATTGAGTTTACGGTTGGTTTCTGTGATTTCAGGGCTTCTAAATTCAACAACCTTCGCTTGCCTGCGTATACATATAGAAAGCTTAATGATGATGAAAAATCAATGTTGATCATCATATAGACATGGCCACTTTGTTAATTAGGCCCATGCACATTTTGTTGGTGATTTCCTTGCCCTAAATATCGTACATAGGCATATACGTGTAAATACAGTATAGGCCCAGGCTAGGCATTTTGCTTAAGCTTTAAGGCGCATGTAAGGCCTATAGTCACGTGTAAAATAAAACCTAGTCTTTGTGTACACGTTGTCTATGGGCCTCTACGGCATTCTGTATGGCCTCACTCTATCCTAACTCAAGCCGGAACCCTAACTTGATCTATTACTCTATTTTAAACCCATATCTAATCCTCGGACCTAGCCGTATCTCTATCCCTATCCACGAGCCTATCCCTATAAAAACCCTATTCCTAATGCGAACCTGACCCTAATCAACAATTCTAACACTAATCAGCAAGCCTAAATCGGAACACCAAGCCTAAATAAATCTTAATCTGATCTAATCGTGCTAGGACAGGCTACAGATACGAATCTCCAGATATAGTCCTAGGTTGAAGCAAAAACAGCGAAACAGTCATCATACAGGGTGTCCGAAAATCATTGATATTTTACTCGTCATGCTGTTTTCCAGAAACATTTTGCTAAAACATGTTTTGCAAATGTCAATGTTTACATTCATGGCATTTTACCTGAGATTGGAGCACTTTTGTGCTTATATAGGTTAAAGACCACCAATAGGCCTGGGCGATACATTGAAATACGACGAGGAACTATTTGTTTTCATGGCATTCGAAAAGACTGCATTAAAATCGCTGAAATTGATCTAGTTATATAGCCAAAAAAGTACTTTTTAGAGTTTGATGCTTCAAAATGGTACATTTTCTCTCATTATATGACATTTTTGATGTAATAGTACCAAAATTCATACGCACGGCTTCGGTTTTTAGTAAATAGTCACCTTATCATATTGTAACTTTCAGCTTCGAGGGCGCACTGTCATTTTAAGGTGTTTACGGTTCAGTGCGTTAAAACAAGAAAAGTCTCAGGTCAACCTATGTTGAATTTTTGATCATTTGGCATCTAAATCATATAGTTTCACCTGATATTGGTGGCATTGAACTGTGAGAGTTCTGAATATGGGAAAATTCCACCCGAAATTAGGCATTTTCCCATTGAAACACGTGTAATACATAATTAGTGGTATTTAACCTATAGAAACACTGAATTCTATGGATCTGATATTCGTCATGGAGACTTTTCTAGCTATTTTTTGCTTACATTTCTCACTATTTAACTGTATTTGCCCTGGCAAGAAAACGTGCATCTTCTTCGACTACTAAGGTATGTTTTTAGAACCCGTTGAGGTAGTAACGGGTTGAGGGGGGGACTTGTGGCATTAGTATTGAGTTTACGGTTGGTTTCTGTGATTTCAGGGCTTCTAAATTCAACAACCTTCGCTTGCCTGCGTATACATATAGAAAGCTTAATGATGATGAAAAATCAATGTTGATCATCATATAGACATGGCCACTTTGTTAATTAGGCCCATGCACATTTTGTTGGTGATTTCCTTGCCCTAAATATCGTACATAGGCATATACGTGTAAATACAGTATAGGCCCAGGCTAGGCATTTTGCTTAAGCTTTAAGGCGCATGTAAGGCCTATAGTCACGTGTAAAATAAAACCTAGTCTTTGTGTACACGTTGTCTATGGGCCTCTACGGCATTCTGTATGGCCTCACTCTATCCTAACTCAAGCCGGAACCCTAACTTGATCTATTACTCTATTTTAAACCCATATCTAATCCTCGGACCTAGCCGTATCTCTATCCCTATCCACGAGCCTATCCCTATAAAAACCCTATTCCTAATGCGAACCTGACCCTAATCAACAATTCTAACACTAATCAGCAAGCCTAAATCGGAACACCAAGCCTAAATAAATCTTAATCTGATCTAATCGTGCTAGGACAGGCTACAGATACGAATCTCCAGATATAGTCCTAGGTTGAAGCAAAAACAGCGAAACAGTCATCATACAGGGTGTCCGAAAATCATTGATATTTTACTCGTCATGCTGTTTTCCAGAAACATTTTGCTAAAACATGTTTTGCAAATGTCAATGTTTACATTCATGGCATTTTACCCGAGATTGGAGCACTTTTGTGCTTATATAGGTTAAAGACCACCAATAGGCCTGGGCGATACATTGAAATACGACGAGGAACTATTTGTTTTCATGGCATTCGAAAAGACTGCATTAAAATCGCTGAAATTGATCTAGTTATATAGCCAAAAAGTACTTTTTAGAGTTTGATGCTTCAAAATGGTACATTTTCTCTCATTATATGACATTTTTGATGTAATAGTACCAAAATTCATACGCACGGCTTCGGTTTTTAGTAAATAGTCGCCTTATCATATTGTAACTTTCAGCTTCGAGGGCGCACTGTCATTTTAAGGTGTTTACGGTTCAGTGCGTTAAAACAAGAAAAGTCTCAGGTCAACCTATGTTGAATTTTTGATCATTTGGCATCTAAATCATATAGTTTCACCTGATATTGGTGGCATTGAACTGTGAGAGTTCTGAATATGGGAAAATTCCACCCGAAATTAGGCATTTTCCCATTGAAACACGTGTAATACATAATTAGTGGTATTTAACCAAAAACATGCTGTTATTGGGGTTAAAAGAAAGACGCAAAGGACAATTTTGCCCCCCCACCCAAATTCTGGGGGCCTTCGACCCGGGCCCCTCTGGCCTAATAGTGAATCCGGCCCTTTTTTAATTTTCGCTTTCGTGCTCGGGGTCCCTGAACCTTCGGGGCCCATGGACTTCGTCCACCCTGTCCCCCCGCTTGCTACGCCCCTGACTCCTTCTCTTCTTCGTAGGTAAACATAATGTTTCCATATTGATCAGTAAGTAGTGTTCAGGTGTCAGCATCTGTGTACGAGATTCGAGACAGGTACTCGTATACCAACTTGATGTGGGAAACAAGACTATTAAACTCTTCAAAAAAGTTAAGAAACTTTCAAAAACGGCTGTATTTTTGAAATCTATCTCCATATTGTTTCATATCAGTAAAAACATTGTTATTTCTTGTCAACAATGACATCTCATTTGTGATGATAACTTACATGCTTGGTGTGCAAGGTAATGGAACATGTTGTTTTAAGTCACATGTCAAAACACCTAGTAGATCATCGTATTCTCCTTGACTCCCAGCATGGATTTCGTGAAAAACTGTCCACGCAAACACAGCTTATATCTTCAGTTCATGAATGGGCATCAACTCTAAATCGCCGGGGTCAGACCGACTTGGTCTTGCTATATTTTAGCAAGGCCTTTGACCTCGTGCCGCATCATAGACTTGCTGCAAAATTGGATTTTTATGGCATTCGTGGACCAACCCTGAAATGGATAACAGCCTTCCTCAGTGACAGACAACAGGCGGTGGCAGTCAATGGTAGTCTCTCGTCATGGGAACAAGTTACATCTGGTGTCCCACAAGGCTCAGTTTTGGGACCGGCGCTTTTTCTCATGTATATAAATGATATAAATCAACATCTCCAGTCCAACATTCGCTTTTTTGCTGATGACAGCATTGTGTTCAAAGAAATCGCCTCGCCGTCTGATCATAACATCCTCCAGCAAGATCTGGAAACTCTGGCTACCTGGGCCGATACATGGCTTATGTCATTCAATGTTGGGAAATGTGCCATCATGTCAGTGACCCTGAAGAAAAAACCCAGCCTCTTCCGATATTCCATCAATGGAGAAGAGCTGCAGAGAGTTTAACAGCACGATTATCTCGGCATCACCATTTCAGCCAAAGCAAGTCGCACCCTTGGTATTCTCAGAAGAACACTTTCGCCATGTAGCAGTGAAGTCAAAGCCAGAGCCTATCACTCGTACTCCTATAGTTAGACCGCAACTGGAATATGGAAGCGAAGCTTGGAACCCATACAACAACTCAGATGTTCAGCGCCTCGATATCATCCAGCGCCAGGCTGCGCGCTTTGTCTTCCAAGATTTCCGTAGGACCTCCTCTGTCTCAGAAATGAAGCCAGAAGTTCTTTAAAATCCAATATCAACTTGTCAACATCAGCCTGCCTCCATGTTACCAGTGCATCACATCCTCCATCCGGCATAACCATCCCCTATGTTATCGCCAGCCCAGTGCAACTATAGATGTCTACAACTATTCATTCTTTCCAAGGACAATTCGTGTGTGGAACAATCTCCCCGAATCAGCTGTGTGTGCGCCCTCCATCTGTGCTTTCAAGCCCATAGCACTAAGTTCAATCAGCCACCGGCCAGCCTGAAGACACTTTAAACCAGCCAGCCCACTTTTTACTCGCACCTTCTGATGTACAGCACCAAATATATGTTTTTAGCACCGCACCGACTGTGAGGTCCAAACAACCCACTTCCAGTTTAGCTCAACGAGCTGTTATAGGAAGCCACCCACTGAAGACTGAAGAATGAAAAGTTGTTTGCAGTATATAATTTTGAATGAAAAGTGCTAGGATGGGATTAACAGTTCTACAGGTGGATCGAAATGGATCAACACAAAATCTCTCTTGCTGGTCACTTCTTCATTGTGGTCATTTGCAAGAAAGTTCTAATCAACCATGGTTCGCTTATCAGATCTGGATAAGGCTCGAGGTATTGAGGCTGGCATACCTTAGGATCAAGTTGCGGCAACTTTTGGAGTTTCCCGCAGTATGATCTCCAAGCTAAAAGCCAAGTTTCGTCAGACCGGAGATGTCAAAGACAGACCCAGAAGTGGCCGCCCATGAAAAACAACGGCTGCAGAAGACCGATACATTAGGCTGGAAGCACTTTGAAACCGTACACTAAGTACCAAAACTTTGCAAACAAGACACACAAGACTTTATGGCAATAGAGTATCTGACCAAACTATTCGCAATAGGCTTCTTAATCTGATCTCCGAGCTCGCCAGCCTGCCAGGAAGCCTAAAAATTGACTCCATTTCATCGTCTTGTCCGTCTTAGCTGCTGCCGTCAACACCCCGATTGGAACTTACACATGTGGCGCAATGTCATGTTTAGTGATTAAGCAAGATTTTGTTTGTTGTTTGAGGAAGCTGGATGGCCGAGTGAGAGTGTGGAGAAGACGTGGCGAACGTTTTGCAGTTTGCTGCATTGACAAAGTAACAGCCTATGGTGGTGGAAGTGTGATGATATGAGCGGGAATATCGATGACAGGAAAGACTAGACTGGTAGTAGTCAACTATCGAGATGACATCCTTCAGTCAGTCGCAGTCCCATTTCTGCAAAACCTTGGACCGAACGCTGTTCTACAGGATGATAACGCTCGACCACAAAGGGCAAGAGTTGTAAATGACTTCCTGCAAGAAGAAGGAATTCAACGAATGGAGTGGCCAGCCAATAGCCCGGACTTAAATCTCTGGGACCAACTTGGTCGGGCTGTGCGCACTAGAGTGACAGATCAAACCACCTTGGTTGGTTTAAGACAGATCTTGCTTGAAGAGTGGAATGCCATCCCTCAGAAGCGTGTGGCCAGGTTGAGAAGGTGTAATGCTGTTGTGAACACATGTGGTTCTCTACTCGTTACTGATTTTAGGTAAGTGGCAATTGTTTTTATCAAACAGTGTGATATTCATTACTCTTGTTTACTGATGCAAATGGCGCAGACAATGGTAGATTTGGCACATTTTGTTTGAGACCTCCTTGTCTTTCAAAGACAGGTGCTCAACCATGGAATAAGTTATGGTCACAAATTTGGTGTCATTTTTGACGGGAAAGAACAATGTTTGTATTGATATGAAAAAATATGGAAATATATTTCAAATATTTCTGATATATAGCCGTTTGGGAAAGTTTCTAAACTTTTGAGGAGTTTAGATAAAACTAATTTGCAGTATGTAAACCATGGTGGTGTACACTGACACTGCACTGCACTATTAAAAGCCGAGCCAGGTATACCCACTTGATGTTAGGAACAAGACAAATACAAAATTAGATAAATTAGATATTTATGTGTAGCTTCTGTCTTTATTGATATAATTTTTTAATAATTTGTCATAAAATTTGTATTATATCGCGAATTAAAAAAAAAAAATTTAATATCAGAAGGATATTCCTCGTATTCAGAATGTAATTTGGTGTGCCTGATGTGCTCTTAGGTCCCACAAAATACTGTGCAAACGTCTTTACCTGAGCCCTTAAAGGAAAATGGCAGCTCCAAAAAAATTGACTTTTGCCACCAACCATCATGTTAAAATATTAGGCCCGATATGTGTTCTTGTGCAGGATGCGTAGCCCCATTACCTACTTGTCTTATGATGGGGGAAACAATTAAGCATCAGTTATGATTTCCTGTACTTGTGTACTTACGTAATATTTGTTTGTGTGTATTGTATACCTCGATTGCTCACGTTAGACCCAGTTTTGTGACCACCGTTTATCAGTGGGAGCTGGTAGCTTAATGGGTAGAGCGTCCGTCCGGTAATCGGAAGATCGTGGGTTCGAATCCCCGGCACGTTCTCTCTCTCTCTCTGTGTCAGGTGGCGCTGTGTAGCGCTGCTGTGGTCTTCACAAGAGTACGCCATCTCACTCGATCTGATGCCAAGTGCGTTGCACCTTGCATTCCTTGGTTAGAAACCAGCTTCACGTCATTAGTCCAAGATGTTGGTGGACGTCCTCTTCCTCGTTTGCCTTCCATAGCCCCTTGCAAAATCTGAATTTCTACACCTCCATGTTTCCTGACAATATGGCCAAAGTACTTCAGCATTCTCTCCATTATGCCGCTTCTGATGGTTAGACTTGTACCAATCTTGTCGAGGATCCAGGAATTTGTTCTCCTGTCTTTCCACGGCACATTACCTTGCTTTTTTTCAACTCGGGTTGTGTGCCGGTCGGGATTTGTGTTTATTTGTTGTCTTGTTTAATTGTAACACTCTGGGTTGGTAAACTGTTCTTTCTTTCTTATTAATTATATTCTGTTTCCTCTCGTAGCGAGCATTCGTTCCCCATTGTGTTTATTTGTTCTTGTGCAGGATGCGTAGCCCCATTACCTACTTTACTAGCCCTATAATTTCTTTTTCTTAAACAAAACGTCAACCACTATTGATTTTTCTTTTTAATCAACAAGCACAAATTGAAAGCTTTTAGGAAAGTGGTTCCTATTGTTCATGCTTGACATTACACACATAGGTATTTCATTTTAATGGAGGACATTACAAGTAAATTCTAATTAATTGCCAGACGATGAATATTTTCAATTGTAAAATTAACTCCATATTAACCAATATAATTAGTGAGCAAGTACGTTAGGACAAGTAAAAATGTGCGTCACCTTTTCAGTGTTCTAACACGGGGCCTTACTACAAACAGTATAAAATAATTAAGCAATAATACGCATATATACGCATCTTATAACATTAAAAGCTTAAGTAGTCCGAAATATTTACTGCATAATATGATCTATAAAAAAAAAGTTTAAAAAACCTTTTCTGTGTGGATTTTCACCATTTTATAAAACTTCGTCCTATTTATGAAAGTATGAAAGTATTTTCAGCCACCCAACTTTGCACAGTATTTTTTATGAGACCTGAGAGCACATCAGACACACCAAATTCCATTATGAATACGAGGAATGTCCTTCTGATATCGAATATGTGACCATCAATTTCAAACCGCTCGTAAAGTCGGCAAATTGTATTTCGAGTTATAGTGCCAAATGTGCATAAAGGTTGTATTCATAATGTACCTAATGTTTGTCCTACATGTTTCTCATTTTAGTCCAGTCAAGCACCAATCTTTAATCCTATTGTTGAAGAGGATAATAAGCTTATACTTATGTATAGAATTAGTAAATAGCTTTAGTCCTTGTTTGCTTTGGATAAATCCTGTTCATGTGGTTGGTTAACCAACAATTAACAATGAGAGGACATTCCTGAACCTCGTTGACTTGGGGATGATTTGAAGTGACCGCCAATTATGACCACTTGATATTTAATACCAGCAATGTAGAAAAAGAGATATAACGTAGCACCAAAATAATGTACCCTTTTACTGAAGGAGCAAAGTTTAACAAGCCATAACTCCGCTTCTGGATATCGTTTGAAGTCAAATGATATATCATTTTAAAGCTTATGATATATATTTTCTAAACACGGAAGAAAACAAATTTGACCAGGGGCCGACTTTACGAGCGTTTCGCCGTGGACGGTCACATATATATATTTTAAGAAATTCGCGATAAAATACAAATTTTATAGCAAATAATTTAACATTGACATTTAACAGTCCTCGAAATAAACTTTATAAATCTATTTACACAAACGAGAATTTTACTCATGATTGACGGTTTCGTCTATCGTCGATAGACATCTTCAGAATGATGATGGTAGATCAGGGGCTCTTTTAACGTGCCTCCTGGCTCGTTTATGCAGTGAGATTAAAATTCCGTGCAGTGAGAATTAAAAATCTGTGCTTAATATATTTCTATGCATTTCGACAAACTCAATAGGGATGCTGCCCTTAAATCATTTTGTTAGGCCTTCGGCTAAGTTGCTTTTTTTAAATTCAATATTATGATGATATCTTAGTGAAAGTGGAAGATTGTTTGTACTCATTTCGTGGGTGATATTTTTTTATGTGTTCAAAAAGTAACAAAATAAAAGTAAACAAGAATATTTTGCAGGTTTGTTTGCAGATTTGCAGTGTTGCTTTATAATTAAAGAATGTCAAGTATCCAATGAGGTAATTATGGTCAAAAATAAAAGTCACTCAAATGCGTGATTTTTAAAAATCTCCAAAACTCGGGGTGTGGGGGTGGGGGGGGGGGGTCCTCTCCAACCAGGGGTGTAGCCAGGATCTATTTTTGGGGTGGCTGATTTTGAAAACAAAAAACCCAATTGAGCAAATAAGCCCCTGCTTCCAACACTTCCTCCCCCAAGCTCGCCGCTGCTGGTTGATCACCGAGACTTTACATCGCCAACGTCCAATGACTTTTTTCTCCTAAAATAGCCCCTGTGGTAGATCCTCACCATTTCCGGTTTGCCGATCCCAAATGTAGATGGTGTATCAATCAGGAGAGGATCGTATACGTGACTTAAGTAGTGGACCCCCTCGTCTCTATTCATGACGTTGGGTTCCCCTTCTCCTGATCCAGATGGATTCTCTGATGTGTATAGAGTTTGCACCACACTCCTTACAAAGGATTCTTGAATCATTAGTCCCAGTTAATGACGTGATTGTGTTGAACAGTATGGTCTGCTATGGCCGATTTATTTCAGAGTCACGGTGGCGTCCCGGCTGGAGAAAAGGTGAATTTTGCCGCTCTCCTTCAACAGCCCGAAAAGGTCGACCCATTTTTTTTCGATGCAAAAGTGAAGAGCAAACAAACAAAAAATAATGAATAAATAAAATAAAAATAACACCCTAAAACTGATTTTTGTGTGTATAATTTAAACATTTGTGACAATTTCCGCTTTCATTGAAAAATTAAAAAATACCTGCTATACTCTTCCCAGAAGTATCCTACACTGCTAGCTCCAGTAAAAATATGCTATTTTTACGTGGACTTTTAATCCTCTTGCCGTTGAGGTTTTCACAGAACGCGATTTCGCAAACTGATTTTAGTTACGTCATAATCATACACAAAAGGATTATACCAAGCTTGACGTTTGGAACAAAAAAAATTAACCTAATTCAATCACTAATTTTCAACAATATGTGGCGTGTTTTTTACCCAAAACCAAAAAAGATTCCCCAAAATAATTGTAGACACTATTGTTCTTAAATTGACGTATTTTCGCTCACAATTTATTGCTCACTCTAGATTTTCGCGTTCACTTCGGCTTCCAGAGGCTTTCATGACAGAGTGGTTTTGAATAGGGAATCGTCTAGACGTTGAAGTTTGTGTTTTTAAACCGTATTTCGCAAACTATCTATTTACTTTGTTTGCAATTAGCTGTTGAAACATACCACAAAGTAAAATAAATGTTTCAATTGGACTTGTTAAGTTAGGAACAAAATATTCAAATAATCTTTCTATGAATAATAACAGGATTCGATCGGCTTCTGCCCGGTTACACAGGTGTATAATTACTATGATTTATCTCTAAAATCACTAAACAGATTTTACATGTCCAACGATATAACATGAGGTGAAAGACTCTTCAGTTCTTCTTGAACGTTTCATTACAACCCTTGAATCATTATATAATCTGGAAACTATGTAACGCTGAAGGGCTTGGAAACTTACATCCTACGACAATCATTGTATTTACTGAATTACTTCTATCTCACTTGGTAATTGAACACAAACGAAACTAACTTGAAAATAGCAAGTGACAAAAAGTGATTGGGTGTCTTTATATTTTAACTTTCTGCTCTGAGACAAGATTAAAATCATTTCATACGGATGGTCTCTCCAGGATGGTCTCCAATTAGATTCTCGTGTTCTGAAAGACCACCAGACTGCAGATAAAAAGTAAAAAATTGAGTATCAAGTTAAAATGCATTTTTATAACTGGTCATCTTGCTTTTTGGTTGCTCATTTGATGTTGTTTCAGTTACAATATGTGACCCGGCAGCTCAAACGAGTCGTAAATTCCCTAAATTGTATTCTGAGTTATGGTGTAAAATGTGTACGAAGGTCATATTCATCGGTCACTTAAGCTGGCGCGACATCTGTCTTATTTTGATAGTCACAACACCAATCAATAATCCTATTATTGAAGTGGATAATAAGCTTCTACCTTAGATGGCTATAGAACTTTTAATAACTCTGGTCTTTGTTTGCTTTTGCTAAATCCTTTTCAAGTGGTGGGTTATTTGTATAGGTATGCATAACCAACAATTAACAATGAGAGAACCTTCTTAAACCTCGTTGACTTGGGGATGATTTGAAATGACCGCCAATTATGACTGTTTGATATTTATTGCCAGCAATGTGGAAAAAGAGACACACATAGAAACGAAAAAAGCTTTAATTTTGTTGAAGGAGCAAAGTTTAACTGACCATAACTCCGCTTCTGGATATCGTTTGAAGTCAAATGATATACCATTTTTAAGTTTATGATGTTTATTTTTTAAACACGAAATAAAACAAAATTGACCGGGGGAGGAATTTACGGCTCATTCGCCGTGGACGGTCACATATGTTAACATAATCATAAACACTTGCATATCCAGCTAAGGTATACATATAATTATAATTATTTTCATGCAAATATTTTACGATTTTTAAACCCTTTCCAGTGTATGAAATCTTATTTTGATTCTGAGGTTACCTGCACAAATCTAAAAAAACGATCAATATACATTTGCCATCTTTTGTTGATGACATTTGAATGTACAATCATGACGAGTTTGAAGAAGATACCGTTACAGAACCAAAGTTAAGAACGATGTAGAACTCAGACCCTCGTATATTTGGCTTGTGCGTTAAAATATCAAACAAATTAAGTTTGAAACAATACATTTCTTTCGGGGACACCCTGTAGGATTCAATGGCCTTTGTATTATTTATTTATCATCTATCTTGCTAAACTTCACATCGCATATAGAAAAAAATAATCTTTTCTTGAATCCCTTGAAATTTAGAAACAGTTTGCCTACATTGTTCCGAAAATTGGAGCAACTTTAATACTAGTATTTTACCTCTGTACATCATGCAAATTGACATTGGACTTGTTGAATCTCGTAAGTTGGTAACTATTAGTATTAGGTCTTACGCGCACGTAAAACGTGATCTTAAATTTTGCCCACTTTATGATCCCGTGGGGATTTTGAGGGTCCTTTATAGGGTTACGGAGTTCTAATACAGCTTGTCAGATAAAATAATTTAAATTCAGCACAGACGAATTGACCAAAATAATTTGGTTGCCAGCTTTTACGCGAACCTGCCGCTTGACGCGTAAATAAGCGCATATTTCCAAACTAGAACCAATTTGAGACGAATACGTCGCTTTTATAATGTAACACAGTTGCTACAAAATTCACGCCCTGTTTCCAATTAAAACTGGATCGATTTTATTGCAAATTCGTAAAAGCCTTTATATTTGATTTCGTTTCACGGTCAACTAAAACCTTCATCACAATACCAGTACAAATTATATAATGGAATGCATACGGTGTCTTTAATTTCGTCACTATGTTGGCTTTCCCAAAACATTAGTGACTTTGACTGTTATAGCTTTTAGGGATAGTAGTTCTTTCAATAAGAATGTCTTCATTTCCCTTGATGTTGGCCATTAGAGTATAGATTTTTTATTCGAATAGATGAAAAAATCTAATTGATTTGGGTAAGAGACGTCTAGCTGGATGCGTCTGGTGGATGGATACCCCGAGGCCGGTTGTTAATTGTACCAAATGGACTGTAATTGTACGAACCTTCATATCTTTTGTAGTGTACATGGTGTAAGGCACCTTGCAGATCTCTAGGCTGCGACCTTCATTTCATTGGAATTCTGTGTTTTGGCCTTTCATATCTTAACTCAAGATATCTTATACAAAAGCCTTCCACAGTGATTTCACTACCGGGGAGCATTAATAATTTACCCGGATGCAGTTGGCATCAAAGCGATTGATAACATGTTCATATTCATATTGAGAATATCTTAGTACTCCAGCTACGTCTGTATAAAACATTTTGGCTGGCTTCAGAAAGCACGCGTGAACCTTCTATCGCCGATATAGTTTCGTCTAAAACGTACGTTTAGTGCTGACCCATTTTGTTGTTAAAGTGAGTTGTTAATCAAGTGAATTGAGGTAAATATTGTAATTATTTTTTCCCGAGAATAATTACACGAGTGTTGGTTCTTTATTGCAATTATAGAACTCGCGCCGTCATGAATTGGCAATAATGGCAATAAAGGCCGATAGCGAACGACATTAGCCAGGCAATGTGTCATACTGAGATCTTTCTACATTTCGCAAACGTCTGTTATTGTGGTGAAACAGTTCTTTAACTTGGCCGTTCCAGGCTTCGGCAAAAAAGAATATTGTGGAAAGTACACGGGTGACCATTTGCAATCATGTTGGGATATCTAGTTGTGACCATCATAGTAGCCGTTCTGGGTGTATTTGGAAACTTTCTTGTACTTGGTACTCTTGCCACGGACAGAAAACTCCGAGTTTTGAACAATATATTCCTAGCAAATTTAGCAGTAGCAGATTTGTTCATCGCAGGTATTATTCACCCTTTTGCTGCCATTGGTATCATTGGGGAACAGGATTACTTATTTGTTCTGGAATCTGGTGAAATAACTTACCTCTGTGAGTTTTTAGCATCCTTTTGCGTCATAAGTTGCTCTGCGTCTGTTCTCAGCATCGGAGCCGTTGCTTTGAATCGATATGTCTATATTTGCCACAATCGAACCTATGCGAAGATTTACAACCGCTACACTGTACCTATAATGGTGGCTTTAATTTGGATTATTGGAGCCCTCGCAGATCTTCCAAATTATTTTGGATTTGGCGATCATGTGTTTCACGATAGACTCAAAAGTTGTTTCCTTGATACCGTTCATCCTTATTACAAATGGTTCTTCGTCATTGCGGGCATACTCACTCCAGTTGCTATTACGGTTTACTGTTACGTTCGTATTGTGCATTTGGTATATAAAAGCAATCAACGCCTTCGTAGTCGAAACAAAAATAATCCTAGTGCAAAACAAAAATCCGCTATCAAATCGTCCGATATAAAATTGCTGAAGACAGTTGCTGCAATGGGTATTCTTGCCGTGATAATCTACACGCCTTATTCTATCACATTGCTTGTAGATGATGGAGGAGTTCCCGGAGCAGTGTGGAGGTTTTCAAACGGAGTAATGCATAGTTTTAGCTGTTTGGACTGGCTTATTTACGCGGTTTCAAACAACAGAATTCGTGAAGGTATTTTCCTGATTATAAGGAAATTGACATGTGGTAGATGTGTTTTGGAAGACAAGGACATAGAGATGTCGGTTACGGGAACAAGCGTTGGGAGAATGAATAAGACAATAGGCACATCAAGTGGGGGACTTTCTAATGACATAGGAGAATCGAAAGAAGATGTTGCTGATAATGAAGAAGCAAATACCACAATTAAGACAACCAGCAGTAGCATGATTGATGTAACTGTTTAAAAACATGTTAATTTATGCAAAGTAAGATATCAAATAATGAGAGTCTATTTTCCAAATGCTTGTAGATAAACCGTTAAATAATTCAGTAGCGACGCCATAGGGGCTGGGGCATTTTTGACCAAACTTGAACTCCACTACACCCCCGTTATCCCCCAAACAAAAAAAATCACCAAAAATCACACTCATTTGGGCACAATTTTTTTAAATTTCCAGATTTTGACCCCGGCCCGTGTAAAAACAATTCCTGGTGCCATTACTCATTAGGGCGATAGTAAAGATCGATATTAAAATTATGTATATGAACTACAAATAATTTGTTAGAAAGCTGATTGGTGTCTTTAAGTTTGTTATGACTTTCGGCTTATGTAGGTTACTGTAAGTCGTATTTCCAAGCGTGTTAATGACAATATCCTTGCTCAAATGTTCCTGGTGGCGTACAAGACCAACCACAGCAATCAGCATTAGTGCAATTGACGATCACCTGGCTGTTTTGTTGGTGTTGTTAGACTTGTCCGTCGTATTTGGCATCATTTACCACAAAATACTCCTCATTATAATCGATTACGTTATGCTTTTTTTTCTTTTGGTATCAATGAAGATATTTTCAGTCTCACATGCAGATTATTATCTTGTCTCTCTAATAATTAGTATATATCGCACTGAACCCACACTCGTAATCAGTCTATATGAGACTGAACATTGAGTCAAAACCGTTGGTTAATGTTACATTAATGTTACTCTTGCTTTCTTGCCCTGCGGGCCATTATTATATTGGAACTCCTATGATTAGTTGTAAGTCCTCACTACATGGGAGTTTTCGGCCTCAGCCCTGCCGGGCTTGATACTGGTAAAAAATTCAAGGCCGCAAGCCCGGCAGGGCTGATCCCGGACACTCCCATAGTGAGGACTTGCAACTAATGGAGTTCCAATATAATAATGGCCCCACAGGGCAAGAAAGCAATGTGAATGTGCAACCCGTTCACTATTTCATATTTAGGACCCGTCACCCATTTTATTTTTGCCCCTTAATTTTATTAAGCGTTATAGGACACGCAACACGCGACGTACAGGACTGAAGACACTACAAGGCTGATAGCCCGTTCAAAATAACAATTAGCAATTACAAATTGAAAAACAGCATACTTATATTGGGTACTTTGTCGTTGGTTTAGAATAACATAATTTTGCTTTGACACCACATAACACATTTAGAATTGCTTGTGAAGATTTCATAATTAATCCAATGGGTACGTCATAAATGACGATATTGCATCTGCCACCACCTGATTTCCTCATTCTTCAGGCCCTGCCCTCTATCGGTGGTTAATTTATAGTTTTCTTGATCGCCATTGTTTTTGGAGCAATATTGTGTTTGGGTTTCTTTTGTAACCCTGCGGGGCACAGCGTCAACACCCTATGTTATAAATATTTTTTCATACAGGTCCATACTCCGTTGGTGAAATCAATATTCTATTATTGACATAGATAAAGAAAGTTTACATATGCATTGTGATATACACGTGTGATCGAATATTATAATACAAGCACCTGGATTTTAGGTGAATGGGCTAAATGTGTTCCTTTATATAATTGTAATTCTCATAATTAAATATATCACAATTTTAACTTACGATTTAAAAATCGTTACGCCAAAAATGCAGTAAAAATGTATCCAGAGCAAACAACAATGGCCGCTAATTAGTGTATTTAATTTCAAGTTAGTGTATTTAAAAACAAAACCTGGATTTACCTGAAAACAAATCGAATTTCCTTGTAATAGCAACACCATATGGGATACTAGAGCATGCGCAAATCGTATGTAACGTGTAGAATAGAACTTGGCGGTATCTCATATGATAGTCGTACTATGCTTAGCCTGAGTCGCTCGGCCTATCTCGAACAAAATCGCCATGCGTAGCTATTGAAAAACGAGAGGATTCGCCGTACTATCACGGCAATTTTTGACACGAAGATATAGGGATGATGACGCTGTGCGGGGCAACATTGAACCATATTGTTTTTGAGCAATATTCTGTATCTTAATACCTTTTTTTTGTGTGTGATTTATATTATCATTAAATAATTGTTTATTTCATATAGTGTATAATTATTTTGTTACTAATAATATTATATTAGATAATGTAATCCTGGAAAGGTTGAATAAGACCAAATTTCTTGGAGTGACAATTGATGAGAATCTAACTTGGAAATTTCATATTACCAACATCTCAAAGAATATATCTAGAGGTGTTGGTGTAATAAACCAACTGAAACATTTTGTTCCCGAGCGAATAATGTATTCACTATATTGTACTTTAATACTTCCTTACATAAACTACGGTATCTTAGCATGGGGAAATACTTGTCAAAAATATTTGGAAAAGATTTTCAAACTTCAAAAAAAAGCCCTTAGAATGATATCGAATAGTCACTTTTTAAGTCACTCAGCTCCTATTTTCAAGAATTACAATTTGCTTAATGTTTATGATAGTTATGATTTCGAACTAAGCACTTTCATGTACAAGTATAATACCAATCTGTTACCAAAGGCCTTCAATAGTTATTTCGTTGAGCAGAGGAATCACCTCAGGTATCACACAAGAAACGCTGAAGATTACAAGATCTGTCTTACAAAAACAGAGTTTGCTAACAAAACAATAAGAACCGCCGGGCCAAGAAAATGGCATTCGATCGACAGATGCGCCAAAACGGCTACATCAGTAAAACTCTTTAGATCCCAAATTAAAACAAACCTTATGGAAATGTACACTTAATACCTCTTAGTTTTGATTTACTTAGTTTTATTTTTCTCCCTTTTAAAACAAAAAATCGATTAAAATTAACCGATCTCTTAGCTTCTATACTATATTCACAAAATGTCAGCTTTCTTTTGCGATATACGTGAGCATATGTTATGAAATCCTAATTTGTCTTACACTTATATTCTGCATGTTCTTTATTCATCATTTATTTCCTGCTTAGTTCGTTCTACATGAATGTATGAAAGAGGGTGGGGGTGTTTGTATGTATGTAATTGTATTTTATTAGACAAATTAAGAAACGTAGGCTAAGGTTAAGGGGGTGCTTGTTCAGGCCTTTTTGGCCTTCTGAGCATCTCCTCATTCAAATGTGTTGTTTAGCTGTTATTGTATTGTTGTATTTTGAATGAAATAAAAGACTGATTGATTGATTGATTGATTGATTATCATTGCAAGTAATGGGTGCCATCAGCCTCACGCCTAGCGTCTTTGATGGCATCCACATCTCCCATTTATCCTATTGAATGTATGTAATCTATTTTTATGTACTCTGTGAAGTGAGATGAAAACAAATAAAATTTGAATTGAATTTGAATTGAATATACCATCTCTCTCTTATCATTAACTTCATTCAACTCGACACGCGCACATTCATCAAATCAGTTGCTACAATAGGAAATCTTGGTGTAAGCATGAAGAATTTTGTAAAATAACATGTAGATCATGTTGCCATAATATTGCAGTTTAACAAATAACAATAACGGTCAGAATGAAAGCCAGAAGGGTGGGTGGGGGGGTAATTATTATATCGTTATAATAGTTACATATTTGTATAATATTTGTACAATTTGAGTCCACTACCCCGTAGCAGTGATCTAGAGGGTCTATCCTAACATCTTATGGTATTAAACATTGGTAGACATGGGTGTTGAACTCAATCCTTAATTAAGATTAGTAACTATTTTAAACTGTTGCGATTTGGTAGTTCACAGCATCTTGCGAATTGTAGTGAGCTTTGGAAACAAATTGCATTGATCACAGATATACTTTTGTAGTTCCTGTGGTTCTTGTTGTAAAGAGAGCTGAAACAACAACGTTTTTGTTATACGTACATAACTCATTAACAACAATAAATCAAGCAAGTTTTCAAAGTATATGATTTGTAGAATGAACTTTTGCAAAACATGAAAGTGTTATTTTTCAATACACTTCTAGTGCCCGTTTCTATTCATCGTTTTGTATTCTTCTCCCGTGCATTATTTTCGCGAACTACCCTTCATAGCCCAAATTATATAAACCTGCACGCTAAACAATGCATTATCTAAAACCCGCACGCTAAACAATAGATTCTAGATAATACGTGCACGCTCAAATACTGGTAATACTACTTTCACATAACTATATAGTAGAGTTAGGTGGCGCTTTCGACACAGATGTCACACTGATGAGAAATATTTGGACTAAAAAATAAAAATATTTCAGATCAATCTTACCGTACGAGCTTGGAATTTGAGCGTGACATATCAATATTGTATTTATTATGCAAATAACCAATTTCTATGCCACGGGAACTAACTTTTTGTTGTCCCTTCCCAAATTCTCGTGTACAAGGTCGCGCATTATATACACGGATGAACATCAAAAGAGCTCTCCGAGGGCTAATGTGTTATGTACTGCTCGTGAACATAGTGTCCTACACAGCCAGTTTGGTTACGCGTAACCAAACTGACTCGGAGGAGTCTACTCATTATGTAATGTACGTCATAAGTCTGCTGCATTGGAAATCAATTTCGCTTCGAACAGAGGGAGGACCGTACGAGCCAGCATTTTACTAACACAATTTCTCTTTTTTCAGGAGAAATACGAATAAAAAAATTGCAACGAGTGTCAACTTGTAATGTAACAATTAGTCTCTTCGAATGGAGGTAAACTTGTTTTTGCAATAGATATGCCCTTTAACAACGTCGCTCTTAGTCTTACCGGAGCGGATAACTATCAAATTATCTCTTTCACAAAATAATGATCAAAATGTTATATAGCCTGTAAACTAATTTGGAGAGTTAGGCTTGGACCACAATTCTAAGCAATATTTGACACATATTCAAAAAATGTGTTAGCTATGACATAATTATTTTAAAGACCGACTGAATGAAACCTAGCTGGTACATTCGATTAGGTATTCCCGTTTACATCCAAAGATCGAGGGTTCGATTCCATGTCTGGTACTCTTGAGCATTTTTAAATGCTTAAAAATACACAGGGGTCGAAATTCAAGGTTGTTCAAATTTGGATTCAGAAAATATTTATGTTTTTAATCTTTAACAGAGCCAAGCGGTTCTTCCATTTATTGCATCAAGTCATATTTTGTTATCCACATACAAAACATACACGTATAAGCAAATATACAACGAAAAAGTAATGCAATACACAATTGACATCTCTAGTACAAGTAGAAAACTATATCCTCAGCATAAGCGCTAATGATAATTATGTTGTGATTTAACATAATTCCATTTACCATTGTCAGTTCTAATAAGTAAACTAATAATCTCACTACAAACTATACAAAAAAGGACAAAAAAGGACTAAGTGGGCCTCTCTGACGGACACCACAACCTGACAACCCAAATTAAAAAAGCTTGAATCATGATTATTATTTACTACACAAGAATAAATATCTGTATAAATAAAATCAACCCATTTAATTAAATCAGGACCAAAATTTAAGTATTTAAGTGCTTTTAAAATGAAAACCACTCAAGTTTGTCAAAAGCTTTACGGAAATCAATCAAATGTCTGAAGCTAGAAGAATATTTTTTCTGGCAGATGGTCACTGTGAATGTAACACTATTTTCATGCGACTTGCAGTGCATTGGGCTTTTCCAGAAATTAACGTCATCTACCCTAAAGAATACATGGGAAAATCAAATTTTCATATGTCGTCTTTTGGGGGTAAATCTTAGCAATTGCGATCATCAACGAGCTGATTGATCGATCATTGATTATCGGTTATCGACTATCGATTATGCTTTCCCCGTCCAACAAACACACACCAACTCAAACACTACTTAACAATGACATCTACAAGCTTGCTGGAAAACGGTTCTTCATGTAAGGGGGATATTCCATATGTTAAAAAAAAGAAAGAAAAAAAAAAGTGTAGCGATTTATAGTGCGCTACGCACAGACACAACGCCTAGACGTTGATCCACAAGCCTCAGCACACTTTACAGGTTGTCGCTGACCAATACGGCCCCACATCATTCCATAAACCATTTAACAACAAATCAGGGACTTTGCTGCTACAAGAGCGCACACCCTAGACATTCGACAAATAACCATCGCAACCAGGATCAGCTCCCCGAGTTTCGTACGGGTTACAACGAGACAATTAACAGTATTTAATGGCACCTACTCTAAAGAAGACATGGTAAATTTTCCCATGTCGTCTTTAGGGGTAAAGGTCTTAGCAATTGCGAGCGCGAGCACCAACGAGCTGATTGATCATTGATTATCGGTTATCGACTATCGATTATTCTTCCCCCTCCTACAAACACACACAACTCAAACACTACTTAATTATGGCATCTACTGGCGTGCTGTGAAACGGTTGTGCGTGTGAGGGGGATATTCCAGAAATTAACGGCACAATACCCTAAAGAAGACATGGGAAAATTAAATTTTCCCATGCCTTCTTCAGATTTCACACCACCAAATAGAATTATATGGTTGTGCGCCCTTAATTTCACTTCTCAGAAAAAAACCATGGATAGCTAAAGTAAGCATTAAAATGAGCAGAAATTTGCATAATTTTGGCAAAATTTGGATTGGTCATGATTAGTAAATGTTAAATACTGCAGGTGTACCACAGATGGGAGAGATCGAATAACTTTTAATGATTTTAAGCAGCCTTTTCTTTACAGAAACACTGGAATGCTTTTGCCTGTAAAATAGGCAATTCCCGGACATCGTAGACTTCGAGGGCCAGTCGTAAAAAATAATGACGGTCAACCTATATTTTTTTCCCAGCCAGAGGGATCAGGCAAGGGCTGATTTCAACCATCATAGCTGTTGCTTTAAACTGAGTCGCTGCTGTGAAGAAAAATGACGTTTTCTTAAGGTAAATTTAGCATATATCTCTACAGGACTCTGATTTGGTGGTGTGAGATCTTTAGGCATGTTAGGGGTAAACATCTTAGCACTACACTTTTGAACATGAGAGTCCGTAATCATTATATTTAGAATCCAATTGAATATTGATAGCTGATTGATCACTGATTATCGGTTAACGACTATAGATTAGTGATCATGAACTCCTTAGGTAGGATACTAATAACTGCTGTCTATGTTCTTTCTTTTGTTTTTTCTTACTTTATTTGTCTTATGATTTACGAGGTCAGAGGTGTCAAATCTGCATGCCTTCTTTAGGGTAGGGCCAAACATTTCTGGAATCATATAGTCTGTGTTTGAAAGGTAGTGAAATTGGCATCCAGTTTTTCACAAATGTAGGATTCTTATCAGATGTTGGGATAAGGCTAATAATTTCCCTTCTCTGATCAGCAGACAACTTGCCATTACAAACAGAATAATTCAAACTATGAAAGTTAAATTTATAAAATTCGATTTGAAGACCATCTGTACCAGGTGGTTTACATATTGGTATATTTCTTAAGGGATCGGTATCATCATCGGATAGCAACGTTTGCACAGTATTTATTTTGTGACCTAAGAACACATCAGGGCTGACAAATCAAATTGCATTCTGAATACGGGGAATGTCCTTCTGTTGAGAATAATTTTGATTTTTTTTTTAAATTCGTGATATAATACAAATTTTGAAATTTAAAACAGTCCTCAGAGTAAATTTTGTAAATCTAACGATATGTGTTTAAAGTGTGTGTATAGCTTGGAGGAAAAGCCGTCCATCATTTAAAAATTATGACCGTAGTTGAGGAATTCAAAAGTAAATTATCTTATCCCCAGACCCTACCCGTTTGACGTTAATCAATATAGCGGTAGCTTAGGAACATAATGACTTCCATTCCCAAAGGTAATCGCCAAGCCACCCATCTCCTTGCAATAGAAAGCGCGCAAAAATAGTGTCGCACAATCCAGTAATCTCTAACCCGCAGAAAATAGCGTAAGACATCATTACTCGTTGATGGTCGATAAACGTCCCAATAAATCGGACTTAGTCACCGGTCAGTTCTACAGCATAGATATCCATGGCTAACGATGTGTTAACTATGGAAACATGTTGAAGGACATTAAGAAAATTTTCTAAGTTATTTATTTTGAGCTCTTTCGAGACGAGTAATGGATATATTCTGTAGATTTAGGTTTTGTCTGTGACTGCTAATGTGAGGCCGTCGTAGGTCTTACGGGGCTCAAACTCGGTGGGTGGGTGTAGTTCTGTCCTGGCAAGAAGAAGTTTATGTTCGTTAAGTCATCCGACCCCGGGGCCCCTCCAAGGGGTCATTTGAGGTCAAATGACTAAAAACTGCCATATGGGCATGAAACTAGGTCCTACGGGACTCAAACTCGGTGGGTGGGTGTAGTTCTGTCCTGGCAAGAAGATGTTCATGTTCGTTAAGTCATCCGACCCCGGGGCCCCCTCCCAGGGGTCATTTGAGGTAAAATGACTAAAAACTGTCATATGGGCATGAAACTAGGTCGTACGGGGCTCAAACTCGGTGGGTGGGTGTAGTTCTGTCCTGTCAAGAAGATGTTTATGTTCGTTTTAAAGTCATCTGACACCGGGGTCCGCTCCCAGGGGTCATCTGAGGTCAAATTACTAAAAAGTGTCGTATGGGCATGAAACTTGGTAGGTACAGTCAACATTTAAAACAACATTTTTTGAAGGTCATTTTGGGGTCATCCAAGGTCACCACAGGTCATCTGAGGTCAAATTAGTAAAAACTCATATATGGGCATGAAACTTGGTGGGTACAGTCAACATTTAGAGTTATAAGTTTAGATCATTTTGGGGTCATCCAAGGTCACCCAGGGGTCATCTGAGGTCAAATTACTAAAAACTGTCGTATGGGCATGAAACTTGGTGGGTACAGTCAACATTTAGAGCCAAATTTTTGGAAGGTCATTTTGGGGTCGCCAGGTGTCATCTGAGGTCAAATTAGTAAAAACTGTCATATGGACATGTCACCATCAGCCTGGTAATCGCGCCCAGCCGAGAACCGCCAAATATGGTAACCGCCTAGTCTATTTTAAAACTGATGCATCAATGAACATGAATTTGGAGAATAGAGGCCTTGCATGTGACATATCATCCCGTAAATATGGCGGACTACTCAAATGCATTCAACAAAAGCACGATTGCAATCAAATAGGTTGATGACAACATTTGATTGAATGGACTGCACTCCGCCATAACTACGGTGAAGGACACCGGCTCAAATCCTTTGTTTGGAGCCAATCGATAATTTCATGCAGGGCCTCTATACTTTCTGTTAATACAATACTATGCTGACCTCACACTCCAGTAATTTCAGATCATTGAGCTCAGTAATACATCAAAGAATGTCTTCCAATTCATGAAAACAAATAGATAATCTGCATATCGGATTAAAAGCTTGAGGCATTTCAATTGCAAGGCCCATTACTTATACACCAACAACAACATAGGCCTACAAGTGTATATAATGTAGCATGTGCACACATTATCATGTTGTGGATGGTGAATCAAGCTGCAGTGCCTACCCATTCCCAAATAAATGCAGTGACCAACCGGTGTTCACTCATGATTGACGTAGGCTACTGATCATTATGTATGATTTAAACTCATAGGTTTTGGCAATTTGGGAGGGGGTGGGTTCAAAATGACCCCATAGGATTATACGGGGGTAAAAATTTCAAATTGCTCAAATACCCCTTTCAAATATATCAAATTATTTAAATAAATAAATAAATAAATAAATAAATAAATAAATAAATAAATAAATAAATAAATAAATAAATAAATAAATAAATAAATAAATGGATGGATGGATGGATGAATGAATGAATGAATGAATGAATGAATGAATGAATGAATAAATAAATAAATGAAAAAAAAAAATGAACAAATTGTAGCGTAGCATTAAAATCATAATAACCATTGCTGGCAGGCGGATTCGAACCAACGATATTGACATTACCAGTCTGATCCTCTAACACTGAGCTATGCCATCATCTAGTAATGAGGGTCGAGTTTTTAGCGTATACAGTGTTTGTCTGTGAAAATGCCGCCTTGTGAAATAAATAAATATAAAGTCGCAATTTTAAATTTTAAGTTATATGATAATTTTCTAACCTATATTTTCTTTAGAGCAGGGACAAATATTTCCCTTTTATCCAATTTGGCCGCTAAATAAGAATCTACTTCTTTTATTACTGATTTAATTCCGCGATTTGTTCCATTCAGCAATATCAAAGATTAATGTCAAGCATCTCACGACAGATATTTAGTTGGCTTAGTGGTTTTGCACAGTGCTTTTAACCGGGAGGTACCGAGATCGATTCCCACCTCTGCCTGCAATATTTTTTCAAGACTGGGAAATAATAACCTGACATTCGCCGCTGACATTCGTACTGCAGAAGCGGAGTTGTAACTTGTTAAACTTTGCTCCTTCCGTAAAAGGGTACATTATTTTGGCACTACATTATTTCTTTTTTTTCCACATTGCTGGTAGGCCCTATTAAATATCAAATGGTCATAATTGGCGGTCACTTCAAATCATCGCCAACTGAACGAGGTTCAGGAATGTCCTCTCATTGTTAATTGTTGGTTAATCCACCACTTGAACAGGACTTAACCAAAGCAAACAAAGAAAGCTTTTTTACGAATGCTATACATAAGTATAAGCTTATTATCCTCTTCAACAATAGGATTAAATATTGGTGCTTGTACGGTGTACCATCTCCGCCAATTTCCCTTTTTTAATTCCCCCTTTTTTTTTTAATTTCCCCTTTTTTTTAATTCCCTTTTTTTAATTTCCTTTTTTTTAATTTCCCTTTTTTTAATTTCCCTTTTTTTTTAATTTCCACTTTTTTTTTTAATTTCCCTATTTTTTTAATTTCCCCTTTTTTTTTAATTTCCACTTTTTTTTAATTTCCCTTTTTTTTAATTTCCCTTTTTTAATTTCTCCTTTTATTTTCTCAAAAGCAGAATCTTGGCCGAGACACATACTCACAGAATTTGCTCGCTTCCCGCTGCATATGCTGGTCTTTACGCACTGTAGTCTTTACGTGTGACAGACCATGGATATAGTATATGGACAGACCCAGTCCCTCATTTCAAATATATAGTTTTGGTTTCTCTTTTGTTCAGAAACCAAAAATCAAGGGATTAAAAAGTAGAGCTGATCTGATCTGCAATCATAACACTATTATGCTGGGAGGGCACAGTATAGGGTATATAACCAGAAGTATACAATAGCCTATTGTGCTAACATAATTATTATCATGATTGATATCGGAAATCTATCCCGCGGACGACAGTTGATGCTCTCTGTCGAAGGTAGGTGGCATATTACACTCACGAGTTCTAGGCCTAGAAATCATATACATGCGCGTATACTGAAGGATGGGGTGGGGTGGGGGAATTTGTTTGCTTGTATGAAACATAAACGATGCATGGAGATGATTTGATTATGAATTAGTTTATTATCCCCGGAAGCACAACCCATACCTCTTTAAGAGGGGCTCCCTCCCTATATAACCACCGCTTTCCTAAATTACCCCTTCCCCTCCTCCTCCCTACCTACATTCGATATCTTCATCTCGAGCTCTCCTCCCCTTCTCTTTCACTTCCAATGCTCTCTCTCATATGTTTCTCTCTCTCCCGGCCCATATCCCCTTGCCCTCCACCCCCCCCACACACACACACCCCAATCTTCTCCCTCTATCTTCTACTTTTTGCAGTAAAAATTGCTTCAGTAAAAGTCATTAGGTTATTAGAGGTCATATAATGGCCTTCCATCGATTCTGGTACATGGGATTAAGGACATGAATCGATTTTGTTTATAGCACCTATACAATTACAGTAGTGGCCCCTTTTGTAATGTCGAATGCAAATATTTCGATGGTCTATATATTTTCACAGTGAAATCAGCTTAGGCTATTTCGTAGTCTCAAGCCAATGCTTTCAAACTAAATCAATGCTTTCAAATGTAGACTGTTTTGTTCGACTTCTCTGCTCGTGAATATTGCACTGCGAAATTTAAACATTTCTTTTGTATACTTAGATCAGGTAACTCGAAAATCCTGTAATTTTATTCGTCACACCACTTATAAGAAACTGAAACCAAAACCGAAACTACCTGTCACAAATGTTTAGTTTTAAACAAAAGGTAGAAACAAAGAGTTCGATATCTTGTGATTCAAGTGGTTAGGCAGGACAATAGGAAACCACGTGACCAAAACCAAAACCAAAACTAAAACTATATATTTGAAATGAGGCACTCCTCATTTCAAATATATAGTTTTGGTTTCTCTTTGTTCAGAAACCAAAATCAAGGGATTAAAAAGTAGAGCTGATCTGATCTGCAATCATAACACTATTATGCTGGGAGGACACAGTATAGGGTATATAACCAGAAGTATACAATAGCCTATTGTGCTAACATAATTATTATCATGATTGATATCGGAAATCTATCCTGCGGACGACAGTTGATGCTCTCTGTCGAAGGTAGGTGGCATATTACACTCACGAGTTCTAGGCCTAGAAATCATATACATGCGCGTATACTGAAGGATGGGGTGGGGTGGGGAATTTGTTTGTTTGTATGAAACATAAACGATGCATGGAGATGATTTGATTATGAATTAGTTTATTATCCCCGGAAGCACAACCCATACCTCTTTAAGAGGGGGGTCCCTCCTATATAACCACCTCTTTCCTAAATTACCCCTTTCCCCCTCCTCCTCCCCTACATTCTATATCTTCATCTCGAGCTCTCCTCCCCCTTCTCTTTCACTTCCAATGCTCTCTCTCATATGTTTCTCTCTTTCTCCCGGCCCATATCCCCCTTGCCCTTCAACCCCCCCCACCCCCCCACACACACACACCAATATTCTCCCCTCTATCTTCTACTTTTTGCAGTAAAAATTGCTTCAGTAAAAGTCATTAGGTTATTAGAGGTCATATAATGGCCTTCCATCGATTCTGGTACATGGGATTAAGGACATGAATCGATTTTGTTTATAGCACCTATACAATTACAGTAGTGGCCCTTTTGTAATGTCGAATGCAAATATTTCGATGTTCTATATATTTTCACAGTGAAATCAGCTTAGGCTATTTCGTAGTCTCAAGCCAATGCTTTCAAACTAAATCAATGCTTTCAAATGTAGACTGTTTTGTTCGACTTCTCTGCTCGTGAATATTGCACTGCGAAATTTAAACATTTCTTTTGTATACTTAGATCAGGTAACTCGAAAATCCTGTAATTTTATTCGTCACACCACTTATAAGAAACTGAAACCAAAACCGAAACTACCTGTCACAAATGTTTAGTTTTAAACAAAAGGTAGAAACAAAGAGATCGATATCTTGTGATTCAAGTGGTTAGGCAGGACAATAGGAAACCACGTGACCAAAACCAAAACCAAAACTAAAACTATATATTTGAAATGAGGCACTGTGTAGAAGTATTATTTACACCACTGATATAGCCTGTGCCGGAGCCTGTGTGCTAGGGCCGTAGACTTATTTCAAGTCACGGGAAAACCATAAGAATTACTAGTATATAAATCGCAGTGGTTTTATCCCGGCCCGTGAGGGGGGGGGGGGTGTAATTTTCCCAAGGCGTGCCAAAAAAATTGCTTGCTTCCCTTCTCGGCCTGCCAAAAAAATCTTCGCCCCCCCCTCGTTTGCACATGCCAAATGTTTTAAAATTGCCATTAAAATTGCCATGTAAAGGGACGGCATATTCGTACTATTTAATAAAGCTATTTTATGACTATTAGGCCTATGTGACTATTTTTGCATTTTTCTCACAAACTAATAACACACTGGTATAGGAACTGCATTGGCTTCCTGTGTTCCCATGAATTGTTGTTTAACTTATGTTGATTGTATATAAATGTAATAATGATAGGCCTATTGCTCCGTCATATTTATCTGAACTTCTTTCAAATTATGTTCCCACTCGTAGGCCTGCTCTTCGATCTGGAAACATGCAACTTCTTCAAGAAACAAAATAAGAGCACATGAGTCATTTGAAATTGCAGCTCCACGTCTATGGAATGAATTGCCTATATATTTTAGAACTGCTAAAAATGTAACTATATGTTTAAAAAGATGTTAAAAACTCATCTTATGTCGGGGTTTGCTCAGGAAATTTGAAAATGCCACCAAATAGTGAAAAACTGTATAAAATGTCTAACTTTTGTGTTGATTTGTAAAATAAAACAAAGAAAAGTGATTATTTAGCAGTAATCAACCATTAAACAATCAATTCTAGCATTAATTTTAGGCCTGCGATCCAAGATTCTGGCCATAGGCCTAGTGCTTTACAGTGGACACGGAAAATCACGGAATCGTCCAATTTGCAACACGGATTTTAGATTTTGTAACACCATGAACACGGAGAAATCGTGGCTTTAGCTATAGGCCGAATAAAGACTTATACAGTGGAAGGGTCTAAATATTTAATATATTATTAACAATTATTATTCTAATCTAATTCAAATTAGGCCTTCTTTAATATAAGCCTCGTGATCACTCTATTGGATTCGGATTGTTTTACTAGGTTTGGATTTAATTTTTGTCTTCACTATAGGCCAAGATATAAAAAAAAATAGAAAGCTATGCGAGCGCTATCCATGTTGGACAGCTGTGTTCAAATATAAAGTACGGACGAAGCCTTGACTAAGGCTAATGCTCCCCGCGGTATACTAACATGAATCCACTAGCTGCAACATTATACGCACATCAAAAAAAATATCGGGAAATTAAAAAAAGGGAAATTCAAAAAAAAAAAAAAAGGTAATTCAAAAAAAAGGGAAATTAAAAAAAGGGAAATTAAAAAAGGGGAAATTCAAAAAAAAAGGAAATTCAAAAAAAAAGGGGAAATTCAAAAAAAAAGGGAATTCAAAAAAAGTGAAATTAAAAAAAAAAAGGGGAATTAAAAAAAAAAGGAAATTGGCGGAGATGGTACACCGTATGCTTGACTGGAATTACGTGCTATAAAGACAGAGATAAATGCAATTTATCGCGTCTGATGTCACTGTCAATTACGATCCTTGATTGGTTTACACAGGTTAATCAGCGCGTAAAAGGAAGACCGATCTATCTGGTGCTGATCGGAGAAAAGGAATAGCAGCAAATGGCGAAAAAGTTCGTACTTTTACAAGGCAAAAAGCAGCTTTTCTAGGGATTGTGGACATGGTGCCTTCACCAAAGAAAGTTTCTTACTATAAAGCCCTAACTTTTGAGATGGTTTGCATGTCGAAAGGTGCAAAATCAACAATAAGGCGCCCGGTTATAAATCCGCGTTCAGCAAGTCATCATCACGACACTTGTAAACAAACCGTGCTCGAGTTTGATTGACAGGTGACGTCAGACGCGATAAATTGTCTTTATATTTGTCTTTCATTATAGTGTCATTGGTTATTGTTAAAAGGCAATAAGGACAGTGTGTAATTGCAATATTTCCTCTGAATAGGAAAGACTCTCTGCATCGAACCATGGATGCTGGTGGTTCGAATTAAGCCCATCCTGACTCCACTTCGCAGCGGTATGCGATGCTGCGATGCTTTTCAAACATCTCAGCATCCCGCGATGAAATTAAAATGTACAGGTGGAGTCAGTATCGGGCCTTAGGAATAAAAACCCAATTCGAAATGATGCGCTTGAGAATTCAACAATATAAATAATGGTAGCTCTATTATAATACACATTAATGATAAAATTCCAAAATATAATACGTTTTCTGTCTTTGCTTGTCACGTGGTAGCGATTATATTTTTAAATAAGTTTCAAATGAATAACAACAAGACAAGTAGCCGAGTGGTCTAAGGCGCTAGGCTCATAGAGTACTAAGCGTTGTGCCGTGAGTTCGAACCCCGCCTCTGCCAAACTTTAAAAGAAGTAAATTAAAATTTGACTTTTTTTTATTTCATATTTGGGAATGATGTGACTGGGAGAATTTATGTATGGTGTGGAGTGGTGTAATAGGGCATGTACTTTAACTGGCCGGCGCGGTCCGGTGACTAAGTCTTTATTGGGCGTTTTATCGGCAGTCAACGAGTAATGTGTTAGGCGGTCTACTTGTTCATCATTGAGAATGTAGCACTACATGTACTACCATGAAAACATCCAAAATAAGTTTTGTGATAAACTTTCGCTTTGATTCCTTCCTCAGAAACTATTAACTTTGACCAATCTACGATTTACCAGTCTGAAGTTATGAGCGCAAAGGTCGAAAATCAAAAGTTGGGTTCCAAAGAGATGAAAATATTCTCAAATTGTTTGTTTCCTTATCCGCCAATCCAAACAAAAAGGATAGTTTGCACTATCTATGACATATCGTCACCCTGCTACGATAATGTCTTTCTTAAGCGATTTAACCTGCCCCTGCAAGATCTTATCACCATTTACGTTGGCCACATCAGACCACTGCTAGAGAACTTAGTCATTTTGTGGCATAGCAGTCTCACAAACGTTCAGACTACTGCTTTGGAAAGAGTCCAGAAGCGGATACTGAGAATCATGTTGCCTCAGCAATATATATCTTATCATGATGTAATCTAGAAGCTTCTAGGTATGCTCCCTAGACTCGTTGGTTACCAAAAGGCAACAAAATGTCTTGCCTTTGCAAACCTATTACTATTACTAAAATATGATGACCCAACCTTCCGCGACTGGTCCGTTACCCACCGGGGTTACCCACTGATAGGCATTCTGCCCATGACAGGAACTTGCTCACAAACTCAAAACATAAACTTGGATAACCAAAAGATATTATATACCTCATTATAGACTCTTGTCATCTGGTTAAAAGTGCGGTCATTGAATTAGCTATGCCCTCAAAATGAACTATGTACCGGTCATGGAAACGAACTATGGACTGGGTTGAGTCTACGCATGCGCAATCGCAACGTACGAGGGGGTATCAAAAAGTTTTAGAAATCGTCCAGAAGTGAAAGAGCTATATCAATGAAATTTTGTCAGTGCAATCACTGGTCCTTATGTACACTATGGTGCAAAAATGGTCTCATAAGTATGTTTACTTTTTTTACAGACGACGCTAGATGCTAATAACCTGCTGCCCAGTACGTAGCTAGCTGCAGTTACTGCGTATAAACTGCAAGATTGAGAAAATTGAGGCAAGCAGCGTTATTAAGATCCTGCATTTGAAGGGTTGCAGTGCCTAGAAAATCGATGATGAAATGAATGTTATCTTCGGTGGTGATTGTGATATTGTCACTGTTGCTTTTTGGAAAATGAATTTTTATTTCATCACAGATTTTTGGGGCACTGTAACCCTTAAAATGGAATTTAATCATGCTTCATGCCTCAATTATCTCCATTTTGCTGGTTATGCGGTTACAAAGGCAGGTACTGACATCTAGCGCCTGTAAAAAAAGTAAACATTCTTATGAGACCATTTTTGCATCATAGTATACATAAGGACCAGTGATTGCACTGACAAAATTTCAATGATATAGCTCTTTCACTTCTGGGCGATTTTTAAAACTTTTTGATACCCCCTCGTACATCCATTCGGTATATAAAACAAAATTAATATTTACTGCTTTATATTCGGGGCATGGTTAAAATTATAGGCCCGCGGCGATTACAAAATCATGCTAAAAAATTAGCCCGATATAGGGGGGGGGTCATAAATAATTTACTCCGGTCACCTACATATTCATGACCCACCCCCCTTCCGAAGAAAATGACATCCCCTAACTGCAATATTTTGCATATTTACCATGTTTAGCGCCAATGTTTTCATACTTGATGTACATTTAAGTCATATAATCTTGTGCCGCTTTTGGTTTAAATGCCTGGGCTGCATCTTATAATTATATTTTCAACGTGCAATAGCATTTGAACTTCTGATCTTATAAAGTGTGCTTTGATAGGTTTTATTGGTCTTGTTGCTCTGGAGCGAGTGAGCATGCCCTCATTAGGGGTTTGGTGCTTTTTCTATCTCTTCTTCTCTCACCACTCTTGGATCTTGATGATTCGCTCCACACTCAACATGACTCCATCTTTTTACTGTTAATATTCTGTATTCTTTATATGTTTCACTATGTGCAATTTTGAACAGTATGTTTCGGATTGTTTTATCCATTTATTTATCATGTTTATTGGTTATTTAAATGATTTTGCCCTGGGGTGAGACAACCTCCTTTCCACCTTTTTCCCCTGGCCCTGTTGTGCGCACTTTCAGCTGCGGACTTTTCTTACCTTGGTGTTTGGTTGCAGGAGGAAGTCTCGCCCCTTGGTGGAACTGTGTGCTCTGTGTTTTTTTTGTGTGTGTTGTTTTTCATTGATTGTAAATTTCACACCGATTCAGCTTTTAGCTGCGACCGTGTCTTTTAATAAATGAATAAATGAATGAATGACTGACTGACTGACTGACTGACTGACTGACTGACTGACTGACTGAATGACTGACTGACTGACTGACTGACTGACTGACTGACTGACTGACTGACTGACTGACTGACTGACTGAATGAATGAATAAATTAAGTGTTTGCCAAATTAAGTGTTTGTAGTTTTGAGAACAAGTTCAAATATGCATTTAAATATAATTATTTACCAATCTTTGCACAAGAACAAATAATAATGAGTGACATTAAGGGGGTACTACACCCATTGCATTTTTTTTGCATTTTGTGAAGAAATGAAAAAAAGAAATTGGACAAAGTGGTATGCAAAATGAAGGGGCAAATCTTCTCGTTCAATTGGTGGCATCAGTATCAATGACGCGTACATACTTCTAATGGAATGTATAAGCCAAAAAGTGGTACATCACTGATGTTTTAAATTCACTTCATTTTGGAAAGCTTACTATCAACGGATTTCGTTAAAATTTTGGATATGTGTTGCTAACACATTAGGGAAATAATGTTGATATGTAAAATGGGAATAAGTGGTCCCTGATTTCTTTTATGACTTCATGAACTTGGTGCTCCACAACTATCAAAAAACGAACCGGTTAAAATGCTTCTATTTTCAATGTTGAGCTATATTTTGTATTTTGAACTTGCGGCACTATTTCACTGAAATTTAATTAAGCCATAGGTAACAGCAATGTTGAAAAAGATTGTATTTTTTGTCACCTATACCACCATATTAGGTAGTTTTCCGTAAGCTTCATTTTTGTGATTTTGGTAACTATTTTATATTTATTTGCCCAATCCATCTCAACTAGGCAATCTAAATTGTACTCACCATTTACATCCCAAGGTATTTTAGTATATCCACCTCACACATTTCCATTATATATCCAGTAACAGACAAAATATCAAAATTGATGCCTCATTATGACATGTATGATATCACAGACTATCACATGTATTCAAAATTGATGCCTGAATTTGACCTGAACCAATTGACCTATAACCTGACCTTTGATGACCTTATAGCCTTTTTTAATCTCTTTTCCTAACAACACATTATAGAAGATACATACATGGTGTAGTATTAAATTGTCTATGTGGAAGAGATTAGGCGTATTTAATTTATTCAGTGTTATAATCAGTGAGTACATTTCTATAGATAGTATAACAAAGGATTTAATGTATTCTATTCATGTATTCTACTTGGACATGTTCAATAGAATAAATTATGGATTGTTTTGAAACACACATCTCAGTTACCAGGATACAGTAAACAAAAAAATATATAGGGCTAAAATGACTTACTAAAATGGTTTAAAAACACTTTGTATGTAGTTATATTTTATAAGTTCATGATATGAGGTGATGAACATATAAATGTACTTTATAAATTTGCAAGAAAAAAAAGAAGAGGGGTACTGATGAAAATCAGGGTATTATTCCCCCTTAAAAGGAATAATCAGATATTATTAGGGTGATTACGTAAATGATGCATCAATACCTACTTAGTCGTATTGATTGTGACCCATTTGGTTGTCAAATTTGAACTGCGGATATTCATTATCTAAACGTTTAGAGGTCTTTGGCGAACAAAAATGCGGTTTCGCACTTTTGGTTTCTAAACACAACTTCAAATTTGATGTATACAAGGCGGCCGGTGGGGCACAAATTATCACAAAAATGATGATTCAGTGCATCTTTCCTACATTTGGAGCAGTATAACTATTTCATATTGGTCCATATTTGGGCATATTATGCAACCATTTCTCTGAATATAGATAACGCGTTGATCTGTCATCCGCCATGGCCGGTCATTGCCGATTCTCTATGCTCGGGATCAGTGGCATTCTGCAAATCTACAATATCCAGATACGTGGTGCAATAGGTGACAAAATTCTTCATGTTATAGCTTGAAGATGTTCGCAGATATGTTTCAACTTCAAAATTTACTAAAAGTGTGGTTTATGGGTTTTGCTACACGGACTAGTTCAAGTCCGTATTGAAATTAGGTCATAAGTCCAACGCATTATGGGAAAACAATAATATCCGTTAAAGAATGATAACCCCACGAACGCGTGAGTTAGTTCCTGGTTGTAATATTACTTCCCGATAGGAAAGTACTAGACCGGATTATGGGATATATAATAACCCAACCGTTCGTGAACTTTAGTCATATTAGCTCCTACAGCCAAAGAGTGTACATGACATTAGCTGGACTGTGCCAGTTACTGAATTCAACAGACGAATCGAGCATTTTTCTGCAAAAAACAACCAAACTGTGAACTAGTCAAACGAACATATTGCAATCATGTTGGGGTATTTAATTATGACAATCACGGTTACCATACTGGGTGTATTCGGAAACCTGCTGGTACTGGCTACGCTTGTCATGGACAGAAAACTTCGCGTTTTAAACAACTTATTCCTGGCTAATTTAGCACTTGCAGATTTGTTCATAGCAGGTATTATCCACCCGTTTACAGCCGCTGGTATCATGGGGAAAAAAGAGCATCTGTTTTTCCAAGACCAAGAATCTGATGGAAACCGTACAGCAGCTGATACGACGGGGGACGTGTTTTTGCAAGACTATGAATCTGGTGATAACCGTGAAATTACTTACCTCTGCGAGTTTTTAGCATCATTTTGCATCATAAGTTGCTCTGCGTCTGTTCTGAGCATTGGTGCTGTTGCTATGAATCGCTACGTATATATCTGTCATAATCGCAGTTATCAGAAGATTTATAATCGCTACACTATCCCTATCATGGTGGCTCTGATCTGGGTAACCGGTGCCCTCGTAGACCTTCCAACCTATTTCGGATTTGGAAATCACGTTTTCCACCAGAGAATTTCCAGTTGCTTCTTCGATACAACGCATCCTCACTACAAATGGTTCTTCGTCATTGTGGGAATTTTCACTCCAGTTGCAGCTACAGTGTATTGTTACGTTCGCATTTTGTATCTGGTACATAAAAGCAATAAGCGCCTCCGTAATCGTAGCAGGAATGCACCTACTTCCAAACATGACAACTCTATCAAATCTGCAGATGTTAGGTTGCTGAAGACAGTTGCAGCAATGGGTGTTCTCGCTGTGGTCATCTACACGCCTTTCTCGATCACCTTACTCGCGGATAACGGACAGGTCCCTGTAAGAGTGTGGAGATTCTCAAATGGACTTATGCATAGTTTTAGCTGTTTCAATTGGTTCATTTACGCGCTTACAAATAACAGGATTCGGGACGGCATGAGATTGATTATAAAGAAGTTGACATGTTGCAGATGTGTTACTGAAGGCCAGGAAATGGAAATGACGGCCACTGGAACAAGCGGGGCCAGAGGAAATAAAACAATAGGTACCTCAAGTGGGGGACTCTCTAGCGATTTCAGAAGCTCCAAGGAAGACATTGTTGAGAACGAAAAATTTAAGAAGAAAGGCGTTAACATGGCTGATATTACTATTTAAAAATCGTCTTTTTTGGAAAATTGTGATTTAAACTGTTTCAGCCTTCCATTTAAAGGTAGACCTACAATAAGTCTCGTGTAAAATGTGGGGTAATAAATGCCTCATACCTTGACTAAAACAGTACTTTAATGTAATTTCATGCACTGTATCTTACCCCGGGTAGCTTACATAGCTAGAACCAATCAGAGCAAGCGTTAGAAAAATCCAAACCATGTATTGATTGTGAATATATGCACGGGAGCACACTCCGCGTAGTGCTTTTGGACGCGTTCATTTTTCTTGCGGGTTGAGATGTTGATGCGTCTAATGCACTCCCCTTCGGGGCTCATGCATTAGAGGCATCAACATCTCAGTACGCGTGCATTTATATTTTGTACAATTTCACTTGAGCAAGTGATACGCATTTATTAAACATTACATAATATATAACTTAGGTCAGTGGCTTGTTGAATCCGTTTAATTGTACTCATTAATGGTAGAAATGTGTGTGCTGTAGTGGAGGTAGCCTTATTTTAACTTTCAAATGTTGTTAACGCTTGTGATATATCAATGGAAATGTTTTGTTTGTTTGTTTGTATATTTGATGTATGTAAACAAAACTTCCACTGTAAAAAGGATGTATATATCATTATTTGTAAATATTGCATAATACCATGAAAACAGTGATTGTACTATACCATGCCATTTATATGTCATACGGTTATAATATCAAAATCGTGTATTTTAAAACAAAAATTGAATGACGCCTGTTGTAAATTTATGCAATGAAACCGCTATGACAGCAAGAATGATAAGTCTACCAAAGTCAAATCATTAGAAGACGTTATCAAGTTGGTTGCTCTGCATTCGGTCCGATTTTGTCTAAAATCTAGGACCCGTTTTTTAATGTTTTTGAAATTTTGAAATATGTATACGTTTACATACTTTAGACCAACAACAGCAGTTATGAGGCCCAGATTTTTCCATAATTCCAGAGTTTAGACCAACTAAAAGTTTTTGTTGAATTATTGTAGATTAAATATTCAGATACGTTTTTTTCATAGCTGACTTCTTGGAGTACCTGTCTGAAGACGAATGCCGTGTGTCCAATCCTACCAATTGCACATAACAGCATTCAGTATGTGCATATCTTATGACACATGGGTTTTGTGATGTAGAAGCGTATTGAACCATTTGTGTTTATTGTGTGCATTGGAATTAATATTGCAGCAATTATAGTATCTTGGAAAAAGTTTTCCAATACTTTTCTTTCTTTCTTTTTTGCTTGTTGCTTTCTTTCTTGGGGAGACACACACCTGTTTTGACAATAATTTAAGTGTCCCGAGAGATAATTTGTTTAAGATTTTTTTTGAAAAATGTATGTTTTGAATTGATAAATCATCGATTTCAAGACTGAAAGTTAGACGATATCGATATCAAAATATGTTTTGTTTAAACAAGACACTCTTGTTATCTTTATTTGTTATAACCATAATGTGATATACAGAAGGCAATTGAGTATTTATTTTTAATGAAATTAATCGATAATTCATCAATTTCAAGATTGGAAGTTAAGACGGTATCGATATCAAAACACATTTTCTTTACCATTTTCTTTAAACAAGAAACTCTGGATATCTTTATTTATTGGCACGTTTACCAGTAATGGTTCAGAATGACCTCAGAACTACAAGCCAAATTGTTTTAAAAAAATGTACAAGAAAGTCCCTTTCAAATCTATCCGATACCCGAAAGTTTCGGTCCAAGTAATAATTACGACAAATACGTTAATCAGTGACGTTTTTGTTGACACTCTAGCCTCGAAAATCCCTGGAAAAACTGTTTTGAATATCTGAACAAACCTCGACAAAAGTAAAAGTGTAAATGAAACCAATACGGAGTGTTTAGAAATACCTTGGTGGGGACTGGAAATATGTAGGGGTCAGAACATTTTTGGATTTCTAAATAGGGGGTTGGGTGTATGAACAGGGGGTCAACAGTTTTAGGCACGTAGATGGGGGGTGTAAAAATAGTTTTGTAGCTAATATGAGGAGGTCGAAAAGAGTTAGCTCCATTAAGAGGGGTCAGAAAGGTTTTTGGTTTACGAAGAGGAGGAGGGATAAATGTTTTATATATGAACATGTATTTTCCAGCCCTACCCCACGAAAGTGTATCTGAACACTGCCCAATTGCCGACAAGATACAAATTATATCATAATTAAATTATATAAAGTAAAGTTAAAAATGTTCTGATCACACCACTTATTTGTTGAATTCACACCCTGGCATTGCCGCAGAAATTAATAATGAACTCTGGGGTTAAGGGCGATACATATACCGTAAACGTTCGCCTAATGGCGCTTTTGGATTCTTAGAAATGTGAGAGCGCCATCCTTGTAAAATCTCAACAGCATTAAGGATACGTGTATGTTAAATTGAGCAACCTGGACATAATGCCTCAGAAAAAAATATCGTGACATGACCCAATACTTTAGGTCACTAGGTTAGTTGCTAGAGCAGCAAATGTTTTAGGGTTTCTTCAGGTATTCTTTCTCAAAGTGCCATTGGACTTAATTTGTAAATCGATTCATACGTATACCTAACTCATTTTGGTAAATCTTTTTATAACATTGTAATTTCTTCATATTTTTTTAATATTCTTCAGTTCAAAATTACACCCTTCTATTGTCTGACCCGTTAGCTCAGTCGGTAGAGGGTGCACCTTGAATGGTGAATGGTACTTGTTCGGATCTTGATTTCTGCCCCCACTTTTATGGGAAGAAGGGTCAAGAAATGTTTTTGGATTTTGTCCCCATTTTACGAACGAATATTGTGATTTTTTTTAAATTTAATTTTAATTTTCTTATTTTTTTTCAGATAAATAGGCACTGCGAACAAACGGCAACAAAAACCGCTGACAAAATTTGCTCCACCTGCTACCTATCAATGCGTGATATATTCCACTACATTTAACAGTTAAATGACCTTTGAAAAATAGAACGGCCTCAATGTTTCAAATTGTGTAACTACATTACTTTATTCATTTATGCATTATAAATGATCAGCTATTTTTTCTTTTCTTAAAAGTATCGAACCCAAGTAGATCAGACCATTGATCATATAACTATCAGACCACGAAGTAGTTACGTAACTCCGTGATGGTATCGGAACCAAGCACAGTTTGTATGGCGATCATTACGATCACGCTATTTTGGTATGCCTTTTTTGTGTACTGATTGTTTCGATCGTGGTTCATTACTTGAGCGCGTGATCCCGTTGACATAGTAACATTACGTAACTTCGATACCGGGCTTCGATACTGAATAGTTGTTGAGTGCACATAATATGGAAAGCCATTGGGGTATTGTGTGCCTTCCAAAGCGCCTTATAACATGTTCTCATTGTGTTGTGGAATCCTAGCCAGTAAAAGCCCAGTATTCAATGATAGCTATAGAGGCCTTTTATCGATTGGCTCCAAACAAAGGATTTGAACCGGTTTCTTCCCCGTAATCATGGCGCAGTGCAGTCCATTCAATCAAATGTTGTCATCAACCTATTTGATCGTAGTGCATTTTGTTATGTGTGTGAGACGAACTGTCGCGGTAGATGCAATCATGCTTTTGTTGAATGCATTTGAGTAGTCCGCCATATTTACGGGATGATACGTCATATGCACAGCCTCTATTCAGTTGTATGATTTTGTTCGTTCACTCATTCAAATTGTATTTATATCATTTGAAGACTGAGCCTATTATGATACATCCTCCGTGGAACAGTTTCAAACAAACATAGCTAGGGATTATTGGGGCAGAGGTTATCTTTTGAATCCTCTTAGAGGGCTATCATTTTTTTTCGGAAGGGGGGGTCCCAAATTTACAAAAAGTCTGCGTCAATAAAATTGCGCACCCCCTATTTCGGCAACAAAAAGTTTATGATCCCAAACCCCAAAATTGTATTGAAATCAGTATTTTTGAATAAATAACACACTTTCTGTGGTCATCGTGTGACTTCCTACATTTTGGTCATAAAACATTTTATGACCCCTCCTATTATTCTTTCCAAGACTTTATGACCCCTGTATATTCGGGACCCCCCCCCCTTCGAATAAAATGATATACCTCATGACCACTGATGCATAGGCAAGGACACTCGCGCGAATTGAAAGACTTGTCGCACGCGACAGTTCGTCTCACACACATAACAAATGCCTATACAATCAAATAGGTTCATTACAACATTTGATTGAATGGATTGAGTTACTCTAAAATGAAACGATAAAAACAAAGAATCGTGAAAAGACACATACAAGATAAAATAATAAAATTATATAAACAATGTTAAAGATAAAATCAAGAAAATAGAGAATAACATTTCCTCAGAAAAAAAAAAACATTGACAGACATCATAATCTGTCAGAAATTACTGCATGAGATTCGAACCATCTTCTCCACAAGTTCTCTTTATCGTCGCACTAAAGTCTAATGCTCTGCTCACTGGGCCACAACGTATCAGGTGAATGATTACCGCACTATCATGAACAAGTTTGTTCGATCTTGTTCATAATTGTATGTGTCGATAGGTTTCACCCTTTAACTACACGTGCCCTTAATGATCAGTGATAATAGTCGGCTTTTTCAGGGATGGCGCTCTCTCATTTCCATGAACTCCGTAGCGCCATTAGGCGAACGTTTACGGTATGACAGCCAATGACTATCCAGAATTTGAAGCTTAGAAAGAGGTTGTGGCCGGGGGTTGTGGAAATCATATTCAAGACGGGCCTTTGCTTCTTTGCGTTTTTTTAAATAAACCTATATTTGCAGTTTTAAGATTTCGTATTTTGACGTTATGATATTGAAATAAAGTTGGTATATATAATATGAAAGCATACTCGGTCAATACGGAACGAGAGTATAACCTCAGATAAGAGTATTGGCTGAGCTTGTTGAGTATACTTCCTTGTAAGGCATGCCAGCCAAGTTTCTATTTACAAGTAATTAAAGTAACAGCGTTAGGTCTGTTTTGCATTTAAAACACAATACAAATGCTAATTGAAGGATTATATTAGTAACCAGAGGCCACATTCACGTAATACCTATCATTCTAACATCATTCAATTTTGCGTTTAAGCTGTATGTAATATATTTTTGAAGTTGCTGATTCGATCGGAAGCAAATCTGAAATTTGGATATAGCAATATACAGCAAAATAGCCCGGGCCCAACATTAAGGAGTTCAATTAATTGGTGTGCCTGGTCCTGGGGGGGGTGAGTAGAGTGCATGAAGCATCTTATTTCTCGTGTCTGATGCTTTTAATACTGTATCCCTTCACTCTTGTTGTCCTAAACCTGCTGTAAACCATTGATTGGCCTATGTGGTTGTCTTTTATAGTGCCTATATAACTTAGTTTTTGGCCTGTGTCACTCCTCATGGGCTACTGTTTACTCTAGCATTTTATTCAAACCCGTCTACACGATAATCCTCGTTATAGGCCTATAAACGTATGCCTAATTCTCCAATAAAGCTTGAATGCTCAACCAGCACGAGCTAGTATACTAGTACGTTCATCTCCGTAACAAATCAACTCTGCTTAGACCACTGAAACCGCTTTACGCTGCAAATTTCGTTCATGGTGATTCAAGGAATTGTGCCTAGATGGAAACTTTATTTTCTTTCTGTTCCGCTCCAGCTCGTTCTGTCTGTTTCTATTTCACGAGCCTTTCTAACATTTAAAACAATAGGCCTAAGATATCACTTTCTCTCTCAAGTCGTTCTTTCATAACTAGCCCTGGGATATTTGCACAGAAGCAGGGTGAGGCATGTACCCTGGTTCGAAATACCCAAATACCAAACCAGGACAAAATTGACAAACAATAGAGGTTATCCACTTCACTCATGTGTGACTTCTAACAAAAGGCACTGGTTCCCGTAGTATTCCTCATTCAAACGAATTCAATGCACGACCTCGGAGTTACCTGCATGACTTTGGCGGGCTATTTTGAAACAGTCATGGTTGCACATGATATGCAGGTGACTTCTTTGAAATGTCCTAAACAAGGTATAGCAGTCGTTGATAGGACATGCAGCTTATAGAACATGGATAACCTCTATTGCAATGTGCATCTTCCTTTGGTTCGGTTCTAGACCAAGTTGTACTCATTTTGGCTCATTAGCATTAAAATTGCTTCGCGCGTATTTGTTCCGGTAAGGTCATTAGTAACAGGGATGGTGACGCTGTGCGGAGGGGCTTACAAAAACTGCTGATTTCAAACTGACTATATGCAATATAGTGCATATAACAGGCTGTTATGATAAACAAGCTCGATGTCGCGCTGTAATGTTGGAGGTATCGATGGCGAAAAACCTCGTTTTTTGCAAAAGTAGCTTGAATTTGGAGTGAAAATCAAAATAATGGTAGAATAAGCGTCAGACAGTTGAGAAATAATGTAGGTAGTTAGATGTTAAATTTAACGTTCCACAATCAAGATATCGATAATGTAACAAAACAGTTATTTGTCGTGCAAGATTCTCGAAAATGTTTCCCAAAACGGGCTTCTAAAATTTAATCGGTACTGCATTTGGTTCTGTTAAATGGCAACATTATTTCTTGGATCGATTTGTAGTACAATACTAAAGGAGAAAACAATCACTTGACGTGGTTTATAAAAAACAACATGGAACGCGTTTTAGATCTTGTGAACATGGTGCGTAAAAAGGATTTAAACGAAGGATTTTCAAACGGATTCTAAAAATTTGTATAAACACACAAAAATAATGTAAAGCTACATCCAATGCACCAACATTTCTTTCACTGCGGTATCTGATTGCTGAGAAAACGCGGTTTTAGAGAACAACTTTGCCGCCCTTCCTCAACAGCCCGAAAAGGTTGACCCAATTTTTTAAGGGTGGTTTGAAAAAGTGAAGAGCAAAAAAAAAAAAAAAAAAAGGATTATAAAGCAACACATTTTCATGTATAATACAATTTTTTCACAATTTGTTATACTTTTTCAAATTTTTTCCGCCCTTTTTCCTTTACTAATACTTTTTGCCGCCCCTTCTTCTTCCGCCGCCCCTTCGTTTTGCCGCCCCTTCGTTTTGGCCGCCCCCTACTTTTACCCCGGGGCTCGCGCCCCAAAGCCCCCCAAAAAATTCGCGCATGCGTCTTAATAACATGAATAATAGAAGCCAAAACACCCTCTAATTGGGGATGTTGGCTATGAACTATAGTTATCTGGCTTATTTTTGTCATTTCCGTATAAAATCGGGGAATTAGGACCTACATCCGTATATCCATCATACTATATGATTTAGCCCTATATATGATAAACGGGAAAGTACCTTGCCACCATAACACAATGACAACCCTCAACACTGACGAGCTTCCGTTTGAATCTACAGGAACTCCTCATATATTCCGAGGCTAAAAGGCTCCTAGAATAAGAACAATTTTAAAGCTATTTGCTGAGGAAGCCTGATTACCTTTTTAAAATAGCCGAGTGGGAGGGTTGTCAATGAAATATTTTTTTGTGTAAAAACTGAAGCATCATAATGTATAAAAAATATTTGAATATTAACTGTACATCATATATGACGATTCGTGATACCCAATGGTGCTAAAGTTTATGTGGTTTAGAAAGCAGAGAATTTTATTTCAATTTTATATACGCCAAAATATTTTCTGAATTTAGTGGAAATTAAGGGCTGGGGTATGAGCGACCTTCAAGTTCCGGTATCTGGAGAGGGGAAGCAATGAGTTACCCCAAATCACAGCGGCAGATAGTGACTGGGCCGCCGAGTGCTAATATATATTTATTTTGGAAGGTTCGTGTTTGTTTTAAATTTTGGGGCGTTTTTCCAAAATTTGATATTTTTGGTCATATTTCAAAAGCGACATGCCAAAGACAACTCTTTGGGCACATAGTTTGTTATTGTTATTGCAGTTCTTTTCCACATACCTACGTTAACATTCGATTGGGTGATTTACTAATATTATATATTTTATGACTGCAATTTGGCGTTTTCAATGCGTTTTACACGTATCATGAAATTAACGCAAATATCTAGTCACGCTGCTTTTAGAATTTTTACCTGATCGTCGGCTTTTGCAGGCAACAGAATGCAGATTGGCTCACTATAGATGTCGTATTCCTCTATGTGGTTCACTCATTGATAAAATGAGTTTGCATTCCTTGTAACAACACACACATTGCCGTCTGGAAACCGGGTCTGGTACTGATTTTGGGACAGCCAATAGACTTCAGCGCCGTATCAAATCTCATAAAAACCACACGACTGACGACTATGTGTTTATGTTTCCCGCACGAAAGCTTGTGTCTACATCTATTACTATACTTCTTTGGAAACGTTGACCTTTGACCATTCTTTGTATAACGCCCTGATATGACCTTGATATGTTCGCTTGATTGGGTACGTTATAGCATCCATTTCATTTAGGTGTTAGGACTTGGTCAGTATAATACTTGCAGGGATACAATAGTTTAACATGGTGTGTGAGCATGGTGAAAGACTCATTATTGATTAGGCGCGGACATATTAAAGGCACAGGTCCTTTGCGTGTATAGCAGAAAATTATAGAATGTGTGAATAGAATGTTTGGAATTTTGCAACTAAAATACTAACTGCATTCTGCATTATGTATTTATTTAGGCCTATGCCTATTTATTTATTTACTGACTTATTTATTTATTTTATTTATTTGGTATATTAGTTAGTAGGCCTAGTTTGTAATATTCCATGATAGGCCTACGTCGGTTTATTATTGATTGTTGATAACTTGACAACTTGATTGATTGATCGATTGATAGTCATTTCACATTATATTCCTAGTTTATAGGCCAATTTGAATAACATCGTACATTAGATAAATAGACCTATCAGTATTGATTTATTCTATCAAACTTCTCATAGCTGATTGTCAGTTGGCTCAGTGGTAACGCAGTAGGTTTTACAACACCGAGGTCCCGGGTTCGATTCCCACCTCTGCCTATTTTTTGCAAGGCTGAGAAAAAAATGAAATTTCTGGACTGCAAACTTATTTGGCGCGCGATCTGAGCTGGTCCTTTTCTGGTGGCTGTGTCTGTTACAGGCACACTCCCTCTGCATCCAAACCAGGTTCACGCTCATTAGACCTCCCTTAACACTGAATTGATGGTGAAAATTGTATGTAATTTTTAAGTAGGTCCCAACTAAAGATTATTGTTTCGTTTTTATGGGAATCTAAGAACTTTGGGGACCTACGTGGACTTCTACTATAAATTGCAAAAATCCAGACCGTGTATACACGAAAAATGGTAGGCTCCATAATACTGTATATGGGAGTAGCACGTGGCCAGGCGAGTCAAACTCGATATAATGTTTTGTGCATGTATGTATGGGAGGCCCATTTATTGTCGGATTTCTGTATGTAGAACACGCAGTTATCAACAATTGAGCGCTATTAATACACATTAATATTTTTAAGGGGGTACTACACCCATGTGGTAAATTTGTGACTATTTTTGCATTTTTCTCAAAAAATAATTACACACTGGTAACAAAAGTTATGTATATTATTGGGGCAAGGTATCCAATTACTACACTGAAATTTCAGTGACTCAAGACAAGCGGTTCAGTATATATGATAGGAAACGAGGTACATCCTAGCGGTACCTTATTTCTGATCATAAATAACAAACCGCTTATCTTGGGTCACTGAAATTCCAGTGTAGTAATTGGATTCCTTGTCCCTATGATATACATAACTTTTGTTACCACTGTGTTATTAGTTTTTGAGAAAAATGCAAAAATAGACACACATTTATCGAGGGGTGTAGTACCCCCTTAAGTAAATAAAATTCCAAAATATGGTACGTTTTCTGTCTTTGCTTGTCACGTGGTAAGCCTATGTTGAAGTTGCGATTATATGTTCAAAAAAGTTTCAAGATGGATACCAACAAGTTAGGTGGCCGAGCGGTCTAAGGCGCTAGGCTCATTCAGAATTCACGATAGCGGTACAGTCCAAGATAATACTGTCATGGATTATGTGTCATATTTTTAAAGGCATCGTTTAATTTTCTTGCGTGTGGAGCTTACTGACTTCTTTGTGAATGAGGCATTGATCATCAGCAAATAGAATCCCATTCAGTTCTGTGTAATTTGGTTTTGCTTCTCGGTTATAATTCGGTTCATATATATCAAGAAAAGGAGAGGACATAACACATGATGTCACTCACTCATTCGAACCAGTTGGCATATCCATTTTGTGTTCTCACGGCATAGATACTGCTAATGTACAAAGCTAACATTATCCAGGGGCTGTCCTTCAATTCCATATTCGTCCAATACTTTATGCCTTTTCCTGGTCTATGAAGAGTATGTCCAAGTCTGAACCATGTTCAAAGCTTCTTTTGCACAACTGACGTTTAAACTGCACTTACATGAACAACCTAAAACCGAACTGTATCTGGCTAAATTGGAATTCCACTTTTGGTCATAATCTTCTCGCTATTATCTTGTCAAACATCTTTCCTGCATGGTTCAAGAGGAATATTCCCCTGGACTTCCCGCAATTCCACAGTCTCTTTAGCTTCTCAATCTCTTCATCACCTAGATGCCCATTGAATTTGAAGTCACCCATGATCATCACTAGGTTGTCCTTATCTTGGCAGATGTTGTCTGATATATCTTCAAAAGCTGTCTTTATCTTCATCTGTGCATGAGTCATTATTACAAGGAGCATATTATTTGAAAATAATAATGTAGTACCCTGCTGATCCGGTCTTATTTGCATTTTTGGACCATAAATCCTACTCAATGATCCGATAACATGACGATATTGGTCCGATGGTGGCCCGATCTTCAATAATGGCCCAATATCATTTGCTCATGGGCCCAAGATTGGTCCGAGATTGGGCTTGGGCCAAATATTGGGCCTATATTGGACCAATATAGGCTGCCACTGTGATGCCAATATGAAGATTACCGATGGTAAGCCAAGATTGGCCCAATATGGGCAGCAAAATAATGCCGATGCCAAGATTGGCATTCGAAAACCAACGTTGGGCCAATATATGCATGTTATCTGGGGAGTAGCTCTCTTCGATGCTACCCACTCTTGACCAAACAAATACATAGTTGTTTAAGTTTCAACTATCCCACTTACTTTCCGCCTTGTGTATGCCTGTCCCATATTAAAAATAATTACGATACCGCCCCATTGTCCATTCTGGTGTCTTATCACCAAGTCCGCAGACATTCCAGGTTGCCACCCTATTTGTGCTTGGTTTCTGTCTGCTTGGTTTATATTCGTTTTCCGTTAGGGTCAGTCCTGTTACATTTTCTATTGTTCCTCTGAGCAATTGTTCTCCAATGCAGACTTGCCAGGCCATTTGCAATTTCACCAGAGCTTATAGCTCTGGCATGAAGTTTCGGCTGGTTAGGCAGATGATCAGTAGCCGTTTATCATCTTTACTAATTGGACGCCCCTGATCTGGAAACACGTTGGTCGTTGAACCATTCGTGCGTGGTTTCAACCGTACGTTATTGACATGCTTCAAGCATCGCCTTGTATCCTGAGAAGGGTATCCATTGGTAATGACATCATATCTGTTTGCCGTTGGAGTCTACATATTATAGCATACGTATACTTAACTTTTACTGGCACTAATTATAACCTTTTTATGACCATTTACTGTGAGCTCCATATACATGTATGGCTCTTCTGTACACGGGGCAGACAGCTTAATATCCCCTTTGATGGACGGAACCAGAGGATGATTTAAGCACTTCCCAGCAAGTCTTGCGGTTAGCACAGCTGTGTGAGTGAACATGACACCACTGCCCGCCCACTGCATACACACGTGCATGGTTAAATTTGAATTTGGACAGATATATTTACAGTAAAAACACCTTTAAAAGGTTGGTCGATTTCACATTTTATGTTATGTACAGAAGGTGTGAATGATCCTTCGTGCATACATCACTTTAGATCTGAAATCGACCAACTAATAATGACACACGGGCAATTCTAAAACAACATCTTTTGCACAGAGTTCAATGGGATTTGAAAAGTAAAGTGGCTGTTGAAACTCTAGTGATAACACTTTTACAGTGCATGATGGGGCTTCCTTAAATCATCCTCTGGGACGGAACTGTCATACAAACCCACCTCTAAATGCATCATGGGAAGAGCGGAAGTCTGAATTTAATCTACAGATTCTGCTGATTAAAATAAGTTAATACCCGACAAGTTTTCAACCAACGGGGATCGAACCATATGGACCTCATGCCCAGAATCAAGAATTCTAACCACAAAGCCTCTCTCATGAAGAATTCCGAACAATTTGTTGAATGGGTTGAACCTGTTCAAGCAGGTAATTTCCACTCGCGACAGGCATTTTTGAGGTAATTTGACGCAATTGAACACATTCGCTACATTATGAGCACCATAATGTAAACTTATGGAAAGCACATTATATATCAAACAATTATTTTACACCATCTCCCGACACACACTAATTAATATTTAGCCCGTACGGTTTATGCAGACTACGTTCAGACCAGCCTTGGAATTTTGTGAAAAAATATTCCATTTTAAAAATGTCAAGTCTGTATTGTGTGAATGCTGCTATCTATAGAAGATAGCCCATGTTATGCCTTGAAGATAGCTCAGTACAGTATGTGAATGCTGGTATCTACTGAAGATAGCTCATATTACGTTGTATGAATGCTGCTATCTACTGAATCTACTGAAGATTGCTCATTATATATTGTGTGGATGCTGCTATCTGTAGAAGATAGCCCATGTTATGCATTGAAGATAGCTCATTACAGTATGTGAATGCTGCTATCTACTGAAGATAGCTCATATTACATTGTACGAATGCTGCTATCTGAATCTACTGAAGATTGCTTATAATAATTATATTGTGCGAATGCTGCTATCTGCAGAAGATAGCCCGTGTTATGTATTGAAGATAGCTCATTACTGTATGTGAATGCTGGCATCTAGTATCTACTGAAGATAGCTCATATTGTATGAATGCTGATATCTACTGAATCTAATGAAGATTGCTCATATTGTGTGAATGTTGCTATCTGCAGATATAGCCCCGTTTATGTATATTGAAGATAGCTCATAACAGTATGTGAATGCTGCTCTCTACTGAAGATATCTAATATTACATTGCATGATTGCTGCTATCTACTGAATCTACTGAAGCTTGCTCATACCTTTTGTGTGAATGCTGCTATCTGCAGAAGATAGCTCATTATACGTTGTATGAATGCTGCTATCTATTGAAGATTGCTTATTATATACTGTGTGGATGCTGCTATCTGTAGAATGCATTGAAGATAGCTCATTACAGTATATGAAAGCTGATATCTACTGAAGATAGCTCATTACGTTGTATGAATGCTGCTATCTGCTGAAGATTGCTTATTATATACTGTGTGGATGCTGCTATCTGTAGAAGATAGCTCATTACAGTATATGTGAATGCTGCTATCTACTGAAGATAGCTCATATTACATTTTATGAATGCTGCTATCTGAATCTACTGAAGATTGCTTATAATATATTGTGCGAATGCTGCTAAGAATGGAAGGAAGAAAGATGGAGCGTAGAAAGTTATGAAGGAGGAATACAGAAAAGAAAAGGAAGGAATAGGGAAAGAAAGAATTACTCTGAACATGAATGAAAGGAATGAGCAAAACAAAAAATAAGAAAGAGGATGGAATAACAGGAAGGAAGGATTAATTGAAAGTAGAAATAAAGGAGTAAAGGAAGGAACAGAGAAAGATAAATGAATAGAGGGAGAATAAAGGAAGGAAAGAAGAACAAACTTCGGAAGCAAAAAAGGAATGAATTCAGAAGGTGAAATAACATAGAATTAAAAAAGTAATGAAAGAAGGAAAGAATAGATAATGAAAGCTCGAACAAAAAAGGAAGGAATAAAAGAAAGAGTATAGAGAGAAGGAATTGGTGGATGAAGAAAGTAATAAAGGAAGAAAGAAAGAAAGTTAACTAAGGAATAAAGAAATAAAGGAAGGAATATAAAAAGAAACTGAAGCAAAGAAATAATAAAGAAAGGAACTTTGAGGTATAAAGAAGAAAGGAACTCGGTATAGAAAGTATTGATTATACTTTCTAATTAGGCCTATATACTTTCTTTCTATTTTTTTTTTTATAATATGCCTATTCATAATGAATATTAGAAAAGAAGAACAAATATGTATGAATGAAAGTAGGAACGAAATAAAAAAAAGAAAGGAATGGAGGGAAGAAAGAAAAATAAAATAAACTAAAGATATGAAGAAATTAAGGAAAGAAGGAAAAAAGGATGAATAAAGAGAACTATAAAAGGGAAAGGATACGGGAAGGCAGAACAACTTGAACATCTTGAAGCAAAAAAGGACGGAAACGGGAAAACCCTTGAACTATGAAGAAACGAGAGGAATGAATGAATAAAGAAGGACATAGAAGGAAGGAATAAAGAAAAGGAAGGAATACAGTAAAGAAAGAAATGAAGGAATGAAAATTGGCCTAGGGCCTATATTATAGGGCTAGTCTATGATTGAATAATATTTTTAAATGATGTTCTGTATTTTTCTGAAATCATTCATTAATTTCATTCATTCATTCATATTTTATTTCCATAAAAATCCAAGACATTACACACACAAAATAATACATACAACACGGTAGGCTACATATGGAGGAAAAGACTGGAAGACCAAAAAGGTCTGAAAGTTAGACTTTCCTTAATTAAAATCAAATGAACTTAGGCCTACAACTTGAACAACTTGAAGCCGACTTCACATTGGCCCTAGGCCTACAATAGCCTAAGCAAAAGACAAGACAAGGGAAGGGGAGTGCTCGCGGAAAAGATCAATTATATTTAGAGATAGGTTTTGTTTTGAATTGATTACGGAAATGTTTAACAGATTTTGAAGTTTTCAGATTTTTCCAGATGGGACTCATCACTTAGTTTACGTAGGCCTATGGCATGATCAGAAAAGACTTTCTTATTTTTGGTAAGTTTACAACTTACTTCCGATTCCAGGAAAAGTTTTATTTTATTTATACAATTGCATGGGGGGGGTTGAACTTGTCACATTATAAAATGTAGGCTAGTCAACCCCAACCCCCAACCAAAAAAAAAATAGTTATATTTTATTCACAAAATAAATAATCGTGGTGGACTCTCCCTGGCCCGTGCCTAATTAGGTAGTTTTAATTTAGGAAAAAAAAAGTAATAAGCATAATGAGATCTTAATAAAAACAACATCAAATTTTGGGGTAAATTACATTGTAGGACTTTAAAATCATAAAAACCCACATGATCTAGCCAAAATTAGAAAAATGTGTGAAGGTGCAAAAACAAAATCATATTTATTTCAGTGCAGTGTTCCTAGAGTATATTCCAAAACATCATCGTTCGGTAATCCATGTATTCCAGCCGTTCAAGGTACCTATGAATAATTAAGCAGATGACGTATTTACTAGACTGCGCTGCATTCCTTTTTTTTTTTTTTTTTTGATAAACAATTCATACGTTTCCATGCATGAAACCATTTAAAATCTATGACGAAACACATCACATTTCCAGTGACTGCCCTGCCCAGAGAAAAAAGTTTCTCATGGATATCTGAGCTGTTGAATCAGAACAGGAATGATGAGTTTTCCAGTTCAGAGAGATTAATTTAGGGAATGATAAATTAAACTGGTCTACTACAGTAGACTACGTATTTACCAACTCTGAGGACGTAGTGTTTCGTCTGTTTTGACGAATACAACTAGGCCTATGTTTGAATGTCAATCCAAAGATAATATTCAATTTATTATTTATTATTACTACTGCTCTTATCATTCATTATTATTGTTATTGTTATTGTTATTATTATTATTTATATTAGTGTTATTAGGCCTATTAGTGTTATTATTATTATTAGGCCTATTATTATTACTATTATCATTAACATTATTTACATCATTATCAAGTAATCAATCAATATCTACGATATCCATGAATGCTGACGTTGCTGATGATGATGCTGCTGACGATGCTGATGCTTATGATGCTGCTGATGTCGATGCTGTTGACGATGCTGATGATGACGCTACTGATGATGATGCTGCTGCTGATGATGCTGCTGATGATGATGTTGATGCTGCTACTGATAATGATGTTGATACTAATGATGCTGCTGATGCTGCTGCTGCTGACGATGCAGATGCTGATGATGTTGATGATCAGGCGCGTAGCAAGCGGGGGGACAGGGTGGACGAAGTCCATGGGCCCCGGGGGTTCAGGGGCCCCGAGCACAAAGGCGAAAATTAAATAGGCCTAAGAGCTCATAATGGAGAGCAGGGTCGGATTTTTATACCATTGGGCCTGATGGGCCCGGGTCCAGGGCCCCACAATTGCCATATGCATCTTTCTTTTAACCTCAATAAAGGCATGTTTTCTGGGAAAAATAGTGCAAAATTGTAAAAATGTTCGCGCTTCGCGGCAGTTCGAGCGCATTCAAATAGCAGAATTCATGTTGATCTGGGGCCAAAATAGTCTGAAATTGAAATGAACAAGATATGAACCCCCTTTAGTTAAACCAAAACTTGGCCACTGACTTGAGTGCATATAGCTTTCCTCGGCACGTAAGTTCGGGGCCTCAAAATTTTGGCCTGGCCCAGGGCTCCCATGTTAGGCTAAATCTCGCCTGGTTAAAAGGGCCCGTACTGCTCCTTGTCCATGGGCCCCTGAGGCTCTTGTTACGCCCCGGATGCGACTGATGATGATGCTGCTTCTGATGATGCTGCTGCTGATGATGCTGCTGATGATGCTGATACTGATGATGCTGATGCTGCTGATGATGTTGATGCTGCTGCTGATAATGATGTTGATACTGATGATGCTGCTGATGATGCTGCTGCTGATGATGCAGATGATGATGATGCTGCTGATGCTGCTGCTGCTGATGATAATGCTGATGATGATGATGCTGCTGCTGCTGCTGATGCAGATGTTGATGCTGATGATGATGTTGATGATGCTGCTGATGATGACTGATTATGCTGATGATGATGCTGATGATGATGCTGATACTGCTACTGATGATACTGATGCTGATAATGCTGCTGATGATGATCCTCCTGCTGCTGATGCTGATGATGGTGATGATACAGCTGCTGATCATACATGTCATCATCATGCTACGGTCATCATGCATCATCATCATGCAAGTCATCGTCCGAGGCATCATTGTCATCATCAGTCATCACCAGCAGCATCATCAACATCATCAGTATCATCAGCAGCAGCATCAGCATCGTCATCATCATCATCATCATCATCATCATCATCATCATCATCATCTACAATTCTACATCGTCAGCAGCAGCATCATCATCAGCGTCATCAGTATCAGCATCATCATCAGCAGCAGCACCGTCAGCAGCAGCATCATCAGTATCAGCATCATAAGCAACAGCATCACCATCATCAGCATCATCAGTCATCATCAGCAGCATCATCAACATCATCATCAGCATCATCAACATCTGCATCATCAGCAGCAGCATCAGCAGCAGCATCATTAGTATCAGCAGCATCTTCAGCAGCATCATCAGCAGCATCATCATCAGCAGCAGCAACATCATCATCAGCATCATCATCTGCATCGTCAGAAGCAGCATCATCAGCAGCATCATCAGCAGTATCAACATCATTATCAGCAGCAGCATCAACATCATCAGCAGCAGCATCAGCATCATCAGTATCAGCATCATCAGCAACATCATCATCAGCATCATCATCAGCAGCATCATCATCAGCAGCATCATCATCAGTCGCATCATCAACATTATCATCAGCAGTAGCATCATCAGCATCTGCATCGTCAGCAGCAGCATCGTCAGCAGCATCGTAGTATCAACATCATTATCAGCAGCAGCATCAACATCATCAGCAGCATCATCAGCAGCAGCATCATCAGCATCATCATCATCAGTAGCGTCATCATCAGCAGCATCAGCATCTTCAACAGCATCATCATCAGCAGCATCATAAGCATCAGCATCGTCAGCAGCAGCATCATCAGCAACGTCAGCATTCATGGATATCGTAGATATTGATTGATTACTTGATAATGATGTAAATAATATTAATGATAATAGTAATAATAATAGGCTTAATAATAATAATAACACTAATAATAACACTAATAATAATAATAATAATAACAATAACAATAACAATAATAATAATAATAATAATGAATGATAAGAGCAGTAGTAATAATAAATAATAAATTGAATATCATCTTTGGATTGAACATAGGGTAGCTGCAGGTAATATGGGACAGCAGGTAATATGGGACACCTTTTTTCATTTTAACAAAAAGTAGCTTAGAGAAGGTACACACTTTAAGTTGATTTGTTAAGTGTTTAGGAGTGTTCAGAAATACTCTGGTGGGGGGACTGGAAAATATGTAGGGGGGTCATAAAATTTTAGGAGTTCTGAATAGGGGGGGTTAAAAAAGTTTTGGGTGTATGAACAGGGGGGGGTTAAAAAGTTTTTTGGCACATAGAGGGGGGGGGGGGTGTAAAAAATTCCCGCGCTGCGCGTGCAAATGTTTCCATATTAAGCCAGAACAAAAGTACATTTGATCCAGTGTTAAAAATTGTTGTTTATATAACTTCATTTTGAGGTTTGTGTCAGTTCTTTCTCGTCAGCTCTTTAAATCACTAAAAGCCGAAATATCTTTGCTCTTCTTTAGTGTTGACAATTTTTACAATAATGTTTCATGTAGTACAGATTATTTTATATACAACTAAATCATGTTGCATTACAATTATAGGCGGAGGAAGCTTGGAGAACCGGGGTACATGCCCCCCCCCCCCCTATTTTTCCATGGATGGGGGGCATTCCCTAAAAATCCTAATAGAAGAAAATATAAAGCAATAATAGCCATGTGCAACTTTTTTTAGCACATCGAAAAGCTCTGTGTTTTGGAAGTAGTGTAGACAGGGGGCGGAAAGGCCCCTGACAAAAAATGAAAGAGAAAAGTGCCCCTGTGACAAAAAATGAAAGAGAAAATCTGGAGGGCAAAGAAAAGGAGCAAGGAGCCCCTTTTTATATAAATTCAACCCGATCATGGGTCAAAATAGTGTAAAATACAAAATGTTTGCACGCTGTTTTTCTTTTTTCGTCTGTGCCCCCGAAATTTTATTCACCCCTGACCAAGAAAACTGGCTACGCCCCTGTATTTTGGGCTAAAATAGTCTTGTTTTTGCGTGCTTCGCCGCAACAAAAAGTCCCAGTGAACATAGGCGTAGGTCCCGGGGGGATGGCCCATACAATCATCCCCTAATGTTGACGCCTGTATGTGTCTTTCTGACCAAATTAAGTTCATATTTGGCCATTTTAGCCCCCAAAAAGTACACATTTTTGCGTGCTTCGCACGTATTTAATCCACTTTTGCATCAAATTTCATTCATTTAGCTTCCAAATGACAAAAATGTTAGAGCGCTTTGCGCGCATTTGTACCATTCACTTATTCTGTCGTCAAATGGTACTGGATTCAATATACTTTTTCCAACCCCATCTCACCAATGTCAAAAAGACGCCACTGCCAGTAAAACCAGAACAAAATATACTCATCTCGACCCCCCCCCTAAATTGTAATGCTTCCGTCGCCACTGATTTCAATCATAAATGTATGGTTTATTAATACTGGGTTGCATAAACATACATTCCACATATTTTGTATCAATGACATGGGTACAATTTTGTTGCACATGAATACAAATTTTAGTATCATTAATATGTTTCCTCTGCCATTTGATGTAGAATGGTACATTGTGATGGGGGGGGGGGTCAAAATAGTTTTGAACCTATTTGAGGGGGGGGTCAAAAGTTTTAGGTCCATTAAGAGGGGGGTCAAAAAAGTTTTGGGTTCGCGAAGAGGGGGGGTTAAAAAAATTTCGATATGAAAAAAAAATTCCAGCCCCCCCACCAAAGTATTTCTGAACACTCCCTTAGAGACATCAATTGTGCTTCTAGAAATGCAGTTTTGGAGTCTGTGTATCAAACTCTTGGAAATCAATGCCAAAAAGAGTGAAATTGCCCAAAAATTTACGTCGTTTTTTTGGCCTGATATAAAATCAATGACGCCACATTTTATGATTGTGTATCCAAATACTCTGGTACTGAGGGTGCATTTGTCACTTTTTATGATCTTTAGGTGATGGGTTAAGCTTATCAGCAGGTAAAATTCCACTGAAAAGTGGCACTTTCCTTTTATAAATGATCATTTTCTCTGATTTTCAACAGAATGGGTGCAGGTAATATGGGACACATAGGAAATTGTGTGCTTTGTCAATGCGAAAAACAAAACTATTTAGAAAATTGAATTTTCTTGTTGAAATTTGCATTTAACATTCAAAATCATGTAACAAAAATGTTTTTAGAACAAAAGAGTGATTTTCTGAACATTTTGATTTACACCATAGAGATAACACAGTGTCCCATATTACCTGCACATGCAGGTAATATGGGACACTTGACGATGACGTCATTTTGACGTCATAGCGTCCAAACAAACATAAAAACAAGATAACATTGCCTGTTTTATTAATCTTAAAGGACAGGTTGTTCATCATAACTATCTCTTTTGGGCATATCTTCTATAGTTTTTATGCACATAAGCTAAACGTCCTTAATGGTCCCATATTACCTGCAGGTACCCTAGTTGTATTCGTCAAACATGATGCAGTCATGTCTACAGTAGAATTCATCTCGACCTTTGCAGGACTTAACCCCATTAAAAGCTATTAAACCAAGATAACACTCATTGAAACAGCTCAACTGATTAAATCGGATCTTCTCTGGTTGTGCACAAGTGACTGTTTTCATGTGCGATATCGCAATAAAGCTGGTATTCATAGCTTCAGTTGGGTAACCGATTATAAAGGAAACGAAAGGAAACAATGTTATGTGTGGCTTTGTTCACGAAATCAGACAATGTCGTGCTTTTTGTAAACCAGCATTCTTGAAAATGAGCAACATAATGATTTTTGACTTAACACGGTTTAGAAATAATTTCTTCATATTTTTGGTGTTATCTGTCGTTTACATGTCCTTCCTAAAACACAAAAGTACGACCCTCTCCAAACACTAAGTTAGCTAAAAATTTAGGACATGTTACAAAACTTTATTTTCTAGAACCTATTTAGAATAATTTAAATGTAGCTTTTACCGGTTTTTTTTTTTTATTTTTCAGAAGTGAGCGGTCCGATACCAATATTTTCGGTCAAATCTCCATTCAAATAACACGGGGAGTTGGCTAGCTATGTCTTGCCCTCACTCATATTTTACAAAAGTACGACCATTTCTGAACATCTAACCTAGCTGTAATTTTAGGTCGTGTTAGAGAAATATATTTGCTAGAAGTTTTGGAGAATAAATAAAATATTGGCTGGTTATTTTTCACACAGTGATGTTAACTAGGCAAGTGTCCATTCTCCCAACATACATCATTTGTAGGGTCACGCGTCAATGGTGAGAGCACTGTGTATTGTGTATAGGAAAACGGACAGTAACTGCAGTATGAACAGACGAAACACTACGTCCTCAGAGTTGGTAAATACGTCATCTGCTTAACTATTCATAGGTACCTTGAACGGCTGGAATACATGGGTTACCCGATCGAGCGGAAGTCGAAATTCTAGAGCAGATTGTTCAATTTGTTCCATTCATATAATATATTCATGGCAGACCAGAGTAGAACATGTAGACAGGTAAAGTTTCAGTTAACAATGTGGCTCGGCTAAAGCTGTTATTGTGAAGGGTAGGGGATTTGTGATCCAATTCATGTCTTCAACTTGGAATTCGCGACTGCCATGTTCAGTTCAGTTCAGTTCAGTTGTGGAATTCCCGCCTTTTAATTCAGGCGCACCACCAAAAAAGGTGTAGATTAGCTGATGATCAAAAGAAGCATCAGTAGTTCACATAATAAAGTTCACATCAAATAGTTGTTCACATCAAATAGTAGGTTCACATCAAATAGTAGGCTCACAAGCCGTGCTCACAAGCCTCACATCAAATAGAAGTTAACATCAAATAGAAGTTCACATCAAAGCACCAAGATGACGAAACCACAAATCAATAAATCACTGACGAAACCACAATGTACCGTACATCAATCAATTCATATGCAAATTATCACAAACAGCAAGGTGGTACTAACACGGCGATAAGTGGAGAGTTCATAGTTCATACAGATCACAGTCAATACTCATTGTACTACACTTCAAACTAAAACACAAGTTCACTTCCCCGTTCACTTCACGACAAAACTACAAAAAATAATGCAGGGTTGTTTATACAAATAAAGTACAAGTTATGGTAGAATCTTTCCACAAGCCGTGCGATGGATTTTCCAATGTTCGGCTTGGCATTCCTTACTACAGTACATTGCGATATGACATCTAGTGCATTTCTTCAACCCCCCGTTAACGTAGGATTCAGGGCGTATACATTGAATGTTGAAACAAATGTTCTCAGGCTTTAGGGAATCCACAGCTTGTGGTTTTTGATATCCAGAAGCTGCTTCAAGTATTTGGCCCAGTTTTTGGGGTTTTTGGTTAACATCCAAGCCTGCTGTAGCTTGAGCTTTTCCATCAATATCCGCAGAAGCAGGCTCGGTAGTGATTTCCTTAGCTTGCGATTCTGGTGGTGTGACATGGACTTGAGCCGGTTCATTCACAGGACTCCGATTTGTTCCTTTTTTCAGAATTCCTTCAGAATTTTGCACCTTTCAAAAATGCACCACACTCGGACCGCTTTCAGAGAAGAACGGCAGCCCCTTGCTCAGATTGATGCGAGCGCCCTGTTAATAAGCAACATAGGTGGAACTTTGTTTGCGCCGACCTTTTAGGCAACCAACGTTTTGACGCGCAAAAGCCAATTGGTATTATCGGCCAATTGTACTATTAAATGATCAGATTTTTATATTACCGCGCAAGTTAGTTCACCACGTAAACTTGTATGGCTCAAAATTCGGACCGCTCGCCATTAAGTTTACTACTGTGTGTGTTTTGAAAGTTGTTGACGTTTTAATGATCCCCGATTCCCGGTCGATTATTTTAGCTGTACGTCATGTCACGTGCATGACGCAAGTGGGTACCAGGCTACCAGCCAAACTTCAGAAGAAAAAAAATCACGATCGCCGATAACGATGTGATGTGGGACTTACATCTATAGGATTACACAGAGATATTTCTTGCCAAAATTTGACCATTTCTAGGTAGCTTGGCCCTACTTTGTCTGCGTTATATGAAAAAGGACAGTCTTACATGTAAGTAAGTAAATGTGCAACGCTTTTGATGTTTTGATGTTTTGGGAGACTGGGAGGGATCAGAACAAAAAAATGATGCAGAGCCTATTCTTGACTGTGTAATATTCCTTCACCACATTGCCGTACGGAGACAGTCTTATACGATGGACAGATAGTATCAGTTTGTGAATGAGGACATCGTATAAGTTCCTTGTACTACGCGCAAGTGTGACGCGTCTGTTTAGCTCTGTTACTCGCATGCTTGACTGAGAACTCTTTAAGTCTAGCCTAGAAACTATAATCAAATTAAGTAATTCTTGGCCAAACTGGAACATGCGTGTTAAGCGTCCATGTAGTATACTAAGCGTGTACGCAGTGTGTAAGGCGCGTGTATACTTTCTTCTGTACCACGCTATATTCGTGTGTGTTTATCGCGGAGCCACTAGCGTTCACAGTGTTCCAGTTTGGCCAAGAATTACTTAGGCCATGGGAATTAAAGTAGTAGATTTGCGTCCACCGCCCGCATGCTCCAAAACCTACCGCATATTTTTTCATTATTTACAAAAAATGTCATTATTTACCAGAAACAAGAAAAAATGGCTTTCAAACATAAAATCAGCAAGTTTGAAGTTGGTAAAACAGTCGTAAAAAACGTGAAAATGAGTCGGCAATGATGTTGTTCACCTGTGTTGGTTGTTCACCACGAGTCCCGGGCGTGTAGTTCAGTACAACAAGCATGACAGGCCAGGCAACGCCGGTAGCCAGCAGCCATCTTGAAAAAAAACCCCACATGAATATGCTAATGCCTGACCCCTGTTAAGGTCACAATTTCATTCATAAAAACATGCCTGGTCAATCCCAACCACTCCGAGCTACCGATTAAGACCATGTGAATGTGACGTGATTGGGTTCATGAATATTTAATGAGCAGCGCGATACTGCTTAAACGGTAGAAAAGATAACAGGGATCACCAAAATTCCGATGCTATGCACTTTGCATGCTTTGTGGTGCCTGGCGTGCTAACCGGCTCCTTTACTTTGTACAGCGTGAATGGGGGTAGTTCGCAATGCCAGCACCAATGCCAATGCCCCAGATGTTGTTTATTCTGTTAACATGGTTAAGGGATGGGGTATGAACGTTTGGACAGTATTTATTGTGGGACATTAGAGCACATCAGACATATCGAATTGCATTCTGAATACGGTACGAAGAATGTCCTTCTGATATCAAATAATTTTGTAGGTGGGATGAAAAGCCGACGATGAATTGAAATTGACACATTGACACTCTACATAATTTTGATTGGCAGTCTGGGCAATGGGCATGTTAGTGAACAGTTTTCACGGAACTCGGGAATGCAAAATTTATGTAAATTAAAGGTGGTACTACACCCCCTGATAAATTTTGTGACAAATTTTGCATTTTTCACACTGGTATAATGGTAACAAAAGTTATGTATATACATGTAGGGGCAAGGAATCCAATTACTTCACTGAAATTTCAGTGATTCAAGACAAGTGGTTCATAGGCCAAAACAAATGGTTTGTCTCAAAGCTTTCACAATACTCTGGGAAATAGAAAATTAATCAGTTGTTGTCATTATTTTGTGTATAAACAAAAAAGTAGTCATTTCCGCTGATTTTATTTACTTTCTGTCTCATATTTGTTGTCAAAATCAACCCTAAATATTTAAAATGATCTACATAAATCATGAATATGTGAAAACATTATTTTGGAATTTTTGAAGGATTATGATGTGAGAAAATAAAGTCCAATTCAGTGAAAATTAACTCGCAGTGAACAAGACAGGTATCAATCCAAGATGGCCGCTTACAGTAGTAACACACGCGACACACGGCGAGATTTTGTGTCAGAGTAGGCGTAAAATTAGTGGTGTTATCGATAGAGATTTTATGTATCGCCATGTCGGAAGAAAATACAATCGACATGTATCGACAGTCAACTTTTAAGTTAAGCTTACCTAATATTCATCAAAACAAATGCTCTAGATCGTGTGTGTGGCATTACTGCTCTACCCCACATGATCTGCACAATAGTGAACATTATGTCATGATATTCCAAAGCTGTAATTGGTTGGAAGGTGCCCATGTCACTGACATGATATTTACATAAATGTGTTTGTCCATTTATTACGGTACATTCACATCACTGTGATGACATATCTTGTGCATGTCATGTAATTTGTGAATTCATTCAATTCAATTCTATGCTCCTGGTTGTGGGGGTATGTCTTGGTGTATAATTTTTGTTGACCGTGTGAACTTAAGGTCAACAAACTTAATCATGTCAGGCGTCACAAGTTGGCCCCTAGATGAGTGGACGAGTGGCTAAACTCTCTATGCCGGGGGTGTGGCCTAGTAATTTTCCATACAAAAAATTGCTTTCTTGCATGAATGGTAGTTTCCTACTGCTAGTTTGTTTTGGTCTTGTGCTATTTATATTTCAAGTGTTTAAGCTATCAGCGGCTAGTGGCTTTTGATGTTGGGAGACAGTACATCGTTCATGTCGTTTGTGTATCGATACTACCATTGAGTGTACCGACATGTCAGAAGTCTGTGAATTTTCCGACTATCGATACTTTCGACAGTCGATAACAGGCCTACGTAAAATAAATTAAAAATATTGATAGTTTGCATGTCATTTCTTGCAAAGAAATAGACATATTTTATCAACAATATTCCCAACATTCTATTTAGTGAAGGAAGGTAAGGCTAAAATTCCACCCAATAATATGAGAAAATATGAGTTTTTTACAACTCAAGTGAGACTACTTTTTAAGCTTCTGGTGCCGAATATTGGAGACCTTGACATGTATTCACTGTTATGAAAGATTAAAATCGCACCTTGTTAACTAGCAAATCCTCATGTAAAGTCCCCCATTTTCGGTCATTTTCACCCAAAAAAGGGTGGCACTATACCAGGGTTGTCACCAGGACCAAAAAAGTACTGGTTAAAATATTGAAGGCGAAGCGTAGCGAGCGAAGCTCTCGCGCCTCGCACTATCTTTTTAGTGAACGCTAGGGATTGGGGAATAGGCTTTGAGGGTACCACCCCACTAAAAAAAAATTTCTTGCTCTTTTATGATGAAATATCATCATCCACTTCCGACAGGTAAACAAAAAAAAAAAAAAAAAAGTTTTTTTTTTTGAGTGCGATTTGCCCCGACAGTGCCGGATGGCCCCGTCCGCATAGTGACAACCCTGCACTATACTCGCGTCAGTACGGAAACACCAAGTCAAAAAAAAATCGCATTTCGCATTTGTCTTCAAACCACTCGTGAGCTTTGAGACAAACCTGGTTTTTTTTTTTCCTTATACATGTTTTAAAGAAATATGTACATTCTAGCGTTACCCCTTTTCTTATAAATAAAGTACGGTACTTAACGCTTGTCTTGAGACACTGAAATTCCAGTGTATTAATTGGATTCCTTGCCCCTATTTCTTGAGAAAAATGCAAAAATAGTCACAAATTCTAGGGGTGTAGTACCACCCTAAACTGTCAATTTTAAAATGTTTTGTATCATTTAAATAGGTTTTTTCTGCAATTGGGTATATTTGTATTGAAAAGTTGAGTTTTTATTTTTGGTGCCAAATTCAGCTGACAGCACTGCCGAGAAGTGTTACAGAACGATCAATATGTATGGATCAAATTGTTGTCGTGGGACGATAATGCAACATTTGGTAAAACGTATTGTGTGAGCCATTCTGCATGTGCGCCAAGCTCATTAGCAATGAAAATTTCAAAGTGTGCATGCCCAGACTGCCGATCTAAATTATACAGTGTCAATGAAGCAGTTTTGTTAGTGCACTGTGCACGCTCTCAAAATGAAATCAAGTGCCGTTCTTCTTTGACAGAAACTGTAGTTTGCCACTCCAGGGGTTCTGACACTAAACAAAATATGCTCGTTCTTGCCTAAATTTGAATGCTTTCGAAGCCAATGGTCTAGTCCTGACACTCCCATATTATTTCACAGACATATCATATCAAATGTTAGAAGCCTGTGTCTTCCACATCATTTTCAGGTCACATGAAGCTAAATTAGGAGGGTGCAAATGGTGCTGAATACAGTACAGGGTGGTCCAAAAACAACTTTGCCCAATTAAAAAGGTTCATATCTCAAAATTGAAGTCTGCTTCAAATTGTTTTCACATATTCGTAAAGAACATCTTCTTGAAGAGTATTTGGTGAAAAAACTATCCAAGAATGTATTAAATTAAAAATGTGACGCTAGTTTTAAATCAAAGGGTCAAAACTAACTTTGTCCACACGAAGGCCTCCTAGCTGTCGCTGTCAAGCATCACTTGCAATAGCGAGTAGAAAATGAGAACCACTCGGTATATGCACAAATTTGTTCAGCAATTTTATATAACACAATTAAATAAATCAAACATAAACAATTTAAATGTCAAGCTACCATATTTCGTCATGATATGCACTGCAGCTTTCATGCTGCAAGATATAAAAACAATTCTCTTCAAATATGGGCAAAGCAATTGTAACCTCAGACCTCATTTTTTGTCATTACGAAATGTTATCTACAAGAAAGTTTTAAGTTATTGCACTTATTGCATCCGAGGTTGTGAAAGTTGTTCATATGTAGAGTTATGGTAGGTTTTCGGCGGGACTCTTACCTTCGGGAAAACAAATCCGAAATTGATGCTGCACTTCCAAAAATCTTTCTGTTCTTAAGTATACCTCTGCCATAAAAGTCCTCTCTTGTGTTGTGAATTGCCTTATCTTGACACCTTGCAAACCTATTTAGAAATAAGCCACGCAGTCACAAAATGCACGAAGGCCTGAAAAGAATTGCGCCAGACAAAACCTTTGTAATTGTGTAATTTTTATGCTAATTGTTGGTCAATGACAGGAGTGAAGTTGAGTACATGACAAGTAAATGGGGATTAAAATTGTATTTCTTTCATGCATGTGAAACAATCATCACTTTTCAAAGACAAGCCAAACATGTTTACAAATTACATGTATGCCTAACGCGTATGCCTTACTCTTAGCAATCGGACACATCCCAATGAATTATGTGTGGACAAAGTGAATTTTGACCATCAGACGTAAAACTAGCACCATTTTGTTAATTTAGCTTCTTTTGCTTTCATTTCTTCATCACATACTTTTAGAAAGATATACATTTAGAATATGTAACAATATCATGACTAGCTCTTCTACAATTGGAGCAACCACCCTCTGAAATTGGGTAATGTTGTTTTGGGCCACACTGTACATGTTACATTGTACCATACACTTTTAAACCACTGTTAAATTTGATGGTGATGGCGATACCTTATTTATAGGTTTTATGAACGCGTATTACTTGTTAGTAGAGAAATTAGACAAAATAATGCACGCGCGCTGATGTTGATGCATAGACGCACAAGCCCCGAAATAATCTATTTCATCCTCGAGAAGAAAAAACAAAATTATCACTTAAGGTTACACGAAGAAACGTATAAAAAGCGATAAAAGACGTATAAAGTTGTTTTCTAAAACCGCGTTTTCTCAGCAATCAAATATCGCAGTGAGTCAAATGTTGGTGCATGGATGTATCTTTACATTATTTTTGTGTATTTATAAAAAAAATTAGAATCCGTTTGAAAATCCTTCGTTTAAATCATTTTTACGCACCATGTTCACAAGATCAAAAACACGTTCCATGCAGTTTTTTTCAAATGTTCGCTCCGTATAAAACAACGCCGAGTGATTGTTTTCTCCTTTTTTGTATTGTACTACAAATCGATTATAGAAATAATGTTGCCATGGGGAAGAACCAAATACAGTACCGATTAAATTTAAAAAGCCCGTTTTTGGGGAACATTTTCGAGAATCCTGAGAAAAAACTGTTTTGTGAAATTATCGATATCTTGATAACGGGCGTTAATTTAGACATCTGAATACCTACATTATTTCTCAACATTCTGCCAATTGCTATCCCATTTGATTTTCACTCCAAATTGAAGCTAGTATTGCAAAAAACGAGGTTTTTCCTCCATCACTTCGTTCAAAATTTCAGCGCCGACATGCGTGTTTATTCTAAGAGCCATTGTGCGGACGCGATTGTAATCATTAAGTAATTGCATCAATAGTTACATATCCGCTTCGAGAACAAGAAATTTCGTAAGCTGATGTATGGTCGAGTGGATAGGGCGTTGGACTGGGAATCTGTTATGAACAATTTTTGTGGGTTCGAGTCCCGTGTGGCTGAATTTTCTTTCCTTTTTTCTCTTTTCTCATTTTTACTTTCTTTCTTTCCTCTTTTCTTTCACTTTTTCTTTTTTCATTTTTCTTTTTTTTTATTTATTTCTCTCTTTCTTCCTTTCTTTGTCGTTCTTTTTCTTTCTCTCTCTTTCTTTCTTTCTCTTTTTCACTATTTCTTTATTCTTTCTTGCTCCTTTCTTTTTAGTTTTATTTGATTGATTCGCTGACTGCCGTGAATCGTGATTGATTGTTTTTCACTTTATATAAATCAGAAATTTGTAGGCCTGCTAAGTCTGTCTTTTTGAATATTCTTCCCAAATTCGATTTGCAAATAATTGCTTTTTGATACTGTTGTTGATGTTATATTTAAAATTTATAAAATCCTTATGAAAATTGCCGAAAACGGCTTGTGCCCCTCCTCGGCATCCGACCCGCATGCCCCTCATGACACCTCGCCCGCCCCCGACTCACGAGCTCCGGGCACGAGCTAATCCAAGTTTCATGTCTTGACCGTGGATCAATATTCTATTGTAAGTAGGCCCTCACGTCCCCAGCACGCTTGTTCATTTTCTGCATGGCTGTTTCTGTTATGAACTTACGCCCTCTGAAATCAAGCGCATGAAAAACTCTCGCTAACCTTAATGTTTTGGAAAATACAAGCAAATTATAAATGCATCAGCCTGCAAGAAAAATGAAAACTATGGTTAAATGTTTGCAGTGTTGGATAATTTACTTTCCAACTTTGCATAGCAATTTTTAGTGAAATATTTTTTACCAGGGGTAGACATAAGGAGCAATAATCAGCTGGCCCACTTTGCTACATTGCAGTATTTTAGTTCCAATATTAGATTTAATTTGAACTACTATAATCTACACCAAGATTGTAAAAAATTGCTATACAATATGTGTAGCAGGTTGTCTAAAATAAATCCAACACGACCAACAGTGAATGTTTCAATGTAAAAAGTCATGACTCAGTTGTCAGTTCTTTACAAAATTCCTTATTGTATAATGTGTTTTATTGTTTTGCAGATGATTTATTTCTGATTGAGTCATTGTGAACGTGTATCAAGAATGGCCAATTTTAGGTTGCGCTGTTTTTGTTATGGCATCGTGGTATCGTCTTTCATATGGGTTGTCATCGTTTACATGTTTCTAACAGAAGTTGGCTCTCAAAAGAAATTACCAGGGCTTGCAGACAATTATTTACCAAACAAGGACACTAAAGACAACAGAGTGCATTTTGTGCCAAAATTACGCAGAAAAGACTGGGAAGAAAATGGTGAGGAGGATGAGCATTGGCGCCACAATCTTGTCATACCTGATGACAAGGAGCGGAAGAAACTTAGCCAAGAGCATTTCTTTGGTAAAATTAACGAGAAAAAGCACAAGAAGCAGAGTAAACTTGCCACAGCTGCTGTTGTAGAACAAATTTTAAAAGATGATGATGATTTTGCACAATTAGGGATTGTAAGAAATGAAAAAGACAGAATGACAAGAGACAATGGATATAGACAGCACGCATTCAATGAATTGGTCAGCAATAGGATAGGTTTACATAGAAATGCAACGGATACAAGGCACACTCTGTAAGTATGAACTTTGACCTTTTAGAAAGTTAGGATGATGTGTTAATACTTCTGTTTGTATTTTGAGACAGATGATGATTGGTTGTCTGGATTATGAGTAATAGCCAGGTGACAGGTCCATCCAAGGAAAAGCATTGCATGATAAAGCTGTTACTTATGAACGTGTTTTACTGGTTGGGAGATAAATTGGACAAAATAATGCACGAGCTTGGGGCTCGTGCATTAGACGTATCAACATCACCGCAAGTGCATTATTTTGTCTAATTTCTTGAGCAACTAGTATGTTCATTGACCTATTTCATACATGAGAAGGAAAAACAACACATGATATTTGCTGTTTTCATAACAAAATTATTACTAAAAATATTGGAAAATAGAACCAAATATAAATGAATTAACCTGCCCGAAAAAGAATAAAGCCTACACAACGTGTGTGAAAGCACTGTGTGTAGTATTGGAAGTGCACATAATACACAATCAATGCATGGTTTTCTCAGAAAGGGGTTATCAATATTCAACATTCAGTGGTCAATGCTGTCAATTTCTTATCAAAATCATTAAAAAGAATCAACATTTTGATGATTACCATGGTTACAGAGTGCCAGTAAGCAGCATCAAAATATCTGTTTTATAATTAATTCCTGTTAAACATTATGAGCAAATTTGGTATCAAATTGGAGCTAAAAAGATTCTGCACACAACCTTATCAATCAAGTCATACATGTAATGCACTTATCAAGTCTTTCCCCGGCCCTGGGGGACCCGGGACTAGCGGGGACTTAGCCGGGGAAGTACATTTTGCCAGCGTGACATCCCGGCACTGACCCGTTAAAGTCCCGCCTACGGGCATAAATTTTCTGTACATCCCCGCTATGACTCGGCCCCGCTAGCCGGGCTACAGTGTGACAATCCCGGCACAATCCCGACCCCATGGGCCGGGACTTGCATTAAAACAATGTACAATCCCGGCTATGCCCTGGCCTATCTTGCAGAGTTTAATATACGGTATACGGACACAGATAAAAACTTATAGATTCAACTTTTTAGGGCAATAATATTGCATTTCGTCAGTAGCGGAAGAGGGGTCAACGACTTTAATAGCATGTGCTAAAGTTTGCAGCGCAGTATACCTGTGTCGATTATTGAATGAACGACACAATATAGGGCTAATAAAAAAAGATCGATTGGATTATTTGGATAGCAGTGATCGTACACGACACGGCCGATTTAATAGTGCATGCCGATAATTTTAAAGACATCAACATGTTTGAGCCTTAATTTACATGCATAAGGATTTAAACAAAATAAAGTGTTTTAAAAAAAGTAGACTTTCTTTTATAGATGCACGAAATTGGTTTTAATATAATATTGGTTACTTAAAACAAGTAATTACCCCACTCCTCAGTTTGCTTTGTAGCGCCACAATCGTGAAAATAGCGCATTACAGATGAGTATGCAAAATCGGCCGTTCTTGGTATACTGATGTTTTTAATGGTGTGACTTCTTCATGAAAGTCCCAGCTATGTCTCGCAGTGCGGGGAAAAAATTGTACACCCCTGCAAAAGCCCCGCTAACATGAATGATTGGCCCGGCATAGCAGGGACGATCTACTGTACATCCCCGCCAAGTCCCGGCTAACTTCCCCGCCTCATGGGCAATGATTTTGTGTACATCCCCGGCTATGTCCCGGCATGTTCCCCGCTATGTCCCGGGTCCCCCAGGGCCGGGGAAAGACTTGATAAGTGCATAACACGGTCAGGTTTTGGTGTAGGACAGGTTTCATAAGTTCAGACTTTCTTAATGTGAGTAGTTTAGTTTTGAAAACTTGTTTGTTGACTTTGTGTTTCAGATGTAAATACCATGTTTATGATCCCCCAAGTCAACTGCCGTCAACAAGTGTAGTGATATGTTTTTACAATGAAGCATGGTCAACATTACTTCGTACAGTATATAGTGTAATAGATAGGACACCAAAACAGGTGCTGCATGAAATCATATTGGTGGATGATTGTAGTGCTTTAGGTGAGTTATTTGTAAAGTAATAAACATCTACCAAAAGGTAATCACCCCATTAAATAATGGCCGTTATTCCTAAACGGTTGATCGTATGCCAAATTAGGGATATGCAGTCAAAGCAGAAATGCAGTCAAAGCAGAATTTATTTCTGCGCATTATGCCACCTCATTTGTTGCAATGCTCCCAAAATTGATTTTCGCAGCATACAATTTTAATGAAAGTAACCCAAGATTTGAAAGTTGCAGCAAAATCCTATAGCCTTGTATTCAGTATCCTTTGAAGGAAATCTGCTCTCATTGGATTATTCTTTTTGTTTCATGCATATAGGAGATCAAAACATGTGATAATCAATGACAATTGTCATATACATGAGTGATCATTATCATGTTATGTCAAATTGAAACATTAAGATTTCAATATTTTTTTCTGACCGACAAGGTCCTAAATAGCATACAATTCAAAATATGAAGAGCTTTGTTTCAAAACCCCTTACATCCACTTTTGGCCAAATTGAGTTATTGGCATAATATTATAGTGTGGGTAAAAATACACATTTTGGTGGTTGTTTGACCTTCATACTACCTTCCCTTCCGGCGTTATCGCATATTTCCCGTTTGGGAAATCTTAGGGAATTTCCGAAATCTGAACTTAAAATGAATATAGAATTGTTTTGTTTTAAATTTTTGATGTATAATGGTAGCCTGGAATGTTCTTCACCTATTAAAACCAAAAGGAACTGTTTTTGGGTCACTACGTTTGAAAAATCATTTTAATTAACAAAAGGTGTAGCTTCGGAATACCCAAAAAATGCCATTTTCCCGAATTTAATTAAAAATTCATAATTAAAAAAGTAAATGAGATATTTCAATTTTTCTTTTTGGATTTTCAAAGCATTAATCAAGTTACATAATGTAGTGCAAACAAATGGGCTCAAATTTGATTGCAAAGGTGGTTTCTAGAAAAGGGTAAATTTATTTTGTTGCAAAACCCCTTACATCCACAAAAGGTGCGATATAAAATAAATAATAAAATAAATAGGAAGCCTTGAAAATTGTCCCAAACCTATTCTTTTAGTTTCTATTCATCAACACTTTATCCAATCCCAAATTGAATCAAATCGAACAAGTAATACTTGCACAATTAAAAAAAGCTGTTTTTCTCAAAAAGTCAAAAGTGGATGTAAGGGGTTTTGCAACAAAGCTCTTCATATACTGATTGGGAGGTATGTAACAATTGGTCTTTCACCTCTTGTGACCTTCTTAGTCACAAAAAACATTGAACTTGTAATGTTTTAATATGGGATTCAGCACAGGATCTGTGGATTAGGTAAACAATAACCACTGAAGTGAATAATGACATTTTTTTATTGATAATCACATGTTTTGACCTCCTCCAAGTTCACAAGAAGAATAATCAAATGAGTGGTGAAAACATTTTCTTCCATGGATACTGAATACAAGGCAATAGGACTTTGCTGCAACTTTCAAATCTTGGGTTACTTGTACACTGCGAGATCAATATTGGGACATTGCAGCAACAAATGAGGTGTCATAATGCGCAGAATTCTGCTTCGACTGCATATCCGGTGATATCCAAAATTGTGCATAGGAATAATAGCCATTATTTAAGGGGGAATTACCTTTTGGTAGATGTTTACAATGTATGCATTATACATGTGTCATTGATCAACTTTCAGGCCTGTGGTACACTTGAAATTCAGTGTTTTTTTGGTATGGAAAAAATAAATGCTTTTGGAAGAAGTTTTGGAAATAAAAAGCCCTTTTATCCATTGAAAAAGTTATTACATTAAATTCTAGTCATATGATCCAATGTTGCATAGAAGCAGCAGCAGTTATTATCATCATATTTGATGGGTAACAAAGCAACTTTCATAGCATGTTGCATGGTAAACAGCTGGTGTGTCAAGTTTAACACTGAAGCAATTAATTAGAGTTTATAATATAATTAAAATAGAATCAAAATTTACATGAAAAGATTAAAAATGTATAGATTACAAAATTCACATACTTTTAAGGTCATCCGAAGAAAAGGTCATTATAGCAATTAGCATCATGAGTCGTGTGTCAGGGTATCTGTCTGTGTTTTATCAGTCAACAATTATGCAAGGCTTTTGGATTAAATTTGGTCTCATATGAAGAGTTTAAAGCCTAAATTGCAACCAAACTTGGGTCATAGTGTCATTGTGGTTGCTTCCATGTATTGGTGGTATCCAAGGTCACATACTGAGGTCAATGGTCATTTGAGGTCAACTGGTAAATATGCTGAAAATGACAAATCTGGACTCACAAGAACAGTTCAAATCCAATGTTTTGATGAATCTAAGTGTGTGAAAATAATGGATCGTCTAGGTCTCGTCCAATAATTTTAAAACTCATAGCATGACCAATAAATATGGTCTCAATCGATTCAATTTTATATCAATTTTGGGTCATAGCTACACTATACAGGGTGTCCCAGAATGATTTGTACCGTGTTTGCAAAAATAACTAAAAATAGAAGACGGGCAGTGTATCTATTTTTGATACATGCATTATAATGCTGGACATGTCTCCTACTTATTCTGTGAATTTCAGCACGCTACCTTTATTTGTTTTATGTGGCATGCAATAATGTAAAATCAATGAAAAACTGCTTTTCATTTTCAGCGCAAACGACTTCGCATACCCTTGAAAATGGCACGATACGATTAAATAAAGAACGTGGGATGTTTGGCACAGCATTTCGGCGACAACTACTGTTGGGGTTGGGCCTTAAAGCTTGCCAGACAGCTGCAATCTTCGCTCTAGTTCTTACAGTCTTCACGAGCACCTGAAGCTTCACTCTGCCGATTCCTGACAGTTCTGTGCTCGTCAAACTTCTTTCGTTATACACTATCGCTCCTTTGACTGGAACGCAGCGTGCTCATGGAAATCGCCTAATGAATCTTCTTTATGCGTCTCAACATAGCTGCCGGTTTGCCAGTAAGTTTTTGAAAGGAATCTACGCTGCTGCACAATAAATTGAGGAGCCATCTTTTCTGTACCACAACCAGTTCGACCTCTGCAAGCATTTCAAATTACATGGACCTCACACCACAATAACTAAAACTACCGCCAAAGAGAGAATGGGATTAGGCCGCAAATCCTTAATTCCATGTAATGATTGCTTCAGAACGTCATAAATAATAGATAGATATCGGCTATTTAGTGGAAATATGAACAGGGCACAACTAAAATACCTGCATAACTTTTTCCAAATAACTTTGTGCTGAACGGTTAGTAATGTTACAGATTTTCAAAATAGGTTGCGTTGTCAAAACTTAGAATTCACCATTTTTACGCAATCTTCTATAACTTCTACTAGAAACGTCCCAATTTTAAAATCTAAAAATCTGAGAAAGCTAAATATATGTAAAACTTAAAATGTAAAACAATATGAACATTTAACATGCCCTTCATACCTAAAAAATTCCATCTTTCCCGGTACAGATCATTCTAGGACACCCTGTAGGAAAGTTCATAGTGTTCAAGGTCAGATTTCATTTGAGGTCGACATGTAAAATAGGCTGAAAATTAAAAAAAGTCTCATATCTTCGGACAACTTTTTTGGGACCACCATCCCTATGTGCCAAGCATGTAATATACCACATGCCACTATAAACTGGCTGCTATGAGATCAGGACTGGACTTTCCCCCCCTTTTTTCAACTTTTTTTGGCAGTATAACCCTTGTAACTCTAAAATGTTCTCCAGTTCTTTAGCCTCAAACTCTGACAATTGGTGCTCTTTAGCTCAAATTTGTGAAAAATGGAATTTCTTAGCTGCACAACCTATACTTTGAATTCCATTGAAATTTGAGTTAATTAGTCCTATTTTGTCTGAAAATCAGTTCTTAAATATATTTGCACCTTTTTAATTTAGTCGCATACAATCTTTGATAGCCTAATATATTTGTCATGCTCACAACAAGCATCACTACAAAGGGATTCTGCTTCTTACTTTAGCAATAAACTATCAGTTTGTTTTGTAAGAACCAAACTTTGTGAATGTGCATTTTTGATCAGTGTGTGAATTTGTTAAATACATGTGTATGGGAGAATAATGGTGATGTTTTCCTTCAGTAACTTATCGTCAGGTAAATCAATTAATTCGAATTCTTTATTTATTTTCCAGATCATCTCAAGAAGAAGCTAGATAGCTATGTAGCTAAAAATTTGGGGTCTTTGGTAAAAGTTGTTCACAATTCTAAACGCGAAGGCCTGATCAGAGCACGTGTGATTGGGGCTAAGGCAGCAACAGGGGAGGTACTTATGTTTCTGGACAGTCACTGCGAGGTATGGTATTTTATTGTCAATATAATGGTATAATATTAAAATTGTGGATATTTACACTATGAGTGGATATCACATGTGGCATGTCTCAAATTGTTGGTCAGAGAAAATAGCATCATACTACATAAGGATGAGTTAAGGCAGCATTTGCCATTGGAAGATTGTGGTAAACGGCATAATATTTACATCAATAACAAATAGTAACGTTGGTGGGCGTAGTATAAAATCGAGTGTATGTTGACATGATTACATGATCAAAGCAATGCATTTGTACACATGTAAAGGAACTGTGATAAAGTACTGATGTCACTGCCTCAATCCAAATGGATTATAGAAGATAGCCTAAGCTATTGCTTATTGTGAATTATGTACTTTAAATGTAAGATAAATGATGTGACAGGCTGAATGCATGCTATCAACCTTAAGGCTTTCACTTACTTGAATCCAATCAGCAAATTGTTCCACTGGGCCCACATATAAGGGGCCCTGATGCAATCAAATTTTGTTTAAAAAATACACCTGTATTCAATTATCCCCTTGTATTGTGTTTAACCAACCACAAGTGCGTGTCAATATATTTGTGATAGCGTATCTGTTTTTATTTACAACAGGTTGGAGAAACATGGTTAGAGCCTCTTCTAGACCGCATCTCAAACAATAAAAAGACTGTGGTGTGTCCCATCATTGATATCATCAATGCAGACACGTTTGTTTACACCAGCTCACCAATAGTCAAAGGCGGTTTTAATTGGGGTCTACATTTCAAATGGGAAAATGTACATTCAAGTCAGCTGTCTAAGAAAGAAGATTATGTTAGACCAATCAGGTAGGAGATGAATTCAAGTCGGCTATCTAAGAAAGAAGATTTTATTAGACCAATCAAGTAGGAGATGAATTCAAGTCAGCTGTCTAAGAAAGATTTTATTAGACCAATCAAGTAGGAGGTGAATTCAAGTCAGTTTTCTAAGAAAGTTTTTATTAGACCAATCAAGTAAGGGATGAATTTAAGTCAGCTGTCTAAGAAAGATTTTATTAGACCAATCAAGTAGGAGATGAATTTAAGTCAGCCATCAAGAAAGATTTTATTAGACCAATCAAGTAGGAGATGAATTCAAGTCGGCTGTCTAAGAAAGATTTTATTAGACCAATCAAGTAGGAGATGAATTCAAGTCAGCTGTCTTTATTAGACCAATCAAGTAGGAGGTGAATTCAAGTGAGCTGTCTAAGAAAGATTTTATTAGACCAATCAAGTAGGAGGTGAATTCAAGTCAGTTTTCTAAGAAAGAAAATTTTATTAGACCAATCAAGTAGGAGATGAATTCAAGTCAGCTGTCTAAGAAAGATTTTATTAGACCAATCAAGTAAGAGATGAATTCAAGTCAGCTGTCTAAGAAAGATTTTATTAGACCAATCAAGTAGGAGGTGAATTCAAGTCAGTTTTCTAAGAAAGAAGATTTTATTAGACCAATCAAGTAGGAGATGAATTTAAGTCAGCTGTCTAAGAAAGATTTTATTAGCCCAATCAAGTAGGAGATGAATTCAAGTCAGCTGTCTAAGAAAGATTTTATTAGACCAATCAGGTAAGAGATGAATTCAAGTCAGCTGTCTAAGAAAGATTTTATTAGACCAATCAAGTAGGAGAGGAATTTATGTCAGCTGTCTAAGAAAGAAGATCATGTTAGACCAATCAAGTAGGAGATGAATTCAAGTCAGCTGTCTAAGATAGAAGATTCTATCAGACCAATCTTGTAGGAGATGAATTCAAGTCAGCTGTCTAAGAAAGAAAATTTTATTAGCCCTATCAAGTAAGCGATAATTCCAAGTCAGCTGTCTAAGAAAGATTTTATTAGCCCTATCAAGTAAGAGATGATTCCAAGTCGGCTGTCTAAGAAAGATTTTATTAGACCAATCAAGTAGGAGATGAATTCAAGTCAGCTGTCTCAGAAAGATTTTATTAGACCAATCAAGTAGGAGATGAATTCAAGTCAGCTGTCTAAGAAAGATTTTATTAGACCAATCAAGTAGGAGATGAATTCAAGTCAGTTGTCTAAGAAAGATTTTATTAGACCAATCAGGTAAGAGATGAATTCAAGTCAGCTGCCTATGAAAGAAGATTATGTTTGAGCAAATTAATAAAATCGGCAATTAATAATTTCGAAAATATCTACTAAAATATCTTGAGTGAAACAAATGACAAAATATTATGTCCTTTTTTTTTCAATAGAATTTTAATTTGCACAGATGAATTTGAAGCAAAAAAAGTTCATTAACCATATAATGTACCAAACAGACTGCCTTTAAGTGTTTTATTTGTTGCCAAAATTGAAACACATAAAAAGTATGTGAAATCACAGAACTGGATATATGATTTCACAGATAGTTCTCTGAATTCACAGGAGTCTGTGAATTCACAGGAGTCTGTGAATTCACAGGGCCCCGAAACTTATGTGGCATGATCATTTCTTGCCAAAGGAGGCAAATTTGAAATTCGAGTTATTATAAAATCAACATGACAAACATGTATTCTTTGTTAATATTTTAAACCATTTTTGCTGCTGAGCATTCCAGGAATAATTCATTGATTGTATTTGTGACAGGTCTCCAACAATGGCAGGTGGGTTATTTGCTATGGACAGAGAATACTTCCATAAGCTTGGTGAATATGATGAAGGCATGGATGTCTGGGGTGGAGAAAACTTAGAAATATCTTTCAGAGTAAGTGTTTTGTATGACAAATTCACTGGATTACTTATAACCAGTTCTGATTAGAGGTTAATAACTGCACATTGGTTGTTCTGAGGGTATTGTGAAAATCCCAACATTTGATTTGGAACTAAGGAATATACTACACCCCAAGGGATATTTACAAGATCCAAAGCAAAGTGCTCTGATTTTTTAAGATATTTGAAAAACAGCTTATAAATAGTCTCTATCACCATGTAATCTGTTCAGCGCATCTTCGCGTTTTAGTAATCGCTCACGTTCACTCAACTAGCGGAGGCCCGTGCTCCACACGGGCATATCGCTAGTTAATCAAATTCAAAAGCGACATTTTTTACCTTCTTTTTTTTAAAAATAACAACATTTGATAAATTTAAACTAGTTAAAAATACAGATTTTTAAATCACAAAATTCATTTCCTCCTAAATAATCGAATAGGCAAAGAAGGATTTACTACAAGCGACCAATTACAGCTGCACTGCACAATCACGCAATGCGTGAGTACTGTAGTTGCACTGATGGATATCAATAACCTCCATGCATATGTGTGCGATTCATCTAATGCAACTTTGTATTGCAATCAGCTTTGTATATTGATTTGTTTTCATAGATATGGCAGTGTGGTGGATCTTTAGAAATTGTACCGTGTTCCCGTGTTGGCCATGTGTTTAGGAAGCGTCGTCCATATGGATCAGGAGGGGTTGATACTACAACACGCAATGCACTAAGATTAGCGAATGTGTGGATGGATGACTACAAGGTATAGTAAATTGAACATTTTGGTGCATGCTAAGGGGGTGTATAAATATTCTTGTTCAATAGTTCTCTTCAGCTCATTCTTATAACAGCAAGACCAACAGATCTTACAATAATTATGTGTAAGATGTAAAAGAAAAGAATATGTATCTATTATAAATTAAGCAGTTTGGCGAATTTGTAATGTTGAAAACTAAAGGTATTTTGTGATGCAAAGAATAGGGTTGTCCACACCCCAAATGAAACGTCAAATTTTGTTTTTGTTTACATTCCCGCAAAGCTTGTATCTTTTCACATTTTAGGTTGGATGGCCCACTTCAATGGCTGCCATTGAGGTGTAGGAATTTGTAGAATCTACAGCATTATCTATTCCCAATTCCTGAAAAATACAGAACTGATTTTTTTTGGATTGAAAAATATTATCATGTTTTACCAAATGAAATGTAGCTAACTCCTAATCCTTTAGTTCTAAGTGGCAATAAAAGTCAAATTTTAATATTTGTCCAATTTTTGGAAATAGAGCCAAAAACATGCATTTTCATATGTTGTGGCAATCAAGTCCAAAGACTTGTACTGAGACTAATTTCAGGTTATGCATTCTAATATTTGGAAAACACATTTTCTAATATCTTTGTAATCAACTATCAAAATTACAAACAAGGGAAGAGACTTACGCATCATACACTGGAACATGGAAAATTAATTTCCTTGATTGTAGTTTACAATCTTATGTTTCTTGATCTAGGCTAACCACCTATGTTGCTTGATCTAGGCTTACCAGCTTTGTGTCTTGATCCTGATGTATTGTTTACTGCTTTTGTTTTCCACAGAAATTTTTTCTTGATACTAGACCTGAAGCTCGGCAGATGGACTATGGGGAGGTTTCAAACAGAAAAGCACTGAGGGAGAGGTTAAAATGCAGATCATTCCGTTGGTATTTACAAAATGTTTATCCAGAAATGAGATTACCAAATGAAACTATATCAGGACCATTGGCTGGAGGAGGGTTCAGAAGTCATCGGAAAAAACCTATTGCTATTAGGAAGGGTCATGTAAGTAATTATAATTTAAAGGTGATTAGAATCTTGTAGGCTTGTTATCGACACATGATTTCTAATTCAACACTTCGTCGTGGGAAAAAATATGACAATCGACACGTGTCGAAACTCGTAATGTGATTTAGAAATGCTGAAAAAAGTAGATAGATAAGCTTAAAATCACACGGATTGAGTTATGATTGCCAACTTCAGGTGTAAACATACTTCCTGGTTCGTTCTACTTCTGGGGTCGGGTCAACTTCGGGAGGTAATTTTTGACTTTCCGATGAAAACATGATCGTACGGTAAGCTTATTCGAACAAAATAGCATGGAAATTTATTTTTTTCTTCTTTTTGATATGTGTCGTAAAGTGTCGAAAAAGGACAATAATTTTATTTTGACATGTCGGATTTAGGGTTATATCGATGATAATACGACACATATGACAGTCGATAACAGGCCTAGAATCTTGTATTTGCTCTATTTATATGCATCGGGGCATTGCATTTTCCCAAACTTTGATGCTGATTTGCAAATCAATAAAAATTGATGCAAGCATGTGTTTGATGTGAATACTCATGAAATGAGGTAAATTGGTAACATGACAAGGGGGGAGATATATTGCCACCCAGAAACCTCATATTGGGCTGATCAGTTGCTACTACCATGTGCATGTAAACACCTTGATTTGGGTTAAAATAGTGTAGAATTGGAAATTGAGCAGGTTAGTACAAATTTCACCTTGATTTTTTAGTTTAGCTAAAATAGTGTAAAATTGAAATTAAATTGGCCCTGGTTAGCACAAATTTCACCTTGATTTTTGGCTAAAATGATAAAATTTTCTCCTTAAAGCATGCCAAAATGATGTGCACTTTTTAATAATTTGATCTCTGCCCCTCCGCATGCCCTGAAACGTCACTGAAGTAAGGCCTAAAAAATTGTTTGATTGGCGAAACCTGACCTACCCTAAAATTAGGCCCGACCCTAGACTTTTTTTCTTTTTTGCCAAAAAAAAAAAAAATTAAAAAAAAAGGAAAGAAAAAATTTAATTTAAAAAAAGAAAAAAAAGATCCTTGAAGGCTTTTATCAAAGCAATTTACAGCTTTAAAAGTTGCATTGGTAACTTTTTAGCACAAAGAATGTCCTTGAATATATTAATATTGAACTATAATCTAGTCAACTATGTGTTTTGAATAAATTTGTACTCATGTCATACTCTATTAATGATTTCAAAATGCATTGAATTTGTATGCATTTTGAAATCATTAATATGACATGAGTACAAATTTATTCAAAACACATAGGCCTACAATTTTTTTTAAAAATCAACCATGAATGATCCTAGCATTTAGATCCTAGCAATTTGGGGGTGGGACTTTACTGGAAGGTGGGACTATACTTGCGTCAGTACGGTAATTTTTTTAATTTAATTTTTTTTTGAAATTCGAGTCTAGTCCCACCCCCAATTTTGAAAAGTGTTCACCCAAAAACGGGGTGGGACTATATACTCGCGTCAGTACGGTATTACAACAATTGTTCATTGTAATCAGTACACTAATAATGACTTGACATTGATTTGCTTGCAGTTTGTTCATGAAGAAACCAGCCTGTGTTTAGCAGCAGAAGACAAGTCTGCATCAAAAGGCACTAAACTTGTCCTTGTAGATTGCATCATGACAGGGAAAGAAATGGTAAGCACTATAGTTGACTCAAGCAAGCAAGATCCTTATATTCATTATTGTTTGAATATATATCCAATGTTTTCAACTATAACTTGGCTTTGTAATTAGGGCCCATTTTTGTGGTTATTACATCACAGTAAAGTTGTTTAAATGTTCTTGATCATGATGGAAAATATTTCATTTGAGACCTATTCTCACAAAATGAGCAGAAAGGCACTAGGGAAGAAAAGGAGACTAGATGCCACAGTAATGTGTTTTACCAAACACGAATATCTATGCCCGTGACCACACCTAACCCCCTTCGCCTATTCACAAACGAAAACTTGGTGAGCACCATGTGAAAGCACTTGTTTTAAGTCTGCATCAAAAGGCACTAAACTTGTCCTTGTAGATTGCATCATGACAGGGAAAGAAATGGTAAGCACTATAGTTGACTCAAGCAAGCAAGATCCTTATATTCATTATTGTTTGAATATATATCCAATGTTTTCAACTATAACTTGGCTTTGTAATTAGGGCCCATTTTTGTGGTTATTACATCACAGTAAAGTTGTTTAAATGTTCTTGATCATGATGGAAAATATTTCATTTGAGACCTATTCTCACAAAATGAGCAGAAAGGCACTAGGGAAGAAAAGGAGACTAGATGCCACAGTAATGTGTTTTACCAAACACGAATATCTATGCCCGTGACCACACCTAACCCCCTTCGCCTATTCACAAACGAAAACTTGGTGAGCACCATGTGAAAGCACTTGTTTTAAACTTTCATTTGATATACATGTATATGCTCATAAAACTGGACTGGCCCACACGCTCTCTAATGCCCTACCAAGCCTTCACTCTCTTTTATACCCCATCAGACCATCTCTCTCTCTCTCTCTAAAACATCACCAGACTGACCCATACTCTCTCTAATACCCCACCAAGCCTTCACTCTCTCTTATACTCCATCAGACACTCACTCGCTCTAAAACATCACCAGACTGACCCATACTCTCTCTAATACCCCACCAAGCCTTCACTCTCTCTTATACTCCATCAGACACTCACTCGCTCTAAAACACCACCAGACTAGACCACACTCTCTCTGATACCCCACCAGACCCTCACTCTCTCTTATACTCCACCAGACACTCGCTCTAAAACACCACCAGACTGGTAGGCACTCTCTAATACCCTACCAAGCCTTCACTCTCTCTTATACCCCATCAGTCCCTCACTCTCTCTAAAACACCACCAGACTGGACCACACTCTCTCTAATACCCCACCCCTTAACCGACCACACCCCTTGTCCCATCATGACAACCTTTTGAGGTGGTCCAAGGAATCAAAATCAAAATGCCTGTTTCCTTGACGTGCGATTCAGATCTTTATCATTGCAAACACCGGTAGCTAACAAAATACTACCTAATGCACTACACTGTGTTATTAAACAGGGATGGTGTTAATAGGTCGTACCTATTTCGCTTTTTAAAGCCTTTAGACTTTGACCTCTGGGGATGCGGCTAATATATAATACATCTAGGGTCATGGGTCATCATTGTACCAAATATGATCCCTGAGGGCGCTATAGTTCTTGAGCTAGATCCGTTTGAAAATTTACACATATTGCTCACTGTAGCACATGACCTTTGACCTCTGGGTCGATGTTACTGCAGAAAATATCTAAGGGTCATGGGCCATCATTGTACCAAGCATAAACCCCGAGGGCTCTATAGTTCTTGAGCTAAAGCGGTTTTAAAAATTTACACATATTGCTCCCTGTAGCCTGTGACCTCTGGGGTCGTGGCTACCATAAGTTACTTCTAGGGGTCATGGGCCATCATTATACTAAGTATGAACCCTGAGGGCGCTATAGTTCTTGAGCTAGAGATGCTTCAAATTTTACACATATTGCCCCCTGTAGCCCATGACCTTTGACCTCTGGGGTCGAGGCTACCCCAGGAAATTTTTAGGGGTCATGGGCCATCATTATACCAAGTATGGGCCCCGAGGCTACTTTAGTTCTTGAGCTAGAGGAGTGCAAAGAAGTGGTCTTAAGGAGGAGAAGAAGACGGAGGAGAAGACTAAACACAACAAATACAATATCTATGCCCCGTTACACGGGTATAGATAATATGGTTCATTGAACATGCCAGAAAACAATAGAAAACAAAAGCATTTTTCTTTGAAATATTGACTTTTGAACACCAAGGGAGGGAGCAATCCTGGCAAGTTATATATCATTTTTAAGCTTATAATCCAGAGATTATGGATCTGGCCATAACTCAAAATAAAGATTTGCACATTTGCTCTCATTTCGTGGGAACAAGTCTCATATGGACTTTTCATGACATTGTTCTTGCTTTGTTTGATCGGATTGCATGAAATCAATATTCCAAAATAATCATGCCCATTTACTCCAAGAAGGGTTCTTCGTTCTTCAACTGGATTTAAAGCCACATTCAGAGGTATTTTGTACAAAAAGGGTGCAGACTAAAAGATTGATATCCTATAAACTAATCTGGTTTCGCTAGGGGGAGACTAAATCTGAGAGTACTAAATTAAGAGAGGCGCTACTTCGATCGCAAAAATGAGGACAGTGTGACCTCAGGACCTTATGTGTCTAAGAGTCTGTCTGTCATGCGTAGACTTGTTGCGGCCATTGCAGAAGGTGACTTGTAGCCATGTATGACGATGATATGACCATATTTAGAGAATGCGCCAATGATTCATTCATTCATTCATTCATTCATTCATGCATTCACTTTATTTATACACGGTTACATGTTCAAAAAAAAATTGTTCTTCCAAACGTCCGTGGTGTAAAACAATAAACATAAAAACAAGATTAAAAGATAGATATGAAGAACTTTGTTGCAAAACCCCTTACATCCACTTTTGACTTTTTGAGAAAAACAGCTTTTTTTAATTGTGCAAGTATTACTTGTTCGATTTGATTCAATTTGGGGTTGGATAAAGTGTTGATGAATAGAAACTAAAAGAATAGGTTTGGGACAATTTTCAAGTCTTCCTATTTATTTTATTATTTATTTTATATCGCACCTTTTGTGGATGTAAGGGGTTTTGCAACAAAATAAATTTACCCCTTTTCTAGAAACCACCTTTGCAATCAAATTTGAGCCCATTTGTTTGCACTACATTATGTAACTTGACTAATGCTTTGAAAATCAAAAAGAAAAATTTAAATATCTCATTTAATTTTTTAATTATGAATTTTTAATTTAATTCGGGAAAATGGCATTTTTTGGGTATTTCCGAAGCTACACCTTTTGTTAATTAAAATGATTTTTTTCAAACATAGTGACCCAAAAACAGTTCCTTTTGGTTTTAATAGGTAAAGAACATTCCAGACTACCATTATACATCAAAAAAATTAAAACAAAACAATTATATATTCATTTTAAGTTCAGATTTCGGAAATTCCCTAAGATTTCCCAAACGGAAATATGCGATAACTCGGAAGGGAAGGTAGTATGAAGGTCAAACAACCACCAAAATGTGTATTTTTACCCACACTATAATATTATGCCAATAACTCAATTTCGCCAAAAGTGGATGTAAGGGGTTTTGAAACAAAGCTCTTCATATGTAAAAGAACATTATATACAGGTTATTACAAAATATGATAAGAGATCATTTTAAAAACAATTATCTTACAGATGCAAAGAACAGTAAGAAAATATACATAAATCTTTGAATAATTCAAAGTTAAATTTACAATTTTTCAAAATAATAACACCAAAAACAATTACACAAATAATATCTAGTTAAAACAAACATATATTGAGATGGATTGCATTTAAAAATAATGTTTGTTAAGTAACCTGTTTTGAAATTGTGAAATATTGCACGCTTGTTTAGTCAAATCAGGAAGAGCATTCCAGTATATCGCACCTTTATACGATAACGACCTTTTCTTGAACTCTGTTCTGGGTTTTGGGATGAGAACGTTTTTGTGGCCCCTTAGATTGTATCCAGAATCTCTTGTAGAAAATCTATTTGTCAGATAGGAAGGCACATGTTTATTCATTATTTTATACATAGTACTTGCAAGGTGATTATCATGCCTTTCTCTTAAATTGTGCCACTTCATAGTGCTTAATGCTGCCGTCGCAGATTCATATTGACCAACACCAGTAGTGATTCTAGCAGCTCTGTTTTGGAGTTTTTGGACCTTATGAAAAGAATATTGGTTGCATGTACCTCATATAACATTGCAGTAATCAAAGTGAGGTGCAATGATGGTCTTATATAGCACTTCGAGTGTCTTGGATGGAATAAGTGACCTTGCTTTATTAAGATAGTACAAGCCTGGTTTTACCTTCTTTTCAATATGTTGTACATGGTCGTTCCATGACAGATTTTCGTCAATTATGAAACCAAAATGTTTACATTTTTTAACACGAGTAAGCTTGGTTCTATTAATATGAACATTTATGTTCTCATCGTTAATCCTACATAATCTCTGCTTAGAACCCATAACAAGAAGTTCTGTTTTACGTACATTGAGACTCAGTTTGTTACGTATAAGCCAATTAGATACATTTTTCAAATCAGTATTAAGGGTACAATTTAAGTCATTTACATCTTTACAGACAGTGTATAAGGCAGTGTCATCTGCATACATACTTACTTTAGTTCTAAAAGATACTACATTCGGGAGATCATTGATGTCTATAATGAACAATAATGGTCCAAGAATTGACCCTTGTGGAATTCCACAGACACAGTGCTTGTTTTGATGAGATACCATTAATAGATACATTGTGTGACCTGTTTAAGAGGTAATCTTTAAACCACGCTATACATTCATCATCGAGATCATACAATACCTATTTGTCAGTTAAATTTTCATGGTGCATAGTATCGAAGGCCTTTTTAAGGTCCAACATAACAAGTCCTATGATGTTGCCCTTATCTATTGCATCGAACCAGTCATCGGTGACATTAAGTAAAGAAGTCTCAGTACTGTATCCCGGCCTAAATCCTGACTGACAACTGTACAGTTTTCCTTAATATGATCATAAAGCTGGTCAAATACTGCACGTTCACAAATTTTTGAAAGTACTGGGAGAATGGCAATGGGCCAGTAGTTACCAGGATCATTTTTTTCACCTGTAACTTTGTAAATAGGATTTACTCTTGCTTTCTTCCAGCTTTTCAGAAAACATTCTGGTCTTCAAAGACAGATTGATGATGTGCGTGATAGGATCAATAATTGCAACGCCTGCTTTCTTAAGTAATCTTGCCGAAATGTTATCATTCCCAGTGGCTTTACTTACACTTAATGTCTCAGTATAGTTACGGACATATTCATGATTAACACCGATGTATGTGGTTTATTGGGAGGAGCCATTATGCCCATATTAAGCTGTTGTTATGTGAACATCACATACTGCGAGCGGTTCAAACAGGGGATTTATTGGGTATTATTATGTGGAGGGCGGTGCTCAGCGGCCAACTCTCCTCTGACCCTGACTGACCTGCAAACAAAGCAAGGAATCACGACTGTTACACAGTTCTTGTCCTCAGAATCGGTATAGGCAGTTTGTACAGAGTACCGCCGGTCTGACTAAATGTGGCCTTTATCACTCTCATTTACTTTGTTATTACAGTTGTGGTATGAATCAGATGTTCATGAGTTAAAACTAGCTGACCTATTATGTCTAGATATGCCAGATAGCAATAGTGCATCATTACCAAGACTTATGAAATGCCATGGTGGTGGTGGATCTCAAGACTGGAGGACATCCAAGGGGGTAAGTTTATTTGGAGAATAAAGGTATTGTTTTTAGCCGCTGGAGTACATCTATCGTCTCATATAACACGGGCGACATTATTATTTTAAGTAAAACAATGAGACAAAGCCGAGTTGTTTTAGGCCAAAAATAATGATGTCGCATGTTATATGAGACGATATGTGCACAACAGCAGCTAAAAACAATATCTTTATTCTCATTTTTAAACACTTCAATTCAAATAAATATATTAATCATAAGTATACCAAATATTTAACAGTACTCAAAGTAAACTTTATAAATCTGATGATTTATACTTAAAGTGTATGTAGGTGGGATGAAAAGCCGACGATCAATTGTGACCCGGCAGCACAAACGAGCCGTAAATTTCCTAAATTGTATTCTGTGTTACGGTGTAAAATGTGTACGAAGGTCGTATTCATCGATAACTTAAGCTGGCCCGACTTCCGTCTTATTTTGATAGTCAAAAACTAATCAATAATCCTATTGTTGAAGTGGATAATAAGCTTCTACCTTAGATGGCGGCTATAGAACTTTTAATAGCTCTGGTCTTTGTTTGCTTTTGCTAAATCCTGTTCAAGTGGTGGGTTACCAGGCATTGTATTTTGTACAGGTATGCATAACCATTAATTAACAATGAGAGTACTTTCTTAAACCTCGTTGACTTGGGGATGATTTGAAATGACCGCCAATTATGACTGTTTGATATATATTGCCAGCAATGTGGAAAAAGAGACACATGTAAAAATGTAAAAGCTATAATTTTGTTGAAGGAGCAAAGTTTAACAAACCATAACCTCGCTTCTGGATATCGTTTGAAGTCAAATGATATACCATTTTTAAGTTTATGATGTTTATTTTTTAAACACGAAATAAAACAAAATTGACCGGGGGAGAAATTTACGGCTCATTCGCCGTGGACGGTCACAATTGAAAATGTTGACCTTTCGTATTGAAGATATGGATTTTTTCCCCAAAATACCAACAAAAATTAGGTCTTTTGGGGAAAAAATCCATATCTTCAATATGAAAGGTCAAAATTTTCAATTGATCGTCGACTTTTCCTCCCAGCTACATACACTTTAAGAATATATCATTAGATTTATAAAATTTACTTTGAGGACAGTTATATATCGAAAATGTGAAAAATGTCAAATTTTAATAATTTGTCATAAAATTTGTATTATATCGTGAATTTCAAAAATGAAAATTATTTGATATCAGAAAGACATTCTTCGTATTCAGAATGCAATTCGATATGTCTGATGTGCTCTCATGTCCCACAAAAAATACTGTCGAAACGCTCAAAACACTCATTTCAGATCCCTGAAGCAACAAATTTTGCTTTGTGAATTGGTTTGAAATATATGTAAATTCTATATAGGTTAGTGACAATGTATTCAGATTATACATTGTTGTACTCATAATGCCAGTAAAACAAGTACAGGCAATGATGTGACACAGCCTGCTGTTTCCTCCGTAGTTTTGTCTACTTATACAACATTATGGCTTTTGTGTTTACCCTACAAAATACCAACAAGATGAATATCAGTGTAGTGTATTTTACATCTATACCGCACTCAGAAAGTATCTAAACACTTGAAAAAAAGGCATAATCTCATCCTGCACACTGTATTGAATCCAATGTGACTTCTAGAAGCAAAGTTACAAACATTTGAATGGATGAAGACCCAATTTTAACAGTGACACTTTGGCCCATACAAGGAGAAAAGATTCTAATCAAGAGCATGCGACAACTTTGCACAGCTGTTGTAGACAATAACGGTGGTCACACAAAATATTGATGGAAGCAAAAGAACTGAAACATATACAATGGCATTAAAGCAAACTGAAACAAAAGAACTAAAAAATAAAATAAAAGTTGTGAAAGTTTGGTGCGAGAGGTCCAGGGTTCAATTCCCCGCAGGACTAAGAGAAAAAAAAAAGATCTCAGCTCTCTCCGTGGTTCATCTGGTAATGGCAGGGCAGATGATCCATGATAAAGACCTCATTGCAGTCGGTTCCGGTCAGGGTAACACCCGATTGTCCGCTACACTTGCCTATCCTGTAAAAATACCCTGACCAGCTATCTACGGCGACCCCCTTTGTTCACCAGGTCACTTGTGCCTGGCCAAAGTTTCAAAGCGGGTCGCCGTAGATAGCTGGTAATGCCTAGATATGCCCGACATAAAAAAAAAAGTACAAAGAAGAAACAGTGAAAGAAAAACTTACTGCTTCAATTAAAGCTTGACTGAAAAAATGTGTTGTCTTTTTTTGTTGCGCTGGTAAGTATCATGTAAGCAACTTGAACATTTTAAACCTGCCCCCCTAATGGCAAATGTTTCTTCATCTTTTGGTTAGTTTTCTAAAATGGCCACAACATTTATATGTTTATTAATACAGAGACTCTACCATCCAACTAGTGGACAGTGTTTAAGTGCAAAGCAAGAGGGATTCACTAAATATGCAGTTTTATCCATCTGCCAAGATGGATTAGCAGGACAGAAGTGGGATTTACGGTGACCAAAGCTGAATAGGGTAAGATCCATCGTTTAGGAGGTTGTAGACCCTATGCAATACTACATCATCAGAACTTTGCCTAATATATCATTGATATATCAGGCATGATTTATACAGGAAGGTTTTTCAATTGTCACTCTGAAATAGACGTAACATGTACCTTCAAAATGGCTATTATTTCAGTTGTATCTACTGTTCCAGTTGGGTCTATACTGAATATATTATTCATCAGGAGATGTATAGAAGAGAAAGATTTATGCCAAGTATAATATAATAACTGATGGGAACTGGAGGAAAGTAAAGACGAAGGAACATGGTAAAGTAACAAAAACAGTCAATCTTGAAGAGTGGAAGAAAAGTACATCAAACCAATTCCAGGACAAATCAATTAAAGGGTCAAGCAGCAAATGATGACAAAAATACAAACAATATTTTGTGCAGATACCGTAAAGATTTGCCTAATGGCACGCTTGGGTTCCTTTGCCTCGGTGTAAATTTCATGTGCAAATTAAATCCCAATGATCATTAAGGTTCTGTGCTCTTATTTGCTGGTGGGAATATTTTGAGAGGGTGCTTTTAGATTGTGCCTAAAATTCTACTTATGTCAAGGGAGCCCATAGCGCTATTAGGCAAACCTTTACGGTATTCCTTTTTCTCAGGGACCAAGATGAACATATGAAACCAATATTAAAAGCTAGATAGCAAGTATTTAACAAGTACAGACCAAGAGAAACTGTCTCGACAGGAAGAGGACAGTGTCTTATAATTGAATACACTGTCCAAGTATTCAGCTGTGGATAGAGACATAAGCTGAAGATATGAATACACTGTCCAAGTGTTTACCTGTGGATGGAGACATGAGGTGCTGCCAAAGCTGAAGATATACACTGTCCAAGTGTTCACCTGTGGATAGAGACATCGAGGTGCTGCCAAAGCTGAAGATATACACTGTCCACGTGTTCAGCTGTGGATAGAGACATCGAGGTGCTGCCAAAGCTGAAGATATGAATACACTGTCCACGTGTTCAGCTGTGGATAGAGACATGAGGTGCTGCCAAAGCTGAAGATATGAATACGGCTCATTCGTAGTGTCCACTCACATATCGCAAGTGAGAAAAATGGACATATCTGTTTTTACATTTGAGTTCAATATGTAAAGAAGCAATTATGTACATTATGAGCTTTGTATCTCATAATCTGGAATTGAGTTGAAAATAAAGTTGTGAACATCAAATTCACAATGTCACAAATAATGTATTGTATAGTAACAAAAGTTGAAAGACTCATCAGTACTTTTGAGAGTTACAATTAAATAAGATTTTAAAATTTTATTTTGTGTTTTACTGCAACAAAATTGTGAAAAATCATAACAATAACAATAAGGTGTTAAAAGCATGGATTTTCATTACATATAACCAAGAAATTTAGCTGAAAAGAAGCAAGCTAGGTCAGGTTGGACTTTATGAAGCAAGCTTTGGCTGGTCCAAAGCTTAAAAATTGCTACTGCTTCATAGAATAATTGTTACATGGGTATTGCACATATCTCATGTATTCATTAATTTCCATGTTCGTATATATTAATTGGTCTGTGTCAGGCTGATCAGCATTTATGCCATGGCACAATATGGGAATTCCTGTTTTTTTTTCCAGGAAAAAGTAAAATGTAAAATCTAAGAGCGAAGACAACAGATATTGAATTTCCTCATTTCACAGTGGTATACATATTGATCAGTCCATTAACTTACAGAGTTGTTCTGAACTCACAGAGTTGTTGTGTATAAATAGTCCATTATATTGTAAAAGTTTCATATTATTTTAATGACTGTCATCATAGATTTTCACCACAGGAATGTTGTATACTATGGTATGTGTCAGTGGCGTGCGCAGCACATTGAAAGTGGTGGGGCCAGGTTGTTCAGTCCCCCCGAATGGAGTCTGATTAGGAGCAAATTTGGACGTTTTTAACAGTTTTTTTTCCCCGAATCCCCCGAATAACCAACCCCTGCCCCCCTTTGCGCCGCCACTGGTATGTGTTACAATTGAACTTAATTTATACTCCATTACTGAGCGGCAGTGTTGTTTCACGCTTTTTGTTTTATTGGGAAAAGCACACTATCTCATTGATCAAATACCAATCGCTCGTCGCCCATTGATTCAGCTTTAACATACCTCCTTTAGCGGTTTAACTTACGCATTCTTTTTAATTCTTTTAAAAAGGTGAAATGGTCTTCACCATTACCATCACTAATTTAAGCACATAGTAACAACTACACTATAATCTTTAAAAAATGTACATGGTACACCTGATGACCAACTAAATAGAAACGTTGCCCATCATCTGTAACACAAGCTGAATGGGGAGGCTAGCAATTAGAAAATGCTGGGTTACATTATTTTGTTTTAAATATTTTTCATATTGTCTGGTAAAATTATACATTAACCCTAATGCAACAGTTGTTATTGGTGAGGGGGAAAGAAAGAAATGAAGAAGAGAAACTTTTTTTCAGGCACATGCCTACCTTGCCACCGGGGTCTAGCTTGGCAGGCCAAGCTTTCAGTGGCCATATGACTGTTCGCATGATGAGGGATACGTGGAATACCCGAGTGTACATATGCTTGGTGGATTGAGGTTTTTTGATGTTTGGTTTGGTTCGGGTTAATATACCCATATACATGTAGGAGGAAAATTAAGGTATTATTAGCTCTAATGCACCAGTTGCTTTTTGGCAAGAGGGAGGAAAAAAGGAATATAAGGAAGAAAAAAAAAGGTTCGGTTCGGGTTAATATACCCGTATAGGAGGAAAAATTAAGGTATTATTAGCTCTAATGCACCAGTTGCTTTTTGGCAAGAGGGAGGAAAGAAGGAATATAAGGAAGAAAAAAAGGATAAGAAAAACTTTTTTGCTTGGGTGCAGTTTTGAACGCCAGACCCCTCTGAGGCCACATCCGTGCACAGCCCTATACCTTGCCACAAGGGCCTAGCTTGGCTGGCCAAGCTTTCTGTGGCCATATGACTGTTTATGTGAAGATATGACTGTATATGTGAAGATAATCATATCTCAGGTACTGTAATTTAATGGGATATTCAGCATAATTTGTTCACTTTGTTTCACCTTGAGTTTGATAGTGTTGTATGTGTTTATTTCATTGGTCATTGTATCAAATTGCACATAGTAATTTAATCCTGCAGAGCGTATAGGTGTGTATACAAGAGCAGTTGCACGCTTGCAGTAAAACTGCATAAAAGCACTGCCCAACTCAAGGTGAAACTGAAGTGTAACTGATGATGTACCTCATTGTACTCGATGAGGTACTATTAAGGCTATATTAAAAAATCCTTTGTAGCAAAGCTCCCGTGCCTTAGTAAAACCGTGTGCATATAAAGTCAAAAAATTTTATTTCCTTTTTTTTCAACAAAACCCGAAAAATAAAGCTCGAAGTTCAAAGCTCAAAAATGAGTCGACATGATAGTCTCTAGTGCAGAAGTCAACCTGTCGCTCTGTGATAAAGATACATCGGCATACACATCACACCTTTTGTGTAAGCGATGGTAAATTACAAAATAGAATATTTCTTTGCTGTCCTGCACTGTGTTAGCAGTGTGTAGCGATAGGATGTACCACGTACTGCTGTATATGTTGAGTTGAGTTATTCAACATGGAAGCCACCATGGAGGGTCGTATCCTGAAAGTGAAGATATTCGGGGTCGATAAAGACCAGTACCGGATGGTTTTTACATAAAGCCAAAAGCCAGTCATTAAGAGACATTGTTGTGGAAATATTTTCTGGTAGGAATCCATGCATCACTAATGCCAAAGCTGCAGAATTAGCTGGCTTAGTGTATAAGGCAGAATCAGGTGCAGAATTCGACAGCTATGAGAGCATCGATGTGGATATCATAGTATCAAAATGCATAACGGTCACCTTGACAAACATTTCAAAATTCTATATTAAAAAAAAGAAGAAAAATTAAAAAAAACCAACGCATTCTGCATTAGGTTTTCAGAAGCTGAAGAGCCTTAAGACAAAGGATTTTTTTAGCCTAAATAGTTGAAGCATACTTATTGTGCTTGCTTACAATCATCTATTTTTTATTTGTATAGATGTACATATATCTATATTTTCTAATTATATTCATACTGGTGCTATACATGTATTAATATTGTACATGTGTATGTTTATTCTCTATATTAACTTTGATCATGTACTATTTATATGTGATTTGTAATGTTTTAGTGTATGATATCGTTATTAGTTTAAAGGGATACCACTATTTTGCCAGCAAATTTAAATTTTGACGTCCTTAAATGAAAACCAAACCTTAGGGTTTTTCACATCAAAGTTGTCACAAGTTCAATTCAAGGAGAATTGTGAACAATAAACATGCTGTAATAAAGAAATGAGTTTGAATTGTAATTCATTAGCAGCAGGGTTTGGTTTTTGCCGTCAAAAACTGGCAAAAACCTGTTTTTGCCAGTTTTTGCCTGGTTTAAACCGGCAAAAATGACAAAAAATGGCAAAAACTCACATATAGTCACTCAAATATTTAAAGATAACACAGAAAGCTCATAAACAGCAGCACACAACTTTTAATGAATCATTTAACATAATTTTTGTCTCGTCAAGTCCTTAAAATGAAAAAGTTTTGAATCTGATATGCCACATTTCGGTTAAATGCACTTGAGCAATGAAAATTAGAATTTCTTAATAATACTTATAATTACAAAATCTGGCCTTGTTACACTCAGGAAATGATTTTTGTAACTTAATAATATGTTTTGAGATGAAAAAACTGAACTATAAATCACTTTTTTAGTTTTTGCCATTTTTGCCGGCAAAAACTGGCAAAAATTGTTTTTGCCAAGCGGTTAAAACCACAGGTTTTTCCACCTCCGGCAAAAACCTGCGAACCCTGATTAGCAGGGTCAGGTTGGTTTAATCACAACTTATATATTTTGTAAATATCAATAAGTTAATTTCACATTGTGGGTGTCAGAATTAAATATCTGTTTATCCCTTTTAAATATTCAGTTCTCCTTTAATGTTATGACATGTATTAATAGTTTGTATATATTGGTGAGATTGTTTTCTATTATTGGGTATTTTTATTGATGAATAAGTGTGATTTTTTCAAAGCTATAATCTTAGACTGCATTTTGAAAAAGACTAGTTTGCATCTGATGTCACTGTCAATCTAACTACCCATGGCCCTTGATTGGTTAGTAACACGTAAAAGGAAGGTTGATTCATCTGGTGCTTTCATCAGAGAAAAGGAATCACAGAAAATGGTGAAAAAGTATGGTACTTTTACAAGGTAAAAGGCAACTTTTCAAGGCATTGAAAATGTTGGGATCCTGAGATGTAATCAGCCAATCATATTCACTGCCATTCATGGTTTAGGCCAGTGGCTTACCTAGTGGGGGCTCTGCAACCATCCGCTTATCATAGACCATTGGTACATCTTAAGTCGTTGGTACATGATGGTCCCTGGTGACAAAAATATGGGGTCAATAATTCATAATTTTATGTGGACTGATTGTTCAGGGTAAAACCCATATCGTACCACATGTTGCCAAAATCTTTGATGTGCTTCTTTCCTCTCACCTGTTTATGATCAAAACTTAATGTGACAAATTAAGGGACTATTATTGCTGTATAAATATTAATGCAACATTTCAGGTTTTTTTTTGTTATCCAGCCCCCCTACCTTTCAGATTCTTGCACCCTGGAAAAAATTGAGGGCAACAATTCACAATTTTAGTTGGCAAAGAATATTTCCGTTGCTACATTCACAAGTTTGTACCCCCTGTTCTAAAAACCTGGCTACACCACTGGTCTAGGCGCTAGAATAAAATGGCAATTTCTTTGATTTTACCTCATTAGCCCAGCTGAGGCTTTTTGGGGGAGGGGAAGGAAAGAAGAATTTTCAGTTTCTTGAGTGCGCTTTTGAACCCGGACCCTCAGGTGCTAGACCACGGATGGCCATACATGTACCTTACCTTGGGGGCCAAGCTTTCTCTGCCAACCTTTCCGTACCCATTGTGCTTTCGCATGTTGATGCAGTACGTCGCATCACATGGAATACTTTCGCTCGCAGTGGAATGCTGCTGTAGCTTTTGTTAGGGTTAGGGTGGGCTCAGAATGAAACAGGAACATATCTGTTATTGAGACTAATATCATTTTGTCAGAAATATTACTTTCAAATTGAATTTGAAGTTTCCTTGTGAAGGGAACATAATATATGTACAGACTTTATTTTGGTAATCTTTGATTACAGGGTATGTTGCATGAAGCAATTTCTGAAATATTATAAGCATTGTCAGGTATGTTCATAAAATTTTGAAGTTCAATATTTTTAGCTGAAAGTTCTTTCATTTGAAAGAGAATCAAATTACCTAAACAATAAGGGGTCAATCATGTTTCTAGTGCATATACTTTTGAAGTTACAGACAAAAATAGTGTCACCAAATTGTCCAAAATTTTGTGTGTGAAATTGTGACAGCAGGCACATGTACAATGTACACTACTGTATGTGACCCCAGATGACCTCCTATTCTTTACTGTAAGAAAGCTGTTTTGGATGGTCTTGATTTACACACAAATTGCTTTTGAGCTAAATCGAGTGTCGACTTGGTGGAACATGGATTGCACTATGTGATAGTTTATGAATCCATTATTATCCCAGTACCAACATAAGTCAACATCACTTAGGTTTTGGTTGTCAAAATTAATTTTTAGTAATTTTTTCCATTGAGCCCCACAGTAAAGCCATTTTTGGACCGTACAGGCACATTCCACTTCCCTATGGATGAATAGCGCCACCTATAGTGTGAGATGTGAGCCTGGCTAGCATTGTAGTAATAACACCATTAGATGTATGACTTTATTTTTCCAAGTTGTAAAGCCATGTGTTTATTCAGTTAATGCAACTCGCACAATAGTATGAAAGAATGGAATTATGCCAGAGTGAGGTAATATTATTTACATGTTTTGTATTAGGCCAAATAAAAAAATAGATTTGTCTCATGTCGCCCGTGCACATTAGATTTATGCTGCATGTTTGCTCATTAAAAATTGCAGAAGTTAAATTTTATTTCTTATTTTTAATTTAATTTTTCATTTTAGCGAACATTTTGCTGAAATCTGCTATTAAATAATAATGTTCAGTTTCAAATTTGCTTCCGGTCAAATCGGCAACTTCAAAAATGTATTACATACAGCTTAAACACAACATGAATACTTTAAACCCATGACATTGCATGTATAGAGGGTGAATTGCCATTTCAATAGTATTCTGTAGGCCCTACTATAACATACATGGGGTTGTGATGACAACACTATAGAATTGCATTTGGGATATATTACTATACCCCAAATTAGCATTGCTGAATTATAAAAAATAAAATAAAAAACTGCATACTGCATGATATTTTCAATTCCCATAGGACCTGAGACAAAACCATTTTTTTGTTTGGCCTTATATATGAGTTGATATTCATACACAGTGGAATATAATTTAAAGAGTTTCCAACAGTACACTTGTTTTCAACAACCTTAAGCATTTTCCACCCTGATGTGGCAGTGATGTCAGTGCGCATTTCATTGGGCGCAGCTACAAATTGCTAGTGTTAAGCTCAAAGCGCTGGCGTACCTGCACGCATGTGCTAAAGACGCCACATAAATGCATCTGTGAAACAGCTGCCTCAATGCTTTTATATCATTACCACATCAGGGTGGGAAATGCTTTAGAATGTTTTGCTAGCTTTTCCAGAAAAATACTAATTATTTGAGATTATAAAATTATTGTCAGCTTCTGCTAAATGAAACACGGCTTAATTCCAATTATTCATTTGATTGTAACTGGCAATACAACTTAAATTTTGCTTGATTTTCTCATGAATTAAGGGCCAAAAACATACATTTTAGGGTGTTTTTCATATTCTGTGACAATTAAGTCTAAAGACTTTCACAATGTCTAATGTCAATTTATGCATTATAAATTTTGGAAAAGACATGTTTCATTCTTATAACCAATCAGTTAATTAAAGTAACACAAAAAAGTGAAAATTAGAGCAATATTTTGGCATATACTCAATATTTTGAATGCTTAGACTTGTTCCATGTCTTTGATTTTTGTGACTCGATATTCAGAAAACATATAGAAAATGCATGTTTTTGGCTCTTTTTCCAAGAAATTTGTAAAATAGTGAACTTTTTCTTTTATATCTCCAGTTAGTACTAAATGATTGATTAGAATTGAGGTATGTTTCATTTTGTAGAACTTGATCATTTTTTTTTAATCCCAAAAAATTAGTGCTGTATTTTTCTGGAATGAGGTGTAAGACTGAATCGTGTAGTTTTGAAGTCAAACTCTTTGATTATGTTTTGTATAATTTGGTCATAAAGCATTCAAAAGCAATAATATGATTAGTAAAATATCGTGTGTTTACAAACAATTTTTATCATATAGGTCAACATCACAGCAGCAGATAGGTGTATCCCATCATGCTCTGCAGTACCACAGTAGAACTGCACATGCCATAGAAAGTGTACACAAAATCCCTCACTTCAACTTTCAATTACTCGCTTATATCAGGGAGGTTAAGGCTTTTGTTTGAAAAAATATGATGGCCAAAGTATTGTGAAACTACCCATAGCTTGGCTCTCAATATCTAAGCCGCTTTTACTTATGTTTTGTATGTATTTGCTATGGAGCAAGCAGATGCATGATGGGATACTCCCTTCAGCTGCTGTGGGTCAACATATAGAAAGCTGGGCTAGGAATTCAAAAGAATTGAACCTGGGAGCTCTAGATTAGAAATACTATGTGACATTTAATAATGATCATGCAAAGTAAAGTTTGTAAAATATGTGATATGACCGATGTTAATATAGATGTCAACCTTCTACTGATTTCTAGAATTATGTTATTTATTTTCATATTAACCTATTACCTTGCCACACATCAATAGATGTGATTTCTACAACTATATCTATCACAGTTTAATAAATCACTACTTTCATTGGACAATTATGAATTTGACTCTATTTCTAATGTTGTACAGACTGAATTTCTAATATTGTACGGACTGAGAGTATGTAGTGATGTCACTTTTCAGGTTTTTTGTGAGTCCAAATTTCCATGTTTTTTATTTATTTTCAGCTAATTTGGGGCTTTTTAGCCTATATTTTTGTGCTTTTTCAGGTTTTTCTCACCAGTTTCAGGTTTTTTGAGTGAAACTGAATGGCATCTCTGCTGTATACGTCAAATATGATATAGTGAGAACACCTCCCCATAGAAACAGTGAACTACACAAAAGCAACAGTCTCTGAATTTTATTGTAAGCAAGAGCTATCACTACCCTAAAGGCTCTCCAAAGGCTCTGAATTTTAATGTAAGCAAGAGCTGTCACTGCCCTAAAGGCTCTCCAAAGGCTCTGAATTTTAATGTAAGCAAGAGCTATCACTACCCTAAAGGCTCTCCAAAGGCTCTGAATTTTATTATATGCAAGAGCTGTCACTGCTCTAAAGGCTCTCCAAAGGCTCTGAATTTTATTGTATGCAAGAGCTGTCACTGCCCTAAAGGCTCTCCAAAGGCTCTGAATTTTAATGTAAGCAAGAGCTGTCACTGCCCTAAAGGCTCTCCAAAGGCTCTGAATTTTAATGTAAGCAAGAGCTATCACTACCCTAAAGGCTCTCCAAAGGCTCTGAATTTTATTATATGCAAGAGCTGTCACTGCTCTAAAGGCTCTCCAAAGGCTCTGAATTTTATTGTATGCAAGAGCTGTCACTGCCCTAAAGGCTCTCCAAAGGCTCTGAATTTTAATGTAAGCAAGAGCTGTCACTGCTCTAAAGGCTCTCCAAAGGCTCTGAATTTTAATGTAAGCAAGAGCTGTCACTGCCCTAAAGGCTCTCCAAAGGCTCTGAATTTTAATGTAAGCAAGAGCTGTTACTGCCCTAAAGGCTCTCCAAAGGCTCTGAATTTTAATGTAAGCAAGAGCTGTCACTGCCCTAAAGGCTCTCCAAAGGCTCTGAATTTTAATGTAAGCAAGAGCTGTCACTGCCATAAAAAGGCTCTCCAAAGGCTCTGAATTTTATAGCAAGCAAGAGTTGTCACTGCCCTAAAGGCTCTCCAAAGGCTTTGAATTTTATTATATGCAAGAGCTGTCACTGCTCTAAAGGCTCTCCAAAGGCTCTGAATTTTATTGTATGCAAGAGCTGTCACTGCCCTAAAGGCTCTCCAAAGGCTCTGAATTTTATTGTATGCAAGAGCTGTCACTGCCCTAAAGGCTCTCCAAAGGCTCTGAATTTTAATGTAAGCAAGAGCTGTCACTGCCCTAAAGGCTCTCCAAAGGCTCTGAATTTTATTGTATGCAAGAGCTGTCACTGCCCTAAAGGCTCTCCAAAGGCTCTGAATTTTAATGTAAGCAAGAGCTGTCACTGCCCGAAAGGCTCTCCAAAGGCTCTGAATTTAATGTAAGCAAGAGCTGTCACTGCCCTAAAGGCTCTCCAAAGGCTCTGAATTTTAATGTAAGCAAGAGCTGTCACTGCCCTAAAGGCTCTCCAAAGGCTCTGAATTTTAATGTAAGCAAGAGCTGTCACTGCCCTAAAGGCTCTCCAAAGGCTCTGAATTTTAATGTAAGCAAGAGCCGTCACTGCCCTAAAGGCTCTCCAAAGGCTCTGAATTTTAATATAAGCAAGAGCTGTCACTCCCATAAAGGCTCTCCAAAGGCTCTGAATTTTATTGTATGCAAGAGCTGTCACTGCCCTAAAGGCTCTCCAAAGGCTCTGAATTTTATTGTAAGCAAGAGCTGTCACTGCCCTAAAAGTTTTATCACTCATTAGGTGCGTTTACAGTAAAGTATATATACCAGTAAGTAATGCATGAATTTCTCATACCACTGCATGCATATGGGATTTACCAACGACTAAGCAGGAACTTCCCTTTGAGCTGTGTGTGTCACATCTTTGCCCGCGGTTCTTCTTCCTATAAAGTGTAGACTTCAGGTACTGAAGATTTCACACTGCAAGTGGTAGCACGCGCACGTCCTCATGGATGCAGTCTCTAATTACAGGTGCAGTTATATACAAGTGGGTGCAGTTAAAAACTTTGTTGCATGCTGTCTAGGTGAGGCTGCCCTTCAATGCCGCTTTGAAGGCATTGAGGGATGGCAGTTGAGCAGGCTCCAGTTTGAGGTTGTGTAGGATCACGCACTGAATGCTCAGTATAGTCACGCTAACTATGCTTACTTGCGAGTTTGTGAGTAGCGTTGTTCATGTGGCTCTTATCAATGAAGAAAGCTCACAAGTAACTTGCAAGTAGCATTTAACAACGAGCTTGTTCACCAGGACACTACTCCCGATTCCAGAAAAATACAGTGCTATTTTTTTTTGGCTTAAAAACATCCTGTTTTGCCAAATGAAACATAGTCAAATCCGTATCCTTTAGTTAGATCTAGCTGGCAATAAAAGTCTTTTTTTTTTCAATTTGAGGGGAAATGGGCCAAAACGTGCAATTTTGCATATTTCCTTACATGTGCAGTCTTAAACACTCAAAATCTTGTGTATGATCCTGTGTCATATACTGGGGTACCCAAAAAGGTGGTTTTGTTACATTTTGATGTGCAACTTGGACTTCAAAACAGTGTCGCTTAAGTATGCCTCCACTTTGAAGATTCAATTAGGTCTTAAAATGAGGCTAATTTATTCTATAATACTCATGTTTTTATCCTGTTTTAAAATAATTTTTTATATTTTTATTATTATTATCTTCTTATGACGTTTGGCATGAAATGTGCCATGGGTGGTTGAGGATTAGGAGGAGGAGGATTAGGAGGAGGGATTTGTATCGTAAATTTGATCTAAAACCCCCATTAAAAATTTGAATCTAGTAAAAAAAATGTCTAAATGAACTCCCAGACATCTAAACCAAGTAAATAAATACAGAAGGTCATTTAAAAGACTAATACTTGCTCAGAATGATTGTAAATGTGGAAAAAAGAGGTGGGGTTAAATCACCTACTTTGTGATTGTTTTGCCCGCACTCTCTCATTTTTTAACCGATTTCCATAAAAAGGTGTCAAAATGCTCAGGAGGATGAACCACTTCAAATGAGACGTGTAAGTAAAATGTTTGAAACATTTCATTTTTTTTTATTATGTAACACATAGGTACCCCAGGTTGTGACGCAGGACCGTATATGCTAAGAGTTTGCTCATAATTTTAATATTTGATGTTGATTTTGATAATAAAAGAGATTTGAACATGTTTTTTCGAAATTGGTCTTCATGCAAATCTCTGGGCTTAATTGTTACAGCATATGAAAAACACCCTAAAAATGCATCTTTTTGGCCCTTACTTAAAAAAAATGGAAATATTAAAATATGGCTTTCATTGCCAATTAGAACTAACTAAAAGGTTAGGATTTAGCTATGTTTTTAGCTATTTAGCTATGTCTTTTTCTGGAATCGGTAGTAGTCATGATTGCATGATCAAATTGTCCCCTTCTAGGTGTTTGTACAAGGTTTTAATGTGGTAACACTTAATTTCAACATTAAGCTGAGTTAGGTAGTGGTCATAGTATAATAAAGTATATCCATGGCATTGGTACAATAGAGGGTCGGAAATTGGGAAAATTTAATTATCAAGATGAGTGTTTTGACATGAGATATAGATTGGAGAAATAAGAATTGGATATAATGTGACGTGTCATGTCAAAAACAGGACACTTTTGGGCAGGTTAACAATATTTTAAACATTAATAACATCATAAATTCGCAACAAACCCAAATTGTGAAAAAAATCACCTCTGGGCAGATTTTAGCTACTAGTATTTCTCCATTTACGAACCTGCCTAAAAGTGTCTGCTTTTGATATCCACGTCACATATGTATGTGAGTGGAGGTCTGTAGTTGCTGAATTGGAGAGGATTGGCACTTCACTTCTGTCAAAGAATACCTTTATACCGCAAGAAGATCAAATCAGTTGAACACTTCAAAAATACCAACAAAGACAAAATATTGGTGAAATAATGAGTTTTATTCATCTGCTTGTGATAGATCCCAAAGACAATATAGTTTTAATTGTTATTTCTTTTTTTTTTTTTTTTTATGCTTGTTATTGTATTGTTATTGGACTTATAGTACATTATTTTATTACAATATTGTTTGTTTTCCATAATAATAATAGTAATAATAATGATAATAATAATAATAATAATAATAATAATACCTAAAATGTGTTGGCCTCACATGATAACATTTGTTTAAAATACTTCAGTCATGAACGCCAGTTAATTAATGAAAAATGGATGCCTTTTAAAAAGAACTTTCTTCAAACTTTCTTCAAAATATAATTGTGTATTCACAAAAATTGAATTGTGAGACATCCTTCCATTTGTTGACCTGTGAAGCCAACAAAACATTGTAAAGAAAAACAAAAATGATTTCAGTACTAATTGCACTTTTAATACACACTCTTCACTAAAGGGGCATATTCTTTAAATGATTATAAACTACAATATTTACAACTCTAATTATTATAATTTCAACTGTTATTTGTTATTATCGTAAATTCCAATCGGTTATATCATCGACAAATTCAGCACTTATTATCTGTATTCAGGCAGGTAGTCAAAATTGGCTTGCGCTCAACTTCATACATCACATTTCAAGTAAATACATTTCATTTTACTATAACTTAAATAGTTTCCCATCACAAGTGTTTCTATAACTTAAATAGTTTCCCATCACAAGTGTTTCTATAACTTAAATAGTTTCCCATCACAAGTGTTTCTAACGGCAGATGACTACTAAAAAATTTAAAACTTTTTTTCATTCATGGTAATCATTTCAGTCCAGGAGCGCAATAGTCATAGTCAGTTACAATTATCATGGTTATGAAAATTGGTGTCATGTGATTCAAAATCACAATTGGTTATTAGTCATAGTTGGTTACAATGGTCAATATTGGCAGTATAGTGTCACAGTGTATTGAAGTTGGCAATCTTATATTATACCACTCACAATTACAGGTAAGCTTACTGTTACGGTAGCTTATAGCTTGACGTTGTGATTGTATGACGTCACATGTGTGGTATTATAAAAGATTGCTATTCAGTGTTACAGTGGTTACACCAGACTTAATGCTTGGCATGTTGTGATTGATAAATTGTCATGCAGTACCACATTGTTTCTCACTGGGGAATTTGTTGTCGGTATTAACAGTGCTATAGAGGCCATCAGCCTTTCGCCATCTTGTGGGTACAAATGATCTGTGTGTTCATGCGTCGGACACTACGCGCAGCGCAGCTTGTCACGCAGCTGTTATTAACATCAGCACAGTAATTTTGCTGTTCACGCATGGAGATCGAATCGACCATCACAGCGTGTACCCACAAGATGGCGGCATATGATCACGCTGACGGCCTCTATTAGAACTTGTTTCCATCATCATGTTGAAGATACAGACTTATAGTATAATTTATAAAAATGGTGTTATGGTGTTATTGAAAGTTTCAGCTTTAATTGCCAATAAGCGTGGATTAAAATTGCCTTGAGTAAAAATATTCAATATGTACAGACATGATTTACAAAATGGAAATTGGAAATACAATTTAAATTTTATCATTGACAATGTGGTACTGCATAAATTTGGTTACAATCAATTGAAACAATGCTCTTAATAGTAATAATGCTTTTCATTGTGTTACATTCACACTGTAAGCTATTTTGTCATAATTAGCAATCACAGGCTTAGTTAGGCAGACTTAGTCAAATACAAATTATTTTGTGACTGCAAGAATGCCCTATGATTTAACATCAGCTTCTTCATAAAGCAGCACAAGTCAAGCTGTGAATTCCCTGTATTGTATTGCTGGTATTCAAGAGCATCACAATATGTTACTTCATTATTTGGATCTTTTGTATGTTATTTAAAAAAGGAAGTAAATTTATTTCTTGTCGGTCAATTGCAAATGGCAGCTATGGAATGTTTAGCTTATGGTTAAAGCCACAATTTCTCTGTGTTACAAAATTTAAAATCCGTGTTACAAGTTGGACAATTTCTGTGATTGTCCGTTTTCCACAATAAAGCACAGTGAATTTTGTCTTACCTTTTACTGTAGTATGGCCAGAATCTTGCATCGTAGGCCTAGAATTAATGCTAGAATGGATTGTTTAATGGTTGATTACTGCTAAATAATCACTTTTCTTTGTTTTATTTTGCAAATCAACACAAAATGTTGACATTTTACAAAGTTTTTCACTATTTTGTCATGTTTGTGGCATTTTCAAATTTCTGTGAGCAAACTCTGAATTCTGTGAATTTTTCTGTTTTTCCGTATCGCAGAGAAATCGTGGCTTTTACTTATGGTATTCTTGCAGTCTCACAGTGAAATATCATATCATACTGTTATGGTCAATAACTTTGTTATATGATAACTTTGTCTTGACTAAATGGTCACATGTTGGCAACATAAAATGAAAATAAGAAACTTTACACAAAAAGTGACATTAACATCACATTGATGATTGCTTTTATCTTATTTTGTTTGTGAAAAAAAAAGTCGCATTCGGTAATAGAGTCAAAATTGGGAATTGTCATGATTAATAATAATAATAATTTAAAAAAATACCATCATTTCTAAACTTCTTGAATATGTGGAATTTCTTGGGCGAATTTTATTATAATGACCCATGTTGGCTAAGAATCGCCTATTGAACTTAAAATGTGATTGAATTCCATTTTGCTGCAAATAATTGTAATTCCTTCAATGTGTTTGCTTGGTGATTTTAATTCTTTGCCAAAATAGGTTATTTGAAGTGATGATACTCCTATCATACTAAATTTATATATTTATTGCATAATGTTAGTGACATTAATATTAATATTTTTTATATTTTGATTAATATATTATTTATCACCTTTTATTTCCATAATTGATGTCAATTAAGTTTTAATTGTTTATTAGCATGTAATCTTATGTATTTGAGATAAATAAGGTTATTTCTTATAATTACTGTATAATATCATTCAAATCATTTACAAAATAGTATTGTACATGTAAAAACTAGAGAATCATATTCAAGAAGTTTAGAGTTAGATTTATTATAAGGTTGTCATTTAGCGGAATGGGTGGTTTCCTCCTCTCTGGTAGCCATTTCCGCCGCCATGGTAGCCATTTCCACTGCCATGTTCACGCAATGCTCCACATTCTTGACATGTACATTGCTCAATGACATGATAGTCGAAATCTCGCATTCCATCTTTACAATGCATCTTCACAGTCCTCTGGCGAGTGTCAATTGGTTTGCAGCAGCGGCAGTTGTTTTGAACCATGCCAACTGGTCTCAAAGGGTTTTCCCAATTAATAGCCATGGTACTGTTAGATTCACACCAACCTGAGCAGTATGAGAACTCTACTGGCTCTGCAGCTACACAGCTGTAATGCTCATTACCTTGTTTGTTAGGCATATTAATCTTGTAACCATCTTTCATAAAGCTGACATGCTGGCATGGTACTACTTCTTTTTCTGTGGAGGACAAAGAATGGACGTCATAAAGAAATGCTTCTATATTGAGTAACATAAACACATTAAGACCAAAAAAAATAAAGCGAAGATCAGTGTCTATTGACTTCATATGAAAGCCTGGGTGTATGGGCATGCAAGTAAATTGGCTTATTCTGAAGCCTGCTAATATTGCTCCTATAATAAAACACATCAACACAAGTTGCTTGGGATAATATTATTTCTCATAATATCATTCTCAACCGGCGGTTGACCGCTGGTTCCGTCCTGTTACTATTGTTAAGAACAATAACAACCAGACGGGACCCGGATGGAACTGCAATGATCGATCGACCGCTAGTCAAGTTTTGATTTCATCCCTCATCGGTAGATTTCAGAAATTTGGTAACATGTTTTACTGTTTTTTTGTGTCAGAGGAAAAATAAGATCGCAAAAGAATTGAGATACCATTCTTGAAGAAATTCATCAGGTTTGTTTGATACAATTAACAGAATGTTCTTCTTGTCAAAACCAATTAATTTTACTGACCTGACAGTTTCGGCCATCTTGGTTGAAGGCCATCATCGGAGTGATGGTACTTGGTCCTTCCTTCTGGTTGATTGGTCACCAACAGAGGCGCACTAAGCGCCAGAAGTGGATCGATATCGTGACTGAGAAAATGGGCCCCTCATCTCTGTTCATGGTGTTTGGAGCTCTCTTTCTTATCCACATGGATTCTTTGATGCGGCGTGCCCCCGAATCACATTCTTTGTCAAGGATTTTGGCGCCGTCCCAGTTGATTACATGATTATGCTGAACTGCGTGGTGTGCGATTGCTGATTTGGATTGTTCGCTGTGAGATTGTTTCCTGGTTTGTCTAGTAAAGATACCTTTACTTTTTGCTACTTTGTCCGATTCCTTCTTATGTTCACCCAATCTGGTTACAAAACGCGACGACCTGTCTCACCCACATAAGTAGTGTCACAATTGGCGCCAAGGTATCTCATACACACAATCGGTCGCATTACAAAGGGGTCTCTTTTGTCCTTGGGGTGGACTAACAATTTCCTCAGGGTTGTATGAGGGCGTGCAGCTGGTGGCGATGCCATGCTTTCTAAAAATGCGAGTGGTCGTTTCAGACAATTTCTCAACATAAGGAATGATGACAAGTCCTTTGTTTTTCTCTGTGGAGTCCTTGCTCTTGTTCGGTTTTGCCACCTGTTTATTGTCCATTTTATGTTTTACCTGGTTAAACGTCCACTCCGGTACCCACATTGTTTTAGGGTGCGTTTGATTTTGTCCTCTTCCTGTTCTATATCCTTCTTTTCCGTAACAACACAGTTCATCCTATCCAACAGCGTGCGGACCACACCTAGCTTATGATGTATGGGGTGATGCGAAGCGAAATTGAGGTACTGGTCTGTGTGCGTTGCTTTCCTGTAAACCAGCAGTTTTACAGTACCATTGGGTTTTCGGACGATAAGTGTATCGAGAAACGGTATTGACCCCTCATGTTCTTTCTCATAGGTGAACTTAATATTGTCCGTAGGGTCGGTTTGATTCAGATGAGTGGTTAAATTATCAACTTGGTTTTCATTGACAATCACCAAAATGTCATCGACATACCGTTTCCAGAGCCGTGGTTTACAGTCTAATGGGGCTGTCGCAATGGCTTGTTGCTCTAAAAACTCCATATACAAATTCGCGACCACCGGGGACACGGGCTCCCCATCGCTGCACCAAATCTTTGTTTGTAGATTTTCCCTCGAAACAAGAAATAGGTGGTGGTGAGTACAAATCTTAGAAGGTCGATCACATCGTCTACCGCGAGCAAAGTCCTGTTTTTGAGAGTCTTGTCTTGTTGTAATCTGATTTTAATGACATTCAACGATTCCTCAATTGGCGTGTTGGTAAACAGCGAGGCGTTTAGAGTTCTTAACATGATGATCCGTTCCTCCTACTAACGGCGATAATATATCGGCTAAGGCTTTCGACGTTTGGTAAGCAATAAACCCTGTGAAGTCTACAATAGGCCTCACTTTGTTACGGGTTTGTGGATTTTAGGAGTGCCATAAATTCTAGGAATGTTCTCTGCCGTAGGAAATAGAAGATCATATTGATACTTCTTGATCTTATCCTCCTTTTTGAGTCTACTGAGAATGGCTACTAGATCTCTTTTGTAGCGTTGGGTTGGGTCTGAAGGCAATAGTTCATATGTACGCTCATCCGACAACATTTCCTGTATTTTCTCCTCATACTCAGAAGTATCCATAAGAACTGTGGCTTTGCCCTTATCTGCTGGTAAGATAAGTATGGAATCCTCCTTTTTCAGATCTTGAATGGCGATGAGGGGGCCCATTTTCTCAGTCACGTATACGATCCACTTCTGGGCGCTAGTGCGCCCTCTGTTGGTGACCAATCAACCAGAAGGAAGGACCAAGTACCATCACTCCGATGATGGCCTTCGAACCAAGATGGCCGAAACTGTCAGGTCAGTAAAATTAATTGGTTTTGACAAGAAGAACATTCTGTTAATTGAGATAGCAGTTATTTTCACCCTGTATATCCAAAACAAAGACAGGTATGTCATAAGTAGAGCTGCATGTTTTAGCTCGGCTTTAAGACCTCGTTGGTGGAAACCAAAAACAACACGATGATCCAAAATGCAGAGGAAGAGGCAAATTCTAAAGTTACAGATTGCTCCATTGGATGCTCCATTGATTTGTACACAAAGAATTCTTGAACAAGAGAATCCGCACCATTTTTTCCCATTTAAGTGCAGCTTTTGATTTGTTCCTTCCTTGGGTTTTAGATCATTGTTTCTTTCTTTCTTAAACAATTTCAACAAAGGTCTTAAGGAATGGGATATTAACGTTTAGCGACGTTTTCACATATTTTTTGTGGGAGCTGAGAGTACACCAGACCTATCAAATTGCATTCTGAAGTAATGTCCTTCTGATATCAAATAATTTAGATTTTTTGAAATTCGCGATATCCAAATTTTATGACAAATTATTAAAATTTGACACTTTAAATTTTTTTGATATTTAACAGTATATATAATTTTGTAATCATTTGCCATAAAATAAAGTATACACTCCTCAAAAATTAAAGGATCAGTTGAATAGAATCAGAATTTTTGAAAACATTGGATATGATGATAATATTATTGGTAATTGTGCTTGATCTTTCATTACATCACTTGTTCACTAAGCTGCAGACAAAATTCACTCATTACAAATATCCACCATCACCCGCTTGCGTGAGGGGAGAAAGGAAAATGGAGGCCCATATTTCGATTTTGATATGGGTGATAGCGGATATTTGTATTGAGTGAATTTTGTTTACAACTTCGGGAACAAGTTATGTAATGAAAGATCAAGCAGAATTATCAATAATATTATCATCATATGCAATGTTTTCAAAAAATGCTGAATATATTCAACTGATCCTTTTAATTCTTTTTTGAGGAGTGTATATCGCTAATTTCAAAAAATTATTTGATATCAGGACATTCTTCGTATTCAGAATGCAATTCGATATGCCTGATGTGCTCTAATGTCCCACAAAAAATACTGTCCATATGTCCATACCCCATCCCTTAAATCAGGGCTAAAGGGTACAGGTATTGGTTTCTGGTTTGAATTTTGACATATTTGTCTTTGTTTAGGATATACAGTATTATACAGGGTGAACATAAAAAAAAAGCGCAGTGATTTATAGTGCGCTTCGCACAGGCCACAACGCCTATACGTTGATCCACAAGCCTCAGCACGCTTTACAGGTTGTCGCTGACCACTACGGCCCCACATCATTCCATAAACCATTAAACAACAATTCAGGGACTTTGCTGCTTCAAGAGCGCACACCCTAGACATTCCACAAATAACCATCGCAACCAGGATCAGCTCCCCGAGTTTCGTACGGGTTACAACGAGACAAATAAGCAGTAAGTTCCTTGTCCAGGGGAATTTCAAGCTAATTCAATTTTTTTTTTTTTTTGTACTAGGCACCGGCAGGGTTCGAACCCGCAACCTCTCGCACCATAGCTGAACGCCTTACCGATTGAGCTAACTTGACTGCTGAACATAACTGGTACCTTAATTCTTTTGCTATCTGTAGAGGGATATTATGAGTTGATAGAGTGATACTTACCACATATTGGACAGCATACACCTTCATAGGAACGTAAGGTACCCTGCATAAATGAAATGAGAAAATAAACCTCCTGACAAATGTTTGATGTGCGTGTTGTATGTTTTCTCACAGCTTAACTTTTACACAGTGCATTTCAGGGTTTGTCCTATTACACTGTGCTACCCTGGAAAAAAGGGTTGGAATGAAATCAGTTGCAAATGAGCCCCCGTCCCCCCCCAATGAGTGTTGAATCCTGACATTTTCTTCATGTGCACTCAGTAGTACCCAACATTGATTGGTTATGCAGGGGGAGGTATTGGGGGTGAGGGTAATGTTTTGCACTAAATAAAGCGACATTTCATCACTCTAAAAATAACAAAAATATGGCCATTACAAGATGCACATTCTATTTTATATTCCAACTAATTTTGTCCAGCATTGTAGTTGCATGGTTTTACATACATTTTGTCCAGAAATCATTTTGAATCCTAATTGCTGATGGCTATAGTCCAGAACTTGAATGTACACAAGAAACTTGTCCTGATTGTACCATTCAGTTAGACAGCCATTTTATATTTTTGCTCTACACTTGTCTACACCTGTGTAAAAGTTAGTTGTGTTTTGGCTCATTTTTGGGATATTTCTAGGCTGCTTATCAGAAAACAAGAAGATACTTCATAAAAAGTCATAGTGAACTGTTAAAATGGCTCAATTTTTTCTGAACTTCAAACAAATTTAGAAGGCAATTACTCAGGCCATAAGTCACTATCCTGATTTTATCATTGAGAATCATTTTAATTTTAATTTCATGGGGCCTAAGCATCAAAATCCATGTTTTTCATGTGTAGGTTTTGTGCAGACCCCCACTATCTTGACTTCATGAGAATAAACTGTCAATCTGCCTGAACTTCTTGTATTAAATCTGGATGATTGGGACTGATACTTTGTATCAGTGGGTTCCCTGACTTACTATTTCCTTTAACAATTTTCTCGTAGACAGTCTGAAACACCCACTGACTATTTCTAGCTGTTTTTTCTTTTCTTTCAGTTTTAATGATTTAAAAAACAAACAATGCATCTTTCTTTTTTAGCTTATTAATGGCTAGGTTTTCTGAGAGAAAATCTGCTGTGCTTTAATATACTTGTGCATGATATATTTCTTTCTTCAGTCCATATTAGCTCCACAATATATCAGGATATACATGACTTTCTTACCTCACATGTTAGATCGCATTCTTCTCTTTCTGGAACGATGCCTACATTTTCTACACAGTACAAAGTAGTACAGGCCTCTGTGGTTGGGATTTGTGCACCATACTGCAAAAAAGGCAATTGAATACAGAATTTAGGGTTGGGATGATATTGGAGAATGGTAAGTCATAGATAATTATAATAACTGAGAGCTTAGATGATAAAATTCATGGGTCAGTACAATAATGTTGTAATTAAACATTTTGGGTAAAATTTAGTTATTAATGGATTATGAAAATATAGGTGCCCATATTTTAAGCTATTTTTCAAGTCTTAATAGCTATTAATACAATTGAATACCTGCATGAGTGGAAGAAGGGCACAACACCAATTTTTTTACAAAAATGAGTTTGTCCCAGCATTTTATTGCCAGCAGACTGTTCTTCCTTGTGTGTGAAAGATGAACCAAAATCCACTCTCTAAATAGTCTTCCACATACACTTAATCATAGTTTTCATGGTGGAAGAAAGGCCCAACTCCATGGATTTGGACCCTTCTTCCACAAATATTGGGTTAAAAAGGAATTTTTGTTCATCATCTTGCTAACATATTACATGCTTCTACTTGTGCAATTAATGGATAATTTCCAAATTTCTGTAGCTATATATTTATAACACATCTGCTTATGGAACTGGCGCTTGCAGTATATTAGTGGTAGAAGGGCTCAACTCCAGCTCATATTAAGACCTGTACTGTTGCTATGGAAACATCATACATGATTTCTCGAATGTATGTAATAATGTATGCTCATGTATTAAAGGTCCCCTGAAGATGAAACATTCTGTCTATAAAACTTGTCCAAATATTAAGATTTTCTTAATATCTCAAAAACAGTTTTGATGGAGTTGGGTCCTACTTCCACTCAGGTATTCAATTTTGATTACATCAACATAACATTTAAAAACAATAAATAAGGAAAGAAATTAAAATATGAAAATACTTCTGCAAAATGACAAAAATGTTGATACAACATTGTTGCACTGACCCCACAAATGTGAAAGGACACGCAGTTGCAATGTCAATATGTATCAACCATGCATAATGTGATCTACAAATCAAAAAAAAGATTTTAGTTTTGAGTGCAAGTTCTTACCAAGCTTAATGATACACTGACTTCCACTCATTTGAGGTGAGTGGAAAATGTTCGGCTATTAGATTTCACACCAGGTAATCTGTTTGAATTTCATTCAATCATCAATCGATCATTCAACTTATATTTAGACAAGTGTGATATCATACTGAAGGTAACAGACTGTCAATGGTATTGCATTTAATTAATTGTACTCAAAATTAAGACCACAGGTTTGACTTCCTTTATTTGAGGTGTATAGTACAATACTTACTGGCCATTGAACTCCATCCTTACAACAACCTGTAAGAGGAGAAAGCAAATGTCTATTATTATTGCAACCATATTTAATATTCATTAGTAAATAATATTTTATGCGAGGCTCATAACATTCAATCATATGGATAATGTAATCTTTATAAGGCCTCAAAAAATTGTTTGATTACGTAACCTAGAGTCCGAAGTTTACCGCTTTCTAAAATCCATTTTCCGTGTTGTAATCCGTGTTGTAAAATTTGTAAATCTGTGTCATGAATAAAGCTTAAAATGTATAAACAATGATATTAATGTCACAATAAAGTGTTCAATATCGCGATCAATATGCTCTGATTGGAATATTCTCATGATA